>NC_031771.1:22474190-23090489 GCF_001522545.3 Parus major
GGTGCGGGGCTGCCCCCGGGCAAACTTTGCTCTGGCTCCTCGGAGAGCAAAGTAGAGTAGCCTCTCTGCGTGTCCGTGTGTCCGTGTGTGTATCTACACGCGCACGTGTAGGTTTGTGTGTGCGTGTCCGCGTCGCGGGGATGCGCCGGGGCACTGCCGCTCCTCTCCCTCCGCAGCCAAGAGCCCGCCGAGGAGGGCACAGACGCTAGCTGCATCCCCGGGAAGGGCGGACAGACCTGCTTTTTTAGGGCTGCTTTGTTGAGCCTTCCCCATCGCCACATGGCGCTGCTCCGGTGTGGGAAGTGTGCGGGGGATTGACCAGGCTCTGCACGCGCCCGCTTCGGACGAAGGGCAGAATTAAGACATCCCCATTGAATCCAGCAAGTGCCCGGCAGAAACGAGTAGTAGCCCCCTAGAGACGGGGAGAAACCCGCCGGGGCGAGCTCGTCCCGCTTTCGAACGGGTAAATGGAGCCAGAGCAGTAGCGGAGATTCACCCCTCCACCCTGTCCCGTTCCTCCAGCACCGCGCTGCCCCGTTAGCTCCCGGCTGATCCGGCATCGCCCTGCAACAGGGCACGAGCACAGTAAAAAAAATAAATCGTCCAGACAAAAGCGAGCGCTGCGCTTGGGAAACGTCAGGATCCGCAACTTTTATTTTGCGAACACGATGGGCGCACATTTTGCAGGAAACAACTTCCCAGTAATTTGGCATCGGAAAAGTGTTCTTGGTGCTTTGCACATGCCCCGTCAGGTTGCTAAACCTTCAAGCGCCGGGAGCCGGAGGAACGGGAACATGTGGCTGCTCAATCCGTTTTCGGCAGATGCTGGGTTCGGCACGGCGGCGGTGCCGGCCGGGACACGGGCGGGCTGAGCCCGGCTGGCCACGCCGCCGCCCGCGGCTCTGCGTCATCCTTCTCGAACGGGTAATTAAAATCCTGCTGAGAAATCAGACCCTCCGAACCCCGAGAAAGGGAGCAAGGTAGCGGGAAACGGGGGATGGACTTGCCAAGACGAACAAGCGCGTGAAATAAATGATCGAGAAAGAAAGAAATTAGAAATGTAACTCCTGGGAACGGGCTTAATTGTGCAATGGTCCCCAGATGCAGGGAGACCCCCTCTCTCCCGGAGACGGCTGCAGAGAGGCGATGGGGAAGCGGTTGTTTGGAAAACGACAGACAACTCGGGGATGGTTCCAGAGCGGAGATGCACATCTCCGCATCCCTCCCGCCCCTCTTCCCTTTCCTGGCGCTCGGCGGGCACCGGACACCCGGGCCGGGCAAAGCTGTCCCAGAAAGCTCCCGTTCTGAAAGAAAGACCCTCGGCGAGAGGCTGAGCGCTGCAACCAGCTCCCCCGACGGGACGGGACGGGGCGGCGCGGCCCGGGAGCAGGCAGGGACCCCGCCGGAGGAGTCGGCAGCGCGGCCACTCCTCTGTTTCATTACCGGGTCCCTCTGGAAAAGCAGCCTCCCCCCGCCCCTCCGCCGTCCCTTCACGTGGGCTGGAGTCTTTCCCGGATCGGTTTTTTGGTGGAAAGATTTTGAAGGCAAAAAAGGGCCGGGGTGGGGGCGGCGGGGCCGGGGCGGGGGAACGTGTGTGTGGAAACCGTAATGATTTACGACAAAAAGATAAACTCAGGAAACGTCAACTCTAGCGTCAGATTTGACTGGAGACAACACAAAGCTGTCGCTTTACTCGCAGTCCTTGGGGCACGGCCGGAGGCGGGGGGCAAGGTCTGGGGTATGGGGACATCCCACGGTGGCCCCGCTCTCGCCCCCGGCGGGACCCGCCGCCCTCCCCGGGCCACCGGGAGCGCGCCCGCCTCCGTGCCCGGCTCCCGGCTCCGCAGCGGCTACCGCGCCGTTTGGTACTTTCCTAGGGGTTATTTTTTTTCTTTAGGTGTTTCTTCTTTTTTTCTTTTTTTTTAATTTTTTTCTCTTTTGCTTTTAGCGTGAGTTTGTATTTTCCCATGATTTTGGTTTGGGGTTTTTGTTTGTTTGTTTTGCTGTTTTATTTTGGACAGGTTTTGCTGAGGGGTTTTTGGTCGTTTAAGTGGGTTTTAGCGTTTCAGAAGGAGTTGAGGAGTTTTTGTTCGCCGGGATTTTTTGCGTTTTCGGCGTCGAAGGGACCCGCACTTGGAGCACTCCCCGGCTTGCCCGCACTCAGGGCGGGGAATGGAGGGGGTGGGCTGAGCACCAGCGCTCGGGGCACCGGGACGACCCCCGTGGAGCTCCAGGGAGCTGAGAGGGGAGAGGGGGGAACCGGGGTGCCAATGACGACCCCTCCGGGCGCATTAAGCGGGGAGGGGGGACACCGGACACTCTGGCGTGCGAAGCAGCGTCCGCCGCCGGCGCCCCCTATATAGGGAAGGGCGGGAGTGGGGCGGGGCGGCGGCGCCTTTGATGTCCCGCCGGCGGCCCCTTTCATCCCCCCCGGTCCCCCCCCCGAGCTCTTTGTGTGACTAAATTTGGCAGGAGCATGGAGGCGCGCCAGGGCGCCCACGTGTGCGCCGAGCTCCCAGCTGAGAGAGCCGGGGTTTTCTTCCGGGTAAGGAGACAGCGGGGGAGATCAAAGAGTTTGGGGAGCTGGAGCCGAAATGTGTAGTGGAAATAAAGTAAAATTAAATAAATAATAATAGAAAAGAGGGGGAAAAAAATCCTTCGTCCTGGACTCGTGCCAGTCAGAGGGAAGGGGGAGCACGTAGTGGTCGGGGGAGGGAGGGGGGGTAAAAAAATATTCTCGCAAAAGCGGGTTGCAGTTGTTTTCTGAAAAGAAAAAAAAGAATAAAAAGCAGCCGACGAACCAACAGACCAACCCTTTTGTTTAAAGCCGCCGGCCTGTGGAGCCAAGCGGGCTCCGCCGGGAAGAGCCGCCCGACAGCGCGTCCAGGAGCGCGGCCGGGCCAGGGCTGCTCGCCGCGGGGCAAAACTCCTTCATCCTGCCGGACAAACAGCGGCCAAAATCCCCTTCTCCCGCCCGAGAGGCTGGTTCGGAGGGAGCCTTTCCAGGCAAACCCCCCGCGATTTTATCTCCCCCTGGGAAGCAGTGTGGAGGGTGGTCCCCCGAGGGGTGGGTGCGCCGCTTTCCGAGCGGTGCGGGGCTGGCACAGCCCCGGCGCGCCCGGCAATCCCCGGGGCCCGCTGCCACCCTGCTCACCCTGCCCCCCCGGGCCTGCGGGGATGGGCACCCGGCTCACGCTGCTCCCTCAGCACTGCGAAGCACAACAAAGAATGTTAGGTTTTAAAATTTCTCAAATCGAGCCTTTTCGGTGCCTTTTCAAGGCAATGGGACTGAATTATGCGTGTGCCCCTGGTCTGCGTTTGCCACCCCATTTAGATAACGTCCGTGATTTATGTGCAAGTTGAATATATAGGCTGAATTCCCAAATTCCTTCTGAAGCAAATAAATCCTCCTCCTTCAGGACATGGGGTGAGGAGGGCCAGAGCAGGGATGTGATGATTAGCCCTGGCTCTGCAGAGTTATCGCTGTGGTGTCCTGCACATGCTGCTGCTGCACAGCATCACTGGGGAGCCAGCCCCGGGCTGCCTCAGCTTGTATGGATGTGTTTGGAAATATGGACCTGTTCTCTGCCTCTAAAAAAAGAGTAATACTTCTAAGGCTCTTTTTTACCTTGTGAGAATAAATGCATTGCTGTGTTTAAAGAGACTCTCTTCTTCTGATGAATGCCATAGGGAAAGCTGTAAATAACAGATCAGAATTTTTGGGGGGGTAAAACCCAATGTCCTCCCTCACCCTTGTGTTTTACCAGGCAGACAGTCACTTTGGGGATGCAGTCCCTTTCCTGTGCTTTTACAAATACAGTGTCCAGATACCTGGCATGCCTTTAGATCTGGGTCCAGGTTTGGACTGCAGACACTGGCTCACACTCCATGCCCTGTGTCCAGGTGCTTATCGGTGTGGCTCACCTGCTGTGGCCTCCAGATGATGCTGATGCCAGTTCCTGGTAGCCTTGAAGGAACTTAGGTGTGGTGTGGAGGGGAATTCTCCTTGCATGTATGATCATTTCTGTCATGGTGGCTGCTGAAAGGGATTCTTTCCAACAGGCAAGTCTAGAGGATTCTGCCTAGTGAAGGGAACTGTTTTGTATTTGGTGCAGATTTATATTTTAAATGGAGAAAAAAAACCAAATAGGGAATAATATATTCTGGTTTTGAAGACTCATTTATTATGAGCCTTTATGAAATACGGACTCATTTTTTATATCTATAACAAAGGGCATCCTGGCTGTGTTTCTAGCAGCTATATCAAAGAGTAACTGCACTTCTCATTTAAAGCTACTTTGAAAGAGATCACATGTAATAGGTATTAGGATATTAAGAGTGTATATGTGCTTTTTGCTTTTTAATTTACACATCCAGCTTTCCTGTTCTGGGATGCCATTAATGTTCTTAGTCCAGAATTACTCTGTTTAAAGAGCTAGGTAGCTAGGTTTTCTTAGCTCTTGCAACAACATGGGCTTTATGAGATTTGAGTGAGAAAATCTTACCAGTGCATTTTTTACTGTAAGAGCTTTTTTTAGAGGAGGGCATCAGTGGCTCAGATCTCACAAATGTGTTGTTAACTTATTTTGAGATTGAAATATATAGTAGTTAGTGATTCCTTTTTTTTTTTTTTTTTTTTCCCTTTTTCTTTTTTTTTATTTAAGTGTAAGATAAAATACAGGGCAAGTGGCATGGCTTATTCAAATAAAAGATGACACAAAGTAGCTTGCAAACTAACCCTTACACCGAGCAGTGCCATTGCAGGATTATTTCTGATGACTCATCAGATCAGATAATCCACAGCATGTGGATAAAAGGGGACACAGGACTCAGAACTAAACCCAGAAAGCCACGCTTGGAAAAATGCAAAATGTGAGGTTAATGTTGTATTGAAGGTAAGACCTGAAAAGAGCACGGCAACATGCTGCCCCCCAGCAGGGATTTTTAGCCTGGCATTTTTGAAAGGACCAAAGAGATGTTCAAAGGGAGTGCAGTAAAATATCCCCAAAGGGGCCTTTGAAAATCCAAACTTTAGTAGTTTTGTGGGACGCCACATTAATGTGAGATTCTGGCTGAAGAAATGTGTTTTAATTTCAGAGCAGCAGTTTTGCCCATTTACGTCAACATTTCCTACTTTCTTGGAGGGGGGAAGTTCTGCTCCTGAATAAATCAATGTTATACATGTCCCAGAACGGATGAGATTTTCTCCATCCCCGAGAGCCAGGATGCCACACCCAGGGGCAGTGTCTGTGGGTAGGCTTTCAAAGGCCCCTCCAACCCAGTCCTGCTTCTGCACCTCTAGCTTGGGCTCAGAAGTGCTGGTGAGTGTCACTGCAACTTCTTGAATGCACCAGGGAAAGCCCCTGAGGGCCTTTTGCCTGGGTTTTGTGCACATGTCATTGGAAGCCTGATGCTGAGAATGTTTATTGGTATTTGTGCTTGATTTTACAGTGAAAAATTAGTATCTGGAGCCCCCTAAGTATATGAGGTGCTTTGTAAAGCAGTCACCCTTTTACAATAGCCCTTGGCATGGCTCTAGCTAGACCTGTTTTGGAATTCAGCATACACCAATTGATATATTCTGCCAAATACATAATGAACAGGCAGAGCTGACTGTGCACCAGTGTTTCCTTCTGGCTTTTGAAATGGCGATCGCTCCCTTTCTGTGCTCCCAACGAAATCAAAGCATCTTGTAATCCTTTGCTTGTTTTTAAGTGACAGTAGTCCTCTGTTCCCTGACAAATATTGCCAGCAGAAGCCTGGTAGCTCCAGACAAGGTCCTTTGAAAGAGGTGGGAGGGGAGAGAGGCTCTGCAGGCAACTTTCCAGCAGCAGCTGTGCACTAACGGCATGGGAGTGTGGGAGGCTACTCCCGGGTTAGTAAGACAGTTCAGCAATGCAGTGAATGTGTGCTCCCAGTACATGACTCCTATTTACTTTTTTTTTTAATTCCCTGACCTTTGTCTGACCAAGTCCATCACCAAAACGCAGCTGGATGGGGAGGGGGAACAGCAGCCAGGCCGTACCAGGGATCTTGCTGCGCTCGGTGAAACATGCGGCACTCCCCCAGGGAAAGTGTTTAAGGCAAGTAATGAGGTGGCGAATTTTCTGTCTTGCTGAGAAAGTTATTTGGAGTTGGGTCTTATTTTGCCATAGCATCTCTCACTTCCCATGGAAGTAAGTGCCATTAATTTTCCCGACAGAGGTATTAAACTATAACAGCTGAATACCAGTCAAAGGCGGCAGTGTTTGATAGGGAAGTGGCAGAGAAAGAGAAGTTTGCAGGAGTCTGGGGTATTGTTCAGAGCCTTGTGATCTCAGCATCACAGCTCCAGGGTTTCAGGCCTGGTAATGATCTGAAAATACAAGTTTTCATGGTGACTGGAAGGTGGAGAGGCACAACCTATGGGGACAGCAGTTAGGGCTCACCTTTTGATGAAGAGCAAGGTCAGTCAGAACTGCAGCTGGCCATTTCACCTTTAGCTCCATCTTCCTTTGAGTGGTTCTCATGGACTACTTGTGTCCATGTCCAGGGGAAGCAGGCAGTTTTGGCCTGCAATTCATAGTTTCAGAAAGACTCTCTAAGACTGAAGGAAGTAAAGAGAGGTGAGCAGAAGTCCTGCAGGTGTGGCTGAGTTGTCAAAGGAGAACATCACATGCAAGGAGGTTTCAGTCGAATTCTACAGACCCTGACTCAAAACTGTGCTGGAGCAGGGACCTACAGATGAGACCCCACACTGAAAAAAGAGCTGATGAGGGATGATGCTAAGGACAGTGTGGGGTAGAGGAGAAAACTGTAAGTGAATGGTTGCACTTAAAATTCCAAAATTCCCCGTGTGATGCTGCTCTGAGTCTCCCAGAACTGTTTGTGGCTCCTGCTGAGCTCAGCCAGAGCATGGGTATTCAGGCTCTCTTTAGATAAGCCCTGCCTAAGAAGGAGAATGGTTTCTGCCCTGCTGGAGAAGGGCAGTGAGAGAGGAGAACCTTTTAGGCTGGCTGGGCTATTGCAGAGGGTGGAAACAAAGGTTCAGATTGTGGCCCTCATTGCTCATCTGCCAGGTTACACCATGATTGATCAGTCATCAGATCTGGCCTGTACATCTCCACAGAAAGCTGTGCATTCTCTCCTGTTTCTACCTCGACTCCTCTGCTGCTTTGTGCTGGTCAGAAGGAAGGATGCAAAACTCACGTGTCTGGGTGAGCCTCCAGTTGGCAGCTGAGCCAACAGTTCTTGCCCATGTAACCAGGCTTTTCAACAAAACAAGAGACTCCAGATAATAATACTCTTCCTGGCCAAAAGACTTTAATAACTTTTACTAATTTCAACACCTTTTTAAACAATGTGTAATTAAATTATGAAGTTTCTTGCTGCAAGATGTTATGGAGGCTGACAGGATGAATGGATTCAGAAAAGGATTAGGCAAATTCATTTTGTCTATGAAACAACTGCTTGGGTACAACCTCTGGCTTAAAAAGTGCCTGAACCTCCAATTGCAGGCGGTCATTCCAGGCACACGGAAGGTGATGCAGCAGAGGAGCGCAGATTTGGAAAACCAAAAACTGCAGAAAATTACTCAAATGCATGCTGTGATGGAGAAGTCAGAATCTGAATTTGCAGCATGCCATCAGTCACTGGCCTCAAGCTATAACCAAGATTGATACCAGCTGATGAATGCATGCCGCTACTTACGTTGATAATGAAATAAAACTTTCCCTGCTTTATTTGTCTGTCCCTTGAGGAATTCAGTTTTTCAGACCTCTCTCACAGGCAACACTACTTTTTATTACATTTATTTATGTTTGCTGGCCGTGAAACATCTAAATAGTGTTTCATTAAAAAAAATCTTTATACGAGAAAGATCAGAAGCGTTCCGTGGTACTTATTTTTCTTTAAAGAGGGTATCTTTGGAATGCAGACAGGCTGTGGCTCACAATTATAAGTTAGCAAAGGATCATCCATGAGATATTAGCCATAACCAGAATAATATTAGATAACTAGAAAAATTAGCTTTTAATGGGATTTCATTACATATGAGATATATTATTTTGAAGTTCAGTAAAGCTTTCTATTTTTCCTTGAATGCAAGCAAACACCTTGTTATTTTGAGCTCTCTTTCTCTGAAACACTGTGTATTTAGCCTTGATATGGGCATAGGATTCACCAGATAATTCTGCATTAGAAGAGTGCTATCTTTAGTGAGAGCAATTAAGGCAAAGGGGCTGCAGGCCAAAGCACTGGAGCTGTATAAGGATAGCAGAAGCTGTAGATTAAGCTGTATATTAATTACTTGGTTCCCTACTTGGAGCTATCAACGGTGAATTCTTTAATTTTATGTTGCATTTTTTTAAGGTAGTTTGTGGTTCACTGAAACTCAAAGCATCAGGAGGTTTTGCAGGTAAATATTAAAATGGTGAAACTACTATGGGTGTTTTGAAAAAAACAGCTGAAGCAGACTCCAGAGGTGGATCCAGAGGGAGGGTGCAGGGCAGCACTTGTCCAGGTACGTTGCTTTATGCAAGCTCTTGCACAGGGCTGCAGTGAGATGGATTTACTTCATCCATGCCCTGAGCTGGGCTGTGGATTTGAGGTTGTGTGAATGAATGTCTGGTTTGGGCAGGAAGGTCTCCCCTCCTGCTCCACTCCATGGTTTATGGAGCTGCCCACAGAGCCTCTGTTACACATGGTGTGCTCTCCAAATTAACAGGTTTCTGCCCCAGAGAAGCTTATGCTCTGGAGGAAGTTATTATCTTTGAACTTCTTTGAATTATCCTCATCTGGGGAAATTAATTATCCTTCAGCTCATTCTCATCTCTCAGAAGCTCCTTGTCCCTTCAGCCACACTTTTGTCTCCCTTGTTACTACTGCTCATCGTCCCTGTGGACCCTTCCCACAGCTGGGGAAGCCTGTGAGATCCCCTGGGGCTGCTCTTGACTTCCAGCCAGCCACCAGGGCAGCTGCCTCTTTCCCAGTTCCCAAGCAGGGGAGGGGGCCCTGTTAATGTTACTTTGTTCAGTTGATCTGGGTCTTGTCAAAAATATGTGCCTTCAGAACTCCTGGCTCTGACCTGGGAAACAGGTGGCACCTTGTTAGCCTTTTCAAAGGGAGTTCTCCTGATCTGCTGTGTAATTTAGGCTCTTGTGTTAAATATAACTCAGTGTGGAGCAATGCCTGTAACCATCCTGCTTGGGCCAGTGCCTGCATGTCGGCTCAGAAGGGCTCTGCACAAATGCAAGAGCTCCCACTGGGCATCCTCCCACCAGGCTAAGGATCTCTGCCTGTGGTGGCTGTCATCTGTCATTCAAGGAAAGGATCCTTTGTGCCTTACTCCCATCAAAAGCTCAAACAGCCATTTACTACATGGTAGAGGAGGAAATGTCAGCAGTAGCAGCACTCTTCGCAGTGATTCTGAGATCCATCCCTACCACAGAGCCACAGAATCAATGAAGTTGGAAAAGACCTCTGAAATGGTTGAGTCCAACCTATGACTGAGCACTGCCACGTCACCTAAACCATGGCACCAAGTGCCACATCCAATCTTTTCTTAACCAGGGACAGTGACTCCACCACCTCCATGTGTAGCCTATTCCAGTGTCCAATTTCTCTGATAACAGACATTAGTGTAATATAACTTTGTAAGTGTGTAATAGCTAACATTTTACTTCTTTGCCCCTTTTCTTCTGTCAGGAGTGTAAATGCCAGCTGAGTGATGTGGAAAATGCACGGCTTGAGATTGACCCAAGGGTTGAGCTTCCTTCAAAATTGCTGTGTGTCAGGAGGATCCCAGAGAGAGACACGGGCTACCATCAGGCCAAGGAAGAAAGAGTCCATGCCCCAACAGGATTGTTGGAACAATGGTTTCAACAATCTCTCCCTGGAAGGGCAAGAGGCTGCCAAACCAGGACATTTTATTTGTGGTTGCCTGCTTGCTCTGACTGAGCTTAGATCACGTAGCTGTGGGACGATGTGAGCACACCTTGCTGGGCTGGTGTGTTGGCTGTGCTTTCCCTCAGCAATGAAAGGCTTTCTACTGTGCAAGTTACTGTCCTGGGCTGTACCAATAACCAAAGTGCTTAGCCCAGGAGGGTTTCTGTAAAGACTCCACCACCTCTTTTGTAAAGGTGAGTAGGTTTGGCCATTCAGACACAGCAGTATAACACCAGGTGTTATCAGTAGGCATTTTTCAGGAATACTGATTTACTTAATTTACATAAAAACTATAAGGACAGCTCTCTAAGTTTGTAAGGCTTTAAAAGCTTTAGATTAGAAGAACACAAACCTGCTCACTCAGCTCTGTCAGCCCAGCTCCTCTCTCAGAAATCAACTTCTGTTGAATGCAGCCTAGAATCGTGTGAATTACAGTGCGTGATGAGCCTGTCCTGATGCTGTCCTGGGAAAGGTAAGAAGAGCTCTCCATAAAGCTGAAGGAGCCTCACAACAACTACAATACCCTGGAGCCCTTGATCCTTCAAATTTCACAGCATCTGGCACAAGCAGCTCTGTCAGATGTGGTGGTTATGGAGTAGTGCATGCAGAAAAGCTGTGAGCCATTTGGAGGAGAAAAAAAGTAAGACACCTGAGAGTACGATGGAAATATCAGGGGCACTCAATAATAATTTTAATAATTGAAATAAATAAATAAATATTTATCAGCCATATTTTGGGGTTGTGTTGGCCCTTTCCTTTATGTGCATGAGGTTCTGCCCCACTTCTCCATTGCTACCAAATGCTGAAGCTGTTTGACAGGAGAGTCGGTCAAGTACACCATCCCATCAGGTTTGTGGGGGTTTTTCTGTGTTTTAATCTAGAAGTATTTTTTCCAGCAAGATTTTGGAGCAAGATTTATTTTCAGTTTCTTTGAGGCAGTTTGGAGCCAGAAAGGAACAAAAAGGCCTCCAAACACCAAAGGAAATGGTGCCACTGAACAAAGGGTCTCTTGTTTGTAAACTTCCATTTTAAAGTGTTGGTGCATACTCTACTGGAACAGTTTTTCATTTTTCACTTACACAGTCCAATGTTTTGAATACTAACCTACTCAAGAGTCAAGTACGTTTTAGGGCCCTTTGGAGTGTCTTTTTAGTGCTGCATCTGTTTCTGAGAAAGCTGGGCTGTCTTCACTCCTATGTATTGATCCTCTTAGATAATGTGTCCAGAGAGAAAAAAAGGGGAGAGTGTTTCAGTTTGCAGAGAAACACAGCTAAAGAGACTGAGCCGAATCTGTCCTGTAATCTGTCAGCTGCAGAGCCTTCATCACTGAATGGTCCTCACCTCATGTTTCTTGCAGCACAAGAACAGGACTCTATTTCAGAAAAATAACAACCCAGGAACAAAATAAAAAAAAAAAAGAAAAAAGAAAAAGAAAAACAAACAAAGAACCAAAAAAACCCAAACCCACCCAAACACAAAAAACCCACTCCCTTGCTCCCCCCTCAATTTTCCTTTGAATCCAGACATGGTCTAATGATGAGAATTTTTTTTTCTCTGCACTTCTACCTTTTCTGTCTACTTTGCTATGCCTTTCTCTGCCGCCAAAGCTAAGTGTTTGCTGAATTAAATAAACCATGCTGCATTGACAGAGCTCATGAATGCTGCTATTGTCACCAGAATCCCTTTTGCTGGTCTGACCCTAAATCCTAATGCCAGCTGTGGTGCAGTCATAAGTGAACAAGAATCGATCATGCTGACGAGACTGAGAGACTCTCCAAAAGGTAATTTTATAGGCTAGTTTTGTCACCACGTGGCAAAACTTTGGATATGTTACATCTGGTCTGGTTTGGAATCACTCCTGTCTGTCAGAAAAGGTTTTTTTAAAAAGTAAATGCTTAACATATTCAAGAAAAGCTCTTGTCATATGGCTAAACCCCCCCCAGGTAATCATTTCAGTTACAGGGTCATTGATAATATTGGATTTAATGTATTTCCAGTGTTTGCATAATGCAATAGAGGATCCACAAGGAAATGGATTGTTCCTATCTGTATCATGGGGAAGAACTTGGGGCTGGTGCAATATAAAGTCTCTAAGATGAAAAATTAGTGTAATTGCAGAGAAGATAGTTTCTTAAGTCCTGAACAGGCGATGTCTGAATTTTCAAAACAGAATTGTAATAATGAAAGTCTCCTAATTTTGCATGTCTTGAATGCCTACGTGCTGTTGTATATTCCAGAACCGCGTATTACTGAGAAGTTCATATAAAATAATGGGTCAACTCTTTTTTCTGTGAGGTCTAGAGAAAAACATGCCCACCTTTGTCTCCAGTTGGTCTTTGTCAAACTACCCAGGAAAAGAACATCCCACCTCAAATCCTATGCCATTATTCCCTCTGGCTCTTGTTGTTACTTGTCCTTTTGGACATGCTGAACAGCAGCTACAGCAGGAGAGTTGCTTTGGGTAGCTCTGGCCAGGAGCTGATATTGGAGATCCAGAAGTGGTATTGACCTGTGGGTTGCAATTTCTCCTCTAACACATTTGCATGAGGCAGCACGATAAATTTTTTTTAGCAATGTTTTTCCTCTTCATTTGGTCTTCCTTTCTGACAATACAGCACAAAACCCTCGATGTGGTAGTACAGGGAGCTGCTGCATGAATGACTCAAGGTGTCTCCAGACATTGTGCTCCACTGACACGTGTCCTCACCTGAGAACTACGGTTTCTCCCAAAATGGGCACTTCCTGTGTGAGCTTTATAGAATAAAGAGAATTTTCTTCTCCCACCCTTAGGCATGAGGAGAAGTGTCATAGTCTGTGATACTTTTAGGTTTGTAAGTAGAAGCTCTGGGCCATCGGGGCTCTGGTGTCTTGGAGGGTTGCAGGAGTGCCAGCTCTTGTGGGCTTTGGAAGCAAGGCAAGAAAAGGAGAAAATCTCTTCCTTCCTCAGCCAGGGGAGACAGACCTGCAGCTTTTACAAAATCTCTTGTTCAAACAGTGATGTCAGCCTTGCCATGGCAGTGAGCAGCAGAGCCCAGGTTACGATTTGACTCCTGCTATGCAAGCAGAGGCTGGTACAAACCAAACTGATAATTCACATCCACCAGAATTCAGACTGCAGCTGAAAAGTGACTCTTTAAAAGCTTTGGAATAATTATTTCACCTGTAGTTGGATTTTTTTTCTCCAGGCTCGACTTGCAGTTTATAAATATGTGAGACAGGCGATTGGTAATTCAGTTTATAGTTTGTATGAACCCTGAAGCTTATGTCAATGCTGTTATCTATTATAGAAATGCAAACATGCTCTTTGATGTGTTATTCTCAGTGACTTGGGAGGATAAAGACGGAATACTCTATGGGCATTTATAAAAGAAATTCAGAAATTGCAAGTCTACTAGGACCTAACAACATATTTTCATTTATTTTTTTCTCCTTTGCAGTATGTTTGATTACAGTAACTTAAAAACAAGAGAAATATTACATCTGTCTAGGTTTCTGCAGTAGGAGAGCCCAAACTGGTTCCCCTGCTATGCCAAAATCCCTTTTTTGAGTATGCCAAACGTGTTTTATATTATAGCAGAAGGGAAATTTGTTGCCACAGATGTAGGATTTATTCTGTTGGACAGATTTCCTTGCTATAGGAGCACCTCCTGCTGGCTCTGCACTGCGCTGCCCTTGGACTGCCCGTGTTTCCCAGACTTGGGAATAAAAAAGGAAGCCACGTGAGGTTTCTGGAGACAGAGGAAAATGGTCATCGTGGGAGCAGTTCTGCTGCTGTGAAGGGTGATAAGGAAGGCTCCAGTGACTGACACTTCCCAGGCTGCTACAGATGCATATTTCTATAGTCCCTGATGGGGTGTTGCTACTCCACTAACTCACTCCAGGGGTAACACACTGTCTGCTCCCACATCTCCACAGTGACCCAGCTGAACTCCACAGAACAGCTGGGACTAAAGTTTGGTAATAAGGAGGTGAGAGAGAGCAAAAAGGCATTGTGTTTGTCCCTGGCAGCTTCAGTTTGTCCATGAAAAATAGCTCAGAATGCTTTTCACACAAAATGCCCTTTTTTTTTTTTTTTTTTTTTTTTTTTTAAAGAAGGATGTATAGTGGCTTTGTGGTCATTTCAGTGAATTTTATTTGAAAATATAAAAGCATACATTAATAAATATATAATATGTATTTTATAATTATATATCATATATATATTAATATGTCCTTTTTGATTACTGCTGCAATAAGCAGCTTCCATGGTTTTTCTCCAAGCAATTTCTTCCTTGAGGGTTTGTTTTATATATATATATTTATATATTTTTTTTTTAGGAGGCAGTTATGAAGTAGTTTTAAAAAATAAATAAAGTCAGCCTACAAATGATACGTTGAAGTGAAGTGAAATAAGCTATCCTGACCAGAGTGCTTTTCTTCCTTGGAAAACCAAACCAGCTGAAAATACTTGCTGTCATTCTGATGCACAAGAAAAATAACTCCAAAATATCAACATTTTCCCCAGAATGAGAGCACTGCCAGCTCTGACATGTTTCCTTTGGTGATCAAAGCTCTTGGGATGGCTGGAGATGACATAAAGAAAACGTGGTTTGTTCGTTTAAATGCAGTGGGTGGGGAGCATGAGAGAGCAGAGTGTTGTAGGGAGTAGGACTCAAACATAAAATGCGCAGTAAAGATCTGTTCATCAACACCTTTTCCTAGTAGCAAGCATTAGCACTGTAGCAGCACTCGAAGGCTCCTGTTATTGTTATTCCTATAACAATTCTGATAACTTCATAGTCTATAAAGAGGCTGTTGGAACCAGCACCAGTGACCCAGCACAAGGACACACAGACCTTGCCTCTACAGCAGTTAAACTTCTGGTTTACAAAGGGACGGCCCATGGTTTATTAAAAAATTAATAAAAATATAAACAATATAATAATAATAATAATAATAATAATAATAATAATAATAATAATAATAATAATAATAATAATAAAATAAATAAATAAATAAATAAATAAATAAATAATTTCTTCTTTAGGGCCCTGTTTCAGCGTTTTGGCACACCCTAGTGAAAACCCCTCAGGCCACTGCGCTGCGGTGCTGTGCCCTGTTGTCACGCACTGTCCAGCTGTGTGTGCCCTCCAGCTGCTCCTGCAGCCCCTCCCTTGCTCGATGTCACCCGGGGCTGGCTAGCTGATGCCACCAGGGTCATCATCAGGACTCAGGTGACACCCACTGCAAATGCCCAAGAGTCAGCCCTGGCAAACACTCAGCTGGAGCAGTGCTCTCCATCCTACACCCTGCATGGCACATGTTTTACAGACAGAAAAATCAGGAAAAAATTCAGAAATACTGTAGGAAGTGGTTTAAAACTTCTCTGGAGCTGCTTTGGTAAATCTTGCTGCTTGTAAAGCCAGGCTCCTTTTATCTCATAGGAACTGAAAGGCAAAAGGAAATTATGACTAATATATTTTTAAGAGTTAGAAAAAATTACCTAACCCCGCATATTTGGAATATCAGAATATTAGCATTTAAGGCTGTGATTTTCAAAAGAGCTTATGGGATTGTGGCACCCAGACCTACTCCTGCCCCCATGGAAATGCATATTAATTTGCTATCAACTTCCATGCGAGGGATCAAAACTCTTCAGCTCTCACTGAATTTCCCTGGGAGTTTGGTGACTGTTGCAAAAATCCCAGCTCAAACCTCCTCGCTGTCACTCTCTTTTCAGGGGAAATTCAGTGACTATTGCGAAAATCCCAGGCTGAACAACCTGATAACTCCTGGCTTTCAGGGCAGGAAGGAAACTCTGTGCCTCCTACCCAAAACCAGCAGCAATCTCTCTTCTCCAGTTCAGAGGGGTTTGACAACTTTTGCCTTTTAAGTCTCTCATGCTGGACAAATAATGACCTGTCTGAAGGTTATGATGGGTTTCTGTTATTTGGGAATTGAGAAGAATCCCTGTCTGGGCAAGAGAAAGCAATCCTTGATCTGGCTGTAGCGATCCATTTCTGTTAAGGGTTTACTGTTTGACAGTTCTGTCCAAAACCAGTAGGTCTCATGAGCTGGGCTGTGAAGGTGGCTGGGGCAGTCCCAAACACATTCCCAGCCCATTCCAGCTGTACCAATCCATTTGTACAGTGTGACTGTGTGTGTGTGTGAGGGTGCTGGCATGGGGTGCACACCCTGCTCTGTGCCACACATGCAGATGGACAGCAGCAATCAGAGGGACTGCTCCCAGAAGCAGCAAATCTACTTTACACTAACAGCTCTGGTTCTCTGCTTGTTTAGGAAAAAATACTATTTACAAACACATAAACCAGCTGTGCTTGCCTGTGCTTTCAGAGCGATGGTAATTACATAGATTTTTGGTCAGTCCTGTCATATTTACTCCACCAAATTGATTAACCTATGTAATGAGTACAGGACTGTGACCAATACTGACCCCACATCAAAGCCTGATATTGCTGCAGTGTGCTGACCTGAATTTTAATTGTTCAGTAGGTTTTGTAATTAAACCACAAATGTGCTAAAGAAGGGATTAGGCATTTTAGCTAGCAGTGTATGTATTTTTTCCCAGGTGTGCCAATTGTGTACACTATAAAATGTCCAATGCCTCAATACACAAAGATCTAAAGCATGCCATTTCATAGATGACTACAGCTTCTTCTATTTTTTTTTGCTTGACATATTAAAATACAGAAAAAATGTCATTTTTATCCTAAAATTTTCTATATACATTATTGTGTAGCACTGAAGTTTTTGCATCAAGGTATATAAGTAAATCAACAATGAATAAATTAGGACTTCAAATCTCTGTGAAGTTCCCACAGGCTTGTACACTTGGTCCTCAGAGTCCAAACGAGCTACTGCAAACAGATGTTTTTGTTCTTTAGGATCATCAGTGTGGTACATCTGTTGCTTCAGCCAGTGGCTATGCCAGACTTGAGAGAAAACACGTTGCTCATTAAATGAAGACAACTATCATAAATAAACGAGAACATTTGAAAAACTACCCATGCCTCACTTGTGTTCGAAAGAAACTTCTCTCTTGGAAGTTCTCGCAACATTAAAGAGGGGAACTGCTCTGCCTCATTCCACATGATTCTTTCCTCTTTCATTTTTCTGGAGAAAAACATGTGCTTCAGCATCTGAGTTTCCATCAAATGTTGCCTTCTACCTCGTGCACCTGCTCTTGTAGCAAGGAGAAATCCAGTGTCTCTGTTGGTGCAGCTCCCTGCTTTGTTTTCGACTGCACAGAGGAGATGGAACTAGAAGGAGGTGGGTTAATCTGGAATTGGGTGGGTTGCACTAGAAGGGAGCAACTGGGATGAAGATCCATCTTTCATTCATAAAATTTTGTTTGAAGCATATGGGGAGAATTAGGAACTACATTTACATCTTGATGAGCTGGGACTTGGGAACCTGCCTTGAGATTTATTCAAAACCATGAATCTGTTTTGAAACTGCTCTTCTTTGGTAAGCTTGTACTTCTTCTGTCTTCCTGTAATTTAGTCCACCTACCAGTGATGGGTGTCACCAGGACTCACAAAAGGTGATTGACTCTGTGGGTTGGATTGTGAGCAGAGAGCTTGGCTGAAGGAAGAGCAAGACCCAGGTTTCTTTCGTACAGGAAGACTGTTGTGCATAAAAAATAGTGAGGGCAAGACGATAAAATGTGGTGGGTTTGGGGAGTAGCAGTCTGAGATGCAGCCTATTTTTCACATAGATTTGGTAGCCAGAGTTTATCTAGAATTTGCAAAAAAAAAGTAGCCATCTACTGATACTTGGAAAAAAAAATAAAATTGAATGTAGATATGTAATTTACTGGAACAGTGAGACAGTCCTCATCTTATCTTTTTTTTTATTAAAAAATTACCCTGCAGACTAAAATGTACCTACCTGGCACTGAATAGCATCCTGTAGGCACTGATCTTAACATAACACTGGCAATGTATTCTCCAGGGACAATCTCTGCTTTGCTTTTCTTTCCTGTGTTCTGCCCAGAAATCCCAAAGGCATCTCTGGGAAGATTTTCTTTTCAATGGGGAAATGTTTTGTTCAGCCACGTAGCTGAGTTCACCGGCTGGATGTGTTTTTCCCTTTGCAGTGTGCTCCAGGATGCCTTGATCCACACTGAGAGCCTTGGAATCCAGCTGAGCGTTGCTTGGGTGTGAACTTCCCTGCCTTTTTCCCAGCACAGGTTGCTCTCAGGCACAGGATTCTGCAGCCTATTTTGGTTGGTCCTGCCATGAAGGTCTTTTCTGCATGCTGGAGTTTTTAAGAGTGTTGATTTATGTCACTTTGGCAATGATGTGCTGACATTTTTCTGCCATTTTTCAATTGCTATTCATCCATTTAAGCATGTGACCAGCTTTGATAAATCGGTGAGGACTCTTAAATGCTGACTGTGGGAATCCATGAAGGATGATGCCTTCATTATCACACTTGAATATGCACTGAGCCTTGCTTCCCTGTCCAGAGGCACTCTCTCCTCCACAGAAAGCACCCTACCTGCCATGCCTGACTTTCTTGAATGTATTTGCAAGGACTGTGCATTAAGTAAAACACCTGCAATCTAAAGAAAATAATGTAGCCCTGCTAAGAACACCAATGTGTTGTATTCTTTAAGAGTGACTGCATGTACCTGTAAGAGCAGATTTTAGGTTGCAAACAAGACCTCCACATTTTCCAGCTGCCTTGAGCTTGCAGTGACAAAAGACCTTGCAGTGGATAATGATGAGTCCAAGCAAAAAGATATAAATAACCAGATAAATACAAGTTTTTGCTTGCCAGAGATCTCAAGCTCTATGAAATAGGTTTGGACTCTTAAATTGAGACAACAGTTTTCAAATAAAATTAAATGAGGCAACCAAAGACTGAAATCCTAATATAAGAATTAAGAGGCAAGAAAAGTCATAAACAAATTACTGATATATCATTTTAAGGTAAATATGTTAATTTAAAATAAGTTTGCATACCCATTTGAAAGATGTAATTTCAAGACAGAATAACCAGTTTAAAATTAATATAATTTATTAACAATTAAAAATTATAACACAAGCAGAGGGAGGTTGGAGGTGAAATATTGAGTTTCCTTTGATAGGTAGAGTAATTATGAAGTATGCTTTTGAAGTTCAAGAAGAGAGCCTTAGGACACAACATTTTTTAAAGTAAAAATTGGCTTGCACTCTGTTCAAGTGATTTATTTTGCACTAAGAAATGGGTGTGAGACATGATGTGATTTAAAATGTCATCCCTTGATGGAACTGCTTGAGGGTGACATAATTTTTTTCCTTTTTTCTCTACTTTTATTTATGTATTTGGCTGCTTTATTTCTAAAATTTTCTATCTACATGGAATCTAATGAAACCATGTAGATATGAAAAAAACCCCAATCCATCAACACCTTCACCGTCCCCCAAATAAAGCTTTACCCTAAAGTTCAGGGAGCTAAAAGCTAGACTCTGGAGGGAGCCACTGGGAAGGAGCAGAGTTTTCAGCTGCATCTATGTCATCTGTATTGTGCCAGCTTTGAGGAATTCCACTTTTGGAGGAATACCACCAAACAAACACATGGAACAAAGGATGTAGAAGTGTTCTTGTCTTCAAGACCAGGTTGTCCCACACATCCCTGGACAGGGGGGGCTGCTCCTCCTCTGTCCTCTCCTGCTTTTTTGCAGGCACCTGGACGTGCCACCTCTTACA
Organism: Parus major; assembly: GCF_001522545.3. Taxonomy (NCBI): domain Eukaryota; kingdom Metazoa; phylum Chordata; class Aves; order Passeriformes; family Paridae; genus Parus; species Parus major. The sequence goes on from NC_031771.1 coordinate 22,493,811, forward strand.
GGTTTTCTCAGAAGCAGGGTGCTGTGCAGTACATGTGGCAGTCAGCACCGAGCCTTTTGGGACATCTTTGCTTGCACTGGGCTTCACTGTCAGGGGGAGGCAGAGCTGGCTGCTGTGGCAACAGGCCCAGAGGACAGAGGTCGTGCCATGGACAAATGACACACTTGCTTTGCAGACCCGCCTCTTGAGAAGTTTTTGCTTAACCTCAGTGGCATTTTTGTATGCCTGGTGATCTTTATCATAAATCTCACAAATTTTAGTCAAAGCCCTAGCTGCTGGAGGCAGAGGATTTATGTGAGAATGTCATAAATTTGACGTCAGTGTGAGTCCCATGGTGTTTTGCCTACTGGTAGCTGAATGGATCTTGCAGGTCCTGGATGGGACAAGCTTCTGGACACACAGTAGTGAGGCTGGGCAGCTGTAGGGCAGATCCACCTGTGCTTGTCACATACAGAGATATAAAAAAAATAACCCAAACAGCAACACCACCACCCCCCACCCCCCCAAAAAAAAACCCTCAAAAAAAGATTCCCCAGAAAAATAACAAACCAGGCAGCAGACGCTTCAAGTTTCATACAGATGTGCTCAGGAAGGCCATGGGATATGGATGCTTTCTCTGAGCTCTGCAGGCTGAACGAGTGAGAACGAGGGGACTGCATTTCATCACCTGCATGAAAACATTGTGACCTAATACACACAGACACATATCTGCTGAGTGAGAGAAGCCACTCTTCTCCTTGCCATTTTTTCAGATAAAATTGCCATCTAATCCAAAACAGGGCCATCTTGCTGAAAGTCTGTGAATTCTCATTGTATGAGGAGCTGTAGTAAATTCATAGCCAGAATTGTTATAAAAACATGGAAGTTAAAAATAGCTCTGCAGTCAGGGAGCAGGATCCATCTCTAAATGGGTGGCCCAGTTTGCTCTCACAGTCAAGTGTTGTAAACAAAAGTCAACCTTTTTGTTTTCAGGTTGCTGCTGATAGTTTTTTTCTTTTCCATGGGGAAACGTTGGTGCTTCCCCATCATTTGACAACTTTTAACCCTTTTTGTGGTTTTTCTGGAAGCTCTGTGCCAACAAAGTACCTGTGTCATTTTAACTGCAAGTGGGACTTCTTTGGGGAGGTGTTATTCATGGAGGAAAGGGAGTAGCTTTCTTTTTAACTGAAAAATACTGGAAAGATTTCTGCAGGAACTTTGCAAGGAGCTCACAACGCTTTTCTTCTGGGCCTGCTGCAGAAGTTGCTGCTGCCCTGGTTAGCAGACGGATTTGCTGCTGCAGTGGGAGATGGATTGGCTCCTTTTCTGCTCTGACAGCCATGAGGCTGCATGAATTACACAGCCTGGTGTTCTGGGTGGAGCAGTTCCGGAGGATTCATCCCAGCTGGGTCTCACACCAGGTGGCAAAACAAACTATAAAGGGCTGAGGGGCTGGGGAAATGGGTTCCCTTCTTTCCTGCTGTGCTGTGGGCAGAGGCTGCTGGGGGTGATTGCTGCCCTCCTCGACGCACAATGGAGAAAGTCGAGGCTTTAAAAAAGGAGGAGGGGGTAAGCGATATCTGAACTGGTGTAAGTCTGTTATAACTGGAAGTTTGGAGCCTTTTAAAAATGCTTGCTTGAGGACCTGAGTCAGTTCTATGTTTTCTTACTTGTGTTGTTCCCCAGCCTGGATAACGCCTGTGCTGTATTGCTTTGCAGGCTGTATATATTAAATACAGCACAGAGAGGTCTCTCTATCCATCTATGAAATGGGAGTGTATTTATTGATTTTACAAGGTGCTTTTTCACTGAGATTTTTTTTTTCTTTTGTTTTTAACTTTTGAAGCTTGGTCCTTGCCTTGTGGTCTGCTTGGTGCCAAGCAGAGGTGGCATTAGAGGCAGACTGTAAAAGGTGCCGTAAAATCTATGGATGCAAGGGCTGAAGAATGAAAAGACATTATTTTAGCTGCTTGAAAGGGTGACAGTCAATGGAAAGCTGTAGGCATGTTCTCCATTACTAACTCATATTTTAATATGTGGTCTTATGGGAGCAAAAACATCTGCTGTTTTCCTAAAGCTGGTATTCCTAATACTTGACACCTCTGATGCAGTGTGAGGGATAAAGTCAAAATATGTATCTGTTGCCCAAGATGTGTTTGATGATATTGTAGCCTATGGTGTCCTATTGCTGAATCAGCTCTTGCAAGAGGCTTGGAAATCTGTTACAAAGCTGGGAAACACACGGCTAATCCATAAAACCTTAAATATATGTAAAGCAATGTGCAAATGACACCTACTAACTGGAAATTGCTACAGATAAAAGCGATCTGGCAGCTGAATCACAAAAATATTATTCAGAGTAAATACTTACACCAAATTAATAGCCTAGAAACAGTTCCACCACTCAAACAGCCTTCAGAAGGATCAACTGATTTGAAAGAGTGGGCTGCTGTTAAAATAATAATGAATCCAGCCTTGTCCTTTCTCCTCCAGGCTTTCTCTGGTGGGGTGTTTTGACTGCTGTGAGGATTTAAAAGAACTTTCTTATCACTGATAAATATCAAAGCTGGTGAGACTGCTGTGTGTGGCTGGGGGTTTGTAATATGAGAACACTAAATACTGATGCTATACTTGATGCTGTAACAATTTCTGCTACTTTAGCAAAAAAAAAAAACCAAAAACAAGACAAGTCTCTAGCCCTTTCCCAGAGGGGAGTGGGCACATTAAAATGAATAACTAAGAAACTGACATGTTGTTGGTGTAATACATTTGTATATTTGGCTAATGAAAATCTACCTTTTTTCAGTTCTGGGGAGGCTTGTCCTGCGAGTGTGGTGTCTTGCTTGGCAGTTCAGGAGCTCCTGCCCATGCAGTGTGAGGGAACTCCTTCCTTCTGGTCAAGATAAAAAGATGGTCTAGAATTTAGGGTGGTGGTCTAGGACATGGCAGCTTTGTGTTCACAACTCTGTTCCCTGCCTACGTACTGCTAATCTTTGCTTCCCTGTTGAAAATAGTGAGGATACAGGGGTGGCTAAAGTGATTGCTAAAGGTAGTTTTTTGACAGTACAGTGGTGTTACTGGTCTAAGGGTATACTTGGAGAGGAATATAATCTACTCTCTGTATATTAATATCTAGAAAGCTGGGCACTGGGTTGAACAGAAGCTGCTCCTACCATTCTGAAGAAAAAGTATCAGGAATGTTACTTTAGGGTTTTTTAGTTAGGGACTTCTGATGCTGAAATTACAGTAAAATTATCTAAATTCTACTTATTTTGGCATCTCTTCTGGTGTTGCTAGAGAGGTCATCTGCTGAGCTTGATGCTGCCTAGTCTGGGCTGCTTCTTTGGGAGGTGATTTGCTGAAGGCTGGATATCTGCCCTGCATTGCAGGGTGCACTGGGGATGTGACTTCAATGTGTGATTTCCAAAGCACTTCTCCCTCACATGTAGCAGATATTCCTGGGTGGCTGCTATTCCTTCACAGGCTGTGGTTCAGGTTCAGGAATGCACCTTATAGACTGGGCATGAGACATGTAAAAGACTATTAGATAGTGTCTTCTGAATTCCATGCTCATAAACACTGTGAAAGGCTACCGAGGTCTCACTGATTCATAAGAAGGTTGTATATTCCTCATGCATTTCTTCCATTGCATGGATCCAGTGCTCAGCATCTCTAAGAACCAGGTTAAAAATTAAACCCCCACATTTCTTAGGCTGAAAACCTCATTATAACTATTTGAACTCATTATTTATTGAAGGACACTGTCAAATCCTAAGAAACTAACCTCTATTACACCTGTCAGAAGTAGGAGGGATACATCCTGGCACATCCATGGATATGTGTAGCCCTGCTGGTGAGCTGTTGGCTCAGCTTTTCTCAAGGAGAGCTAAAGAGCCACGTGGTGTCTCTGGGTGCTGAGTTTTGTACTTGGACCTGTATTAACACCCATGCAGAGTGGCAGCTCGCTCTTGGATGTACATCTGAAGCGCTGCAAGAGCACAAGTCATTCCAGCGAGGGTCTGCTATAGATTACATGTGGTAAATTGGCTCCAGATAAATCTGGCTTGGACTGTGGAACATGGAGAACTCATGTGGTGTGCTGAAGTCTCTTATTTCTTGCTCAGACCCTGCCTTTTTGCAAGGACCTGCCATGGCAGTCACAGAAATACAGATCTGGAGTCTGGCAGGTTTGGGATGGGAAAATCCTACTGGATCACATTTTGCACAAAGGCTGTTATCAGCCTCCTGGGCTTATTACTTAACTGAGATATGCAGTGGGCTCAAACAGCTATATCAGATACTTCATTTAGCTATAGCAAGTTGTCTTTACGTGGCAGATTCATCTTGATTTTAATAGATGCAGGCTGAGATTATGGAAGAGGTAGACAGGGTATAGTTGTTTAAACCTCAAAATATGTTTTAAATAATTGATTTCCATGCATCTAAAGATCAGTTATTCAAAACATATTTATATTTGCAAAAAAACCAAAACCAAACAATATGACAAAACAAATACTTATAAATAATTTAAAGCATATTTTGAGGCTTTTAATGTTGCAAAGTATGTGTCTCCAACAGTGGTAAAACCTCTATAAATATGATTTAACAATTCTTTGTATTTAATACATAGTTGTGCTATTGAGCAGAAAAAAAATAAGGCGTAATAAAAAGTTTGACAATGAGGTGGGTGAGCTAGAAAAGCCAGTCTTTGACACCTGTTTAGTGAAAGGCATGCACAATTAAAAGTAAATGAAAAGAAACTGGTGTTTATTAAGAATTCCTAATTATTGGTCCCGTGCTGGGTGTGAACCAGTGCTTTATAATCTGATAAAGCTGTGCTGGGAGGCTTCAGGCTTAACATTAGGAAGCTGAGAGGGTGGCCAGACGCTATAATCGGCTTTCTAGAGAGGTGATTTTTGTCCCAAGCCTGTCAGTGATAAGGGGTATTTTGGACAATGCTCTTAATGTGTGTTAGCTCTTGGTCAGGCAGTTGGGCTGGAGGATTGTGGTACATCCATTCCAACTGAGTTTTCTGTATTGAAGGATAAATGCTCAATGAAGTTCTGCAGGCTGTTAAGATCAAGAAGTGCAAAGTGAAATTTAAAATGGCTGGCGATATCTAGAAGTGACTTTATCTTAACTGTTGAGGTTTTGAATGGTTGCATCCCTTTGCCCTGGGAGTTTTAGATCTATGCCTGAATTGTCCCTACTAATGCAAACAAAAGGTGAGGTATAGATTTTGTTTTATGGTACAAGAAGCAGGCTGGCTGCCCTTCCTTGGGCAGAGTTTTTACTGTCTGCTTGGAATAAAGACAGCAGAGCATGCACCAAAACAACATTTAGGTACTAAATAATGGGTTTCAGTCTCATTTGTAATGTAATCAAGTCACCTGCCTGTAATTTCCCTTCCTTTTGTAAAATAGCTGTTGTTTGAAGTCCACTTCAGATACTGATATTCCCTTACTATAGTAAAATCAGTTCTGGTAAAAGTAAAGACAAACACTGTCGTTTTGCAGTCTGTGGATTTTGAGCTGGCTTTGACTGCGTGCCCATTGTAGGTTGTCATAATGCAGTTGGCCTCTTTGTAAAGAGTTGCTGGTCTTGGTATGTTGCAGGTTTGTCTGTGTGGTGTTTAATAATTGAGTTAGTGAATGAAACTGCATCAGCTTTCCTTCATGTCTGCATGTGGATACTCTTGATCAGGCCACCTAAATAAAGATTGGGCTAATCCTCATCCAAAGTCACTTAGCACGTTAATCTGTTCTACGCTAACTTTTCCAGCGCTGCAGGCTCACAAATCACCTCTCTTTTTCTCTTTTGTTCACCCCTGTTATATAGCAGTGTGATGATGTACTCAGGGCTTCTGAAGTATTCTCAGCTTGGTGTTCCACAGTTGAGAAGTTAAAGATTTCATGTTGTGCTCTCTGTGAGGTGATGGGGGTACCTATAAACATGTGGAACTCCTGGGTCTCTGCAGTGAAAAAGTTTAGGTGAGCATCCATCTCCAGTGCTATCCAATGCTGTTTTGCTTGCCTTTATGGAAGGGTAATGCAACACAGAATACTGTACATGGGTTCTTCCAGCTCTGAATTAGTCTCTTTTATCTGTCTCTGACCACAACAGATGTTGGCAGCCTTTCTATTCCATATCCTTAAGTCAGACTAAGAATATAAGTTCCCCTTAGAGTAGCTAAGGGAAGGGAAAAATTTAACCCTTTCAGGAGGATTTTTACTGTGTTTTTTCTTCAATGCTCTTGACTCAGTTTAAAGGGGAAAAAAAAAGGTCAGCAAATGTCTGACACCATCTTGATGTTGTATTGACATAGTCTTTGGGACATCCTCAGATGATAGTCCATAGACGTGCTCATTGGTCTCTATATTTTCAGTCAGCTTTCTTCTTACTGGGGACAGAGGGTAAAAAGATAATAGTGAATATTTCTAACACAGTTTGCATAAGAATTTGCATAAGAATGGTAGTAGTTCTGGAAAAGACTTCTGAGTATAACCTTCAACACAGACACCAGAGACAGTACTGGCCATGTCTATGGAAAATTAGCTCATCTGACCCTTCTCAAGCAATCAATCAGCTGACTCTATTGTATTTATAATGGTATGAAGCATCCTTTAAAAAGTTTGAGGCAGCTTACCTTTTCCCTGTAGGTGGAATTAAGAAAAGCCTCACATGCCTACATCCTCTTCAAGATAACCTTGGACTGTTTGCTTTCATCTTAAAACAAATAAAAGCAAACAAAAAAATATATCTATAATTTAAAATAATTTCAACTGTGCAGGTATTTTACTCCTGTGTTTTACTGAAAAGAAAGCTCATCATAGTCATAATTAAAAGAAAGCACTATATGTATATATATTTATACCATAATAAGTCAATAAGTGCCCATTATCTCCAAATGGCCCTTGCAGACTGTTCACTGCTGCTCTCCAAGATGACCAGCTGTCAGAAAGACCTTGGCAAGGGCAGAACCAAACCAGCATTCTTTTTCTTTACGTGCTTCACTCATGCCTCTAGCAGAGACCTGCACAGCCTGAAGTGTAGCTGGTTACTTCTCCTCAAGGGAGAGGGATGTAAGGATCTCATTGTACTGACTGACGTGGGCTGCAGAAGCATACACAGCTTGCTCATATCCTTTGTGGAGTTGGAAGCAGAGTCACCTTTTTTTTCTTTTTTCCTTTATTTTTTTTTTCTGCCACACAGAGACGCCATCACAGATGTTCAGAGGCTGGCTGATGAGCTGAAAAGATCTGGGAGCCACATGTGACCAGCAGAACGAGCATCAGCATAGAGTAGAGTTTCAGTGGGAGATGACTTTTGGGAAAGTTCCCACAGAAATACCATGGTAGCATTTCTGTCCTTGCTCAGCCTCATTTCATTTATTCTGAGGCTACTTTACATGTCCCTGGCACCACAAAAATGCCATTAATCAGGCATGAGAAGACCTTGAGATCCCATCAGTGCTCTCTGGCATCACCAGAAGGGTGCCAAAGGGCTGCCTGTGTCAAGGTGGACCTGGCCCACCGTGTTTATTGACACAGCAGCTTGTGCTGAGTCACAGTGCCTGCCCCACAACCAGGAAAAGGAAGGGCTTGTTCTCATTAGGGGACACCAGTGCTGGGGGTTACAGAGTCCTGAGGTGCAGAATGTGCCAAGGGAGGCTCACAGAAACCTTTTTGGAATGTCAAAGCAGGAAGGAATTACTGTGGTGAGTGATACAGTTGGAAGAATAGAGAATACATATTCTCAATAATACAGCACAACAGCCTATCCTTAAGGTTTAATCTCCCAAGTAGAAATATCTCTCCTCTCCCATGAGAATAGGAGCAGAAGTCCCCAGGGGGGCTGGGATGGCTACACCAGCAGGTGAGCTTTAGCTACTTGTTCAAGCGTGGGCATCACCTTCTTCAGGGGAGGTCTGTGGGCTCCCTGCCCTCAGTTTGCCTCCAAATTAGTTGCCCCTTCAGAGAAGGGAGCAACAAAAGCAGACTGGAGGAAATGTAGAGGAAAGGTCATATTTCTAAATTAAAATTTGGAAGTTTTTGATATCTTAGGTAAAGCTTATTATCTAGCTTATAATGGACTTTTTGGGTAGACAGGTTGTGTGGCAGGAGGAAGTGGTGGTTGGGGTGGCAGTGGGGTAAGTGCTAAGGGGAGGGCTCTCAAAGGGCTGGTTTTGTTCATCTTGTTTGGTGTAGGAGATGGTCCTGTGGAAATGCCAACCTACAGCTGCTGCCTTCCAGCACCCTGCTAGATGTGGGCAGAAGGAGGGAAGAAAATAAGCAAGAGCACCCCTCAGTCTTCCTTCCCAATGCTGAGTGGATGTAATGACATCTAGAACTGAGAGTTTCTATCTCTGGGGGAACTCCCCTGAGGGAAAATATCAGATTCCATTGATTGCTTCTAAGTATTTTATATGTGAAACTTGTAACCTGGGGAAAGCTGCAAGCTAAGAATTTTGGAGGAAGCCACCCCCACCACTGTGAGCCCGTTAATACAGAGCTGGTCTCTGCCTCTATGAACTTGTTCCCAATTTATATTGGACTGTGTGATAACCACCAGCAGCACCCTCCTGGGTGTCCATCCCTGTACTGCCAGGGCTTCCAAGCCAGCACAGTCCTGTGTACATGACAGGTGTTTATTCGTTCATTCTCAGGCAGAGAAGGGTGTGAGACAGGCTGAGTGCTCTATCCACTTTTGAGGGAGTGGGACATGCAGTGGCCTTCCACAGTTCTGTGCATCTGGCATTTTCTTCACTTGATTCTCCTCCAAGCACCTGCGAATGAAATGCTTTGCACTGAAAATGTTCTGTGCCCAATGGCTTGCTTTCACTGTTGTAAGAAAAATGAATGTTTCAGGGAGGTTGCAGTCGAGGCCCTCCCCTGTCCTCCCTGTTTTGTTGTTAAAAAATTCAGCTATTCCTGTAATCCAGGTCTCAGGACAATGTCAAGTGTCAGGGACATGTTCTGAAATGTCTTATTGTGGTGAGGGTTTTGGAACTTTTCCCAGGAGACCCTTCTTGCTGGGAACTGTTCTCTCATGCTTAGTGTGTGATTTAAACAGCAACATATCCTGAAACTACTACAAAATAATGTTAAATTATTTTAGAACATGCCAGGCCTGTTGGTAAATGTTTTCTAATAATTGATGGAGTGTTTCATAGCTGCTTGTGGCAGTGTGGTCTTCCTCTTTGCAGGATTATTGGCCTTTTAAGTGGGATCCAACCACCTTCCTCAAAAGGGTGGAATACTAGATTCAGCTAGGAAACACTTTGAAATTGTATTTAACCTAAGGCTGCCAGCGTTGCAGAACATGAAGGGATAATATTCTTCCTCTCTTCTGCAAATTCACATGCACATGATTAATTGCATTATTTATCCATGACTAAATACTGTATAAACTCTATCTTTATCAATCTCCATTGCAATTCAGAAGTGATATATTTTTAGATGCTAGGTATAGTCTCTGCTAAGTGTTGATTTTTCTGTTTCATTAATATGTACTTTTGCATATACATGGAATTCTAATATACTGTAAGTCTAATAACTATCCCTTTTATGCTTGATAAACCTATAATATCAATTGAAGGATATGGGCTAAAAATGGGATATGAGCCAAATGGCACAACTGAGAGCACTACATTGATTTTCTGCACTCTTAGTCTCTGTGGGATGACTTTCATAAGAGTATTCCTAAAAGCATCCAAAGTTGCTTCTACCTGCCCAAGAACACAGAAAAGTCCCACTGACTCCAGGTTTGCTTACACTGCTGTGTGGAACAGATAGAGATTAGTTCTAAATAAGATGGATTAAATTCCAGAAGTGCAGGAGACAGTCTGGGAGACCTAAAATTGGTCTTAAGAATAGCACTTAGAGGTATGAAGGGTGTAAAAGAATTAATTAGGTACTCAAAGTTCTCTTGTCTCCGTTAGTGGACTTCTCTCCGTGGCCCAGTCCAGTGTAAGCCTGGAGTTGACATAGTTCTTCCAAATTTTTTATCATTCTTTTACTAATTAGGGCCAGTCCATTTTGGTGAAGTGGGTTATGGTGTCAGGTAAACAGGCCATCAAGGCTGCTCTCTTCCAGAGGTCTGTGAACCTGGAAAAAAGGCTGGCCTATCCTCTAACAGGTAGAGATTGAGATTGGAAAAGTACCCCCATACCAGTCATGTCAAATTCCTTGAGCACTTGTGTAGTGTTGGAAGAACTTGGGTCTCAAGCTGCTGAATACTTGGTTATCTGCCTGCAGGCTAATTTTGGGTCTGAAGGATTCTATTAATACTGGTGCATGTTCCCATGAGACATTGAGTCATGTTGCAATCACACGTCATATTGCATCCTCTAAAAAGGCTGTGGGTGAAATACACAAAATCCGATTTTCTGGTCCCTAGGTTCTTCTGTCTTGGTCTTTTGAACCAAGTTTTCTTGTAAAATAGTCCCTTAATAAAAATCTTACTAACCCCCTATGGCAACTAAACAGTCTCATGAACTGGCTGCTGAGACCCTTATGGAAAAAAATCTGTACTACTTGACTCAGAGCAGGCTTTTTTCTTTTTTAAATCATGATCCTCAGTGATATGGGACTTTGAAACAGTATTGCAGTTTAATGGGCTATTTCTCTCTTCTGCATAATGTCCCTTTCTTGACAGCATATTTTTATTCTTGAATGTGTCTTTTATTACAATGTATTTCACCTCAAACAATGACCTCTGTTGCAGTCAAATGCAGCTTTTCTGGTATTTGACTTTCAAGGAGTGCTCAAGAATAGGGTGTAGAGAACCCCTGAGTCTCTCCATCTATGAACTTCAGCAACATTTGTCCTCCTGAATGTGTAGATAGAAATTTAATTCTGTCATGGGCATCTTTTCTTTCATCTCATTCCTTGAACATTGCCTCCATCTAGTTGAAAAAATAGGTTTGGAAGAGAAAAGTAACTCCCCTCTCCTTTTTTTGTTGCCATCTGATGTTTTGGCTACAGATGGTGGCTGACTAATGGTAAGCATCTTGTTCCCTTATGCTGCAGGAAGTCTGCACAGGGAGAGCTAAGAGCACAGATGCAAGGGCAGCCTGCTGGGCTCCCCACCCATCAGAATCTGCAAGTGGCAGCACCGTGCTGAGCTTCCAGAAAGTGGGAATGACACAAGAGATTGCCATGTAACACCTGGTTACATGGGTAATTGGAATGGTGATGCGCCTGACTGACTGTTCTTCAACTAATTGCTGCAGTTTTCTGAGGCTGGCCATTTTAACCCATGGTCTGAAAATTTTATGGGTTTTTGGAGAAAAATAAGTTCCTTGTGACCATATCTCTGCTCAAACATGATTAATCTATTGAACAAATGTGTGTGAAAATATAGAAGGCATTCAGAGCAATATAATTTTTCAACCTGGAGAAGAAATTCCTTCAGATTTCAACTCCAAGTACTACTGTGCCTTGTCTGGGTGGATGGAATAAAGAAATAAGGAGGCTCTGAAATGCTAAGCTCAGCTGCAGCAAACTCACCAGCTTTTGCCTGAGAAGATACTGCTTCTTGAGCTACACAGTAAGCATGAGCTATTTGGCGTCCCTTGAGACAGGAAAGCTCTGAGCTTTCCAGATAAATCCATAGTTTAATCCAGTTCTGGAGTAATTGCAAGGGCCCTGAGCAGAATTTGAAGTTGTCTGGGCTGGATGTGCTACTGTGAACTACTCTTGTCTCTTTCTGTCTGGGCACCTTGGAAAGATGTGTGTCCTGTTTAAGGAATACCGATCCTCAGAAGTGGTAGAGCCTTAGTGCACAAGTCACGTCAGAAGAGGTGAACAGTGTTTATGCTCACCCTAGCACAAGGGTTGCTCATTAATTAGTTGCCAGTTAACATTATTTCAAGTATAGGAAAAGATAATCAATTTGCAGGCTGAATAATTTCTCTGTTTTAGTGCTCCACAGGTTCCACATAGACTTTATGTGGAAAATTCACTTGCTTTGTTTTTGCAATTGCATTAATAAAGTCTCCAAAACCTACCTGTGAAAAAAGAACCTAAGTATCTAGCTAAGAAATTGTAGCCTGAGGGATTTCTTCTTTCTCCTACCTGGCCCTCTACTACAGATGCCTGATGTTCAAAAAAGAAAAAAAATTAAGGATAAACTGAAGCTAGTTTTAGGAAGCTAGATGTCACAAGCAGGTAGATCTAAAAATAGGGTGTATCTGCTATTAGTGATAGCTGTTCTAAGCCTCCCAAAGCAGGCTAAGAACTCCTAAGGGCTTCAAGGAGCAAGATGATGGATGTTAAAGTACTGTCATTTTTAGGCATTTTTCAAAGTAAGTGGCTATTTTTCTTGCCATTTGGTGCTACAGAGCAGTATTAATGGTAACTAATGCAGCGCAGGTTTAGACAAAAAGTAGTCACACCAAAGCAATTTTAAAAGTCTCTCCAATATTATCTGATACTGTAAATAAATAGGAACACACAATCACATGACCTGATTTGCTGGCATGTGTATGGGATACTCATGTTGCCTTAAAGTAGCATATAATTTAAAATAATTTAAAGAAAGAGGTTTTCCAGTGTCTGTTCTCAAGTGTTCAGTACCTACTGCGTTTCAGTGCTTTGCTAGATATTGTGGAGTTTAACAAGCCCAGTCCTTCTGACAAAGTTCATCAAGAGTTAGACATTTTACAAGTATCTGGTGGTTTGTGATCCTTCCGTTATATTAATTTTACTCAAGGTCACAGGGGAAGCATTGTTTCTATGCCTTGGGAAAAAGCTGTAAACCTTATAGTAGGACTGCTTTATAAAGTATTTGCAGCTGTTGATTTTTCTTCAACCCCCTTTTCTCCAGTTTTTTTGACACTTACTTCAAAAGGTTAGTAATTTTCAAGAAACATCATAATTCCATGATATATTTAGCCTGTGAGGTTAAATTTGGCAATCTTAACTTCAAGTAACTCCTTTCCCTACAAAGAGGGAAAACAGAAGACTGATTGAAAGAAATGTGCCAGGCAAAAATTTGCAAATAAGATTGTTGAGAAATAGTGCCTTAGTTGAGAAATTGATTTAGAGAATACAGCTATTAAACAAAGGGTGAAATAATTATCGTTGTGGGGCAGCTATTCTGTGAGAGTTGCAGAAATGAGGATAAGGGTCCATGCTCAGGGGAGGGAAGGGGAGCGAAGATGGAAGATGTTCTGTTGCGAGTCAGGCGAATAATGATACTTCAGCATGTCTAATTGTCTAACGCTGCAGCATGTATAAACTAGGGCAAGCTGTACATTATCAAAATTAAAAGCCAGGCCAAGGCTGACAATTTTTTTCTCTGAATTCTGCTCTACTGCAGAGGAGCTGCCTTTGATGGGAGTTGTGTTTTCTGCCTTGCTTGCTGCTTGGCTCTCAGTATGGAAGTGGGGATGTCAATCAACCTCGAACGACGCAGTTGCATCAGCACGGTATTGCTGTGAAAGACTTTGCTTATAATTTTGTCTTTGAGTTATCTCCAGCAGTCCCTTTGCCTTGCCTTTAGAGATGTAAGCTGGCAAGTGCTCAGCACAGCCCTACGTCATGTCTTTGGATGTGAACTGAAAGTCTTCCTGTGACCTTCCAAGTTGGCGTGTGGAGTGCTGCGGACAGGATGCGCTACAGAGAACAGGAGTGGTGCTGGAGCAGGGAGGCTTTGCATCATCTGGCTTCAGGCACTGGAATTGCATTGACTAGAAGCTTAATCTCTCTTGTAGAATGCAGAGACCGACTCCTCAAAGGAGAGACTCAGAGAATCTACACTAGAAGTCTATCTCTTGCAATTTTTTTTTTTGAGTTTTAGAATTACAGCATCTGGGACAACCCTCCTAAATATATTAAGTCCTGAAAAACTCATGTTTGTGGAACTACTGAAAGAGATGGGAGCTGACACTGAGGAGAGAAATAATGGAAACTAGTAAAGTGTCAAAGGCTGCAAACTGAAAAGAATAGTTAGCTTGGGAACTTCTGTTTTCCCTGTGTCACCTTCTGCCTTCCAAACTCACTATGCTTTATCACAAAAACTGTTCCTCTGTTGCCTCAATGGGTATTTATGTCTATTAATCATCACTGCCTGCTTTTTCCTTTGAATCTATCTTTTAATCATCTTGTTAAAGATCTTAATTTAATCTGTATATTGTATTTGGTAGTAAAAGCTGAAGAAGTTAAACAGAACTAATTTTTCTGCAGTGGGAAGGGCTTGATGTTTGTGTCTCGTGTTTTCTTGGACTGGGTCACTCAGAGTCTAGCTCTGTTCCAAGCTTTTCCTGGATTAGGGTGCTGTCAGCTGCTCATATAGTATGCCAGTGACTCTCAAACATCTCAAGGACTGAAACTATTTTGGCTCCAGTCTTAGCAAATATTATTTAATTCTTTTTTTCTTCCCATTGTAATTTAAACCTGTGCAAAAATTAATGTAAATTAACAGGTTACTTAATGTGAAAGGAAATTACTTAGTATGGCATCTACTTAAGGAACAGAAAGAAGAAGCAAGAATTTTGGCAGCATAACTTTAACTGGTGCTGAAGCATGGAAACAGTAGTGTTTCCATATCCAGCCATCTTCACACAGGATGTCAAAACATCAGGTAAAGAGTTTCATCTCTCAAAACCCAAAGTTGACTTCTGATTTTGCTGAAAACTGAGTAGTTGCTGCCCATGTATCACTGTAAAAACCTTAGAGAGACAGAAGCATGGACACTGTAGAGGGATTTGCAAGATCCTTATGCCTGAACAAGGATTAAACCATTGTCTCTGTTCCTGGCTGCAACAGAACTGAATTTATCTGTGTTTCTAATCTTTATAGTGTCAGGCCCTTTTTGGTTCTGTTTGGGACTGGAAGTGTGAGTGGGAAAATGCTGAAACCCATGAGAAGGCCTTTATCCAAGGGGTTGCCTGGTTCAGGCTGAAGGCTCACCAGACAGAGGTTATTAAGCCATCAAATTGGAGAGTATTTATCAGAAGTTAGCAGACTTCTGAACTGCTTGAAGTTGTTCTGTGAGGAGTTGAAGGTCACAGGTCAGATCCTTCGTCCGCTTTCCCTGCAACAAACTTTCAGAGGTGAGAGCCAGCACTTTGCAAACTGCCAACATAAACATCTTCTTTCATATAATGCTGGCAAGTGTCTATGTTTGCAGATATATGCATATGTCTCCAATTACCAAAAAATCCTTCCAGGGTCAGAGTAAAAAGAAAGCCACAAACCCGTATTTTTAAACACCTCAATATAAACCCATGGATCTCAGCACACATGAGCTTTGGAGAGTTTGAAGGCTTTATACCGATTTGGATTTTGTCTATAACACATCTCTACTCTAGCCAAGTTCAGTGTGTTCATGCCTTTTAGTAGTTATGCAAGAAAATACCCAGAAACAGATTTCTGTAATTAAAATCCCGATTACTGAGTAGATCAGCATGTGATGAGGCAAGAAATGGTGGCTAATATCTGATGTTATCTTGCAAAAAAGAGAGCCCTAAGCTTGAATTTGTTTAATGCTCATTTGGCTTCTCATATACAATGATAATGATCATCTTTTGACAAGAGCAGCTGTGATAATGGGCAAGTGCAGGAGCGTTGCTTGCTTTGGTTTGCATTGCCTGACATTTAAAAGCAGGGAAAGGCATTTGTTTTAAACCTTTCAAGGAGCATTTTCAGAGTCAAGCTTCACCTTCTCATTTCTGCTGCACTAGGTGCTCACAGAGCTGACCAAGTGTGACCCAGCATCACCACCTGGCTGCAGACAACTTCTCTGCTGCTGCTGCTGCTGAAGGACACCTCTGCAGCTGGCACTGGTTTCAGTGTGGATCTGTAAAGAATGTTGAACTGTATGTTTGACTTCTGGAACAAGGAACAGGATTTAATGGCCTAAAAAAAAATAAATCTGAGGACAAGATATGCTTGTATATAGTCAGCGTTTTTCATGAATTGGAGGCTTGGCAAAGAAGATGATCAGAATTACTTTATTCCCTCTGAAATTTCAGTGCTTCTGAAATTCGCATCCATAGAGAGCTGTAGTTAGACACTGACAAAAAAATCCTTGCTTTTAATTAAATTGTAAGTATTTCTGGGTAGTGATTACAGTTATTTTAATTATTTCCTCCAAGTACAATACTACTGGCTCACACTGGAGCATTTCAAAATACATCTTTCTACCTAGAAGGACAAATTGTATGCTCTGATCAGTGAACCCATGTGATTTGGAGATGCTGTAGTTAACAGGGATTAATGTTTCTATGATTTTAAAGATTTAGCTGTCATCTTTCATTTACTTTTAAATCTCACTTTTCTTCTTTTTATCCTGAGGGTATTACAGAAGGAGTTTCTTGCTAAATTTATCTTGGAGTTAGGAAACTGAGAAAAGAAAATTAAAGACTACTCATAGTTCCCACAAAAGGTATAGAGATTATTCAAGCTTTATTGGGAGGGGAAAAAAAAAGGCAAGAGAAGAATAAAGTAGATAATAATTCTACCATGTAGATCAAGAGGGCATCCCATCTTAGAGAATGTTGTCTAGAGTGGAAATCATCCTGGTGGCTGTGGGGTGGTGGGTATGACTTGCTGAAGCTCCCTGTTGAGCAATCCCCTGGTCATGCTCATCTAAAGTTGGGGCCCTGTTGTCTCAGCTTTAGAACTGTGCAAATCCCTTCCTGTCTCATGAACAAGGGGATCTGCTCCTGCTCTTTGAGCAAGGTGACAGAAACACTCAAATGAGGAGCACGTGTGATGCCATGTAATGGAACAGGTTCTTCTGTGATAGGTTGCCTGATCTGAGTTTCCTGACAGTCCTTACTGTCCCTGCCTGGGGAATGATGGAGGTGGGACCCAGGGAATACCTCTAATTGAGTAGCACACCTCTGGTCACATCCTGAGGGTTGTATCTCACAAATATGATGGCCAGTGTGTATCAACAAATTATCCACTTTGAATGTAGCTTTGCCTCTAAATTCAGTTTTTATGCTAATGCCACATTAATATTGTCTATTTCCTCCATGGAGAGAAAAATTGTAGCGTAAATTTACAAATGCAAAATAAAAATCATTGCAAGAAACCAACCCCTGTGGAATGTGCCTTGTCACTGCTCTCTGCTTGGGCCTCAAGCCATTGATCACAACTGACTTACAGCCAATTTCTTATTCATTGGGTGATCCCAATGAATTAAATCCATGTGTCTCCAGTTTGGGGGCAGGGATGCCATGTGGGCCAGGGACAAAATTTTAACATCTATTTGACACCTGAGGTAGTATGGAACACATGAGGAACTGTAACTTTCTAGGGCTGGTTACAGGTAATGCAAATACCACAAAGGCGCCATGAAACATCGTAGATGGAGCCAAGTTTCCTGGATAGAGAAGGAAAGGGTTTGTTCTTCAGAGATAAGACTTGTTGTAGAAGGGTCCTATTTCAGTTTGTACTAGCTCTTCTAACTTCCTATGAAATACTGATTTGGGGAGTATGGTGTTGTCTCTGAGGATTGGTCACCAGTATTAATTCCTGTCATTTTTTTCTCAGTGTCTGAAATTAAAGTAATTTTTAAGTGCTCTGCTGGGTGACAATTGCTATTTGTAAATAGCTATTTTCTATTTACTTGTATTTCTATGTTTCAAAATTAGTGTATCTTTGTTTTCCTCCTGATATTTTCATACTTCCCAAGGGGTCTTTTAAAGTGCTTCTCAGAGGTTGTCTAATTGTCTCCATGTCATAATCCCCCAAACCATTTATTTATGAAAATAAATGTCATCCTAGATTTTAACACTTCCATATGTAGCCTTGCCTGTAAAATAACTGAACAGAAATCAAATACTACTGCCCACTTATGCAAAGTTTGTTTCTCATTAGGGCATTTCAAAAAGACATATATTATGGTAATAATTTTAGCTGCTACTATCAGCTTACTCTAAAAATGCATCTCTTTCAAAGACTTGCTGGAAACTTTCTTCTAACCCTCCTCCAACTCCCATCTTTACTCCTTTTGATTTCTTTATAGTCTGTTTTGGGTTTGTTTTTTTTTGCCTTGCAAACCTTAACTGGTTCAGCCTTCTCATTTAGTTTCTTCCTCCTCCTCCATTTCCAATACAGATTATTCTTTGTCCTTGGAGCTTTGAGTGGTCCCCTGTGAACACTCATCCGTTGTTACTGCTGCTTTGCTGACATGAGTGTTGCAGTGTGCAAAACAGGAGAGTCAGCACTGCTTGGACCTTGATTATGAGAAGACCCTCCCCCTGCTACTTAAAACCTCCCTTGCAAACACTGGAGGGGAGGGGAAACACATGGTGGAGCTGATATATTAATACACATACAATAACACCAATTGCCTGCAGGAGTAAAAAACCCTGAACACCTAACTTGAGAACAAAATTAATTTTAAAATGTAGGTCATATGCTAATAGGGCTCCCAGTGTAACCTGTGTAGCACCACCAAGCATAACACAGGAATTGATTGTGCCTTTCTTTTGCTTGTTCTTTTTGCCACTTTCTGCATGTTTACAACTAAATTAGCTGTCAGACTCAATGGCCACATTAAAGAGAGGATTTTTTCATCTAATGATCAATAACAAAATGCTTTGCATAATTCTTATGGGTGGGTTGAGAATATTCCTCCCTCATTACTGTTGAGTGAAGATAGAAGAGTAAGGATTTCTCCCATGATCACAGTGATCCTGGTGTGCAGGCTGTGTTATGCTGCTGTCCCACTTGTCCAGCGCTCTGCAGCAGCTGTGTCCAGATGTTCTGACCAAGGGGGGCTGATGGGCTCAGACCTACTAGCCAGAAACTTCATGGCCTCTTTCTGTGCAGTGTGAGCAGACTTAGAGCACGTGCAGAGTACTGCTCCATTTACATGCACAGAGTAGACCCAGTGAAGCTGGACATCCTCTTTCCTGCCCACCCCTCACAGTTTGTCTCTGTTGGCTGACTATTCAGCTCCAACAGGATAGCTTTTCTACTGCTGTTGAGGTCCTGTCTTTATCCCACCGTTCAGACCTTTGCAAAGTTCAGGGCATTTCAACAAAGTCAGTCACAGATTTAGAGCTGCACAATAAAAACTTATGAGTGCCATATGCTGACTTGGGTTATTGGGCTGTTTACTGCATAATGATATTGTTTAATTCAATACAGAGGGATGGAGAGAAATAGGTGATAGAAAAAGATGCAATAAGGGGCTATGCCAAAAGAAGAAAGAGGCAGAGCTCCTCATGAACAAGCAAGAAAGCGCAGGAGTGGCACTTGAGAAAAAAAGCCCAGCATCTCAAGACAGAGGGATGGCTGGCTCTTTGAACCCCTGGAGCACCTATCTGGAAAAAGACTGACTATCAGTGTCTGAGCAAACTGAGCTTGCCTGTGTTATTGTCTGCAGGAAACGAGCATGTAGGCAGATAGTGAACAAATCAGCTCTGCAGGGCTGGATGTACTTCACAGTGTGCATTAAAATGGGTATGGTATTCAGCAATGCCAATTAATATTATAGGAGTTTATTTTTGTCCTGTTTGGTTGTTAAAAAAAAAATTGTGAAAGAATGTTTTCTTCCAAGACTGTTTTAAAATATTGCCATTTTGTATCAAAAGGCTTAAAAAAATGTAATTCAAGCAAGACATTGTTTCAGGCAAGTAAATTTATTTTTCCTTGCCTTTTCTTTTTACTTCAGTAATAAAAACAAGGGGATTTATGCAGAGCAAAGACTCTTGGATCTTCCAGCAAACAATCAGTCTGTATGGCTGTTAATAGCTGGGTTAGTATTTTAGAAACTGCCTCCTCACTAGCTACCACAGATTTTATTTTAAAAAGATTGTCAGACTGATCACTGGCTGGGTGTGGAAGAGCTGAGCCCTGGACTTGGTAAATGAGAGCAGAGGTTGTAATGAGTACTTTGAGCCAGTACAGCAAGTGCATCAGAATAAAGCATGTTCCCTACACTGCCAGCACTGGGCTGCAAGCTGCATGGCTACCTGATACCCCAGGAGCTGTGGCCCCTGCTGTGCACATAAAAGTTGGATTTTTTGGCAGACCTGTAGCAGCCCACCTTGATCTCCACATGTTTGGATCTGGAGTGGTTTGGTGTTACTGGTAGCGTGTTGTAGCTGGCACAGCTGCGCTGGTGTAGGCGCTGCTGAAAGCAGCAGAATTGAGAAATATTGCCCTGAGCAGATACAAGCAAGACCCTTGGAAGAAGAGCAGAGAAGAGGGTGGTGTAGCTTCCCACAGTCACAACATAAGTTTCAGTTAGAGGAAGGACTGCTGAAGATTTGTGACTCAAGGGCCGATAGCCATTTTGTTGGGCTATTCCTAGTAAAGGTGAGCATGTGGCTCCTGGCACAGAGCATGTGAGCAGAGTGTGAGAGTTCAAGCATTTCATTTTTTGCTACTACAAAAAGCAGTTGTTGCTCTTAATTTGTGGCAGTGGCTGGACAAGGAGGTTTTGAGAAAGGGCTTTAGGTGTTGTGCACCCAAATGGCCACCGTTCTGAATAAGCTACTGCCCATTTAAATATCTGCTCAATTATGGTGGCGCCAGCTTGTCCCGTGTTCCTAACAGTGTGCCAGCATTTTTGCAATAAGCCTTCATTATCTGAATTTTATATTGGTCCATAAAATCTTGCTCTAGGCAGGTATATGATGTATAAGATAGGAGGAAGGAAAAACACAAATATCCATTGCAAGCTGAGTTGTAAGTGGGCATCACGACTTTGAAGAAAATATAGTGGCTTGGCCCTACCTAGTGGACTGGAAATAAATGTATGCCTGCTGTTAAGAAGAGCTGGGACCCTTCTTTTCTTGACTGAGGGGGAAGCTTGGGGGTCTTTCACCTTGCTGGGGGGTGGGGTGGTGTGATGCTCACATTGGCTTCCCTGGACAGAAGGGCAGCTGGCAGCAGTACCCTGCATACTTTGGTGTGCTAGCCCTCAGCTGAACTGTGCTTACTACATCTGCTGTGATACAGCCCTCTGACCAAGTCATTTCATGTCTCCACTGCACTGCCATACCCTCAACTCTTGCCTGAGATGACATGAAACATTTTCCATCCCCTTTAGCTTCTTTTGTCTTTTCCCTCTGCTTTTATCATTTTTTTCCTGACTTTGGTTTTCTGTTTCCAAAGTAGGCAAAACAAGAATTGTTTTATGATGTTTCTCAGCATCACAAGAACTCACAAATGAAATATTCAACAAACTAGAGTTACCAATTCCCACACACCTCTGTGTTTCTCTGTAGTTCTCTGCTCTCTTTCTTAGAGGCACAGCTTTGTGTGCTCACTCAAGAGAAAGTAGTTCAGAACAAGAAGCTCTTTCCCTGGTTGTCATCTGCTTGACTCTCTTGCCTCTGTCTCATCTGTCCAGGAGCTTCTGTAGTGCCCTAAACCCAGATTTGACTGGCTCACATCTGTTGAAATGCCTGCTTGTTTACAGCCCTTTGGTGACATGGACCCACTTATTTGAGTAAAGACAGCCCAAATGAGGCTTGCTCAAAGGAGAGCAGCACAGACAGGAAATGATGTCCTAAGGAAAAGGCAACTTTCCTTCTCTTCTTTGTTACTCTTTATTTCTAAAGAGGAATTTGAACAAGATACATTTTAGAAAGCACTCCATGTTGTGAGAATACCATGTCATAGCTGAGTTTATAATCCTGCCAGTCATGTTTTCAGAGTTTTACATGCAGTTTAAAAGTGCCTTGTCAGGTTTGCTCACTCATGCGCCTGCAAATGTTCACATTTGTGTAAATCGAGCGTTTAAACGTCAACGCCCCCAACAGAGTGATGTCCTTGGTTCATCTCCGTGTTGAGGTAACTGCAGAGGCCTCTGATTATTAAGTAATGGGAATTAGCAAGACAAACGTACACATTTGTTCAAAGGGATTGTATTTGGAGACCTTAATTAGAGGGCATGAAGCCATTAAAGAGTAAAAGCCGGCTGGTCTGGGGCTGGCTGGAAATGTTGGCCTTCACAGCTACAAGCCCAGCCAGTTTCTCCACTCTCTGCCATTTTATTTGTTTTTACAGAGAGACAGCTGGAATATTCTGGGTTTTTTTCACAGTTAAGGCTCAGACAATTTTTTTCACTTCATACCCAATTGATTACTTCATGCAATGTTTGCTTTCAGATGTGTCCTAGAAATCCATCCATGTGCTTCTTTCTAGCACCCAGTTTGGCTGGCATTGAGATTTGTGGAGATGCAAATTTTGTGAAACTTTTTGTGTTTCTTTGCTAAAATTCATGCAGGTAAATAAAGCATGGCCTGTAAAAGCCATGGAAATTTTTAACTGCATGGGAACAGCACTGAATGTCAGTGGCTGGTGACTTCTCTGTTTTAAAACATGCATCCTAAAGAATGTTAAGCAGAATATCTTGCATGCCTTTTTCTTGATTTTAAAGAGCATGAAAGAAGGGAAAAGGAAAAAATGTCATTTGTTCTGCAGGTTGAAAAAAAATCCAAGTCACAAACAACAGAAATCTCCAAACAACATTATGAAAACCCTCCTCAAAACCCCTAAATAAATCTCAAATGAAATTAACTCTTTGCTGTCACTATAATGTTACTTTTGGGGTTAAAAAAGGATGTTTATTGGACCTATATGGTCTAGAGTTAGCTTGCTTTGTAGAAGCTTGCATGGGACTATGTTTTGGATGTGTTTTCTTCAGATCTGAGCTCTTGGTCATCATATCAATTCTTTCTGCCTTGTGTTTTCTTCTTCCTCTTCCTTGTTACAAGAACTATTTGCAACAAAGGCTATGATCTTGGGTTTTTTAATTTTTATTTAAGTAAAACACAAAAATCACTCCCGTTGGGGGTTCCCATTGGATTAAGATTGAATCCTTCTTTAGGGTCTGACCAATGAAGCTGTTAGCCTGATCCAAAACATTTGCTATCTGATACACAGTTGCCAGTCTAAGTGCTGGTGCTGGATGAGGACTGTCTGGGTAGCAATGTTACCAACAATGCTACATGAACGCAGTCACGGGGAGACTGTGCCTAAAACACAGAGTGGAATGAATTATAGCACTTGACTGAATGGAGTGAGTTGGGTAAACCTACTTTGATATCCATGACTATTTCAGCAAGCTAAGAAGAAAAATAGAAGAAAAAATTTTTATGTATTTTTTATTTGTCAGTGCCTTCAAGTGCAGGCCTTCCTCCTGCTCCAAAAGGCTTCCACGTGTCTGGTGTGTGGGCAGTGATCCACATCCAGACCCTGCAGGGCCACCTTGTTGCTCAGTGTGAGAGTTCTCCCTGCAAAGTTTCCTTTCAGGTGTCCTTGCAGTATTGTGTGTTAGAGATTCATGAGGAAAATCCAGCAAGTGCTGCTTGAGATTTTCAAATGACAGGCAGATAGCTATTAGCATTAATCCTCTTTCTGTATTCTCCAAAGAGCTCTTTGACGAGGGTGTGTGCAGGACAGGAAACACTTGACAGGATTCAGCTACCACTCAAATCCCTACATTAAAAATGAAGAAAACAGAGACCCTTTCCATCATTTTCTCTGGCAGTGGTGCAGACAGCCTGCCCTGGAAGGCAATCCCTCCACCAGGATAAGTGATGGGGGATGTCCTCCAGCATCTGCCTAAAAGACCACCCAGTAGCTGCGTAGGTTTAAAGAGCAATAGGCACTGAAAGTTTTGGTTAAGGCACAAGCATGCATCCAAGAGCCCTTGGAACAGCATTGAGATGAGCACTGCATGGGGGTCATGTGAGCTCTGTGACACCCAGCTCTCCCACTTTCCTTCTTCCCTTGCTTGTCTGTGATGGATGAGGTGCAGTGAGGAAACTCTCCTGCCACTGCTAAAAGAAGGGTGATCCCCACTCAGTCAGCTGGGCCCTATCAAGTCCCACAAGGGTCTACCCAGAGCTGTTGGCTCTCTGAGGAAAAGGGGAACCTCAGGGGAAGGGTCATCTTAGCTTGAAAGGCTCTGCACCTTTGGCCTGAGGGCAGTGTGGGTCAGTGTTAGCAACAGAGGACTGAATAGGTGCTTGTGCTGAGGTTTTGCAAGTGGCTTCTGAAGAAGCTTAGTGAAGTTATGTATTTTCTTTAAAATATATATTGCTTATCAACTCTGCCTCTTATGGATTGAAAAGGGAAGTTGGCCTAATGGGTTAGCTGTGGTGAAAATAACCAGTGTTGCATGCGTATAACTAAGTGTACTGTGGACATGAGCAACTAGAGGAGTCTGATTGTAGTTCAGCTTTTACCAGTGAAGCTACAAATGATAAACAAAATCAGAATTCATCTTGCTATGGTCTTCTTTGAACCCACACTTCCTTGATAGATAGTTGTAGCTGATTTGCAGTTAGTCAGTGACTTTATAATTCCAGACTTTTCTGCTAAAACCCATCAGCCTTCCCATGCAGATCTAAGCTTTCCTTTTGGAAGGAAATAATCTAGTTAAATTGCTGAATAAGTATGTGGTAGAGTTTTGTGGGTAAGCCTAAGGGAGAAGATTAAAATCACAAAACACATTTGAACATCAGCTGGTTGTATGAAATAAAAGACAATGAAAATCAAGACAATGACAACAGCAATTTAATAGTTTCCTTAAAAATCTGTAGCATTTTGCTATGAAATTGCATATTGATCAAAGTTTTGAAACACCTATGTGTATGATGAGGTACTATAGCATGTCCTGTAGGAGGGCAGTGTAACAAAAACAGCAGCTGGAAGAGCATGAGTTTGTAGGAAGTCTGAGGATTCTTTTCCTTCCTTTGCTGTCTAATGATCAGCCTAGCTATTGCCACATGTGAACTCCTAATGTTACATCACCTTGAGGAAATCTGCACTCAACATTTGCATTAAAGAATCACTTTTAAACAAATTCTGGCATTAACCATTTGATAAGTCTTGTCTTTCCAAAAGCTTTGATTGTTGTCTGCTTCTGACTGCCCCATTGGCATTGTATCTCTTAGGACACTCAAAGTTGTTGAGCATAGCTTGTGGTTTCAGAAACAAAAATTTGGCTACAAAAATGTCACCAGACCCCATGTAGCTGACTTAAGCACGCTTCACCATCCCTTGCAGGAAATCCCAATCTGAGAAACAAGATTGGAAGAGACAAGAGAGTTCAGGTTCTCCAGAGGGAAGGAATATTGTGGGACCACCCTGCACCTACACTGCACAGGATTTTTTAAAAAAACTAAGCTGAAACTTTTTCTGGATAGGAGCAGCTAGTTACATCAATGTTACTTCATGAAAATTTAGTAAATGATTCTGACCATAATTGCCAGCACAGGACAAGGGTGAAGTTTGAAGATCAAACAGGCAGTTCCCAGGAGCAAGAAGATGCATCATGTTTTCATTACATTGCTTTTTGGGTGTACTTCACAGACGGTGGTGTAGTCTTATCACTGCAGATGGACACTGTCTATTTGACTTTACCTTGCTCATATTCATAGACCCTTCTCTGAAATATCTCAATCTCAGCCTCAAGGATGCTACAAAAATCAAAAGCAATTTGTTCGGGTGATGTAGGAAAGCTAGCCCTTCTAAGGAGAGAAATTAACTTCCCCTGCTTATAAAATTAAAAAGGTAAAGGAAATGGGACTTTGAAGGGCTTCAAGAACAAGGTCTTTTGTATTTGGCCTTACTGGGGACAGGTGACTCTCTGACAAACTGGAGGCATTCTTCATCTTATCCTAGTAGATAAGATTTGAATTGGCAATGTTTAGGCTTGTTAAAACATGAATTGAGGTTGTGAGCAAGACTTTTCTTGAAATTGCTAGCAATAACAATTCCTCTCCTTTTATAGGGTCCTGTTTAAAAGAGGATGATGAAAGAGGAAAAAAGCAAAACACTCAGATACTGTGCTTCTTAATACCTACAGATATCTCAAGTTTATCACAAAAATAATCACAGGTAAAATAAAAAAGTAGCTAGAAGACCTGGTTTCATTAAGGGATCTCAAAACTACTTTTCCTGTATGTACTGCAATCTCTGTGTTCAAAACAAGATTAGTTCATAGATAATGTGGCCACCTCTCTAGCCCTCCTGACATTCAAGGCTTGTGGCATCACACTTTATAACAAAGGAAGACTGAGGTCCTTAGTTGGGAGGTCCTTTATAGAATCTTATAACCTCAGAAAAGGCCACAAGAAACTTCAGGTGCAGGACTTGAGATGAAATAACTTTGCTGTACTATTGTATCATATTAACCCTGTGGTCAAAATGAGGCAGGCATATTTCATCTTAGAGAAGCTAAGGCAAGGCACAGTCATGTTCCTCTCAGGATCACAGTGTGGGGACAAACCCCACTATTCCCTCTTGCATTGGCTACCGAGCCAAAGGATCTGCTGTGCTTAGCTAAATGATGCTTATAGTTAACTGCTGGTGCAGATAGGAATCTCTTTGGTGTTTTATCTTGGTTCTTCTGCTGCTTATTGTGGTTTACACTATCAAGATTCAGAGTGCGTGCGAGTGGCATTTTGTAACTGAAAGGTGTTTTCCATTTGCATTTCCATTTTGTTCATAGCCCTCGAATTAAGTCACCATGGAAAAATGCCAAATAATACACCCTTTTTTTGGCAAATAAATGTAAAAAACTTGATGCCTCAAGCATATTACATGCTTTGCAGGAAATTCCCAGCCTCTTACAACAAAGAGACAGCCAGGCACCGTATCGGCTCTTCAGAGCAGATCAAAACTGCAGTTACTTGCAGAGTTATGGATCTGAATGTCAGAACTCGCCTCTTTGAGCACCATTTATATTCACCCCTTTCTAGGGGCCTGGTGTCCAAGATGAATTCTGTGGCCACTCTTTGTCTTTAAGGGGCATCATTAAATGAGCCAAATATCCATGACTATTTCAGCAAGCTAAGAAGAAAAATAGAAGAAAAAATTTTTATGTATTTTTTATTTGTCAGTAATCTCAAACTGGAAACCCCGAGCATATAGTACGTTACAAAGGTACTGGTACATATTTCACTAGGAATAAGAGAACTCTTTGTACTGGAATACTTGGATGTGTTTGGGGTGAACAGGTAACTTCCATCTCACAGCAAGGAATTTAGGAATTGGACACCTTGTTATACAAGGATTATTTGATCTATATCTATACCACATATGCTGATAAACCTAACTGCATTTTGATGAAAAATGGCTTCTGTGGGATCAGACTGCAAAGCAGAACTGTCCAAGAGAAAGGGCTGAGCCTAGAAGACACATTATTGATAAAGTCACTTTTGCTGCAGCAGAAGGATGTAAATTACCCAATCCACGTTCTCTTTCCATTACATCAACTTTTACTGGTTGTTTTTGGTATGGCAGTAAAAAAATTGGGGAAACTGGGCTCCCATACTGAGGCAGTTCAACACACAGCAAGGACTGAACAGTTTGCATATGTCCAGCCTCAGAAGGCAATGCTTGTCCCAATTCTCTTCTCTTGATTTCCTGCATATTACAGTCTGAAGGGTGGGATTCTCCCTAGGGAGACATGAGGCCTTTGTGGCGTACCAGGACTGACCTCTTCTACACAAGCTTCAAACAAAATTAGAGTCCGTGTCTGAACAGCTCTGACTTTTGGGGAAAAATGTTCAGAGCCAAATCTGGACTTTGCAATTCAAGACCTAAGGACAGCTTAAAACAATGGTTGTATTTGCACTGTGATTCATGCTTGGGGCGTGGGTGGATGACTCCCTAGCTGTGACTGAAGAGCAAAGTAAAGCCAGGGGCAGGACTCCTAACCTCATCCTTCCCTTTCATTCCCAGAGAGCAAAATCCTGTTCAGAAGCTCAGCTAAGCTGATACAAAGGCACCAGTAGGCTTCAACTCCTGCCACAGCTGCAGACCCCACTGCATATTGCCCTGGACCAGTGAGGCTCATCCCCAAATGTCACCTTTGTTTAATGCCAGGGAAAAAATTTGGATAAAGCTGATCAAAGGTAAAACTTAATTTGCACCTTCCACAAATCTCTCAAAACAACCTTCTGTAATTTTTGTATTGCTCTTATGCCCTCTTGAGCTTCTAGAGTATGCTTTCATTGCATTATGGGTAAAACAGGTGTCTGGACACTGCAGAATGTTTGGGGTTTTTTCCCCAATCAGACATTTTGTTCAAGATGGAAGGAGCTGATTTTGCTTTCCCTGTTCACCTGACCCTTATTTCATGTTGTTGGCACTGAGGTAGCACATGCAGGAGTGTCAGTAACTTCCTCCTCCTTAGAATCTGAGTGCTTTTTATTGTGTACTTGGACTACAATTCCTTGCTTCAGTTTATTTTTCCCTTCCACAACCCTTTGAAGACCCTGGTAAAATCTGGACTTTTAGTAGTTTCTGTAATGTAATGTATAATTTCATCAGATAAATGCAGACATTCTATAGAGTCTAATGATGTAAAGGAAGGCAATTGTGAAGGAGGTGCCAAGTCCAGTGTGAATATTAGCAGCTTTAATGATAGAGTTCATGGTGACAACCCTTTGTGAGAGTCCTATGTCACTTAGACACAAAACCTCCCAACTCTGACAGTAACTAACTTTGACTTCAGCAGAACCAGGACTTACAGTTTTAGCTTCATAAAGGAGTCAATAACTGAGTTATTGATATATATCCACATGATCAGAAACTTACATTTATTGCTCGAAGTCTTAATGTGCAGTGTGGAAAAAATGTTCAGGGAGGCTGTGAAAAACTTTCCCCTCACCTTTTCTTCCCATTTATTTGATAGCCTGTGCAATACTGTCTCTCAGTTGTCCATCTAGGATTGCCTAAAAGTTTGAGCCTTCTTCTTGGATTTAAAATTTGCAAAGCATTGTATGGAGCCAAAGTCAGATTTCACTGTTACTTAGTATTTGTGTGGAGCCATAGGTGATTTGCATGGCCTCTGGCCCAAAGACATTGCAATCTACATGAAACTCTACAACACAAGGTGCTTAGAGAGATAACAGCAAGCAAGGAAATGGAAGAGGAATCTACTGGACAGGTTTATGGACTGTTTGGGATACACCATTACATGGCGTGTCAAAAACTTTGCATTTTTAAAAGTAGGGCAGTGATTAGCCTGCTATTATGTGGAACAGCGTTGTGGATTATGGAGCTACAGGAAATAGTCTTAAGGAAGGGGTTTCATGAAGCCTGTGGGAGCAGATCCATAATAATCAGACTGTGTGCCGCAGAAATAAATATCCTATTTGACTAGAAAGCCTAAAATTATTTTTCTTTTCTGTACTGAAATGGGCAGTGCACTGCTCAGGAGCATTTGAATCTAAAATGAACATGGGAAGCACCTAATACACTTGGATTTTCTCTTCTAGTTGCTTTTGGATTTTCTTGCCTAGTTGCTTTTGAATTAACCATTAGCTAAATAAAACCTCTGCCTTCTCCTGTCCCACAAGCATCAGCTCACACTCAAAATAAGTATTTCTGTAGGTTAAAAAAAAAATGACCATTTTATTGTGTATTTCTATTATTTATTAGGTTTTCTTTAGTAATTTCAATTTCTGAAAAGTCTCCTGATTTTTGAAAGACTTTTTCCTCTGAATCATTTGCTGCTTTGCTTCTTTTTTTCCTGCCTCAGCTTTTTTTTCCCCTACATCAGTTCTAAGTTTTGGTAACAAATACAGGCATTTTTTCTCCCATGTTTTTGGACTGATGTCCCTGAGAGCTCCAACTCCTTGAAATATTTTTCTAGAGGAAACTGCCAGTTTTGTGTTCCTTGCTCAATTAGAATATCAAGAATTATCTGTACTGTGCTGACACTCATGGTTGCAAGGCAAGATGAGTCTTTTAAATATGGTCATAGTGTTCAATTTTAATGTTTTGTGACTATCTGGAATTGATAAAATATCTTGACAATATAAAAACATACATAAAAAGCATATTTTCTTGTTTTATCAAGAATGTATTATGCCTTGTAATCCTGAATTAAGGATTAATTTGTTTTTATAAGAATTATGAACTGAACAAAGTATCAGTTTTGAGACAGGGAAGAATCTTGTGTATTGTTAAATTTAAACAATCACCTTTTTAATCTGAAAAAGGTGGTACATGTAAAAATAAACCAAAATAATTAGTATTAAAGATACAACTCTAATTTGGGATTGACAATATCCTGGCCAAATTACACTTATAAGCAGATCCAGAGAGATTTCCTAAAGCACTGAGCATTTTAATTCTCTCACAGATGATTGAGTTAACTCCTTCTCTGCTATTGACCCTTATTTGTTCTGACATCTTTTAATATGTCTCTTACTCTGGGGTGCTTAGATGTAGCACAACCTATGATATTCCCAGCAGTCTGACCTGCTAACAAGGGCATAATGCTCTGCAAGTTAAGTGGGAATTCAGGATAGTTTATCTACCTTGTTCTCACATGTAGCCAAGGCTTTGATTTTTTAACAGGAAATTCTGCTGGAAGAAGGAATATCTTACCTACCAGTCATGTAAAAATTCAAAATGTGAGAAACTTCTTCTTTATTTTGATGGCAAAAGCAAAGTGTATTGCTGATTTGCAATGGCAGCTTTCTGTTACCCCAAAGTAAGTATCAGCATAATACTCTGAAATAATTTTCTGGTTCAGGCAAGTTGGCTTTCCATTATTTACTGGATGATATCACTATTCTTATTCACTGTTAAATCCAATTTGGGTTTCTGGGCTGAGGGTGCCAATTTTAACTAATCTGACACATTCCTTATACTGTATTGCAAAACATACTAAAAAAAATATGCCCCTGGCCATCGCAGTAGTGCTGGACTCCATCAGAGATCCTGCAGAACCAGGCTGGCCCTCCTGTGGGATGCAGCCCAGGGGAAGGGGAAGGAGATGAAGGCAGTCTCGAAAGCAGCCTCTGTTTTCCAGCTGCTCCTGCCGGTCTTGTGACATCTCACGACACTTTGTGTCCCGGTGAGGTGGCCCAGAGTAGTCTTTAAGAGCAGGTGCTGTGGGCCTTGTTTCTGCCCCTCCAGCCTGTGGTACGTGTTTGTGCTGGAGTTTCACAGGAGCCTGCATGTGGACAGCTTGTGGTTGTGCTGTGCAGGGCTCATTCGAGGGATCAGCACTATCAATGCTTGCCTTACCTGTGGGAAGAACTCAGTCATTAATAGCTAGATTGGCAAAATTTAGACAAAGAGACTAAAATCACATCCTCTGATGTAGGTTTTTGTGGAAACTGCTTTTTTGTGAAGGACACAGAACCAGTCAGCTTTGCTGCATCTCCACTAGGTGTGTTGGATGATGGTGAGAATGTCTTGCTCTCGTACCAAACCTTCAGTTTTTGGAGTGTGCAGTAAATTGCCAAGGGCCATTCAAATGCCATGGACTGCCTGTGTGCCTCTGTGAGACCAGCAAGCTCTGTGCTGGGCTGCAGCTCAGAGCACTGGCCCACCACAGCTCCGTCGCTGCCCTTCCCCTGGGTTTTCTTTTGACAGAAAGCAGGAGGTGTCAGGTGGACAGTGCACTTGAGGCTCATCAGCATCCAAGGGAAAATGTGAATCTGATGTGGGAAGTGCTCCTAGGATTTCCTGAGAGTAGCCAGACCCACTGAGAGCAGTGTTGGGGCAGCTTCATTGTACCATCCTCAGCGGAGACTTGTAAATGTAGGAAGGAACCACTCACTGATTAGGGAGCATGAAATACGAGCACAGCTGGGGGTTTTTCTCTTCCTATTGCTTTTGCTTGGAGCCAAAGCAACATTGTCCTAAATTTTAATTTATGGCTGTTCTTTACAGCAGCAACAACAAAAGAAAAAAAATAGGAAAGAAGCTTTCTGGCACTATTTGCTGAAGTACTCTTTTCTCTTAACACAGTCAAATGATTCATAATTAGAAAGAGTAGTGTACTTTACTCACTCTTTTCTGGTTATATAGAAACTCATTAAGCACCATGCATCCAAGTGCACTGTTTTATGTAAACAAGACCTCTCAGAGAGATATAGATGTCTGATAAAGATGAAAAGAAAAACAGACTAATACCAGGCCACGTTAATAATGGCCATGTCATGTTCTTAGAAAACAAAAGTAATCTGCTGTGCAATTATCGCACATTTCATAGCAGGATGGGGATAAGGTAAAGAACAGAGATGTATAAGGGAAGGACAGTTATGGATTTTAGATCCAAGCTATTTAGTTGCAGCTAGGTTTAAAACTTTGCATGATTTTTATTAAGTGATGGAGTAGGACAACCTCTGTTGTACTTCCAAGAGACTGGTATTTTGTGGATGTTCTTTACTGAGAGCTTCAGGATGCAGTCGTAACTCATACTGAATTCATCTAACCTTCAGCAGTTGTAGCTGACAGCATTTTTCTTGTTATGTCTAGGTAAGGTTTAGGTTATTGATGCATTTATCTGTGGCCTCCGCTGTTAATAATTTATTTAAACTAATTGGATGGTTCAAGCTTAAAACTCTTCCCCTGGCTGTGTCCCCTGGTGCTGTGTGGATGGTTTGAGCTCTCTGAATTAGTTTAGCTTTTTTCATAAGACACACAGGCTTTCACCACATGAGCTTCACAACACTGCCATGTTCTCTGTGGTTTGTGGAGGGGGCAGCCCTTCCAAGCTGAAACCAAAATTTTCTCAGCTCCCTTCAGTTTGGTTTTTTTTTTCATACACTGATTCTTCCTTTTGGAAGAAAGCAGAAGAGGTACATGAGAAAAATGCAAGTAGAGATGGCATGGGGAGACTTTCAACCAGGTTTTATGGAATTGAGAGAATGAGATTTTCCCTGTGTGATGAGCCTCTTTGGATTTGCTTAAGTATTAAAAAATGAAAATCAGGCACTCATGCTATACAACCTGAGGAAGGTCACTCAGCTTGCAAAACTTGAAGTAGCAATGTCTCAAGACCATAAACACATCTATTATATATAGCTATGCATACAAAGTTTAATATATAAAAATAGTTATAAAAACACATGCATATGAAGATGCTCTTAATAAGCAGTATGCTGTCTTCTAGTAAAAAGCAGCGGCTTGGACTTGACCAGTGTGAAAAAATGTAGCATGTAACTTCCACCATATGATTTTCTCCATTCCAGAGTAAGCAGACTTTAACTTAAAATATGTCATTAACAGCAGCTTGCATTATCCACGTTAAGCGACGTAAAGGTCAGGCACTTCCACTGAGACTAGATAAACATGCCAGGAGTATAATTGCTTGCATTTGAACTGAGATATTACAAGCACAGTTTACATAAATATTTGTACTAGTGTGCTTTTATGAACTGAGCCATCTTAACTTCTTCCACAGATAATCATATAAACTCAGTAAACTCTAGGCTGTAGGCACTTATGCCATGCCTTTCACTGACAACAGTGCTGCTGTGTAGCATAATAGGCCTGATTGCCACCAGCACTGGAGGACATGCTTCAGCCTCTTTGGGTCCCTTTACAACCAAATTCTCCAAGAGGCTTTCTGAGTAAACTGCTAGTTTCTTTGTTCCCTTTCCCACACATTTAGTAGCTGTGGATGATGCTATGTGCTCATGATCAAGAGCTCCCAGAGCTCAGATTCCACAATCACAACATTTCTTCAAAATTAAGTAAAATCTCATAGGGCAATAGGACGTTAAAATAAAGGCTGGGTGAATATGAACACAATTGATAGATTTTGGCCTTTTAGTGTTAATTACATATTCTTCAAAATAATTGGGTGCATTGAGTTGAGTTTTGGTTTTTTCTTTTGCGGGAATGGCCTGAAGTTGTGGCGAGGGAGGCTTAGGTTGGATATTAGAAAAAGGTTCTGCACGCAGAGCGTGGTTGGGACACTGGAACAGGCTGCCCAGTGAAGTGGTCACAGCACCAAGCCTAAAGAGCTCAAGATTAATTTAGATAATTATTTCAGGCATGTGGTGTGATTCTTGTGGGATGATTCTGTGCAGAGCCAGGAGCTGAAGTCAATGGTCCTTGTGGGACTCTTCCAACTCTGCATGTTTTGTTATTTCTGTGATTCTTCATGTTGTTTTTCAGCTTTTTTTCTACCTGTTAAGTTTCTGATGATGTCTAGAAGTGACCACAGAGCTCTAGTCTACAGGAATATCTTATGCTGAAGGTACTTATCACTTTTTCTGCATCTCTGGTCAGAGGCTAATGGCTACAGAAGTGACAAAGATTCTCAATGAAACTGAGTAAGTGTCTGCTTATACCCTGGAGCCAGAAGGGTTCAAGTTCCTGAAACAAAGATTCAGTTTCAAGGAGTCTTCCTTCAAGGAGCTTGGGACTCAGAATAGGTGTTTACAAGAATTGTGCTACAATCCAGTCCAGGATGGGAATCATAGCCAAGGCATATCTGCACCCTACGTATTTTCTGGTATTGAAGCATAATTGCATAAGCAATTGATTCTTCGCTGTTATACAAATGCTTCAATAAAAAAACCAATAGTTCTCCAGTGCTGCCTCTGAAGGACACTCAAGGAGAGAGCTGAGGTATTGCTGGGGTGTTAACTAGAATGGGTTGACCAATGATAAGATAATATTTGCTAGGTAGGAAAAGTGCTGTGCTGGTGCTAAATGATTAGTAGACAATTTTACTTGACATAAAATGAGTCCCTCAGTTTGCACTTGCTCAGCTTACATGTAAAATTGTATTTTCCTGCTGTTAGATGCCAAATGACACTCCTGCTGTCACTCCCAAGAACTCCAATCCAATGGAGATATGCACCAGGTGAGTGCCCTTAAAAAGATGAAGTAATTTTCCTCTCTTGATGAACCACATACCAAATTTCTGAAATGGCTGAGAGCCATCCAACCTATGTATTGGAGACCCAAGGAAGGGGAAGCAGTGGATGCAGTTCACTAGATGATGATGATTGTGACCTCTCACTGCAAAAGCAGGAATGGAGGGCATAAAACCGCATGCCAGAGAAACTGGTCTGTGCTCTCCCTGCTGACTCATGTCCCACTACAAATGCAAGTTTGGACTGGCACAGGATTTATGATTGCTGAGCTTTGTCCCTGGACATAGGATTCATCCTCAGCCTGAGGGGGTGTTTGAGCTGCCTGCAGATTGCACATACTCAAAAGGCAGAGCCCAACAATCCTTACATTAACCTATGTCTGTTGTCTGTGCTTACGAGACTCATAACATGGAGTCCCCCTCAGTGAGGCAAATCAAATCAGTGCTGAGTGTGTTTCAACATCCTCCTTAGTCCCCAGTGTATTCACTTTCCACTGCTCCAAAATGTAGCTAACACAGATACACTTCTCTATGTTCCTCCCTCCTTATTTTTTTTTCCTGCTTTTGTTATTCTTCTCTCCAAGTGTTTCTATCATTATGCTGACTGATCACCGAGGACATACAGTTTTGGCCTAAGCTTGATAAGTTGGATCCTGAGGATTTGTCTTGTTTACAGAATATCTGTGACTCAGACTTTTTTTGGGAAAAATACTGATAAATTAGGCATGATAGAGTATTACAGATTATGGGTATGGTTATTTCAATGCAATGCTATTCCGGAGCATAATACTAAAAGCATAATTTTCCCCTGTCGAATACTTGCAGACACAGTCAGGTGGGTTACTGGAAAGACTGTGAATTAAGTACCTAAGTGGTCAAATTGAAACTGAAGCCCTCAAAAGTTGATTGGTCTTTGGTTTTGTTAATTGTTTGCAAAGATTTGGGTTGATTGAAGTAACCAAAGTGCCAATGTTTTCTAATGGAAGAACTGAAGTGGGCCAAGCGCCTTTCATAAGTATCTCCAGAGGATTTATTTCAATCACAAATCAAACATAACTAAAAGTAAGAAATGCTGCATGCTCATAAGACCCAACCACAATGGAGTTAACAATGAATTGATTTTATGCCAAATAGTGTTACGTCCCAAACCAGCAGCAGAATTCAAACCCACTGCTACACTGGGAAACAATGCAGCTGCCTGAATAGGATCTTCCTCCCTCTATGGTTGCAGCATAGCGTGTGTTTCAAAAGACAGGAGCTCTGTTTTGCCAAAGAAATTGTCATTTTTCTTTGCAAGTTTAAAGGCCAGAAAAATCAATTAAGAAAGAAAAGCAAACAGGTCATGCAGTGGCAGCAGAATGGCCTTTCATACATACTGGAAAGCACCTGTCACAAGTCAGAGCAGCAGAAAGGCACTGGTGGCGGCTTTTAGGGTACCCCTCGTCCCCTGTCCCCTCTCCTCCCTGTTCTGTTGGACAATGTCTTGTGAAACAACTGACTTTTTCATCCTGTGTGCTGAATTCCAAGCACCGCTGGATGTTTGACAGGTATGTTGCTGCTAATCTTACAGATTTAAAAGTGAAAAAGTGAAAGCAGAGGATAATTGGTCAATTTGTAGCCAGGAGGTGGTACTTGTTTGAGATAAATGCAGATTGTGCTTTTCTCTATCAGTGCAAAAATCCCAACAAATGATCTGAAGGAGCAGCCAGCACTGGGGTGAGGATGCCTGTGTGTGTGTGGTGTGCCTGGTAGGGTTTTTTTACCCGCTCTGGCGAAGCACAGGCCTTAATGAGTTCCAGGGGGACAGTGGCTTGTCAATCACAATATACTTTTCAAGTAATAGTCATCTCTGCCCCATCACAGAACCACAAGGCATGAAATAATTAGAAAGCCCAGAGTAACTGCTCTGTTTTACAAGAGCAAAATCCTTGTGTGGATCATTTACATAAACTTGTCACTTCCCATTATGGTTCTAATGCAAGCTGGGTAATAATCATGGGACCAGGAGAGGGGAGGTCAAGGTATGATGCTCCTCCATGTTTGAAGCGCAAGGTACGCATGTGCCCAGCTTTCCATCCCCCACTGAATTAATGTAAAGTATCTTTTATTTTCCATTAAATAAGAACTATTCATGCTGCTATGGTAGCAGACCATGTGCAGCCTTCTCTTCTTAAGAGAGAAAAAAGGCTTTTGCGTCAAGCCATTGTTAGGGGAGAATTCACTTTGAGGAGCATTTCAAAGCTGATCCGATTGGGGAAGGAATAATGTTAAATATTTGGTATGAAATATTTATAAGATGCACACATGAACATCTGACAAAGTAGCCTGGAAAATACACATTCTCATCTTTGACAATTTTAGCTCTTTCCCTCTGAGTGAGAGGGTGGAGAAAAAGTGTGTGCAGAGGGAGAGCTGTGTGTGTGTATAAATGCACCCGAACACGGGCGCGCACACACTCGGGGCAGACACACTTGCATACGAACGCCTGAATGGGTTGATGGGATTTAAGGCAATCTGCATCTGAATACTGCTCTCCAAAGATGGTGGCAATAAGGGCTTGCTGAAGTCTGTTTTAATCATTGTAAAGGAGGAAGCTCTGCACTAATGCCTATCACGAGGGGCATCCGTAGAGTGATGGAGGTGATGCCTGCTGCTGCTGCTGTTTTCCAGCAACCATTTTGTTGTTGGTTCCTCACAGCTGTTGTCAGGCACATTTTTGTCACATGAAAACAAGACTCTGCTTTTTGCACAGATTGACTTTCCCCACCTGCATCCCTGCATGGCTGTTTCATTTCACTTTTATTTTAAAAAAGATGTGCAAAGAGCAGATTTACTTATAGGCAACCAGAATGGTTGTGGTTTTTTTATGTTTTCATCTCTTTCAGATAAAACAAGGCAAAAATTTTTTTTTTTTTTTTCCCCAAGGGTCTAGAAAGGTTTCAGAAAAATGGGTTATCACCTCATTCTCAGCCCTTATGACAAGGGATAAAGAGAGAATGTAATGGCTCACTCCTTATGGCAGTCACAGTGAAATGCACAGGGATGGCATATATTAAATAACCAGGATAAAGGAAACCATGTGATCTGCTCCCCTTGTAAGGGGATCTAATAGCTCTCTTACAGAAACCTGATTTCCTTTTCCTTTTTTTTCTTTTTTTGCCTTGTCTCTTTGCCTACCCCACTTGTATCAGCTATAGGATGTTGTTATTCTGTAATGTAAATGCCTGCTTGGTTTAGGCTGCAGACAGGTTAGAGCAAGACCTTTGTGTCTGAAAATATCCCTTTTACATATCAGTCCTAAACACATATTAATAGCAATGATCTTGATGAACTAAAAGGCCATATATTTCTCTTCCTACAGGCTTGGGGATTTATTCTCTCTTTAAAATTTGCTAGATCAAATGCTCTGGGCAGGCTCCATGCATTGTACAGCATGTTTTTATGCGAGCAGGCGGCTCAATAGCAAGGCAGCATCGTTTGCCCTCATCTGCCAGCTTTTGTCTTTGAGTGGAAGTGTGGGGCCTGGTGAGAGGTAGGATATGAACTGTGTCCAGACTCTGTTCCTTATCTCTGAGATCACCAAGAGGGAGGGCATTGTTGATGGATTTAAATCAGCTTTTTCTCCCCTTGTGCACAACAAAAGTCTAAATCCCTTTTCAGGCCAGATTGCTCCATTTCGCTGCATGGGCTAGGCAGATTGGAAACATGTTTGTCACTCAGCTTTTCTCCCAACCTAATCAGTAGACACTGGGGTGTTGGGATTTTGGTGCTCAGTATATCACCCTTTAATCTATGGAGCTGGCCTTTAAAAGCTGCTGATGCTGTTGCTGCTACGTGTGAGCTGCTGCTGTCTTTCATTTCTGAAGACAGATATAAAAATAATGTTAACCACGAGCACAAGCAGAGGGTTTAGCAGGGATTTGAATCTAAAATGTGATACTTAACACTGACCAACTTGATTTGGTCCAGCAGAGCAGAACCCCTTACTCTGTTTTAATAAAGTGTGTTGTATGTGGAGATGATGGTAGTGGGATTTAGTGTGTCTGTATTTTAGTTCTGCTGATGAATGGGCCGAAAGGGGGAATAACCATAAACCACAGGAACACATGGTTGGAAAAAGGTGGCTTGGCAGATTTGTCTTTGGATTTCAAAGGTCTCTCTGATAAACCCACAAGCTCACCAGCATCTTTGCACTTCTGAGCTCCATGGCATACCATCTTCATCTGTGCCTGGTACCACAGTCCTAGAGGGACAAATTGTCACAGCAAGAAGGTATGAAGAAGCACACCAGCTCTTGTGAATTTGCAGAGGTCAGAAGGATGCTCAGAGGGAGAGTTATGTGATAGGTGTGATGAAGGATGTTAAAAGCACTAAAAGAATGTAGGCTCTTCAGGGCAGAGGCTGCAGCTCTGTTTATACGCAAACAAGTCTGTATCTGCTTGCACACACAGAGCTACTTGTTAAGCACAGCCTGCATCAGACACTGACTGAGGTCAATATCTAGATTGATACTAGAACTCTAGACAAATACAAGGTAATTCCTTTCAGGAAAGATATAATTCATTGACAAGGCATGCAATAACATTTCTAATTCTTTTTTTGCCATAAAATATCCTGCATAGACTACCTTGCATCCTCTTGAGCCACATTTGTACTGTTCTGTGGTATTTTAAGGTACAAGTAGCATGCAGAATTGTATCTACTTGGCCCCACGCAATGCCGTGTTTGGCCGTGAGAAGCCAGGTGCAGAAGGAATTTGTGGAGGAATTTGTACACTTGGCATTTGTGAAGCAGGGGTGCTTCAACAGTTCAGCCCAAATGCTCAAACTTAACATATTGCTGTGAGAACAGGCTGGCTGGGTTTTCCAAGAACCCATTTTGTTCACTGATAGATGGGGAAGAAGACTTGCTCCTGCCAGTCTGGAAACCCAGATTCCCAATTAATTGCCCCAGTGGTGTCAAGTCCCTGCCTGGAACTCCAACCAACCTGAAAGAATAGGAAATTTTTTAATTTCTTCTTTCTCTTTTCATCATTTAAAATACAAAAGAGTTTTTGAATGGAAGTTCCATTTTCAGCAAGCTTGAGTTCTCTTTTTAGTGGTTGTGAACTATGCTGATTGTTTTCTTTAAGTGCTGAATAACTCAGTTTAGTTTTGACTACCCAAGACAGCAAGAAAAATACCAGTCTTCTTTCCTAAATTCTCCTTTGTTTTAGGGAAAGAACAGAAGTTTTTCAAGACTTTCCAGATTGTCTTTACTCCTAGTAGAGGAGAAAAAATATAAAACAAGACATAAAAAGACAAATTTCCCCAGATGTTTCTACTGGTACTGATTGTCCCAGCCTTTATTCCCTCCTGGCTTAATAACTAGGAATGTTTTTAGCAGCTTAC
The DNA here is from genome assembly GCF_001522545.3 of Parus major. NCBI lineage: Eukaryota > Metazoa > Chordata > Aves > Passeriformes > Paridae > Parus > Parus major. Next base: position 22,533,749 of record NC_031771.1, read on the forward strand.
AGTATTCAAGTACAAAATTTCCAATGAGGTGGGCAATGTAAAAGCCTTATTGTGAATTAGTAATGATCTTTCTGAAGATGCCATTCTTGATCTTAAAGGCCTTTTCCAGTCTGGAAGATTTTATGATTTCCATGTCTTGCTGGATGGGTCAGTATCAGAGGATAATTGAGATAGATCCTAGGTAGGGTCTCTGAAGAGATGAGAGGCCATGATCAAAGTGCTAACAATTATAGAAAAAAAATTGAAAGGGTGTAACCCACAGCTCTTGAAAAAGGAAACGTTTCTGCTGGACATGATATAGTTAATGGTGCAAGTCCAGTTGGCTGGTGGGACAGGTTTTTAACCCACTTCCCTACTGAAACAGGTGTAAGCAGTCCATACAAGGATAATGAAAGTCTGATTCCAGCAATGGGAAGCAAAGAAAGGAGCTGGGCTCCTAGCTGATATCTCTCTTTTAAAGCAACATGTAGATATGTATTTATATATATTTATAGCCAATTAATTAAACAAAATTCCTTACAAGCTGAGACTGCAAAAGACAAGATTCAATCAAGAACTACCTTTTTTTTGGTTTTTTGGTGGTTTTTTTTTGGGGGGTTTTTTTGGTTTTTTTTTTTTTAATTCACATGTTCAAGCAGAAGTCCCTAAGAAAGGAGGGGTGGATATTCCACACAGGAAAGTGTTAGTTCTTTGAACAGATTGTTTACAGAAGATTTTAGTTAAATTATCTCTTTGAATAACAGAAATTTGGTCTCTGCTTATGCTACTTCTGTCTGGGTTGGCAATTAGATGGGGAAAAATTAGAGGAGAAATTTAGCTCTGGTTAACTGAAAACTTTGATGAAAATTTTAGAATTTCTGCAGAATAATTTTATTTTTCAACTAGGATTGTCCTGAATTTTTTCTTATTCAGGACAAAATAGTGTCAAATGTAACATTTTGTTTAATGGCTCTTTTAAGGAAAGGAAATTACAAAGTAAATGCAAGCTCTTTCATCCAAGAATTTGGTGATTAGGGCCCTTATTTTGTGTGTGGGAGGTCAGGATTACATTCTTTCCTCACCTTGAGGACATTTGAATTGATATCACTCAGATACAAGGGCATTATTTAAGTGGAGGAGAGCGTTCTTAACTCCTCATATTGCTGTAATTTTATTGGGAAAATACTTGAAATGTTTTGGAGGCCAGGGAGAGAATAATTTTAGGGCTTAGAGCACTCACCTGGGAGGAATAAGATCTGTGATCCTGGATGCATTACACAAACCACTTAATTTAAGAGTGTAAATGTCTCCTGGAGCACAGACTGCAATCCTTTTCTTTTTTTTTTTCCCCCACCATGACTTATCTAACTTTCCAGTAAAGAAGTTGTTTAGCTCACTGAGCCCTGAAGAAGGTTTTATTCTATGTAAAACATAGAGGTTGAGGAGGAGGGACTGTGACTGTGTGAGGCGGGGCAGGCAGCCTGGCAGGTGGGCTCACACCTGCACAATCTGGCTCAAACTCTGTCCAGGCAAAGGAGAGATGGTAGCCAGGTCAGCACAGTGCCTGAGTGACAGCTCTGCAGCTACCCTGGAAGACTTACAAACACAGAAACAACTTTTTCTTTCTCTTTTTTTATTTTCACTAGACAAAGCTAAAAATATTGGTCTGATGTTCAAAATAGCTGTGGGAAGACAAGAAACCACAGTTAGCAAAAAAACGCTTTGCCTTTTGGTTCTTTTTTTGACATCCTAGCCACAACTGCAATTTGAAAAAGATAACTAATAGTTACCTTGATTGCTCGGTTGGGTGCTCAAGAAAGGAAAACTGAACTTCAGTAAGACTCCAGGCTATGTATGTATGTATGAAAAAACATAGAGACTATAAAACGATTACAGAGGACAAAAGGTAAACAAGCTTTTCACTTACAGGAGGACATTTGTATTTATTTCCCTTGTTTGTTGTGTTTGGGGCTCAATCTGAGTCTGGGGCTGAAAGAGGAGTCAGTGTAAGCAGCATGATATTAGCAGTGAAAGCATTTTTAACCAGAGATGCAGCATGATATTAGCAATGGAAGCATTTTTAACCAGAGATGCATCTCAGAGACAGTACCAATAGATTGTTACCGTTTCCTTTCCCTTGAAGTCTGAAGGGTAGGAGTGAATTGTGGGAAGTGCAATCCTGAGTGGTCAAAAGGACTGTCTAGATGAAAAGGACCTGCAACTTTAAACTGTTTTATTCTCTTTTTTTTTTGCCTTCTTATTCTCCCTGAATGAAAAACACTGAGCCAGGACATTTTTATAATTTTTTCTCCTGCTTTTGCACTCTAAGACTTTCTTCTGCTCTCGTCTTAGTGCTTAGCCTGCTTTCTTCCAAAGCACAGGTCCTTTCCAGAGTGACTGCAATCAAAAGATTCCCTAGCTGAGAAGGATGCCAAAATAAACTGCTTGAGGTCCCACCTCCCAAGACTTTCAGGAATCCTAGCAGAGACTGATGAGTTAGATTTGGCACCAATTTCGTATTTTAAATATATTATTTTTCCCCTCTAGGTCATGGATATTTAGACAGATGTGTTCATAGATTTTCAGAAATTAAGGGAATGACAAGGTTAGCTTTGTGTTGTATAAGTGACCAAACAAATCAGTCTCATTGCCACAGCAAGTGAGGAAGCCATCAATGCACAGATGTTCTAGGCTGTGATGGAGTTTTTCTTCTTTCTGATGGTGACAGGCTGTGTTCAACAGAGGTGTTAAGACCCTTATGACCTGAATTCTTGCCAGTGTCATTCCTTTACAAGAACTCATTATACTTTTGTATTTCCTGAGTTGCTAAAGCATTTGCTTAGGCTTCATGAGAGCCTGAGCAGGGCATCTGGCACCACCTGTGAAAGTCCCACTTGCAATGGTCTCACCTCTGCACTTCTGCTGGAAGCAAAGCCCTTTTCCTAAGCAGAGGTATGGTTCTCACTGCTATGGCTTCAGAGAAGGAAAGCCTTTTAATCGAAGTGTTACACCTGAATGACTGTTATACCTGCAGGAAAAAGAAATAAAACCCCTCTCCCAGGACCAACAAATAACTCATGAGTCTTTCTACAGAGGAACAGCAAGAAAAGTATGTCACCTTGTCTTGTTTGGCTTGGCAGAGCCAGAGTGCTCGTGAGAGGTGAAGCTGCTGTGACTTGTCTCCCCTGCTCCCAGAGCCACGCAGCCTCTGCTGCCAAAAGCGCTCTTCCGTCGCGGCAGTGCGAATGACAAAACACAAACCTCCTAACGAGCAGCTGAGGGTAGGGTGGGGATTCCAGATAGAGACAAATCTATGTCCCTCAGGAGATCTGGTGCAAACCGATCAGGATAAGAAATATTTCGCTGCTAATTAAGTTCTGATCCTTTGGCTTCACTTGAAACAGTTTTGAGAGTATATCAAGTAGGAGAGCAGGTGCTGACTGGCTTGAAAGCACTGGTCCATCAAATCAGGTAAGGGTTTTATATTAAGAAACTCCCCTAGAAGGGAGACTGTAACTTGCTAAGTGATAGATATACCCAGACCCTTTCAAGTATAATGCATTATTGACAGAGTTATAATGCTTGTGACTTTTATTCCCCCAAATGCTTGCAAAATTCCCCTCTGCTCTGAAAGAGCCTCCTCTTTCTCATGTTCTGTCCTCTTCATTTGTGTGTATGGAATGAATGCCAAAGGAGATATATAGCCAGGTGCAGCTTGGAAATCCCAGGAGCAGTTGCTTCTGGTCTTCCTGCCTTGATTCCACATTCAAACAGGAAAGTGATTTTAGAGGACGTGCCACCTCTGATACATCATCTTCAGAAATTCCAAGGGTTAAGAGCAGAAGAGGTTTGGATGCATAGTATGTCTTCTCCCCAGGTGCCAGAATATTTAGAGAAGTGGTCACCTTTTATTAGTAGCTCTTAGGTGTTCATGACTGACCAGAATAAAGGAAGGCCCAGGAAATGTGCAACAGAAAAATAATTAGCTGCATACACAGGGAAGAACTGAGATAGAGGTCATTAAAAATTTGGGTTATGTTTTTCTGTATCTGAAAAACTTCTTAATGATCTCTGCACTACAGAGGACAACAAAGCAGATTAGAATAAATAAAAACTGTACCATGCCTCCCTACTGATACAGCTGCCTGAGGACAGAATACAGAATGGTACATACTTACAGCAGGTTGCAGTATGACCAATTCCAATTGTTCCAAATTATAAGTTGCCTTAGAATCATGGTTAAAAGTTATCTTTGTTTTTTTTCTCCCCATTTTTTTTTGTTTGCTTCCTGAAATTTGGGTCTCTAATGCTCACTTTTTAAAAAGAGAAAAATTTTCCAGTGTCATAGTACTTAATTTCTGGGGCCAAAAGGATTCTTCACCCACCTCATCCGTTGAATGACAGGGAAGTTTAAGAGACAGAAATATTTGCAGTTACAAAAGTAATTACTTTACTATTCCCCATTGCATGGTTAGTGAACTGGAAGTAAGTAAACATTTATTACAATTTCTGGCATGCCTTCAAATTCATGCTGTTTTCACTGAGAATTAGAACTTGCTAGTGTACTGGTGATCAATAATGGAAGATGGATTTCCTTCATCATAGTAAGGATTGAGTAGGGTCTTCCCTCAAGTGTTGTGGTAGTGCTGCTTTATCAGCTTGTTTCCAGCCTTTGCTTTCCAGGCTGACAGCTGAGAGTAGGAAACTTCTTAGAAAAGGCAAAAGCAGCAGCACAGGGATGTCTTCCTCCCAGATAACTTGCCTTGTCCTGAGAAATCTTTGCATGGTTTTCTCTTGCTGTAGGGTAATGCCCTTTGATGGCTTGAGGTGTGAGGTGCTTTCAGCACTTCAAGAGATTTTTCACACTACAGTTCCTGAACAGTTAACATTAGGCTAGTGGGACAGCTGTTGTCTAAATCAATAGCATTTTTTGGATGTAATTGGAGGCAAAATTTCACCCTGCAACAGATAAAGTAGGTCTGGTGGGCCTTGTACTGAGCAGCAGATCCGTGTTCTTCAGGCTCCATTAGTAATGTGTCAGTCAACAAAATCACTTATGCCGTTTTTGTAATGGGGACTCTTCATGTCTGTGCTTCAATCATAGTCCTTTCCTACCTCAATAAAGAAGTCCTTCTAAGCTAACAGAAATAGCAGAAGGATTTTGTTTTCTATCAACAGATCTGCTGTAAACCATCAGTTATTTAGTTATGACAGCTACACTTGCTGAGAAGTATTTCACTGACTCTAAATATCATAAGTAAAGAAAGTTGCTCAGTGTGTTGTGTGGATAAGAAGTGGTTGAAGTGTGGTGTGACAGAAATTACAACATATGGGAGCATATCCAGAGCACCACTGTTTCTATCAGGAAAAACATGCATTGGTGTATGTCCATTGTTATGCAGTACCTCTGAAATAAATACATGAAGATTTCCTGAAGAAATGGCTCCTAAGTAGTTTGCAAGTGAAGAGTCTGTAGAAGAGTCCCAAGAACTTTCATCTGAACCACAGCACTACAGGCCCAATGTAGTTGAGTGAATTTGCCTTTTCCTTTCAGCAGTGGAAGTGGAAGAGGGTTAATAAATTAAGCAGAACATCCAACAACACTAAGCCATCAGCTCTAGTGGTTACACCTTTCATATGCTCTTAATTTGGAACAAAGGGTGGCTGTTATTGGCATGAGCCTAGAAACAGAAGCTGGAAAGGAAATAAGAGCGTAAGATTGTGGCTCTCCAGCTAAAATGCATCTCTGATGGCTGTTCTTCATCCTGCTGTAGTCCTTTTGTGAGGGTGAAAAAGTGAGGAGGAAGGCTGCTTAGCGTTATTCTCCCTGGGCTTTTGGGGTGTGGTGATTTGAACATGAGGCTGTAGTCAGGGCATGTGCCCCTTCCAACCTGTCTCCTCTGAGGTAGCACCCAGCTATTTCTACTCACAGAGCACCATCATCTCCTTTCTCAAGGCCCTTTTAGGTGAAGCTAGCATGAGAGGTCATGGAGCAGGAGAGAGGCCTGGTGTCAGCTTCTAGAAACATAAAATGCGTGTGGGTTAGGAGACCTCATTCTTGTACACAACACCTTAAACACATAAAGTGATCCAGGTAAGCCCTATGAAGGCATCTTCTGAGCATGATCTGCCAGTCTATTGTCCTTTTTTGGCACTGCCACCACACAGACAGTAATCTAGAGTGCCTTTCACACTTTCTAGTTGCTGGAGACCCTCTTAGATCTAGTTTGAGTTAGCGAGTCTTTTTCTAATGTGAAAAGGGTGAGAAAAAGGCCCTGAGTTTGCTTAGTCTTTTCCTCTTTTTCTTCATGTATTTGGTAGAACTTGGTTGAAATGGTAGATTGATGTCACTGGCTCTAGTTCTTTCTGAAGTTATTAGCACATGGGTCCAAGTTTTAGGATGTTTAAAAGTGACCCATTGATTCCAAAATGTAGCCACACTGAGTGGCTCAGCCAGTGTTGTGTCAGATATTGGCAGCAGGAATAAGGGATAGGTTGTGCTCACCCGTACTTGTACCAAAAGACCATCTCAGCTGAATTCACTGAATTATCTTCTATACTGATTTTTCCTGCATGAGGCTGAAAAAAACAGCGCATTCAAATTAGCGTTAGGGGCCACTGTCTTCCCCAGCTACTACTGCCTTTTAGTGCTGATCAGGGTGAGGATAATTTCTTGTGGAAGAATTGTGAGATGCTCTTCAAGTTCCAAGAAATAATTTTTGAATGTTTTTTTTTTTTATTCTATACCAGTTTTTTAAAACAATGTTTGAAGCTGGTGTGCTGGAAGAAGGCAGCTAAAATCATCTTAATTCTTCCTCGCTTTAAATGCAGCACTTCCCCTGAAAGGGGAGGAAATCCCATGGATTGATGTTCTGCTGTCAGTTCTTGGAGGAGCCCGACTAGCCTGAAAAAAACTTTGATGCAATCAGCACTCTCCTCGCCGCTGCCTTCCGGCCTCTCTGGGGTGGATATACAGCACCTCCAAGATATGGCAAATGTCAGGCTGCCTGCGAGGCCACGTCCCCACGTTGGAGCTTGGAGCTACCAGCTGGCAGTGGCTGCAGCCCGGGTGGTTGCAGCAAACAGCTTTGAAGTTCTGCCCTTCAGCTATCTCCTGTTGCACACAGCTTGTGATACATGAGTCTGTGTCCTGCAGCTGTCTCCGTTTAAGTCAGCAGGCGTTTGAAGCAGTGCTGGCCACCCCAGGGAAAGGGGCAGGAGTTGAACAAAGTGTTCATCTTCAATTAAACCGTTGGAATGCCAGTGCAGAGTCTGATTCCCTGCCACTTTCTCCTCTAAAACCAGTGTCATGTTTGAGCTTCTTAATAGGGAGGAGCAGAGGCAGCTGTCAAGGTCTGCTAGTCAGTTCAGGTTTGAACCAAAGGGAAAAATCAGTAATGGTATCAAATGGTTTGTAAGGGGGACATGCTGGGTTTTGGGCAGTGATTTCAGAAAGCTCCAGCTTCCCTTTAGACTACTGTCTTCAGTTTGAAACTTTGCTGCCGAATATGTCAGAGGAAACCAACAGGGTAATATTCAGGAAGCTTAGCCAGTAGAAGAGTTAAAAAAATGATTCTTTGCAGTGAGCCAAATTCAGCTCCAGCGTAAGTGCAATTCCCTCTGAAGTCAGTTCTGAAGCTGCTGCTGAAGATGAGTTGAAACCAGCAGTCCAGGTCTTCACCTTGAATTGAGTGACCTGGTTGTCTTTACTGGGAAAGACTTCATTATGGAAAAAATAAGCTAGAGGAAAACATGACCCACCTGGCTGCTGCACCCATTTAGTCCTGGGCTGAACTTGCTCAATTCTATTTTTTTTTTTTTTTCTTTCTTTCTTGCATATCAATTATGGCTGGCTGTTTGGAGCCACAACAAAAGCAGTAACAACAGACTTTGACACCTGTGTTTCCTCCAGCTGTGAGTCTCATCTTTTTTTCTACAAACAACTTTATCCGCTTCAGAATGTGGGATCAGTTCTCAGAATTACAAAGGCTCCCCTGCAACAAATAGTCTCCTACTTTGCTTTATCTGCTCAAACGTGTGCTTTTTGGTCTAACTTTACTTTTTTATGAACTTTACATGCTGCAGGGTATGCTCCCAACTTATGGAGTGAGTTTGATACAAATTGCGTAACAAAACAATTTACAGTGCAGGCTCATATGTTTAAATCCATGGTTATGTTCTTAAGGATCTGACTTTTGCCTCTCCCTTACCAGCTGTCCTCTGCTAGTGACTAGTGCTGATAACAGCCCTGCTGAGAAAGCAAATGGTAGAAAGCAAATTGCTTCTTCAAAAAAAAAAAAAAAGGCAGTGGGGGAAGTGAAGAAGTAAATGAAAAAGAGGGTCAGAAAAATCTATTCTAAAATACAAACTACTGTTATGCCTGGGTAACTAGACTGACAATCTTTGATATGGCTGGAATCATTGCCACCAAAATGAGCAGAAAGTTTTGTTGTCATTCACTGCAGAAGAGTAGCAAAGGAATTTATGGTATGAAAGTTGTCTGTCTTCTAGTGCATCTGTATACACCATGTGCTGGGCCACTTGGCAGGGCAGGAGATTATGTAAAAAAAAATCTTGGAAAGTCTGCTGTCTTTGTTTAATATATCAGAAATGCTATTCTTCCATAACCAGAGCAGCAGCTTGGTATCAGAATTTTTAATGCAGGCTGGGGAATATGTGCAGGAGGAATGAAAGCTGTCCTGCTCTCAATTTGTGAACTTTCAAAAGGATGCTGAGCATAGAGTCAGAATGGTGCGATGGGCAGCAGCGTAAGAGTAATTTCTGTAATTCCTTATTCTATAAAAAGTATTTTATGTTTACGAGAAAAGGAGGAAATCTAAATAAAATCACATTGTATGGGTTTGAATCCTGTATTGCAGCAGGAAAAATTAGTGAGGATAGAAGAAAAGTCATTGCAATGCTCCAGAGGGTGCAGTCATGAAGCCAGGAATGCAGTATGTAGTTGAAACCTTTTGGAAAGCTTTGAAAATCTAACCCTTCATTTCCAACACTGAATGAAATTTAGGTCATTCTGATCTACCTGCTTCCTCTCAGTGGGTCTGAGAGAGAGATTCTGTCTGGGTAGACACATCTCCCAACCTAGATAATTAATTACATTCATTTATTTTAATTTAATTAAACCAGGAATAATTTTACATCACAAATTAGTTGTCACAATTTTACTTTTTTTTAGTGTTCGTATTTAAGTCAGCTGGAAAGATCAAATAGACTTGCTCATTTCCCTCCTCGCTTGTAGTTGTTTTTCAGTCTGCTTCCTGTTCAAGTTTCTGTGCACATTAGAGTTTGCTTTTTATTTAAACTCTGCTGTATGTTTTCAACAATATTACTTAAACCGTGTCTAATCCTGCAGGCTTCTTTTAAGCCATTTGTGGTGTGCTGGACTTTCCAGTCTCTTTCATAATTATTTGGAGCCTTGAGCATGAATTGGTAACTTCAGATGTGCAAAAGAGCTCACTATTCTGGTTAGGACTTTTGCCATTTGAGATTTGTCTGATCTGTAGGACACCATTTCATAGCCCAAATACACAATTTATAGTATGAACAGATAGCAGGTGATTACATTTGGAGAACTGCTGCATCATTGTGTTGAGAATTAATAGGCAGTCTGGGACTCTGATAAGGCAGTCTTTAAAATGCTTTGTTCCAGCAAATAAAGAAAGGGTGATCCTGATAATTTCTCAGTTTATTCTAAGCCACTGCTTTCCATATTTTGACAAGAAAGAATGCAAACCTTGCAAATGTACTTGGTTTAACCTGGAATATTTGTGCTTAGGTAATAACAATCTCATTCCTAACCTGTATGCATCTTCTAGTCCCTTTATATTACTTTCCTATATAAAATGCAGAGCATGTACCAAGCTCAAGAATGTATTTGGAAAGACCTCATGGTCTTATTGTGATCATATTTTTGATGGTTCTTCCCACAACAAACAGAGCTAATTTGTCAAAAGAAATGAAGAGAATTTTTTCCACAGTGGGTGCCTCATGTAAGCCTATACTTAGAAAAGGTAGTGGTTTTTATTTTGACAAACACAATAGAATTATCTCATTATCTCATATATTGTGGAGTCACAGCCTCCACAATATCACATAGTCTGTCCTCATATAGAAGCTTATGTAACATGACCAGGAAAATATTGAATTCAGTTTTTTTGACATTCATGAGCTTTCTTCTCATTTTAATTTCATAGGACTTTCCTATAAGGATGGAATATCTGTTAAATATTATGTTACAAAAAAATAAAAGGGGATTTTCTGCTTGAATTGTTTTCTGTCAGGGCTGTAGTTCAGATAGGTTGGGCAATGAAACTATTGTAAATTACTATTTTTGCCTGTGTTTCTGACTTCTCAGCTGGTTCTGCCCATTTCTAATGGGTAGTTGTATTGAGGGCTGTGCACTTGCCTCTGGGTCTGTCATGAGGCTTGGCTGGAGCTGGACCTTCTGAGAATTGGCACAGCACACTTTCACACGCTGCAAAAATAATTTCTTGTGCTAATCCCTTGTGGCATTTCCATATTACACAAGACCCTCTTTATAGAAGAAAAAAACATTTTCCCATGACCATAGTTAATGTACTGTAAATCTGTGAACTGTTGGATCTGTGAGCCACATCTCAGGATACTTTTTCCTCCAGAAAAGGACTTGGAACAGTAACATAGTTTCTATTACAGAGGAAAGTTCTGGTGTGGTTAAAATATTAGTTCTAGACTCTAGAGGTCTAACTTAGAATTTCTGTTCATCTACTGACTGCCTCCTAACTAGGTGTTAGGGAGCTACATGAACAGAAACCCAGTATAGCTTTCCTGAAAAGACAGAAAATTCAAGAGTTTAGGAACATCTGCTCTTCCTCTGTCTAAGGGTTCTTATCCAGGTGGTTACAAAAAGATGCACAAGGAAGAAAAAAAGTGAAGAATATACTTCCTCCAAGTACATTCTCAATTCCTGACATTTTATAAACCTGATGTGTGTTTTTTACTATTTGGTAGCCCCAAAATATTGGTTTCTTTAAGTTTCTGGTAGAAGTTCCTTGTCAGTCTGTGCAAACTTTTTCCATCCACAATATTCTTTTCCAAGGAGTCCTGTAACAGACAGAACTGCTGTCTTTTATTTTTCCTGGGCCTTGTTCTTGCACATTTCATGTTGTGTCCCTTAGTTCTTGAGCTGGAAGTCTCAGCATACAGTCAATTCTTACCCATTTTTTCAGAGACACTCTTTAATTTGTTGACCTGGTCATGCGTTACCTGTTAAGACTGTCTCTTCTCCAGGCTGACAAGTCTCAGCCTGCTCTGCTGTCCTTTCAATTGTATACAGGGTGGTTGTAATGCTGTTTCTCTAGTGGGAATCCTGGAGAACATTTGGCAGCAAAATCATGTCTCTGTGTATATATATATCTATATATGTATGTATATAAAATACAATGAAGGTCTGAGAATGGTACTGTGCAGCACAAGACTAGTGTTAGATATTTATTCCAGAGCTAATATTAACAAGATAAAACTATATAAACATAATCTTTTGAAAACAACAAAAACAGTGACCATTACCTTGTAAATGACCTTGTAGCTTCCTCTTGTGGGCCCCTTCTCTTACCTGAAAGGCTTAAATGCCTGTTTAGGCAAAAGCTCTGGCAAAATGCCCACTGAGGGCAACTGTGTAACCAAGCAAAAGCCCAAAACCTCTGAAATGCATTTATTGAACTTGTCTCTCAACACAGCCAATTTTGTTCAATTTTGTTAAAGAGCAGGAAGGCTGACTCTCTTGCTGCACAGTGCCTTCTCACCACTCGACTCACAAGGGAAATCACAGGTCAGGTGGGCTGTCAAGACCTCATGACTTTCTGCTGCAGGCTGTTTGTGTGCTCAGGCTGAGTGCATCGTGTACATCTCTGTGGCTTTGGGGACAGCTGGGGAAATGCCCACTGAAGGCTTTGAAATACACTGTAAACTTGTGATGCTCGACTTTGTGCTTGTACCTGCCACGTTCATGCTCTGTGTCAAAAGCAAGCAAATTCAAAAAAACATTACAGGGGCTCTGAAGATCCAGTTTCCTCCCCACTGACCCCAAAGTAGACATTGCCCTGCTTCCCCACTTGGGCTTATTGTTTTTACCTTTGCCAGAGCTGTGAAACCTATTGTTTTTGCACTGAGGGGATAGCATAACTCATGGCAGGTAAAGCGTGAAAAAGCCTTCAATTTATACATGATATACACAATGACATAATGGCATTCTTTGCTAGGAACTACAGAAAATCCCAATATTCTACGTTTTTGGTTGGGTTTTGTGGGATTTTTGGTTTGTTTGGTTTTTTTACCATTCCTGACTGCTGAACTGATGTTCAGGAAAGACAGTTCATAGTATTTGCAAGCCAAGTGAAAAAAAGCTGGACCCAGTGTGAGCAGTAGGATAGAGCATAACCCATTGCAACCTAATGGAGCAAATGAATGCCTGTTCTTTAAGAAATAAATAAGCTTTTGACAGATAACTTTGCTTAGATCTCTATTGAATTAATGTAATCTAATAAAGGTATTTTTGTTGGTGGATTTGGCTAGGAGGAGGTTGTATGCATGGAAGGAGCCCTTAAAAGGAGGGGCAAAAGCCCTACTGGTGATGCAGATGGAATGGGGCTGATGTAGACTAATGGAAAGAGTGAAGCTCATGTAAGGATTAGGGTAATTGCCTGTCTGGCAGCTAGAGAGAAAGTCCAGGCACAGCCTGAGAAAATCATCTACCATGGCTCCTTATGCTATTGCTCCTATAGGTTGAAGGAGTTTCTTTTTTTGTGCTTGTTTCCCCAGTCTCTGTTCAAAATCACTTACGGATTTCAAAAATGGAACTCAGCTCCTCCTTTCAGGACTAGGGTATAACAGGCAGCAGAGGTGCTCAAGTGGAGTCTAGTTTTGCCTGCCTTCCACAAGTGTTTGTGCAGCCATCTCTGCATTGCTTGGTTCTGAAGCTGTTTTTTCTGAGATTGCAAAAGGCATCCCCTCTCCATTACATGAGTCTCACTTATTTACAAACTGTATGAAAGGTTCTGCTCTGCTAAAGCAGGGTAGAAATAATGAGAAAAGTATTTATGTGGTTTTTTTAACTGCACCTGTTTCAGGTTTTTTTTATTTATTTTTTTTTTCCTCAGAAGCAAATTACAAATATCTGAATAATTTGCTGATTCAGAAGTGCAGCCATGCTGAAATCCTCTCCTCCTCTCCTCCTTCTACCTCTGCACAGACAGAAAGAATAATGTTGTGCATTTTATGCACAAAGTGATAGATGCAGAAACTAGTTAGGTGATTAAATATTTTGGTAACAGGGTACTAGGTGAGCACAGAAGCTAATGCCATTATTTTTCTTTTTTTTTCTTAAGCTCTCATTTTTTCCTACCCATGGACCATGATTTTCATGCCTCTAGGCTGCCTAAATTTGAGGTGGTCAGTGGAAATGAGGCCCTATAAATCAGATAAATGATTCTCCTTCTGCTTTGGTGACACATTCCTGAGCTTAGCTCAGACCAGCCTCCCTGTCCATCAAAGAACTTTGCTTGAGCTGCAGATGAGGAATGATCATACAGTCCATTCTCATGGGTCTGATGGAAAGGCTCTAAATTTCCCTCAGAGATTCACCAACAAACTAAAGAAGGACTACTTAATGATGCATGGGTTTGTCCAGGTCCTCAGTCAAAGGACTGAGCCAAAATGCTTTAGAATTGCCTGTGTGGAAGTGCTCAGAGTTGCTGTGGAAGTGGCACAGGCTTTCGCAGCAGTGCTCCTGTGCTTCCTGTTCATGGCAATTCTCTTTCCAGAAGCCTTGAGCAGAAAAGCATCAAGACAGTGAGATGCTGACTTTGACTGACCCTCCTGAGCTGTTTTTGATCAAACACAGTCTTAAACCCATGGCCAGGAGTAGATTTTTAAGAAAACCCTAAAAATAACAAGCAAGATTTCTCTTAGAAGTAAAGGTCCATCTGGGTTCTAGTAAAAAAATAGTCTGGTAATTTTACTTTCCCCTGCAATGGAATCGTTTCAGCTAAGGGACACAACCTTTCACAATACTCAGATGAAGTATGTAAAAATACAAGTCTATGTGGTTTTTATCTCCTTCTGCTTCAAGTTTAACAGTAACCCTGCATATGACTCCCTTTGCTGGCAAATTGCTTACAAGAGGGCTGCCATTTCTGTTGCTGACATATCTCTTACTTTTTACTCCTCCAGACTGTGTAGCATATTTAATTAAACTTTTCAGCTTTGGTATGAAGTTTAGGAAAAGACAAAGATAATGTTCATGGGGAGAAAAAAGGAATTCTTTTAAAGTCAGCTTCATTAACTATCAGGCTATTGAGTGAGGGTCACTTTGCCCAGATTGAAATAACTGAATCTCCCTAATTGCATTTTACTTGAATTATTTCTTTATTTCAAACATGTTATGCTTGTTAGTGATTTAATTTGACTGCAAGCACCAATTAATTATACCTGGTAGCTAATTGTAGGAAAGCTGTGGTGATCAATGTTTATGCTTTTTTTTTTTTTAATGTCTACCTTTAGTATACATACTTGGATCAGCTCCCTCCCAATCATGAATAAATATTTGCTGCTTATATGTTCCCATGCAAATTGGATTAATTTTAGCATATTCATGGAAGAAGGACATCACTGCCTACCCTCAATATTAAGCTAGCTGAACAAGCAAAGGTTGAGGATTTTTTTCCCTACTTAAGTAGTGAATGAATGAGACAGACAGAAAATTCAGCACAAGTTTGCTTATCCCAAATGGTTTGGGGGCATCCAGGGTATTTGGAGAGATGGAGGTAAAGTCAATCAAAGAATTGACAGAGAAAAGCAACTCTTCCTGGGGCCCTAACCTTGAAGAATTTCAGTTAAGCACTGCTCAGCTAAATGAAATGGTAATTGGATAAACAGAGTGGTGGATGTTTGGGTCTGGATACGGACAGAACTCCGCACATGCCTGTAAGGTTTTCTCTTTACATTTTCAGCATCTCATGCAGCATTTGTGTCTTCTCTGACACCACTCAAGTGCCTCACACTCTGTGATGTAAATGCACCACAACTTTGGCATCAAAGACATTCCTTTCCCCCCATTTTGGATCTTCCATTTTGGATATACATTTTTCCCATGAGGCTGTAAGTACAAAGGAGCTGTGTACCTTTTCTGTATGTCCCCAGCCATGCTCAGCCCCTGCATGCTGACTCTGGGAAAGGTGGGAACTGATCCTGTGTGATGTGACTCTCTTCTTGCAGGCAAGTGGTAACTTTTTTCCAGAGATAGGTCCTGATGGTACCCTCTAAGTTGCATCCTTCTCAGGGGTTTGCTTGTCTTTTCCCAGTTCTCCTAACAATATGGGTGGGTCATCCTTACTGGAAACTGCACAGTTGAGAAATCCTCATCTCCGCATTTGTCAGCTGAACTGAATTGTGGAATAAGCCTTGAAGTGGAAAGTCTTTTTAGTCAGAGATGTGACTTTTGGGTTTTTTTGGTGGTTTTTTTGTCAGATTGTTCGGTTGTAGGAGTGCTGTTCCTTGAGACAAGAAATTGCTGAGGACTTGGACATTGTTCTTGTGTTGTGATACAGTATCAGGAATAATCTGGCACAGGGGTCAGGCAATGCTATAGCATGAAAGTCAGTAGCCAGCTCTGTGGGCTCTGAACTGTGGAGACCCTTATTATTCATTTATTATTGACTGAAAAAGGCACCATGCATGTTGTCATGCAACTACATTTTGGGTGTTCAGCACTGAGATGAGGTGGTGTGCACAGGAATTTTAGGCTCCCAGCTCTGGGCCATCAGGGTTTAAAAACTTCAGCCAGGATTCTAAAAATACCAAGAAAATACTGGGATTTTTCTGCCATCACTTTTTCACCATTACCCTTTCAATGGTTGAGGCAGCTGGATACAAACTGTATTTACTTACTTGGTTCCTGATGTCTTAGAGGATACATGACCTCTAGGCCTATGGAAGAAAGGACAGGAAAAAAATTATATTTTTGATTTTGAGTCTCTTAGACTTGATCTTTCACACCAAGACAAAAGGATCAGTGCTGCTTCTGCTCCCATGGTGAGTGTTGCCAGTGTGTTTCTTCCCATCCTATAGGATAGGAAGCGTGTCCTGTGCATGCCTTCCTCCTGTGATGTCTGTGCCTCTAAACTCCTGGGATGCAGCACAGGCTTGTGTGATATGGAGTCGGTTTTTGCATGGTTGGTGGCCATTTGTCTGAGATTTCCAGATGTTATAGCTGTTAATTGTCTGGAAATCTGGTGGAATACTGCCCAAAGCAGTTGAGTTGGCCGGCGTGAAATGTTTTTTACATGTCTAATTAATTTAGCGTGCATGTAAAATATCTTCCCATGCAAAGAGGACCAGGAAAAAAAAGTGAGTTACTCTAAATTAGAACTCCATTTTCACATTTCTTGTATCAGTGCTACTATTCTACCAATGTGCAATAATGAATATTCAGCAAGTGTATTGTCTTTACATGACACCTTCATAATTTTGTGTGTGTGTTCAGTTGCTGACTCTGTTTCCTTTCTGCCCCAAATTAGATTAGATATTTAGTGATGACCCAAAGGAGCACAACAGATCCACACTGATTACCATTGCAAGTGACACAGGATTGGGGAAAAAAAGAAATGCAAGAGGCCTGTGACATAGACCTTACTGTCTATGAATTTATAAGGTAAAGGAAACGTAATTATTTGAATGTTTATACAATCAGGAACATGAAGGTAAAAATAATAAAGCTCTGATAGCAGAATGGGAGACTTCCTGAGAAGTGATGAGCTTAGAGTGAGGTGGAAATTTTCTAGCAGAAAGCAGTGTAAGAGTGACTTCATGATATTCTCTAAGATGTTAACCGTAGTTGGAGATACGAGCAAGAAAAGATAAAATATAAACAGAGAATGTCACAGCAGATCTAATTGGGAATTCTCTGTAGTGTCACATTCTGCCATCAACAATTCAAAGAAACTGATGATAAATTGGAGACAGTTCAGCAAAAAGATGACATTGCTCAAGGAGAAGAACTCCTGTAGGGTGTGTAGGAACTCTGACACTCACTTTATAATTTAGTGAAAGGCAGATAATGTGAAGTATCTTGGTCAGTCTACCAAGACCTAATGTACTACAAAGTATGGAAACAGATTCTTCTGTTTGGTAAAGGACCTAACTGCTGGAAATTGAAGCAAATCACCTTTTAACTAGTGAAAATATGTGTATTTCTAACTGAAAGTGTAACATGGGAACATGTATTCTTAATTGGCAAACAGCTACAGACTATGCAATTCCTTAAAAAAAATAATAAATTGGCACCATTGCTTTGGAAGCAAAACTGAGGGAAGTATTGTTGCCTGTGGAAGGGGACCCATTCCAGTTTTACAAAAATGCTTATTCAGCTGAGCTAATTTTTCTTGACCAGAAGTACGTAAAATAATTCTTATAAATTTTCTACTATCTTAAAAATTCCTGTAAATGTTTAATGAATTTGTTTAGTTTCACATTTGTTCGTATGTTGTGCTTATCACTGCAAAATATTGAACTATGACAGGGTTTTAATGAGCCATGAAACTTGGTCCAGGTGTGTCTTTTAAGTGTCTCTTTGTGGCCAGAATTTCCCACTGGATCTTCAGCCACAAGGAAAGTTTTTTTTCTAATGCCTGTTGTTGGTGGGCCATTGTGAGATCCTGACATTTAGAAAAGAGGAAAAATAGTGACCTGAAAATCCTACCCTACATTATTCTGGAAGGACTTTGTGTTCCAAAGCAACTGTATTTAATAGAGTTGTTTAGTACCTTAAAAAAATTTAAGGGAGGTCAAGAAATATTACTTTGGACATGTGGGAACCAGAATTTCAGAGAAATGTGGGGTTTTTTTTGCATGCAGTTAACATGACGTATATTAGAGATGAAAAACTAAAGCATTTAGAATCATCTGAACGAAAATTAAAATCTCGTTTTATGATGGAAGTTTTCACAGTTTCTCTCTTTAAAAGTAATGTGTGTTTTAAGCCCCATTTTCTAATGCTCAGTCATGCTGACTTCTTCAGAAGTCTGGATATAGAATCAGAGTGGACATTGTCTTTTAGGAAACTGTAGAAAGGTGTTGGAAAGGGGTTGTGAACATAAGGCAGAATCATGTTTTCTGTCTCCAGTCTGTTGCACCTTCAGAGTTGAAATGCAAACAGATGCTTTTCCTGGTACACTGGCCTTGAAAATGTAGTCTGGATCAGAAATCCAAAGTGTCTTTTCTCTGTTAGCCCTGAATCATTATCTTGCTCCTCTTTTGTCCAGATGGGGGAGGAAGAGGTGAAAAGGCTGATTTAAAAAAAAAAAAAATTAAAAAGTACTCATAAAGTAATTAAGGGTTCTTTTAAGTAGACCAACTGTCCTGCAGAAAAATCAGCCATACTGCTCCATGCATTTGCAGTAGGATGGTTGGGCTAAACTTCTGTGATCCCTGGCATGGATTACTCAAAACTCCCTGGTAATAGTGGCTGATACTAGACATGGGCATGCCCTGCTGTGCAGCTGGCAGTTATCAGTGTGTATTGCCTGGTGAACTGTTCTATTGACAGTCTGCTTTCATCTTTCCTTCTATCAGACTGCATTGTTCTCCAGAATTTTAGCAGGATATTCAGCGGGTGACTCTCTGCTCTGGAGGGCTGTGGTGTGAGCATCCACAGTGGGAACCTCACTGCTGTCGGGTGACTACTGCCACCCCAGGAGCTGTTTTGGAGGTCAATTCTGTGGCCACAAGGGTTAGAAAGCTGTAGTTCTAGACTGAAGAAGAGAATGTCTCATAAATAAGGGGCTCTGAGGAGGAGGAGTGGAAAGGAGACTTCAAATATGACAACATTCACAACAAAATTTTTTGGTGACCACGCTGCTTGCTCTCACTGTAGAGATTGGCTGAACCTGGGAATGACTGTGGTTTCTGTTAAAAAGAAAAGGGCAAAAAGGCAGTTCAGGCTGAGGCAGATGTTGTATTTCTTTCCACTTGCTGTGGAAGTGTCTTTTTTTGTCTGCATATGTGGGTGATTGCACTGTGCACGAGCGATCTTGCTCCCCTCTTTTTGGCAGGCAGCTGAGCGTGTTTTCAGTGACAATGCTTGTTCCTCTGGAGCTGCACTAGTACCTGTCAGGGAGGGAATGGCTTTAATTCCACTAAGAAGGCAGAGGGGATAGCGTGCCTCTGACTTCAGCTCCGAGTTCTCCTTCGAATGAATGCATGCTTTCCCATTGATACACCTGCCCATCAGATAGCTTCCACCAGGTCTGGGCTTGAGCCATTGTTCTTCCAACAATATAGTCAATTCAGCAGTTAATGCATGCGTGAGATGAAAGCTGAAAATAAATATCTCTGCCAGATATAGTACATGTTTTAGTGTTCCTCTTGCTACAAAGCCAGCATACTTTATAGTATTCAAGTTAGAAGCTGTAGGAGTTGCCACAATATTTTTCAGTGCCAAAGGTCGTGTCTTTTAATCTTTCATGATAACAAAACTAGGTTAGGCCTTATGAGAAGAAAGTGACATCATTTTGCCCTGGTAAATGAGCTTTTAAACAGGTAGAGTTCAACTCATTGTTGGCACCAAAATGCACAGCAAGAGATAAAATTAAAATTTTAGTATATGCTTTTGAATCAACATGAATAAAGAAGAATAATAAAGTGAGCAAAAATAAAATATCACATGGGAGGTGGTTAAGGCTAGACTTACATGATGTTTCAAAGCATGAATTGTCATATGTGTTTAAATTATGACTGTTCCTTTATTCTCAGAATGTGGGTTAGATTTTGAATGTGGAACAAGAATGTAGCCTTTTTTCAGAAGTTGCATTCTTAACAAATTATTCTTAAAATGAAGCTGTTTAATGAAATTGCTTTTTAACTGCTGTATAAAACCATGCATTATTAACAGATGACCATGCATAATACAACATAACACTGCAAGGTAACAAGAACTCTGCTAGCCTCATGCAGTTTTGAATTTTACCACTTCTACTTTAAAATCTAACGTGTTAAGCATAGTCTTTGTTGGAGGTCAGTGACACGTCTAAAGCACAACTCTTTTTGGCTCAGCCTCAGCTCTGGGAAGTTCAGGGTGTTTTGCAGTGAGCAGGTGGGCGAGCAAGGCGTACACTGCAGGGCAGATTGCACAGCTGTAAGATGTGGAATTCCCCTCAAAAGGATCGGCGTCTTTGAAAATGAATTCAGCACTGAAATAAAAAAGATTTCTGATGCAGGGGAAGAAAATGGGGTTTGATTAGTTTCAGATTAACTCTTTTTGTGTTTATTTTGTCTTCATTTCCCTCTCTTTTGTCCGTTTTCCCAAGAGATACATTTCAAGAGAAAATACAGGGGAGTTTTAATGTTTAAAAGGTGTCACTGGACTGTTGTAATAAACTCTTCAGTGCAGCCTGCTTATTGTAAACACAGAGCCTACCGGAAGGTAGTGCATCTGGAACAGTGGATTCTGCAAAACCCATGTCTTCTCAGTATCAATTAAGAAATACACTCATTACTTATTTTCTCCTTAGAATTCTATAAGCAATTCTTTTTCATTGTACATTTTTGTGGGTGGTGGCTAAACAGTGCACAAATTAGGAAGAACAGCTGCAAGGATTCAACTCTGTATGCCCTAAAACAATTTGTGTGTGTGCAGTACCTAGCAGGACTTGAAATATAGAAAATATATTTAGCACTATAAAAATATGTCTTTACTTATTAATTTATTGGTTGCATGAATGAAAATACTGGGATTGAAATGCCAGATTTCTTTCCTTATGTCCTTGAACTTGCTTGCCACCAGCAGCAGTTCAAGTGTCAGTTAAGACCTGAGCAGACACACTCCAAGCTTTTGTAAGTGCGGTTGTTTTCTGCCCTCAGAAACTACCATGAGGTGGGAGCTGCTGATGATGATAGGCCATGTGGAAACAAATCATCTGCCAAGAACTTCAGAGAGTTTTTATTTTGAAACACCAGAGTTTTTGCTGTTCCTGCTGATCAATGGGAATAGTTTCATGGCAGTGCAAGTCAGCCAAAAAAAAACATTTCTCTTTCGCATCTGATAAAAATTTTATTGCCATATCAAGCTCCAAATAAAACTCCTACTCTTTAAGCAATTCCTGAAAAACACAAATCAATTTGGGCTTGAATAATACCCCCAACATGATAAAGCTGCCAACTGAAAAAGGAACAGATAATTAGGAGATGACAACAGACAGTACAGAGCCAACAGAGGAAAAACTGGAACGCAGCTAGGCAGCAACACTGGCCATCTAATCCATTAACAGCCTCCTATAATTGTTTTGCTTTTGCATTAAACTAGTATAAGCACAAAAGCATGAAAAAACATTACTGAAGTTTTAATCTCCAGCAAAAGAAACCTCCTCCTGCCTAACAGCACGCGGCACACACACAAATGTGACTTCAATTAGCACTACCGTAAATTTTAATTTAGCACTTTGTAGGAGAATTCAATAATGTATGTAAGAAACAGGGGCTGATGCTCCATTAAAGACATTCCATGCAATTATCCCATTGATCTGTTGATCCCTTGGTTCACATTTGTGGGGTGAACAGGAGGGGGAGGATTTAGGAATTTAGAGCTTATGAAAAATGCTAGAAGAAATTTTTCCCCTGAAGTCTTCTGCACCTTTTCCCTGTAGCTGCACTTTGCCTGTTAGAACTGTGTCACTGCCACCTTCCTGATGCTTGGGGTCTCAGCTGTCCTGTTTCTGTAGGGTCTGGGATGGTGGGGGTATAGCGGCACAGGGTCTCTCCTGCTGTCCCACCAAGACCACTGCCCCCTCTGCAAGTGGAAAGCACCCACCCCACCTCCTCCTCACAACTGCTGCCATTTAGTGCCTTTGAGGTTCAAATTCTGTCCCATGGACACTGTTTTCTCTAAGCACAACTTGGATAACCCATGGCACACGGAAGCATTCTCATTTAATTTTGCACATTAGCCTGTGAACCCGACAGCAGCCCAACAGGTTAACAGCGTTAATTATTAACAATGGGGTGAATTTCAGCGCTGCACAGCGGTGCTTTCTGGCTGTGACCATGCAAAGCTGACTTGGAAAGTCTCCATATCCAGCTCTGTCATGGTGTACCTTCTTCTTTTTTATAGGACTGTCTTGTGTGGGTAGCATATAGGTTTAATTCTGGCAGCCAGCTGTGATTTGGGTTTAGCACATTGGAACAACAAGAACTTGTTTGTTGTTGTATAAGGTTATTCCCTGGTGGTGATGCTTATTTGTGTTTAAACTGCCGATGCCCGCATTTATACAATTTGCATTGTTTAAAATGTCACTGTTATTTGTTGAGAAAATTTCTGTTTGGCTCGACAGAGTGTATCCTGTGATTTATGCTACAGCCTTGTGCTATGCCTTTTTAGCGAGGATCTTGAAGCAGGGCCCTGTGGTTTCTTTTCCCCTTTTGCTGTTTGTTCTGCTCCTTAATTATATTCATATCAGCTACTTTGAAGTTAATGAGACTGTTGGGATATGTAAAAGAGAATCCTGTATTGATTTCAGTCCTAATATCTTATCTTTGCATCTTCTTCCTGAGTGTAATGTGTTCTGAGTCACAGCTGCTGACATGTTGTGATGGGTGCAATAGCTTTGGCCTGACACAGAGCTTCCTCTCACAATCCAAATGCAAGAGGAAATAGACAAACAGGGGAATCCAATATTCCAATTTGCTTACTGAAACTGGTATATAAGGAGTATAAGTTTGCATATACATCCTAGGCTATAAGAATTTTTTTCCCCTGTTACTTTACAAACAAGCCTCCTCCTGACTTCTTGTTTTCCTCCCCTGCTCAGAAAAAAGGAAGAGTCATATAGTACATGGCAGGTGATAATTACTGTGTTCAGATACTGATTTTTGTTACAATGCAAGAAAAACAATTGTTGTTCTGCCCATTGGCTAGAGCTGGGCTCTTCAATACAGTCAGAAGACAACAGAAGAATGTCTGCTAATGTAAAGGGTATAAGTCCAACACCAGTTGTTCACATAACTGTTTTGGTACCTGGAAAAGAAGTTTCTAAACCATCAGATTTTATCTAGCTTTTTTTTTTTTTTTTTTTTTTTTTTTTTTTTTTTTTTTTCCAGCCAAACAAAGTAAATAGTCTCTTTGTGGTTTGGAGCTATTTCTGAACTTAAACCTTTCATTTATGCTCAAGTTCACCTGCTCCATTGCCAGATGGAAATCCCTGCAGAAATGTTACTGAGTAACTCTCTTCCAACTGCTTTTTCTTGGTTTTATTTGGCAACCCACAAATGCCAGGGACCAGGAGTTCAACAGACACACATTTGCCTTCACAACTTGTTTCACCAGCAGAAGACAGTGAAAGCTAATGGTGTATTTTAAAATCAAAGTCTTTATATGCTGCCTTTCAATTTTACAACTCTTATGTGCGTGCTCTCAATCAAAAAGACTGTCCTATTACATTTTGATTCTGGTCTCATTTACAATTAAACTGTGATTTATACTTGTGATATCAGATGAGATGTGAGAAGCCTGTGTTGACAGCAAAACATCACAGTGTTCAGCTTGATTTCTGTTTACAGGGCATTTCCAAATTCACCCAAAACTGATTAAAACATAATTCAGGCAAGAGAATTTCATCCTGGTTCCCACCAGAGGGTTGACTTTGGATATTAAATAGTATCAGCAGTACCTTTTGTAAGAGCTGACACTGACACGTTTAATGACACCCGAGGCTGTTTCACTGCTGGTATTTTCTCCAGACCATTCACCACAAGGCTTATTCTATCTTCTTAAGATATCAGCTTGCTTTGTCTGTGTTAGAAAACCCTTTATTTCTTGTAATTGTTTTACTAGAGTATTGTTTGGGAATTAAAAGGCAGGAATAAGGTTTAGAAAGTTCACTCCTGGCTGTAGAAGTGTTGCAGAGTGCCCAGGACTCCGTACAGGAGAGTATGAGCAGAGTCAAGAGATGACTGGACTGTAGGGGCCTGTAACAACATTCTGGTAAATTCTCAATCCATTGAAAGATTTAAGGACATTCTCTATGTGAAATAGCCAAGGATTTATTGGTTTTTTATGCTCTTCTATAGAGTTGTGTTCTTGTGGTGCACATATAGGCAGAAATGCTTTGTAATATTGGCAACTAAATGTATGTTATACCCAAGGTTTGAATGCAATGGTCAAGTTCCTTTCTTGAATGTTCCAGTGGCATTTCCAGCTTTACTTTTTTATCTCTGCTATACTGAAAGACTGTCATATTTCAGGAGGGTGCCTAAAAATTATCTGTGGACAAGGATGACCTACTTAATAGTCAGTGCCAAGAAAAGATGTTCAAAATCAGTTTCAAAATTAAGTGCAAAAATCAACCGGCCTTAACATGAAAGTGTATTTTTTTTTCCCCCCCTGTGAATAAGATGCCTTCCTCCAGCAAAATGAACCAGCTTTGATTCCAGAAAAGGCAGGATCAGCTGGAAACTAGGCTAAGAGTCACTATATTGCACTGTATCAGTGTTCTGTAGCAAGAAAAATCCCAGTACGATGTGTTTGCTGTAAGATGTGTATTTTCTGTGTATGAGATCAGACTGTGAGGACAACTCTTTTGTATCCTATACTTTTTGACTATGTAGATCACTTGAAAGGTCACTTCCCTGGCTTCTGTCTGCCTTGCTTCCTTGCAAAATGATGTTTCCCATCTTCGGAAAGCTCTCTGAGATGTCTGGGTAAAAATCTCTACCTGAAGTCTTCAGTATTTTCAATTATGCATACACATATACACTTGCATGTATTAGGACAGTATAATGTTTTACTGATTTCCTTCACTGCAGATTTCTGTGATTTCACTGTAATTTATAAAACTCTGTATTTTTCTATTCACAAAAAAAACTCCAAACCCAAACCAACCCAACCCTGCATAAACTCTATTTATCCATTTATTTTTCACTTAAAATAAGATTATACCTACTGCAATTCCATCGGTAAAAAATATCTTGGCACATCCTTTTAGTACATACTTATCTAGCCTATTCATCTTTTCTAAAATACAAACCTTTCCTACCCTATTTTGCAGTAAAAATTTATTTTACACAAGGGAAATTCCCTCAGTACAAAGTGTTTTATTCTATAAAATTATGTTGTCAAGCAATGATAGAATAAAATTTCCCCAGATAAATCAGGCCATTGTACCACTTTTTTTCTATTTCTGTTCCAAAATATGGATTTTACGTATGATAAATCATATTTTTGTTACATAGTGGCAGGAAACTGGCCTAAAATTCTAAAATAAAATATACTTCATTGTCACAAGGAAATCAACTCACCACCTGAACTGCTTAGGATTTTGATTCCTATACAATAAATGTGAGGCACTTGAGGCAAGAAAAATTATGACACAATTGGCACAAGTCCCATCTCCAGATGGAAGAACTTCTAAGACTGACACATTAGACTCGCATAATTTATGGGAGAAATGAAATAACTGAACCCACCTCTGATTACTCCACCCAGAAGCAAGGTTTAAGCAGGCATGTTCTTTGAATTAAACCCAAATTCTTTTCTGCAGTCTTGACTGGATACAGAAAACCTTGTTCTGAAAGATACAAAAAGGGCAATTGCTGCAGTTAAGCCTAAGCTCTGGGACCAGAGAATGGCTCTCAAAGCCATTACAGATTTGTTTCTGCTCCTGCAAATGCATCTGAGAGAGTCACATTTCTCCTGCTCTTCTATCAGAGTTCCTACCAACCTCTCTTCATTCTTACAACACTTTGTGCAGAGGAAGAGGATTATTCCTCAGATGGAGAGTGGCAGGATGCAATAATGAAGCAACTTGTTAGGGAGAGGGAATTGAACCTGTGTCTGATGTACAAGACCCTGCTGTCCCCTTTGGGCAGCAGCTGTTCTGGCTTATGCAGAGCTTGGCCTGCCTAAGACCAGCCTGCCAAGGCATGGTGATGCAAAACACTTGTGTGCCAGGCCAGCTGGATGTGTCTGTGCACAAGGACATGCTTACCAGCACTGGAGGTGGCGGGAAGGAGGAATATTTGGACTAGCTGGGAACAGAGACGATGATTTAATGCAAACCTCTCATACAACATCTTTTGGGGATCACTTGAGAAATGTCAGTGCTCACTTCCCATCTCTGACTGTCCCTGGTCACAGAGAATACAAACTGAAGAACAAGAAACATGACTAGAAGGCCAGTAAGGGTTGGGAAGCATCTTCTGATAACTGTGTTTTCCTAATCCCCTGTCCTCAGTAAAGGCTATTCTTGCTTTTGTTCAAGACAAAAAAGACTCTGTTAAATATTTTCCACTAGCACTCAACATCACCAAACTTGGATGCCAGTGGCCTTCATGCTAGATTGTAGGGTGCATTTATTTGACAAGTTTTAGAAAAGGGTTAACTAATTTGTTATCTCACTTAATTGTGTTCCTAGCTTTCCTCACTATCCATGCAGATATAAGGAGAGGACTGTTTCAGTGTATGCTGCTGCTTACAGCAGACACTAGTGTTGAGTGGGAGGCCAGACATGGTCTCACAAAGTCTACTATTCATCTGCTGCCCACATGGCAGTGTTGCAGTTGAATAGAGTCATTAGAGTTTAAAAAAAGAAATTTCCTTGTTTCTGCTCACTGGCTTCTGAAGTATCAACAGTTTAAATCTATTTATGAATGTCCAAACTAAAGGTGTGACATGCTTTGTCTGCGAAGTGGCAGGAAGTTGGCATCCTGCCTAACTTTCTCTCTGTTCCCAGCTTTTATGTGGTAAAGAGATTTATGGGTTTTTCATTACTGAATTGTTTGGTTTTGGTTTGGGAGTTTGTTTTGTTTTGTTTGTTTTTTAACTATTTAGGTTGTGCTCTTAGCTGAAGTGTGACACTTTTTCTTGGAGGGTGTACAGGAATAAATGAGATGGCTTTGGTTTGCCCCACTGTGGTAGCTTTCCCACTGTAGTCACCCTGGAGCACAAGTGCTGTGGTACTCAGCTGTCCCCTGTCCTGTATCCTCTTGGGATGTAAAATTCAAAAGACCTTTCGGGTTCTGAGGGTGTTTCTGCCACACCATCAGCCAGTTTCAGAGTTGTGATGTGTGGCATGAAAGGAGAGCTGCAGTCTTCTGGGTCTGAGCCTGAAAAATGGGAAAAAGAGGAATTGAGGAGGAGAATGGGCACAGCTAGAGGGGGTGCTCCTCTTTCTAAAAGGGGTTTTAACAACTACCTTGGGAACCACCTGTGATTTTAACAGACAAGCTCCACTCAGCTGTACTGAACTGCCTCCAGAAAGCTTTGGCAAACAACTTTACAGAGACATTTGTATGATAAATAGACAGCAGATATTTTTCTTTTTTTCTTAGTCTTACAATTTAGAAGTTGGCTTGTGCCCTAAAAGTTGGCAGGGTTGTACTCCCTCCAATCTGATCTGCTTATTGTAATAATGGTATTTCATTTTAAACTCCTGCTGTTGTGATTCTTGTAAGTCACAAAGCTGTCTGGTCTCTTCTGAAAATGATGTTTGGCTCTTTGTCTCTTAGAGGATACAGTTGGAGGATAGGAAATCCTGCTCCTCTAGGGATCTTTTTCGTGTGGAAGTTTCTAAAAATAATGTTTATTTCACACTGTGTGTTTGGCCTTGCTCACATCTTCTCTCATCTCCTTTCTTACATGTTTCAGCAATTTTGTTTTCATAACATACTTGGAAATAAAAGCTGTGAAAGGTTTGAACTAATGATCTGCCTGGTTAGGTGATCTGAAAACTTGGTCTGTAATATAGTGCTAGTCTGGATCATACAGCACACTCTAGGGGTCCTGTTGTCCAATTCTATTGTTATTTCTGTAAAGACTTACTGAAAGGTCCTCTACAGTTGGGAAAGGACTCCTTTGAAATGGCTTCTTTAAATATAACTCCATACTTGTAGAATGAAATAGGGAATATAATATTTTATTAAATTCTGTGTTCAAATACTTGTAAAAATTAATCCTGCCTTCAATTATAAAGTACCTTTCTACCTGGTAACAAGTACCAGCAAAGTGAGGTAGCTAGAAATATCAGGAGCACACTGCTGGATGTCAGAGATCAGAGATTCCAGAGTTATCTCCGTACAGTGTGAATGTACTCACTGCTGGTCTGATCAAGACACGAGCAGCATAAGTTGCAAGTCTTCTCTCCATGATACGAGGAGAAGGGCATGAGGTCCTTGCAAAGCCATTTATACCTTGCTCCTGGGCTGGATAATGAGTAATGGAATGTAGCAAGGCTGGGTGGTATGCACAGAGGTCTTGCTGTAGCCCAGTGAGGTAGCCCTCATTCAGTATGTCTGAGACCACAGCAAACTTGTCTCTTAAAAAAGGGAACGTGCCAGCCATGGCAAGAGAATGAGTGTGTGCTCTGAAGGTGGTTTTCTGCAGCCTCTGTAGCGTGGAGTGTGTTATTGTGAGTTGCTCTTTCATCCACAGCACTAATCAGGTCAGCTCTGTGCAATCCCCCAAAGATGCTGTGACTCATGTGTTTGTGTTCTCCCTGTAGCTCACTTTTAAGTTGGCTTGAAGTCTAATTCTCCAAATTATCAGTCTCTTTGGACACATCAAAACCTGGATGGGATTAGCATGGAGCACAAATATGACTTCTGCCTACAAGAACTTTCATACTGACTGCTTGAATGGAGGATCCTTCAGCTCTTACTATCTACCTTCGTGCAGTCCCTTTTTTCTTGTTCTTTCATGGCTTGTAATTCTGTGAGGCTGGAAATGCATACACTGAAAACTACCAAGAGACCTCTTGTGAGCCTCATTAAGACAGGACTTAAAACTTCTTTGGGATTAGTTGAAAGTCTGATGAACACTCCCCCCTGAAAATATCAGCAGGAATTTTTATAAATCTTTCTGCATTCATGCTTAGGCACCTGAGCTGTCTGTCATTTGGCATTTTTCTTTGCTTAAAATTGATGGAAAGTAATTTTATATACAGTAAGTTAGAGTATGGATAACAGAGAGAGACTTGCAATACAAGGAATGCTGTTCTGTGTGTGAACTTCATTGGGTTTTGGAAGGCAAAGCTGCTACCCGTTCCTTCAAGAAAGGAGTGACAGCTATTTCATGCAAAAATTCAAAATGAGTCATGTATCATCTCTAATTCTCTACAAGCAAAAGGCCAATGAGGAAGAAATTCTACATCTAGTATTGTTGGTGCTCCTGTAACACATTGTCTCTCTCCAGAAGCTTTGTACAAACATCAGTCCATTGGCATGATGGCTTTGCACAAGATCACTTGACCCTTTGCTTTCAGTTCTAGAGCTGATGTTATTGAATTGAGCTGCCAAACACTCAGACTCAAAGCACCCCATGAAAGTTACATCCACCTGTTGGATGATGATGTGGATTGTGTAAGATTTATGGAAATTACAGAACCTCTGGAAATTACTCCAGCAAATAAGATTAGGCAAAAAGATGACAGAATGCAGAATAATTTTCTGTTTTCTCTCTTTTATTTTGATGAGGCCAGTTTTATTAGAAATTCTATTCAAAGGCACAGCTGGCAACAGCTGTCTGTAGTATGAAGCATCTATTTTAGTGCTTTAATTCACTTGTGTCGTAAGTTAAAAAGAGTCTCCTTAAAAGACAGTATTGTACTAGATGTGCCCTAAATAAGAGCAAAAGCGTAGTCTCAAAGTGTTAAAAAAGCACTTGTAAGTAAAGAGCAAAAAACTGTAGGCTGAGTAAAAGGAAGAGTTGTGAGAGCAAGCAAGCAGCAGAGGTGGCAGGCAGAGGTCTCGGTGCGGTGGCTGTCAAACCATTACGGCTCTGCTCACGGTGCCCTGATAATGATCTCACAGCAGTTGTATCGGCTCCTTCCACAGAGACACGCTGTGTTTGATCAAAAACTGATGTCAGGGCGCTGCAGTTTTCTCAAGGATTTTTAGATGTGAATGTTTGTACTCTAATAATGCCGGCTGTGCTTGAAGATCCTTTGGTCTGTCTGAACAGTGGCAAACTCACTGGGACAGAGGGAACGATAGAGGCTTGTTCACGTGTTGATGAGAAAAAGGAGGGAGGACTTTGCAGTGCTGGCCTTTGTGGTCAGGGGCTGATGTGCTCATTACTGACTCTTTCACCAGCCTTGCCAGCATTCTAGGCTGGGCTCTCCCTCTTCCTGGGGTCAGGAGGAGGCATGCTCTGATCTTGAAGAAACACTCAGGAAATGGTTTAGCAAAGGCAAAGAGGCCTCAATGAATTTCCATGTTAGAGAAGACTCTGAAATCAATACTCTGGCCCAAATGAATGGAGCTATTCATTTTGGTGGGGTGTGGGTGGGAAGAGACTAGGAGGTAAAAGACTGCCAGATTTTGTAAAGGCACTGCACTATTCCTGCAGTGTGTGTGTCTAAGAGCTCTGGCCAGCCTCTTCCATGGCAGGGAGGTACTAGTGAGCAGGCATCCTCTGAATCATGGCTGCTCTCCCATCCCACTTCTAACTGTTATGATTCCTGCTTTCCTTTATAATCTCATCTAAAGCTGCCTTTGCCTTCTTGGCTGACATCCTGCTTGACCTCCTAGCCCCTTGCCTTCTTTCCCTCACACCCCTTGACTTACAAGCCCAGAGCAGCACTCCCACTCACTGAAAGAGCCTTGCTTCTGTTTTCCCAAAACACTGGTCCTCCTCTGATCGGTTTGAGCATCGCTTTCTCTCTCACCTCTCCACTTCTTTCAACAAAGCATATTTACCCTCTGCCCCTTGCCTCACCCTGCCCTCTTGAGACCTCCAATCCATTAATGTCTATCACTTTTTTGTCACTCTTGGCATCCTCTCCCTGCTCTCTGTTCTCTTAAGTGACCTCAGCTATTGCTTCTCTCCACTTCAGTCTTTCCTTGATCCTCAGCTCTTTCTGCAGTGCCTCATCAGAAAATCTTCCCCATGAGCACACTCAGCCCAGCTTCATGACAAGAGCTATCACCACATTGTGCTCATCAGCTTCCCCATTTGTTTTGCTTCTTCTTCCCTCTACGTCCCTGGCCATCACTTGAATTCAGAAAACACTTTCCTTAAACTCTCCTGTCACCTGTCTCTCCTTCAGATCATTTTCTGAAATCTACTTATGTTTTGATACAAGAAACATTTGAAATAGCAAGTGCTGTTTGATGTTGAAGACACTGTTCTTCTAAACATCTTCATGTGTTTTGTTCTTCCATGCCCTTTGTTATCTGTCAGCTATTTTGGTATGTCCCTTCATACTTCAGTAATGTATGAAAAACACAAAAATGTAACAGTGCAAGGATCCATCCAGATAAGAGAGCTGAACTCTTTTCTTGCTGTCTGAACAGGAGGAAGATGTTATACTATTTCAAGGAAACAGGGTCTCCCCAGTTTGGTGATTTGTCTATCAGCTTGACCACATACAGCAGCTATTGGTGCGGATTGCACACTGATTTTCCTCTAAATTTACCCCAAACTGTAATTTCTGTAAATACCTTCTGTGCTGTGCTGGTTTTGGCTGGGCTAGATTTAACTTTCCTCATAGTGGGAAGATAGGGCTAAGTTTTGGGTTCGTGCTGAACACAGGGTTGATAATATAGAGATGTTTTTGTTACTGCTGAGCAAGGCTTACACAGAGCCAAGATGTTTTCGTACTGCCATGTTTGTGAGGAAGATGGGGGTGCATTGCAGGTTTGGAAAGAAGCACAGCCAGGTGACCCACACTGACCAAAGGGATAAATATTCCAGACCATACAACATCATGCTCAGAATATAAACTGGAGGGAAGAAGGAGGATGGAGGGACATTTGGAGTGATGGTGTTTGTCTTCCCAAGTCACTGTTATGGGTGATGGGGCCCTGTTCTCCTGGAGATGGCTGAACACCTGCTTGCCCAAGGGAAATGCTGAATTAATTCCTTGTTTTGCTTTGCTTGTGTGCACTGCTCTTGCTTTCCCTATTAAAATGGCTTTATTTCAGCCCACAAGTTTTTGACCTTTTACCTTTTTGATTCTCTTCCCCATTCTGCTGGTGAAGGAGTGAGCAAATGGCTGTGTGGGGCTTGGTTGCTGGCTAAGGTTAAACCACAACATGTGCCTTACACTGTTTTGCTCTAAAATATGTTTTAAAGGCTCTGCATTGTCTTTTCCACATTAGCAAGTGAAACAATACTGCCAGCAGCTGATTCCTGAAGAAGGAAGGCACAGTAGGGAAGCATGTCTATCATATCTCCAATTGGTTATTGTTTTAATATCCTTGAAACATTACCTAATTTGCTAACAGTGCTTAGCACTGAGTCCAGGAAACAAATACCATTTTCTCTGCTTGTAAGAGGTTTATTCAGAAGCCCAGCAGCAGTCTGGAAAGGGTTAATGGAGGCTTGTCTACCTCTGAGAGCTGCAGCCCAGGTGGGATGGGGCAGCAGGTGGAAGGCAGGAGGGTGTTTCAGTCCAGTTCCTCTGAGATGTAACCCTGCAGCAGCACAAACCTGCTCAGGGCAGGCACAGGGCTGCAGTGTGGGGGCCCACCTCTCATCCTCACCATAGATGGCTCCAAACACTCTTGTCATTCGTTCTTTGTATTCAGTGTTGCTTGTAGCTTATTTTTATTCTGCTGTATTTGTCATGATACAACTTCTCTGATTCTTTACTATAGAGAGTCATAATTTATTAGCTTAGGATGGGTTTCATATAGCTCAAATACTTCTACCAGGTACTTAAAGTACCTTTTTTTTCTCCTTTTTCTGTGGTTTTTGTCAATTACATTTTATGTATTCTTAAACAAGTATCTGTAGGATTTATATGTATTATTAGATTTACTCAGAACTCTGAGTTTTTTGACTACTATTTTCCAGATAGCTGTCTTTAAGTTTAAACCTGGAACTTCTTCAGGAGCTAATTTTTTTTTTTTTTAATTTTTTTTTACTTCTAAAAAAATACTGTCCAGAATTCTCTATAGCAAAGCAAGAGCATTCCTCCTAGAAAAAGTCTTAGTAGCTGAACTTTGGTCACAGTATTTGCTAGGAAAATTTAGCTGAGTTAGCATAAAAAAAGAAATAATTTGAAATTTAATTATATTTTTAATGCAATCATAAATTTGAAAATTATTCTTGCTTTCTGCTACCGAAGCTGGGAAAGTGAATAGTAGAAATAATGCTGATTACAAGGACTGTAGAACAGGCTGTAGAGCTCCACAAGGAAGCCTTGATTAAAGACAGAATTAAGCTCCAAGGAAAATGGGGACTTGGAAAAATCTTTCAAAACTTGTAACTTGAGAATGTTTGCCTTTATGGAAGGGAAGGAAGATGGATGATGCTTGAACTGTGCCTGAAATAAAAGTGCCTTTACCCTTTCCTCATGATTAAAGCTTTTAAAATTTTCCTGGAATACTGAGATTGTGCTTAAATATATATTTGCTTTTGAAACCTGACTAGTTTCAGGAGGTTCCCTGTCTTAATTATAGAAGATTTGTGTTCGGATTCTCATGTCACACTCCTGTATTATATAAAAAAAAAAGAAAGGTGAAGCAAATTTTGCTAACCTCTTAACCCAGAAATTGAAGAAATCTCTCAAGCTAGTAAAATGGTTAAAAAACCTAAGAGAAAGTAGTTTTAAAATGAGGAGGATTAAATATTTTCACTTTGAGGGCACTCCTCATGAAGATGCTGGTCCAGCTCTTCCCTGTTTGGGGCTTCATTCTAGTTGTGGCCCTGGCTGCTGAATTGTTGTACCTGCTTTTCTTTTAGATGCACAATAACTTGGGGCACCAGAAATAACTATGAGACTACAGAAGATCATGGGAAGCTCAAGCCTTTATACCCAAACCTTAGCTATATCTGCTTCTCCATTTTATACCTGGTATAAAGAAATCTTCTAGAACAGCCTGTCCTTCCATTGGCCTGGCTTTGTGGTCCTGTGGGAGTCCTATCAGGGACTGCAGGCTTGGGCCTCCTGTGTCCTACAGGAATGTGTACCTCAGACAGCATTTTGCTGCTCTGCTCTGTACTTCATGGTGTTTGTCATCCATATGTTCAAATCACTAATGAATAATAGCTATAGTCAGCAGAGGTGTGATATGCCATTCCTGTAGCCCTTGCTGCTGCTTGTTGAATGGTTAAAGGGTTTCCCTTCCCTTTCCACCCTGTAGACCTTCTCCCTGCCTCTGCTGCCTCCAGCCAGGAGGGCAGTGAGGGTCTGCAGATGGATGTGTCCCGGCCTAGAGCATCGTGGTTTCTCTTTGAGAGAGTCAAGCCTCCTCACTGCCCTAAGAGGAGAGCACCTCCTGCTCCCTCCTACCTGTCAAGCAAGGGCATGAACAAAAAAACAGTGCACTGGAGCAAAAGTGGAAATCCTCATGCATTGACTGTAAGAAACGCAGACTGTTAAGTCTCCACTCTCTCCATTATTATTCTTAAAAAATTTTTAAACACAATATAAACAAAAAAACCCCTGTAGCCTAGTACATGTTCTGCTTCTTTGTGTTTCATATTTGGAGAGAATCAAAAAAGAAGTTATATTGAGATGCCAGCAAGTGGCAGCTTTACTGAAATAATCATAGTAGTCCAGACAAAGACAGTAGTGCTTGGACTTTGATCAGCACCTCTTAATCTCTCCTATGATAAATTAAATAGATTTTTCTTCATCTCCAGCTACTGAAGCTGGATCCAGTCTGGTGCCCAGATGACTCAAGTCTGGTGTCCTGTCAACTTTAAGGAAGTTTGGCTCCAGGACTCCTTTGCTGGTTACAGTCTAGGGCGTAGAAAAACAATGCAGACTTTGGATATGTTTCATTTTGATCTCTGGAAATCCAACAGACAAGTCATGACTGTGAATGTGGCCAGTTTGTAGGAAAATTGTCCCACATGCTGATTGTATATCTGATGTCCAAATCTACCCTGTGGATCAAAGGGATATCTGCAAGGAAACAAGAGAGGAAGTAAATCTGAAAACAGCCCTGAAACTTGTACACAGCATCTGAAAGGATTTGGCCCCCTTATGAACTGCTGACAATTTTGTCACTGCAATCTGTGTGAGAGCCATCAGAAACAGTGGAGGGAAGCAAAAGTCTAAGACCAAAGCGGAAAAGACTTTGCCTTAATCTAATGAACTGGAAAGGGAAAGATTCCATTTCCAAAAGTACATCTGCACAACGTGAATTGAGCATGTCAAAGACTGAACAAAATGGCACTGAAGGAAGACAGAGTAACTAATTGTCACTTCGCCAAATTCTCTTAAGAGTAGTTTTAGTGACAGTTGTACACCTATACTTGAGTGACTTTCCTCCCAAATAACAATTTAATTTGATAACGATTATTAAAATAAAAGTAATTTCACAGTCCCTCTTTTATGAAGTCGTTATAAACAGTGAATGGAGAATATCAAAGCATCACTTAGCAGTTCCAAAAGGTATTATCTGGGCTGAGAAAAATAAATCATTTGTCTATGGCCAGATTACAAGAGAAATCATATATATTTGAATATTTCTCAACCAATTATGGGAAAAAGTAAATCTGAACATGAATATTATGCCAAAACTCCCTTTTTTGGTATTTCTAGGAGGAGATGGAAACCATCTACGTTCAGCAGGCCTTGACTCCCATTCTTATTACTGTAGGCTTCCTAAATTATTTTCTTCTGATCTATAAGTGGCTGTATGGCATAGGTTTACTCTTATTCTCTCTCCAAGTCATGTCAAATTGATCAAATTGTTCAGATTTCTTCTTAGGTACAGAAAATACACCTCATAAGAGGAGCAACCATTTAACTTTACTTTGCCTTTACCTAAGGTGTTTGACATTCTCCAGGACCTAAATGTCATTGCCTTAAGACGATGTTATGAACAAATGGGGGCAAAAACTGTGCTCAGAGAATGATGATCAGTTCCCTGTCAGATGGAGCAGTAAGTAAAGCACAGCTGAGATTTAAGATGAGCCTTGTTCATGGAGTACAGAGAGTCCTCACTGCAGTGACAGCAAGCCAGAAAGGAAGAGCGAACGCTTCAGAGACAAGCTTTGGAGTCTAAATCATCCTGATGAGTTGACAGGATGGTCTGGAGGAAGCAGAATGTATTTTTCAGCAGGGCCAAGGAAGAAGACAAACACAGCACCAGGAGGTACCGCTGCTGGCGGAGGAAGAGCAGAACTGGGTTCTGAGGTGCACTGAGGGACTTGTACTCCATGGTTTGTGCGGCCTCTGGGCAGCTGAGCTCAGGTGTCGGGTCCCACGGTTACTTGTGCACATCGTACCTGCTTTGGGCTGATTTCTCAGGAGAACCTAAGGATCCAGCTGCAGCTGAAAAAAGTGAGAGTTTCACTTGTAAATACTTTTTAAGTATTTGAATCCCTTTTCTTCTTCTGTAAAATGCAGAAGATAATATTTGCCTCCCTCACAAGTGTGCTTTTAACATAAATACATTAGAGATTGTAAAGAATTAAGATGCTCTGGTAATGGGGATCATATAAGTACTTCGGATAAACCTGTTTCTCTTTCCTCCTCGCACCTCTCTACATGGCAAATTAGACTAAAATTAATCCAAGACAGCTTTCTCATCCTTATAGTATTTTTATTCAGGCATGTGCATGCTTTATGTTGCCGGGGTTTGGCACTTCTCTCTTTCAGGGCATGGCACAGAGAAGCACTGTCTGAGAATTGTGGATAAGATGGGACAGAAAATCTGAGCATGTGGATACCAAAAAGGTTTCTTGGAACAAAAATAATTGGAGAACTCACAGAACTTTCTCTTCTTCCATTTGACAGTCATTTTTTTTTCTTTTAACTTCGTAACAGAGGATCTCAAATTGATCATTGTGTACAGTTCCTGACTTGTGATAAATAATCCAAAAGTGTGATTGCCCTTCCCAAATTGGTTCAAATTAAATCTCTAATAGCCACCATTTGGAAGTATGCACCTTTAAGCATTTTTGGTTAAAGCCTTGCTACTTGCAAGCCTTACCATAGGCTGCAAGAAATATAGGAATATACAGGTGTGTTATGTCTCCTTGGATTATACTGAAATGAAGCAGCTTCACACATGTTTCTTCAGGAGGATTTGAACCAGCAGAGGACACTCAGTTTTTAAGTGAAGAAGCAAAAAAATGGATGGAGGGAAAATCTTCATTTACATGTCCAGAATGGTCCCAGATAAATTTTCAAGAAATGAAAGAATCCATGTAAAACCAAGAGAGAGGGCTACTAGAAGAGAAGCCCAAACACATCTCCCTTTCTTTTGACAGCAGAAGAGTAGAAAGCTGGACTTGAACATTTTGAAGCACATTTTGAATTATGGGACAGTTCAAATTGTGATCCAAGTATCAGTTCCCCAGCTGCTGAGGAGAGATATAGGATAATGACAGCATAAAACAGCACCGACAGTTTTTGATAGGAGATTTGCATAGCAGCAAACCCAAATGCTTTTACTACTTACATATTTTCTGTTCAAGATAGTTAACATCAGAAGCAAGGTGAGCAGTACTGCCTATCAGTAGTGCTGCTGAAGTCCCAGTCTGTTGGCTCTTCCTATTCCACTCAGGAGAAACAGGTTGGACTGAACAAAAGCGAAGTTTTACATGCAGTCTCTTTTCAGCAAGTGCAGTGGCTGGCTGTGCCTGAACCTGGGGCCAGGGAGCCAAAGGGAGAGCATGGGGAGGGAGCAAAAAGGAAGTGGTGTCTGTCTGTTGTACGACTGAAGTGGTGTTGCCTGTAACACTCAAGCAGGAACCAAGGTGTTGTTGGACAGACAAGTAAATATTTGTGTTTTGTTTTGGTTTTCAGGAAGGTTCAGACTTGAGATTTTACAAATCTGGTGGAAGAACCAGGTGGCTTTGATGTGGAAATAGTTCTGTAGTAGGTCTGTAGTGGAACTTGTGTTTTGTAGTTTCCAAAAGCAGCTTTATTAAGTATATCATTGGTCCATTAAGAAAATTATCCTCAGGATTTTAATATTCAAGGAGCGTCATGCCTGTGAGGGCCCTTCAAATGCACTTGGTCTTCTAGGGCAGTTTCTGCTCCTGTGGCTGGGCCCACTGTTAGCACAGCAGCAGGCAGAAATTCAGGCATAGTGTTCCAGGGCTTTATCATGTTACCCTGCCGTGCTGTGATCCTGTTCCTATGAAGTGGCAGCAGATCCAGCAGCCACAATTGAGCAAGCATCAGACCACCAGACAGGGGCAACTACCCAGAGGTTTTAGGGTTTGCCCATGCTGGCAGGATAAATGAATAACAAAGCGTTGCTCATGTGCAATTTTAAGTTGTTTGTGACCAGATGTGCTTCTAGCACTGCACAGTGTAACTGAGGCTGCAGCCTTCTGGGAAGGCACTCAAATTCGTTGTTGTTATGAATCCAAGCCCAGTCAGTATGACCTGAGGCCATATCATGTTCACTGCACAGAGAATTCAAGCAGGGCTTTGCAAGAAACACCTGCATGGTTTTTCCAAGTGGTTGCCAGAGTATACAGTGGTCGTCAGCAATTAAAAGATCAGGGAGATAAGGGGCAGGATGGACTGAAATTCATAATTTTAAATGTGTTTTAGAGGCAAAAAAATGTAGTTTTTCAACACATAGCACCATTGATCATGACTGTCAGGAGTATTACAAACCTCAGAGTTTACAATCCAATGTACTAGGTTCTTCAATAAGTTTGTGCAAGGAATAGGAAGATAAGGAGGTTAATAAAAACAATTGGAAACATCTTAGGAGTTTACATGTATTTTCTGAAGGAAGCTTAGGGAGCTTCCCTCACAGAATTTAACATCTCATTTTTTAAATGTTTCTTCCTTAAATGCAATTTTTGTGTCATCCTTGATTTTGAGGCTGGAACGTGTCTGTGACTGCTTGTTTGTGAAGGCTCTTTATGCTTTCTCACCATACAATTGTGAAATGCCTGAATGTGCTTTGATTTGCATTATTTCTTTTCTGTCTTTCTTCTCATCCCAATTTTCAGCTCCCTTTTGTCCTGAGAAATTAAATAATTTTATTTTTTTGGCAGCAAAGTGACTGCCTTGCTGGAGATGGTTTTTTTTCAGCTGTGTCCTCTTGCTGCAGGGCCCAGGCCAGGCTCCCTGACAGGTCACCCTGTGATGGCACCAGAGTCCTCTTGGGAGCGGTGGGAGCTCTGTCACTCACTGCAGTGCCAGGGAGGGGATGCCAGGCCCAGCTGGCCCCCTTGGTGCCCCCGAGGCAGCCGGGCTAGCCACACGCAGAGTGCCTACGTCGGGAGGCACAAGGCAGCCAGCAGAGAGCCCACAAAGCAGAAAGACAGGCTCCTGCTGCCAAATATCATGTCCTTATGCTCTGCATGCCTCACCAGACACCCTGCAGCAAGGGTTCATTATTCAGCCTCTTCCTTGTCCTGCCACATCAGCAGGAGGTTTGCCGCCAGGGCTGGTGAGCCCTGCTCCACAGCAGGGCCCAGAGCCCCGGGTGAGGTGGGCAGGGAGGCACCTGGATCCACAGGCAGGCTCCGTGACCCTCGGTGTTGTGAGGGGAGGGAAAAGAGTTGCAGGAGCAGCTGGAAGGGGAGCAGCAGCAGGCCAGCAGAACAGCCTGTCCTGTGGCTCCTGCGGTGCCACATTGCCATGCATGAGCTGCCTCCCCAGCCTCACCCAGACGTGGCCATGCCTCCTGGCTTCCATGAGTCACTCCCCGCTTGCAGACTTGCTGTCACGTTACGTGTTTGCTTGTGGCCCCTGTGACTTATGGGTGAGTCAGGGCTAGCTCTTCTTGTTTTCTCTTGCCCCAAAACACAAGGTCTGCTGAGCAGCAAAGTGCCTGGAGCTGTCTGAAATATCAATGACACCAAATTGTGTGGGAGTCTTGATCTCCTGGAGGGTAGGAAGGGTCTGCAGAGGGACCAGGACAGGCTGGATTGATGGACCAAGGCCAGTGGTATCAGGTTAAACACGGAAGGGCTGGATCCTGCTCTTTGGTGACAACAACCCCAGGCAGTGCTACAGGCTGAGGAAGAGTGTCTGGAAAGCTGCAAAAGGACTTGGGAGTGCTGGTTGACAGCAGCTGAACATGAGTCAGCTCTGCCCAGGTGGCCAAGAAGACCAATGGCGTCCTGGCTTGTGTCAGAAATAGTGTGGCCAGCAGGAACAGGGCAGCAATTGTCCCTCTGTACTTTGCACTGGTGAGTACTGTGTTCAGTTCTGGGCCTCTCACAACAAGAAGGGCATTGGGGTGCTGGAGCATCTCCGAAGAAGGGTAATGGAGAAGAGAGCTGCTGAAGAGTCTTTAGAGTAACTTTCATGAGCTGAGAAGCTGAGGGAGCTGGGGGTGTTTAGCCTGGAGAAAAAGGAGGCTCAGGGGAGACCTTGTTCTCTACAACTGACTGAGAGGAGACTGAGTCCAGGTGGGGGTTGGCCTCTTCTCCCAGGAAACCAACGGCAGGATGAGGGCAAATGGAATCAAGCTGCACCAGAGGAGGTTCAAGTTTGATAGCAGGAGGAATTTCTTCATGGAAAGGTTTGTTAAACTTTGGAATGGATTTTTCAGAGACCTGATGGAATCACCATCCCTGGATGTCTTCAAAGAAGCAACTGCATGTGGCATGTAGGGCTCAGGTCTAGTTGACATGACGGTGATCAGGCAAAGGTTAGACTCAATGATTTTCGAGGTCTTTCCCAGCCTAAATGGTTCTGTGATTCTGTGAAAGTGTCCTGTGGGTTTAAGGCAGGGTTCCAGATGAAGACACTCAGCACAAGGCTAGGTTGTTCAAATTACACTTAGAGAGAATTTAAGGGACAGTGACACAAGGTAGATGACTCCTGTTTTTCATTCAGAGTGGGAACTGTGCTAAAAACAGGGTGAATGGAAGGCAGAGGACAAGCAGTGTTCATCATTAAATACTGCCAGTCTTCTCAAACCTGTGTGTGGTCTGCTTGTGGCTCTTTTGGCTAGTCCTCTTCAGATGAACGTAAGCCCTGCTCTCTGAAAAGATGTGTCTGGCTTCCCCAGCTCTTGCCCTCCTAAAGCCCCTTGGTTTGAAACGTGACCCTTGTGCAGCTTTCAGTAAGGACCATTCCACTGGGGAGGCTGTTCTCTGGTGTAAGGGTAATGCCTTACGATGATGCCAGAGTCCCACTCTGGAGCACCTGGATTGCTTCCCTAGCAGCACACCTGCCCACATGGCCCATGGAATGTGCTCAGTGCTCTGCTAAGCCCGCAGCAGAACGCTTGCCAGATCCTTCTGGACTTTATTTTTCTCCCAAAGCTGGGGTGTTCATGTGTACCCTGTGAGTTTTGTGCTACACCAGTGGCTGCGTCTCCACTGATGGCCACAACTTGTGGGACAATGCAGTCCTGTGGCAAATGGCTAGGACAGTAGGTCACCAAAAATGTTGCTTTTAGAATGTAATGTACAGAAAGCAGGAGAGCCCATCATATGCAGTAAGGTTTCCCTCTCTGTGAGTTATTCCAGGAGAATATTAGTGCTTCTTGCTCCTTCCAGTCCCTTGTCAATCTTCCA
Source organism: Parus major (assembly GCF_001522545.3). NCBI lineage: Eukaryota > Metazoa > Chordata > Aves > Passeriformes > Paridae > Parus > Parus major. Next base: position 22,575,171 of record NC_031771.1, read on the forward strand.
GTCCTTCCACAAGAAGAAGAAACACAGTATGGGGACGGGATGCCACTGCTATGAGTGGATTGTTGTTGCTGCCCAGCCAGGCTGCATTTGGGGAAAGGGAGCACTGCCTGTTCCTTGTGCTCTAAGACTGGAGAGTATGTGTGTCCCCTTCATGCAAACCCTGACAAGCTGGGTGGTCTCAGTGGAGACTTTTAACCTCTCTGCACTTCTGCTTCTCCAATGCATAAAATGGGGATAGGAATAATTTAACTCTTTCACAGAGGTACTGTGTTTTCATGTCCACAGAATGCTTTGAAGGGGTAAAATACTTAGCACTGTTGTAGCTTTTCAAGTTTCAGCTGTATTTCATTGCAAGTATAACAGTGATATATTGTGAAATATTGGTGAAAAAACATATTTGAAACTCTTGGTAATTAGGAAGTCGGGCAATGGCAATTAATGCTCTCAGACATGGTGTTACTGCTCTTCTCCAAACTATAGCTCATTTAAAATGCTAGCCCTATAATTTATTAGCAATATTTAATACCTCAGTGACCATAAAACTCAGTGTTTTATTACCACTGATTAACATACGTTTGATGTTCTGCCCAGTGTTACACAATCCAAAACAAATTACTCTCAGGAAGCTGGATATTATATAAATACAGAAAAGCAATAAATAATGCATTGAAAAAACAATTTTCTGTGGGTTCCAATATGCCACAATCTCTTCAAATGACTTAGAGTTCTCAGGCAGTTTCTCAGTCCTCCAGGATTATTTGCAGCAAAGAACCCTCTTCACACCATACTGCATACTACCTCTGCTGCAAGTTTGCTGGTGATTCTTGGCATCCTGTCAGCCTCTGACACTTCAGTCTGATCATGCCCTACCAGAGGAAACCTGAAATTGCTTGGTTAGAGTGTCTTCAGTTATGATAGTCTCCTTAATAAGCTACAGATGTGTGAGAAACAGAAAGGCTCTTTCATATTTCAGGGTGCTTTTTCCCCTCTTCTATAAATCTGGTGAGAAGAAAAAGAAGAGCTTTACAAACACATGGATCTTTTTTGTTTTCTTGAGTACCCTTTAAGCTTGGGTGAGAATAAGGGATGAGGAGAGGGAAAGCTGATGGACTTCAGGAACACGAGCTGCCAGAATCAGATTATTCTCAGCTAGTTTTGATGGTGCAGCTGTGATATGTCCCTGTTGAAAATCACAGCATGTGGTTAGATTTTCATTGACCATGCTCAAAAGTCTGCAAATATCCATAGTTTCAGAGAGTCCAGTTAGAATTAAGAAATCCAAATGAGAAAGGTCCAATTATGTAGCTGATTTATACCTTGTACAACCCCACAGTTTATTTTTCTGAGGACCTGAAATTCCAACTCTTCTAAGACGAGTTTATATGAAGCGCTCGTAGATGTGTGCAGCAAAAGCCCAGACTCAGGTCAATAGTGTCTTTATTCAGTAGTGCAGGCCTGGGCTTCCCCTTCCATTTTAAAGAACTAGATGCTGCAACTTGTAGAAAATGAGGATTATTCTTTTGTTTAAAGTCATATTTTCACTGGGATAAGGGGGATAAAATTGTGTCAACCAACTTGCCATATTTCTTTTAGGAGAACAAGAAAATCAACATTGTGTTTTAGAAAAATTGTTCTTCCTGTGGCAGTACAGATTTGTGCTGAAGAGCCTTTGCAATGGACCAGGCAGATACTGCCCAGGCACAAAATAAAATATTGCTTGCCATCCTGAGGAACTTGCTGTTTGAGTCTGTGGTGCAGAAGTGGGCAACAGGGAAGAGGAAACTGTAAGATAATCACCGAGTTTCTGGCTGCTGTAATCCAGCCCTGGCTCACCAGCGCAGTGAGCAGCTTAATGGCTCCTTTCACACTTCTGCTCAGCCATACAGTATTTGGGACCTCGAAAAATGTACTTGAAACCTCAACCTCAAAAATGCACTGACTTCACACCCTTCCTTTTCCTTAAAACTTTCTCTTGACCCCAGCATATTCCAGCAACAGGAGGTTTTAGTCGTTTAGCCAAGTTGGGTCAATAATGGATACCTTGTTTCAGTGGCTGCCTTAAAATTGGGTTAGGCCAAACAACATGGTTTATTTTCTTTCTATTGATGTTAACACCAGTTCGTGTTAGAGTCAATGTTGACAATTTCATTCATCTTCAAACAACAAGATTTATTTCAGTTTTTGACTATTTCAATTTCTTTCTTATTCTTACATAGTGCAACCTTTAAGTGAAAGTGGCATTGCACGACAATTGAAAAAATCTGTTTTAAAAGTTTTTAAAAAAACATTTTCAGCATCTTTGAAGTGTGAAACTTACCAAGTTTTCATCTCTGGTTTTTGAACAAAACATAATTTTTGAAGAACTTATCAGGAGATGTGTTTGTTGTCTATCTATTCATAAGCTGCCTACTAAGCCATTTCTAGGACCAGACCTAACACTCCCCTCTTCAAGGAGCTTTCTGACAAGTCAGTAGATGAGATCAGAAAATTAAGTTTTTGTAACGGTGTTGCAGGCTATTTACTATAAATCCTAGTTCTCACTTCTTTCTTCATCCTCTAGCAATATAAAACAGTTTTGTGTTGGTACTAAACAGTTTTATGTTGGCGCTGTCTTCCCATGACCTTGCTGCGTACAGACTAGAAACCAGGTACTGCAGATTCTGTATATAAAACCTAACACTCCCACAAGTGTAGGTAATTTCAGCCCACCTTTTTTGTACTCCTGGAGAGTACATTGAGAAGCTGAGAAAAGCTAGAAGGTTTTACTGGAGACAGAGTTAAGGCAGAGGACATCCAGCTCTTTCTCAGACTCGACCCTACCCATCTGAGAGATTTCTCTCTCTAAAACTCCTCTCATGAACATCTGCTAATTTCTCTTAGAAATATCAAGAATAAGGTTGTGAAAACACCAATTAAAAATTCACAAAGAATTGCTAGTTACTTGTTTAGCATTTTCTAAGGCAGATGAGAGATTTGGGCGCCAAAAGATAAAAGGATTTTGACACTGTGATTTATATGTTAAGAAGCCTCCCCCCTCCCCCATTCTCTTTTTATTTTTTAAACTCCCCTTAGTCCTACTGCCCTGCAGCATTCATTTTGAGAGAGGGTAAAGCAACTTTTTATTTTCTTGTGACTGCATGTCAGTGCCTGTTCCTTAATTCTACATCTGGATTAAGTGCATTCAGGTGACTCATAACTTTGGGCTTAGGTTTTTTCTTTTCTCTTTCTTCATTTATCAACAACAACAATAATATTATGTGGTAAGATTATTTTTTTTTCCTTCCTATTCTACTAACTGGGAAAGCCATATGAGTTGCCCTGATACGAGCAAATAATAAAATATTAGACAAGATGGTGAGAGGAAATAAGATTGCTCTATCATAATAGTTTGGTGATGAGTTAAGCTCCCTCCTGCTGTTATCTGGATTTACAGTCATCCATGCAGACTAAGTGTACTGTCAGGCTACACTGAAGTGGCTTACTTTTCTTCCATCCTTCTGCTGTGGCACAGAACTCTGTTCTTGTCAGTCTTGATGCCTGAGACTAGGGAACCCAAATTACAGATTTTGTGCCACAACAGATCATAGAATCATGGAATGGATTGGGTTGGAAGGGACCTGAAGGACAATTTAGTTTCAACTCTGCTGCCATCGGTCTTTCACTAGACAAGGTCACTCAGAGCTTCATTCAACCTGGCCTTGAACATTCCCAGGGATGGGACGTCCACAGCTTCTCTGGGCAACCTCTTCCAGCATCTCACAAATTTCAGAGTGAAGAATTTTTACCTGTACAATCTAAACATACCCTCTTTCAACCTGAAACCATTCCCCCTTGCCCTGATTCTACATGCCACTATAAAAAGTTCCTCTTCATTTTTCTTACAGACTCCCTTCAGGAATGCTGCAATTAGGTCACCCCTAAGCCTTCTCTTTTCCAGGCTGATCAAACCTATCACAAAAATCACAAAAATTCATTCAGCCACAGGTGTGCACTGGGGCTTTTGGAAAAGGGAGCAGTAGGGACAAACTGCAGGAGTTGTTCATGTGACCCACGCTTTCCCACCTGTAGGGAAAGTTACTGCAACTTATCTGTGGAAACTGCACATACAACTTGTGAGAAGCAGGAGATCTTGTGATATTTGTATGCTTCCCTTGTCTCAGGAGCAGGCATGGCTGGATCTTACTGAGATGTTTCTGGCAGGCAGGAACTATCATTTGCTTTCTTTCTCTATATTATTAAGCTCAAAGGGTCCAGCTGAGGTCAGAATATGCTGCTGTAGCATGAGTTTATAAAACAAAGCCATCATCAGCTACTAAGACAGTAAGCAGGGAAATTCCTGTTTTTGTGGGACTTGGAAAAATTCACTTATACAAGGAAAAATATATGCTCCTCTATTCACAGGAAATGTTGCTGCCACTATTGCAGGAAGTGCTCATTATCACCAGCATGTTCAAACAGCAAAGCAGAACTGAGCTTCTGTCAAATTTGAATCTAAAGTTTTCTTGATAATTTGGAAAACAACAGTTTGTTTTCTTTTATCTATACTATAGGTATGTCAGTGTCTATCTATACTCTTGTTTGCTTAGATAGATGCAGGTGTCCAGGAGCTCAGCAACATTCATTTACTAACAGTACCTAAGCTACTGAATTAAATTGTTGTTCAAAGTACAGGGAGAAGAATACTTAAAAAAGATTAATGCTCATTTCACTAAGTTATACTTAATGTGGAATGTGTATATGTTTGGAAGATAATGGAAAACAGTGAGCTTTGTGCTACATTTTTTTTCCTTTCTTATCTCAAAGCCACTTTGTGCCCAATTACACCAATCACAAGGATGCCTTTTCCTCATGCTCTGTATACTCCTTGCTGCTGCAGCTTTTTGGTCTTCTGCATCACGTGTCCTAGGCTTTAAGAGTGACTGAGAAATGTGTCAAATGAATTGCATGGTAGTCTCCTGAAGTCAGTGTCTAGCTAGTCACGTCCCTAGACATCAGAGTTTAGGTATGTATTCCAGAAAAGTGTCTGCTGCACATGCTAGGTAACTATAGTATTTTTAAAGTATCTGATCATATTGGGTACTGTCAGAGTTGGGTCACAAGTCAGATATTTATGGCTGTTCTTATGTGCATATATGTATGTGCATAAATAGCAGATGCATGTAGGGTAACTTGCTAAGGGCTTTTTCTAAAACTCTGTACAGGACAGGAAAAATGCTTGGCTTCTGATCTGGAGCTGCCTGCTCCAAGGCCCTCTGCCAGGTATGGCTTTCATTCTGGGACTCAGTGTAAAAAATTACCTTGGTACTCTACTCACCCGTGATGCTACTTCTTCAAAGAGGTCTCAAGATGGCCCCAGGCCTGACCTGAGCTGGGAGCATACTTTCTTTGCCTGTGAAAGGCTAAACAAAGTCAAATGTCTTCCTGTTTCAGTTCTTCAAGGTAAAAGTTGTGGGTGGGTTGCTTTTTCATGCACAATAGTAAAAAGGCTGCTGTTTGTTTTTGTGTCTGCCTACAAGGATCTCACTGGTGGTTTGCTTGCCATCCTCCACCCAGGTGAGTCATGTGGGAAGTCACTTGGGAGAGTCAGAAGCAAGCCAGGTGCACACATTATCTGTTTTTGGTATCTCTTATGTACAAATTCAAACAGAAGGAGGTTCTCCTTGAGTGATGCTGGAGAGAAAGCTGGCTTTGAACTGTCTGCCCTGTTCATTCCAAATATGTCTTGGCATTATTGTTAAGGATGCATTTTGTCTGAACCTTATGCCATATTTAATACATCATATGGACATGGCTTTCTGGAAGTCTCTTCTTTCAGGCAATGAGCTGCAGGCTATGTCATCTCCCAGGTGCATTGCTTAATGTTAATCTTATGAAATGATAAGTTCACACGTGCTTGACACATCCCTATGTGAAAAAAAAAAAAAAAATCACACCCTGGATCCAAACAAATATATGTAAATAGCAGGAAATATAAGTTAATTTGTCATCTGCAGCCCCAGTGCAATTACAATGTACAAGTCAGACAGAATGAAAATAACCCTGAAGTCCCAACCACCAGGGAATCCTGAGCTTAAGCCAAGTCTGCTTCCTGTGCCTGCCTTCTTTGTGTGTGTTCAAGTGTAAGACTGAGCACTGTGAAAAGACCTTCTGAGAGACAAACATGCAGGGTCTTTTTTCAAAACCCAGCCACAGTCTGGCAAAACGTCATCCTTGAGGGAGCTTCAGCCACTCTCTGGAACTGCCATCTTTCATGGGACTCTTAAAGTAAGACCTTTTGATCTCATTTTGTGGAGCAGATAAGCAACTATTCAGTCTCATCTGGCTTACAGTAGCAGACAGACCACTCATATCTGCCCTGTATTTTGCAGCCATTGTAGGCAGCATATCTCAAACTAGGTAGTACAAATGAAATTCAGGAAGACAGAGAACCAGAATTCCATTTTTGCAGTAACTGCCAATATTTTTAACAAGGGGCTTCCTCAAGAGACTTCCAGACTTAGTCTGGGATGAAGCTTGTGGGTAGAACATCTGTCTTCCCAGGGAGAAGGAGGGGTTTGGGCGATGTATTAATTTGTTTTTCCATTGAAAATAATAATGCTTCATAACCCAATCATGGAATGAAACAGCACCACCCAGCAAATAAATTTTGTTGAAAATGTTCCCACTCTGCTGTTGGAAGTTGGTTGAGTATGCTAGAGCCAGAGTGCTTGGTTTGCCTAGGTCAATATGGCAGTAGAGAGATGTCAGGAAATGAGAAGCAGCTTCTTGTCACTGAGTACAACCTGGTCTATTGCAAAAGCATATTTCAATAGCCCTTTTGTGATTCACTGGGCTAAATCTCTTCTGACGTAGGTGACTAAGCAACATCAGAAAGGAGGTGAGCATCAGCAGTGTAGAGGAAGTTCCCTGTTGACTTTTTGGCAAATTGTACCCATATATTCAATTTATCATGTAGCCAAGATCATCTTCACAGGAGTGTATTTTCAATGCAGAGAACCATTTTAAGCTTGTTTTATCACTATCAATTTTTCCCCCAGCACATATTTCCATAAGTGCCTACTTCACTTGTGATGTTACAAAACGAATATGAGGGTAGATTTTGCCCAGCAAGTCAAAGTGGTCATATTATCCCTACTCATTAGTGAGGTAAGCCATTGTTAATGCCTGCAGAATCTTTCCAAGCTCAATTAAGTTGTAGCACTGTAAAACAAATGTTTGCAATCGGGCAAACTTGTTCAGCTCACATCCGGCCAAAACCGACAGTGAGTAGTCGGCAGACTGCCCATATTTAATTACATTATCCTCTGCCTGCAGTGTACCACAGGCCTCTGGAGGAAATCCAGGACCATATATATTTTGTTTATATCTGCCTGTAATTTTTAATGGTTGATTGGAGCTTTGGAAAATCGTTGCTTTTAAAAAGCCCCAGCTTTGGAAATAGATGTGTTAAGACTCTTTGTCGTGGCTTTGAGGAGTTGTGCTATGGTAAAGCTGCTGTGGAAGAAGATGGGGAAGAGATTCCTGCCATTTACACCAACACAGCTGCAAATACATTTTGTTTTGTTTGTCATCAAGTCTTGTTTTTATGCGGTCATAGTGGATGCTGTTCAAAGTTTAGCTGATGTGCAAACAGGATTACATTAGAAGTATGTAGGTTTGAGGGAAAGATGGATAACCTATGAATCCCAAAGGAGTGCTGGGCTGATAGGAGACAATTCAGATCATGGAACAGGTGTTGCTACTGACCCCAGATATGTGTCTTTCTCAGTCTTGTTTTGCTCCTGAATCAGCACAAGAACTGTTGAAATTAACAGCTCTGATGAAGAATTCCCAGTGACTGCCATGTTTAGACCACACTTCTTCCCTTGTGATGAAAACCATAGGATTTTGGGAGCTGGTTCCCAAGGTACACATACCCTGTAGAGAATGGGACCAGCAGCTGAGGGTGGTAACCTACTTGGGCACTCCAGGCTAACTTGTCAGTGAGACAGGTATGTAATGAAGGGGGAAAGAGAAGAAAGAACTGCTGTTTTGAGTAGTAATTCAGTTATAGTGGTCTGGAGTCTGATTTCCAATGAGTATTTATTGCTCCCTCATGGCTGACACAGCAGAGATATTTAAGACTAGACTTGTATACATGTTGGAATCTGTTTTTGCTGAATATGGGACCTCCAAAAGCAAAGCTCTAGGTAGGCTCTGTTTAATGATACCACTGTAGCTTCACAGAATTCATGTGAATAGGTTGTTAAGCATCATGGAATAGGTTGCTTCTATGCTGGAGTTGCAGTATCATCCATTATTTTGAATATAAAGTTTTAAAAGCAAAATTTGGAAAAAATTAATGATTTTCACTTTCATGAAAGCTAGCCATTTTGAGGATAAATTTGTTTGCATGGCCTTAGTGCATAAATCTATGAAAATGTCTTCCATCTGCCTATGTAAATTCAATAACAGAGTGGATGTATTTACATGCAGAATCACCAAAATTGCATGTGCTGATGTGCTGTTCTGTGGTCACCACCATCTGTCTGCAGGAAACGCAAACTCCTTGAAAGATATGTCCTTTCATGCACTTCTCCAAATAGTCTTGCTGTATTTCCATCCTCTCACAGGTTAAATTGTCAGAAGGAGTGAATGAACCAGGTAAAGTCAATGCCTGGCAGATTATCATATATTGGATGGCTAAAACTGTGCTAGGACAAGAGCTCCTGAAACAAATTTTGCATGAAAGGCTTCTAGGTCTACAGCTGGAATTTACTTCTGAACAGCTCTTAAAAATGAGGGTCTATAATGATTTTGAAATAAACTTTCCGAAGTTGTACATCATTTTGTTTATGAGTAGCCTGAGGGAAAGAAGTTCAAGAATCCCTTTCTGGGTTTCTCAGATTACCTGAATTTCATCATACGTAATAAGAAAATTATTTTGTATTAAATATAAAAGGTGGTTTTCAACAGTTAGAACTTGCTATAATTTTATTATGCTATAGCTTTAAATTTTTATTGTGTGCATGTGAGTAAGAATCCCATTCTTGTTTTATTCTTAGACAAAGAGATTTGATGTTGTTGCTAATATCACCATGTGATGCTTGCCAGGACTAGAGCATGGTATGTTGGTGCAAAAGAAACATGTAAAAAAATCTATTCTCTGCCTGCTAGTTTGGTTTTATCTGCCTTTGTTACAGGTAGTGTGGGTCGTGCCACTGTACCTGGTACAGGGTGTCAATTGTCTGAATTCCATGTCAGCCTTCTGGGTCAGCTTCAGGAGGAGCCTGGATGACACTTGGTCCATGAACTCATCCACTGCACAAAGACAGATATTAGTCCTTGAGGACTAGCAAGTGTTCACTTGTCAGCAGTGACCATGTGCTACTGACTTCAAAGAGATCCTGAGATCAGTCAGTTTATTTAGAACTAAGCATGATACCATGTTCCAATAACAGTTGCAGAAAATATTTACTTCATAATTTTATTTATTTATTTATTTAAATTAATCCCACCCACTTGAACAAAAATAAACCCCCATAAGAGGTTGTTTGGATGTGCATGTCCTTGTAAAACTTGAGAAAGCTTCTGGAGTTTTTAAACTACAGCAATACTATATGCAGAGAGGCAAGTGGGTGCATGTGCTGGCAAATGGAAAGATGGTAGTAAAACAAAGTAACCAAAGGTAAACTTGCCTCCTTGAAAAGGTGAAAAGTGAATATAAACTATATTGTGCAAATTAATCCTCCCTTTTATCATTGTTCTTGCTTCTGAACAGAGCTTTTCCAGTTGTCTTCCAGCACATTTGTGTATTGTTTACGTTCTTATGCTGTTCATTTTCATCAACTCATAAACCTTTCCAGAATTCAAAATTAGTATCTTAAAACCTTGCTTCAGAGGAAGCTGACTGAGGATTTGGGATCTTATTTTCAAAGGTAGGCACGCAGAGGTATTTCTACAACTTTAAAGCAACTTTTGGAAATGCTCTTTTTCCCATAGGGATGTACATGTTTCTTAAGTGCAGAGATGCTCCAGGTGACTTGGTATGAGCTAACAGGCAGCAGGACAGTGCAACCAATTCTGCCCCTGTAGGACATGTTTTACCATAGTTATGACTACTGATACTGAGCTGATTCTTTAGGTCTCTTTGAGAAAGGAGTCTCTGGCTCACGTGTATCACTGCTCAAGTATGTGGAGAGGTGCACATGGTAAAGCAGATTTAGCTGAACTTACTAACAAGCCATGGGTGCAGCTTATTCACAGCAGCACATTTTGGTCTAGAAAGAGCTGGTATGCTCCAGCAATGGCTCTGTGGTGACAATACATGTATCCAAATGGTGCTAGAGGAGCTGTGTTGCTCTGAAGGGGCTGTAGATCTAGAAACCCCAAACAAATCTCCAGCGTTCTGAAATTCTGCCTCAACAAGACTTCCAGGGTCAAAAAACATCAGGGTCATACATCTCTGGTGTATGCAGCAGAGCCATACATTTTGTCCTAACTTCTTGGAACATGGTGCATCTGGACCTTCGTTAATGTGGTTGGGATTCAGGTTTGAATGCAGTGTGAGGCAAATCTAGGGTGAAATATTTGGTACCTCTGCATGTCATTGCCTTATGCATACTGGTCTGGTATCAGCAGTACCCCTGTTTCTCAAGAAAAAAAACTTTTATTTAAGAAACTGCATCCTAAGTCAGAGACATTTTTAGCATTCTACCTGAAGCCCACTGCTGTTGCACTGTGAAATGGATTTTGTTCTTTCTCTTAGTGTGCTCTGTTTTCCCATTTTTAATCTGCTATAGATGTGTGGCAAGGGTGTTTTTATGCCCAGTTCTCTGGCTGGGATGAACAAAACAAACAGAGGTCAAGTGACTAATTCAAACCCAAACAGTGCACCAGCCCTTCAGCTAGGCTTTTGGAATGAGCTTAATGATGTTTAACTCCTTGCTGTAGCTGCTGCTTTAGTGTTCCCAGTTCCCAGCAGATTGGCAACCAGGTCTACCAAGCTACTAAGGACAACAGGCCTGTTCCTTGCCATTTAAACCATCATAGTACAATTTGCTATAAAGCCAAGGGAAAGTGTTTGCACCACTTGTCCAGTGCATGGACAAGTATAGTGTACAATTCTGTGTGTGCCTATTCTCCAAATGATCCTGGTGTCAGTGTTCAGGGCTGTGCTGCCTGTGATTATCCATCAAAAAGGCAGGGTCTGCCTTATATATGGTGATTGTATGACTGATCCTCGAAACTGAGGTGGTTAGCTGAGGAATATAGTGACATGTCCAGAAATAAATAGATAGTGCCCAAAAAGCTGTTCTTTGCAACCACAGAGGCCTGTTAGAGGGGCAAGGAGGCAGAATTAAAGCTGGGACAGTTAGAGAGCTAGACAGACAGCTAAAGCTGATGTTGTTTCAATCACAATTGGAAAAACAATAGTCTTGTATGTCACTTCACCTTCATCCCTTCTGCAGGAGCCCAGGGCTTTCTTCCATGCTCTTCTTGAGGTTCACATCTCCCTCTTCTAGACAAGGCTATCTGGAATGTATAGGGATGAACAAAAACATCTTCCCCTTGCAATGCTGCTTGTTCCTTTTGACATAGCAAGGGGGTATTCCCTGCCTGCTCCTCACAGTGAATTCAGCACTCTGAGGGGAATATTTGAAAAACCAGGCTGTCTTCTCCCAGTTTGGCCAGTGGCCTGTGGAGACAATCTTTTACCAGAATTAGTAACTGTGGGGCCATGGAAGGGAAAATGCCCATAACAAGAAAGCCTTCTACATGACTCCCACCAGAGGGGTTGAGTGTAAATGACACAGCCTTGTTCGTAGCAACTTGTCTGTTCTAGTTTTATGTGACTCAACAATAGAGTTTCCACTGTTTCCCTTGCAAGACTCAAAAGAAAGCAGGTCTTACAGACCAGATAACCCTTCCTTATTCATGTGGAATAATCCCACTAAGAAGTCATTCATGGGTAAAGCAAAGAGAAGCTGTCCCTAAAACAGCTTTCTGCATATATTTGAGCCAGTGGATTCCTGCATGTACACTGTTGTGCTTGTGGAGCAGAACACACAGACTAGGGGCAGCCTGGGTATGAGAATGTAACTTCTCAGGGCAAGCAAAATACCATCACAAACAACTCTCCCCTTCCTCCCCCCGACCCTGCCCCCATCTTTCTGGTTCTGTTTGAATGGAGAAGTAGAGAAACAGGTCATGGCAGGAGTTGTGCTTGCACAAACAAGGAACAGTATCCCCCACATATAACACAACAGCGTCTGGTAGGTGTTTCAGACAGGTTGAAACCTTGAAGCCCTGTGTTTTAGGTGGTAATTATCCATCTGAAGGAAACAAATTTAGCTTCTCTGTCACTTGCACTTTTTCTCTTAGGGGTGTTGGGGTCTGTGACTCATTATGAATCCTCAACAAGAAGGAAATGTTACACACTTGAGTTTGTGAACTTTGCTGAGCTTGGACTCTCAGGTTGTGAATGCAGTGATAGTCCCAGACTCTGGGGAGAGGCCTGTGAAGAGCTGAAAGACAGGTGTCTTGTCAACCAGTTGACACAGCAGTTCCAACTTATCCTTTGGCAATCTGCACTTTGAATGAGTCAAGTGCAGTGGCCTTGATAACAGAAGGGCTTGCCTTTGGCACGGCTCCGTAGCTTTGAGCAAATACACTCTCACATACTCTGCAAAGGGATGCCAGGTAGATGATGTCAGAGATGAATCCAAAACCTGTTCCTGCTTGTATTGCAATCCTTCAGATAGATTGGGATTGCGACGAGTGAGGCACGGTTTGATAACTTGTCCGGTGGGACAGCTTCAGGGGCTGTGTGCAAGTCAGATGAGGAGTGACATGCAGAACAATGAGGAACCCTGCAAGCCTCATCAGCCAGTCTCCCTGAATAACAGCTTGAAAGGATTAAATCTTTGGCTGGTTGCACCTTACATTCAACTAGACCATGTGCCTAGAGACAGCACAGCATGATAGTGACAGCTCAAATTAGTGTGCTCTTGGTGAAGTTCTTAAAATCACCAGAGTTAAAAGGAGATCCTAGGGTCAGATGTGACAGTATCCAGGAGTCTGTAAAGTTTCATAGTTGATAAAGAGCAGAGGAGGTTACACTGGCTGTTTGTGAGAGAGCAAAATCACCTCGAGCCTTCTATAGATGAAAGTTAAAATTGATTTCCAGTAAATCAATTGTGTTATCAGTATGGGATTTGGAGCAGGATTTCTTGGGCATTTTCAAAAGAAATCATACTGGAGCTTTTCTTTATGTCAAGGGTCTTGGTAAATAATTAACTCCTTTAGGACTTTTTCAGCTGGTCTCATACACAATATTAGGCCAATACTTTCATGACTATATTTTCTTGGAGTATATTAAGATTAAAAAAGTGGCAACTAGTTTGCTTGGGAATAAGAAGATAGTGTCCCCATGCATTATGAGCAGGTAGCTTTTTTTTGTTGTGTTAAAAATGAACTGCTTGGACAATTTCTTGGCTGGCTGTTCCCTAATGCCAGTGGGAACCACAGGGCAGTGTTGATTATTTGACAGTCAGTCTTGCTGCAGTCAGCATGAACAGACAAAGCAAGGAAATATTCCAGCTTGCAGTGATGATGAAGCAGCACATCTGCAGCAACATCTGCAGCTGCAGATTGCTTGGAACACTTCTGCTAGCAGTCCTTACTGGCTTGAAAACATGATAAGATCTAGCAAAATATTTCACTTCTGCATTCTTATGGGTTTAACAAGGAGTATTTTAGGAGAATCACAGGAGTGACCTGTGATTTTCATAAACCTAATGTGGACAATTCTATATGTTAACTCTGGAAAAATTTGATTCCTGCAAGAGTAGGAAATGCTTCTCTGTCAGTCATGCATTTTATTTATTGTTATTGAATACTTTGATTGAAGCATTAAGGATTTCATTTCTAGAGAGAGGTGCATCAAGGCAGTAACACAGCTTCTCACAATTAACCAGAAGTAGTGTCTGTTTCTGTGAATTAATACTGAGCTGAACATGAATTGTCAAATAATTTTAAAGGCCTCTATGTATTAGCAAGTATATGGCCATGAAAATCCAATGGAGAAAAGTTCATGAAGTCCAGCACTTCAGTCCTTTTCCTGTGGTAGGAGCTGAGATATCCAAAGAATGTCTGTCTGGGTTTTGGCACAGAGGCGTACTGGATTGTTCCTATCAGTATCTGTGAAAATGATGCCAGCTGCAATGATGCAGCAGTCTAAGAAGGATAGCACTAACCCCACCAATTTTATGTTTTCTCTCTATAACTTGGGTACTTGGTTCCTTAATAATTTCCAAAGCTGCTCAGAAACGTGCGACGGGCAAACAAACACACGAACGCACAATCCCAGGCAGAAATATTGCCAAAGAATATCTGGAAAGCAGAATACTCACAATTCATTGCAAAATTATTGATGGAGCAGAAATTTCAGATTGCAGATGCCTGACTGCCCACCAAGCTAGTAGAGTCAGTCCTAAGAAATATGGTCACATTGGTAAGAGTACATGAAAAAAGTACCAGTGTGGCCACTGTGAGGGGGAGTCTGATGGCATTCTGTAGAGTGTCAACAAGTCTGCAGATAAAAGGGATCCAGCCAACATGTTATGCTAGGATTTTCTGAAGATCCTTGATGATGTTCTACAACAGAACATTTTAGTAATATAAAATTGCTGTGGGGTTAGAGGAAGGGTTCATTTTCAAACTGAAAGTTGATTAAAGGTGAGGAAGTTAAGAGCCACTTAATGGCCACTTTTCACATGGAGAAAAGTGAGCAGCAACATCCTTTTGAGATTACTTCTGGGCCCATTTTGATTCTGAAGCATCATCAGTGACAAAACTGGGAGTGAAGAGTTAAATCTATAATTTTTGGATAAGCATTTTGAGTAAATCATATGCTACACCAATAGAGAAGGACATTCAATAAACATCATAAAACTGAATGAGCAAAAAGCTGGCAGATACATTTCACCTTAGGTAAATAAGAGGAAATTAATTTAGTAAAATGTAACCTTAACCAGGATACATTGTGTTGGACTCTGAACTGTATGTTGTCACTTCCATAAAAGAAACTTTGCAGTCATTACCTGAATGATTGCCTGAAATTCTTGGCTTAATGTACTGAAGCTGATAAAAAGCCAATGCAGTTGTGGGCATCAGAAGGAATGATACTGTGAACAAGACAGACATTTTTCTCCTGTGTAAAACTGATGTGTCTACATCTTGAGCGTTGGGCACAGTTCCAGTCTCTGCACCTGAAGAATAAAATAGTGGAGCTGGAAAATGCCCAGAAGAGGATAGCTAAAATGATTGACACAAAAGAGCAATTGTCTTATAAGGAGAGATTAAAAATGTAGAGGCTCTTCAGACTGGAAAAAAAAAGGCTAAAGGGATATATGATTGAGATGTATATACGGGATATGAAAATTATGCATAAATGAAATGAAAAACTGCTAGCACATCCTGCAACACTAAAGCTAAGAAGCATTTTTGGAAACTAGTAGGAGATAATTTAAGAGACATAAAATAATCTTTGATAAGGCAGGTAATGAACTTATGGACTTCTTACCCCAGGATATTTTGCAGGCACAATGTCAGCAAGTTCAAAAAGTGATTAGACAGATTCACAGATAAGGAATATATAAAGAGATATTAAAAGGAATAGGCAAAGGAGTATATAGCCTCTAGCACTAATACCACTGCAGTTCCTTAACAGGTAAGAGGGAAAGAAACCACAGAAACTGGTCTCCCTAAACAGCATCACTTCATGTCCTGCAGTGTCCTTTCCAGTGATCTGCTTTTTGTATGCTTGAGTGGGTCTAATTTCATGACAGATTTTCCCTCAGCAATAACACTGTATGGCAAATTTACAGCAGATGCTGATATGAAGTATGTGTTGAGATTGGCATTAGTGCACTTATGACCACCACATGCTGCATGATACCCACTGACCTCTAACTTGGTATAATTGATGTAGCATGTTTCTTGTGGAGATTGCTTTGGGGCTTCTTTGCCAATGAAGTGCTCAAATTCTTTGTCAGGTTTTGGGTGAGGGGGAAGAGATGGAACAGCAAAGGCAAGATACATTTCTATTTTCAGAAAGTACTTGCAGGAAAAAATGCACTTTCTTAGGGAGTCTTGACTGCAGGGACATTCTTAATGTAGAAATTACTGTTTGAACAGTCATTAGCAAAAACGTAACCTTTTAGCTTCCAAAGGTATCACTATCACTGTAGTGTCAGAGATAGAACAGAGGGGTATCAACCCTCCTAATCCTGAGGCTGATCCAAAAAAAGGTGTCTCCATTGACAAATGACACCTCTCAGCTGGATATGACTTCCTTTATACAGCTTTTTGCATTAGCCTGTACAAGTCACTTTCATGGACATGGAGTAAAAGTTAATTTTCTTGCTGAATAAAATAAGAATAATTGTTGTCTTTGGATCAGAAAGCTTCTGTATTTTTCATGGTTCTTTTCCTTTCCAGAAATGATTCTCAATGTCTTGTAATGACAGTCTTGCTAAATAAAGACTATCACAGATGTCGTCCCCAGCCTCAGCAGAGACTTGGGTGTTTGCTCTTGGCAGATGATACTGATGAGGCTGAGTTCCCAAAGTCCCAGTGGGTTTCTCAATGACAACTGTGATGACAAAATGCTAGTAGGGTTTTCCAAAATATAAATTGTCTTTCTATATATTTGCCTTCATTCAGTGCAAAAGGCCTTTTCCTGGGTGACTGTGAAGTAAATCATAGAATCACAGAATGTTTTGGGTTAGAAAGGACCCTAAAAATCACCTAGTTACAATCCCCATGCCTAGGGCAGGGGCACCTTTGACTAGATCAGTTTCAAAAATCCCCCTCCACCTCATCATCTCCAGAGGAGACAATATCTCACTGAGCTGCCCAAGTTTCATAGCTCAGATATATGATGCAGTATGATAGGCAACCCAGCTAACAAGAGCCACCATAGCTTTCTTATTTTGCTTGTGGAATTGAAATCTGTGGCCAATGACTAACAATGTAGTAGGCAGCAATTGTGCCTTCAGCAAGATTACAGTTGTGCTGTTTCTCTCCATGTGAGGCAAAGTGAGAACTATGAGAAATATGATGTCTTAGTTCCAAAGAACTACAAAGGGAATAGGCTGTTTCTGGTTTGGACTGTCTATCTTGTTGGCTTCAAGGTGATGTAAAAGTCATGCAGAAGAATCTCATTATACCTCTGGAATTCCTCAGTCCATCCCAGAGCTGTCATCCCAAATTGCAGGAGAGCACATTTGTTTGTATCCCGCAGTGATAAAGCTTTTAGTGCAAAGACTTCCTGGCTGAAAGACTCCTTTCACCTCTCAGTGGCTCCAGAAGCCTTGCTTCTTGTTCCTATTCCTTAGCAGGACACATTCCTGATGAACAGAAATTTGACAGCTTATTTATGGGAAAGATTGCAGAGACTTGAAGCAGCAAGCAAATGTAACTTTTTCACTGACAGCACTATGAAGTGCAGCAGTGAATGAATGGCTGTCCTGATTCCCCTGGCTGTTGCTGGATGAGGAAAGAAGAAAAGGAACAGATCATGATATGATTTTTTTTTATCCTTTGGTATAAACAAGAAATAGAACATCTCAGATAGATGGGCATTAACACATAAAATTGAGGTGCTCTTACAATGATGCATATCTTACCTGAAGGGAATCTAGAAAGACTGTGAACCAAAGAATTGATTATTGCTTCTTTGAAACTAGGGCAATTCAAGTGTGAGCCTGCTTAAAATACCTGTTGGAAACCTATTTCAACCTAGAAACATTTAGAGATAATTTGTCACATTGATACTTGCCATCAAGAGCCAAAGCATAAGGAGAGCTATTTTAACCTCTTGCCTTCCAGAGGGAAGTTCAAAGGGGAGAAAGATCAGTGTTTCTGTGAAGAAAAGAGGAACCCACCTTGGGCTTTTGTCATCTTCTTTCAGCTGCAAAACAGTGATGAAGCAAAAGCAGGAAAATTCATTCATGTAAATGTGAGGTGGATGTAAATGGTTCCTGCCTAGTATGTGTTTCTTAGGAAAAAAATCACAGGAGTGACTTTACTTACTATCTAGACTGTCTAACCATCTCTCCATACTGATAAGCTGGTGCACAGAAAAATTGTGGGGGATGATGCTGACAGAGGAAATAGAAGCAAAAAAAGCACACACTATATTAATGCAGAAAGAGTAGGCCCTCCAAGCTACAAAACAGGCTAATTGTTAAATTTGATGGGAAATTGTGGGAGAAAACACTTACTGAGGTAAATTGCTACTGGGAGAACAAATTTAGAAACTTCTTGACTTAAGTGCCTTGCAAATCTGGCTGCTGCTGAAATACAGCTTTGGAATCCAACATGAAGATACCCATTTACCTTGACCTGAATGAAGAGTTCTCAGACAATCCCTAAAGCACCTGAAGGAAACCTTTGAGGAGTGCAGAGTACATTAATTTTAAGTAATGTGGGTTTACAAAAGTCATCAGGTGCTCTTCTCCCAAATATCTTCAACAAAGTTCTTTCTTCAGCTTTTGTCCCTGATCCATTTCCCAAATGGTTAAAGATAATTAGTCAGGGTAAAAGTTGCAGTCTCCCACAATCTTACAAGACATTTTTAAAGGAGCACGTGGCTGGAAAACTCCTAGTAGCTCACTGTAATGATTTTTATCCAATGTCTAATGGTGTTTGTTTATTCTAAGTGGTATTATTTTCATCTGCTTAAAGGATGTAATAAAATCCCTAAAAATTATTATGGCAGCATCCATCTTGATTAGCTCTTGGCAAGCAGGACTGCCTATTGTCACACAGACACCCTCACCTAATTGTGCCCTCTCTATAAACAGTAAAATATTTGGTCATTAAAGCCACAAGAAATATCTCATATTACTCAAATAAGACGGTACTTTCCATTTTAGTTTACCTCAGGCAAATTAAACAGGCCCCCTTGAAACAGTGACAAGAAGAGTTATAGGAGCTTAGCACCAGACACCAATTACAATTTGAGAATTAAATGCCATAATTAACAAGACGTATACTTTAATCTAAAGTAACTCAAATATGTGGCTGGATAAAGAAAAAAGGTAAGGGTAAACTCTGTAATTATAATAAATCAGTGTACTGAGAAAGTGTGTACCCTTGAGGTATATTCTTTTATTCTGCAATTAACTTTCAAGTGTTTTGCTTAATAACACCCTCTTCCATGCACACATTAAAAAAAAAAACTTCCTTGAATTCTCATATTCCCCAGCCCTCTGAATAAGCATTCATTTCCACAGACACTTTTCCTCTTTCCCCCTGTCTGTGGGTGATAGGTGTGTGCCAGCAGTGCTGCATGGCAGTTTCTCCCCTAGCTGCGGGCTTCTTGTGGATACCCTGTAATGGCCCAGGTTTGTCTTTGTGGGCAGGAGCAGAAGCAGCAGGAGCAGTATTTGGACATCCCGCTCACTGCAGAGCTGGGGCAGTGCTGAGTGCTTTTCAAAATCCCATTGCAAACTTCTTTAGCATAAAGGAAGCTTTTAAAAACCCACGGTTTCTCACTAATATATAAGTAACATGAATTTGTATATTTCGTTTTTCATTATTATCTGATAAATAAAACCATGCTCCTGATATTTTTCCTTTAGTGTATTTAAATGACAGCCAAATGCATCCTCCCAAGAGCCTTGTTTATACAAACCTGTGCTTTTGCCATACTTCTGTCATCTGCAAAAGAATTCTAGGATGAACCATCTAGAATTTCTCCATAGTCTTGCTAACAAATGTAGGTGAGAATTCCCTTGCTTTTTAAGACAGAACAGTAGCCTCTTCTAATTTAGAAAACTGTGTGCCAGAACCAGACAAGCGAAGAGGAAAGGAGAAGTGACTGTTAAAAGTAAAGCTTTGTGAGTATAAAATGAATGTGTCAAGGTTAAAGTATTCCTCTAATCCCAGAGTGAGGAAGGAAAGCTGTAGCTAATAAAGGCCATCCATGCAGTTTTATCCACTTGCATGCACTTTACTAGAGGAAGAGGTGCAGTCTGGAGACCAATTACAAATCACTCATCTGATTCCTTTAATCCCTTTATTTCCATATCTGATCAAAATAAAGATTTAGTTTTTTTCTGTGTCTAAGAAAAGAAAAGGCATCCCAAATTTATTGTTTTCTGTTATTGACATGTAGCTTCATATTTTATTCTGAAGCTTTTCTGTTCCTCTTACTATGAGTTTCTCATGGCTCTGCATGGGTCTACATTTGTGTTTGTTCATTGTTTTTTGCTGGTTTGACATGGTTTGGGGAAAAATGGGACCATAAAGCTCAATTCCATTAGAAAGTCCCTACTTTAGATTGAGCCTTGGCAATCCCCACTGGAACCAGGGCTGGAAATTGGAAGGACAATCATGCACAGCAGCAGACAGAGCTGATTCCTTAGTACTGTCTGGTTATGCAAATGTGTTTCTGTTTTCAAACTACTGTAGTCTTTTCTAAAACTTTGGCCATGAATTGTGGTGCAGCTGCACCCACAGTTTCAGCTACAGGCAATCAGAGACAGCATCAAGGATTTGTGGTATTTAGAGTAAGAGCAGAGGAGGTCACTGCTTTACCACCTTCAGCATATTTGGGAATGGTACAGCGAGGAGTACAGGGCAAGGCAAGGGGGGAGTTCTCTCTTCCCACCTAAGGGCATTTTGGCTATTGCTGGTCATCAAGGAAGGCAGGGAATGGTTCAGAATCTCGACATATTTTGTTCAGCACCATGATGAAGAACTGAGAAAGTTAACAGAAAATCTGCAACTCAGGGTGTTTGAGTGCAAAAGTCTGAAAAAGCCTCAGTGCATGTGTCAGTGTTTGGACATGGACACTTGTTAAAGAAGGTCTTGGTTGTAAAAAGGTGGAGCTTCTTAATAGTACCTCTCACTTATTAAGGATAGGTAATACTATTCTCCATTTTAGAAATTTGTTTTTTTCATTTCATTAGTCATTTGAGTGATTTCTTATAATCTGTTTTGTCCTACCCAAGTCTAACAGCCTATATTATCCCTAAGTAGAGCAGTGTGAGTGAACATGACAGTTACTTCTGGCATTCAGTGTGGTAGAACATGTATTTTATTCTCTTAATCATTACGCTCCAGATGCAAGAAGTGCCCCACATCAATGAAGTGAGCTTCAGCCTACGTCTGCTGTGCAGGTGCTAAGTCTGCAAGCTCTTTCTGCTCCTTATCACTCATTCCCTCCCTGTTGTTCTTTCACTCTGAGGCTGTGTTTTTAATGCTGCTCCCCAGCAATGAGAATAAAGTGGGTGCCTGGGAGACAACAAACCCTGAAGTCTGACTGTTGCAGTGCTGGTGATAAGATGTAAACTAAGATTGCATAACTCTTCCAGCAAAGAAGTCTAGCTGTGAGTGAGATACTCTTAGCAAAGCTCATGGGGTTTGATTCTGTCCTCAGATAGGGAGAGCCCCAGTGATGCAGAGTATCTTATCAGATCAAGCACCTGATTTTACAAGATTTGCAGAATGCTGTGCCCTTAAGCTAAGGCAGATGCTGAGCACTGGGTATGTGTTGCACTTTCATTCAGTGATGGTGTAATTTCTTAATACCTTCTCTGTCACTTAGAAACTGTGCCTTGTATTAGAGGAATCCAGCTGTAGTATCACACCAGTCTCCACTGCTGACTGGGCTCTGTTGAGAATTCTCTGTTGAGAATTATCTGAATGCTGTGAATTGGTGAGAAAAAGCTAGGCAGGACCTGTTTGAATGCTGAAAAATAAAATGCAAAAAGGTTTGCATGCAGTGTCCAGGTGTCTGCCCTGGGCTGATCTCCTTAGCACAACTTGCTTTATATGGCCAGAGAATAAATTATTATTTATTTATTATTTATTTTATTAATAAATTATTATTTAACTGATGTGCTTATGGAGTTAATAAGTAGCAGTGAATGTTACTTAAAGCTCCTATGCCATGGTTTGCTCAAATGTCTGGAGAATCCTCCTCTGGAGATGCTTACCTTTCTTTTTGCCATTTCTCTCTGCAGTACCTTATTGACCCAAAGGAACCATGAGCCAGATCCACTGGCAGAACTGGGTTTGCAGGAACTGTCAGCTCTACTGAGTTTGATCTATTTGTATGTATATCTTAGCTAACTTCTGACAATATTTTCATTTTTTACTGTCCCTTGCATTTTCATACTACTGTGACAAGTATGAGCCATTCTTGATTTGGCATGACTAGGCTAAAATGTCATTAATTATGTAATTATTAAAATGTGTCAGTGACCTACTGGTCACTCTTTGTGTGTTTATATTTCTAATGTGTCTTTTGTGTTTAGAGAATTAAGTAAATTTTGTAGGAGAACAAGAAAATACATGTGGCTGGTTACTTTTGAATTTGTAGCCTGTCTTGTTACTTGTAGGAATAAATCTGGTTTGGTAGTGGGTGAAAGCTTCAAAACCATGTGGAGAATCTATTCCTTTTTGAACACACTTGTCTAAATCTCTGCTAGAGGCTTGATGTTCTCAATCCACATCTTGAAGCACTTGCACAAGGTGGCAGTGCTGAAGCTCCTGGTCACTCCTTTCATTTTACAAAATCTCTTGACAGAAGTTTCTTAGAACCCAAACTGGTTTTGAAAGTGGGGTGAGGACCTAAAATAATTTAGATGTCTTTTCTCCCTGTCTAGTAAACAGGCAACAGATTCTGAAAAATCCAAATCAGCCTGTACCTGTGGCAATAATTCTCCACAAATCTTTTCTGTGTGCTGCTTTCTTGCTATTTCTGCACTTGCTCCCAAGCATCTGGGTTGCCTTTCTGTGTTGAATCATGTCAAGATGCTTTCCTAGCCGATTAGATCTTGCAGAACATCTTGTGAAAGGGCATTTGCAGGCTCACGTGATTTTCTTCTGCATTGCAGAGGTTGGGTTTCTGGAGAGGTCAAGGTAAAATCTCTACAAGTTGCGGTTTTTGGAATGAGATTCAAGAGTATAAATCAATATCTGCACTTAAAAGAATTTTACTTTTGCTCTTCAGTATTAGAATTTCCAGCATATTTTGAGGTTGGTATGATTTCTTTCTTTTGCGTGCATTAAATGCTTGCCCCTATCTTTTCATGTATCTGTATTTATGCACATCCTACAAATAAAAGCAGATTTGAGGGCAAATGCTGTAGAATATTGCCTCAGGATTTAAGCTGAGAATGTAATATGTTTCTTGAAGGCTCTGGACAATACTGCTTGAACAAAGGAACTCTTTCAATCCAAAAGGGTTTGTTTTCTGTAATGACTCTCAAACCCAATCAATATTTGTTTTATTAACCTGATGGGTGGATTCAGTTTAAAGTCTTAGTGTAGTTTGTTTGAAGTGCTTTGTACTTGGAAGCTCTGTGAGAGGTAAACAATACTGAGAGTCACAGCAACAGTGGCCTATTGTATTGAGCAAGTCCCTTTTGTAGGGAGGCTGTTGACCACTTGTGTTATTTTTTGAGGATATCAGCCCGTGCTTTTTTCCTGACACAACCTCCAGCATTCAAACATCCCAAAGGTTGGTAAATATTTATCAAGATGCTTTAAAAATATTTTTCTCACAAGTGTTTTCTGGCTCTACTGTGCAGTTTTCTTCTTTTTTAATACTGTGGTACAGATGCAGGAGGAGGTGAACAAGATCATTGTTTGCCAACATCAAGAGCAATGCAGCTGTGCCTGATTATATTAAATCATATGATGACGCACCATTTTTGACAGATGCAGCATCTCTTTATTGTACATTAATCACCCTAAGAATCTATTTTCATTAGTTAGAACATTAGTGTTTAGCCTCTTTATGTTTTGCATTATTTAGAATCATCATGGACCGGGATGTTTATTTACATAATTAGCTCCATATGCCTTCACTACGTTTAACATATGGCTGCATCTATGCAGGACTCCTGTCCCTTCAAGACTCCTGGCCCTGGAGGCAAGCCTGGGAAAGAGCCTCTGGGCATCTGCATGAGCCTGCAGTCTTCACCACCTTGAGTAGTGGTGTGGTGTAGCAGCCACTTTGCACCTGAAATACATCTTTTCTCGTTAACTGGGACAAAAAAAGAATAAAATATCCCTGTCTGCAATGGCCGGTGATAGCAGGGCTCACCAGTGGGAGGTTGTGTGGGGAGGACCAAACTGTTCTGCAAAACCCTGGTATTGTCTTAGCTGCGAGGGAGAAGCCTTCTCAGAAGCTGACTGTGGCCTCAATTCATTATGATTTTGAAGTATATGTAGTCCTGCCAGACTTTCATGTTCAAAAATCCTGAGGTTACTCTCCAACATAATGTGAGGTTGATGGCAAAATCATGAGATTTAAAAAAAAAAATAAATAAAAAAAATCATCAGTTCTGGATTCTTTTATTTTCTTTGATGTTCAAGACTTCCCATTTCCAAGCTTTTGTTTGAGATCATGAACACTAGACACTTTGCTTTAATGAAAGCTGAGAAAAATCCAAAACTGCAGGATCCCTGGGTTCTATGACTTTGACTATGACTTCCCCTACATTCCAACTTCGGGTATTGCAGCATTTGAAATCCTGGCTCGTGGTCACTTGTTGGTTGTTTCCACGAATGCTGCCATGGGTAGACCTCATAAAGCAGCCATCCTGCTCCTCTGATCCTCCATCTGTTCCTCAGCTGATCATCAAGGGGATGAAGCCTACGTGCTCTGAGCCAAGGCAGGGAAGTGCCAAGTGGAGGAATAAAGCAGGAGTGAGTTTGTAACTCAGCAGGAAGGAAAGCTGCAAACCTGCATGCAGAAAATGTGTGAAAGGGAAATATTAAAAAGGGGGCAGGCAAAGTTTAAGAGAAGGAGTATGCAAACCAAACGTGGTGAAAGAGAGACCCACATCAATTGTTTTGCTTCTGGGAAATGCCACTAAAGCAGCCTTGCTCTGGTATTGGTATTTTCTACATTCTTATCGGTTTCCCTGTGTGTCTGTGGAGAGAACGATTGTACCCAAGCACCAGCAGCACCTCAGGTGTCTGACTGAGTTTAGCCATCAGATATGATTTGGGAGTATGGCTCCCCAGTGAGTGCTTCAAAACAGTGAAGGGTGCTTAAAGGTGTGCTAGTCAGGGGACGTGCAATTTCCCTGTAGCTGCTGCTTCCTCCTGATTTTATATTCTGTTTCATGAAAATACTAACTGTGAGTGCCCCAGATCTGCAGCACATATGCTGGGTGGTTAGCAAGGGAACTCAGTGCAGCCAGGAGAACTGTGCCAGCCATCCTCTCAATAGTGGAGCACTGCTCTGTTATTTACCAGTTTTATTCCCCGAGCCCTCAGGAATTACGGAAGAATTACTGCCCCTTTCCAAAGGATATCGACACAGGCAGATTAAAGACCTTGCTCATGGTTGCACACAAAGTCTGTACTTAACCTGACAAATGAATTTAAGCCTCTAGAGTCCTAATCCAGAGCCCTTTCTACCAGAGGAAAGATAACTAATCTGAGCTCTTGAACTCTCTGAGTGTGCGAGCACTTTCAGCAGGGCTGGCATGGGGAGGCAGCAGCCCACTGCTGGCACAGGCTGGCCAGAGCAGGCTCCCGGCTGCAAGGCAGCAGAGTTAGCACTGGGGCAGCCCTCTTTGCTCCTGCTACTAAAGTAGTGGAACACACAGAGCTGTCCTATTCAGCCTTTAGAGTTTTCCCTAGGTTTCCTATCTGCTACCCCTTTGAATGGCATCTTCTCAGCCAGGGACTTGGGACATGGTTAGTGCCCCAGCTGTGTTCTGGCTTTATGGCATAATAAAAGGTAAGGGGATACCCACAGAAAGGAGAGGTAGGACTGTGGGCCAGAAAAGAGCTGGGGGTGAGTTGAAATACAGTCTTTCTGTCTTGTAGCTCTGCCCCTGGAAGAGTTTAATATGCAGTTAGTAAAGCCAGTAAATTTTGCTTCAGTGCTCTGAACTACTTTTTCTATCCTGTACATGACTTATGTATGAATGTAGGGCAGATTTAGCCCATCAATGGCTACAAGTTACGAAGAGTACATATCTTTTCCCCTTCCTCCACCAACATGTGCTTCATCCTTGAGCTTCCAACCTGATCCTCTTTTTCTCCCCAGGCTGTAGCTCCTTTGCTCCCTTGCAGTGGCTTTGCAGGCTTAGCTGATAGACTGCTACGTGTATCCACAGAGAAGCATATGCATGGGCATATGATCCTTGTTGTGTGAGTGAACTCATCCCAACAGCTTTAAGCAATTGGTAATTTCCCACAGGCTCTGCCCCCTTCAAGTGTTCTTCCACCCCAGCAACAACAATAAGGCAGCAACACCAAGAATGACCCGTGTTACACATTGACCAGAAGACACTGACCTGGGCTAAGTGTTTCTGTCAGTCATGAGCCATCCCACATCGACTCCCAGAGAACACCACAGTGGATTGTAGCATTAAATTCTCTCTCTGCAGTTATGCTGAATACCATTCATTTTGGACAATGCACAAGAACTGTTTTTGTTATTCATTACCAAGTCCTCTGAGGATATGCCTTTTTTCTCTCTTTCTTCTGGTGATTGTTCTAAAACCCTTGAATCTTTAATTGGAATGAAAATTTGCTTTATTGCTCAAGAGTCTTAACAATATAGCAGTTTGAATGAAATGCTCAGACACAGCTCAGTGTGCTCCCTTCCACACTATTCTCAGCCCTCCTCTCTACCATGTGCTATGCAGACATGTGCACTCTTCTTGTCCCCTCAAACTTATTCTGTTCTAAGACTTCCACTCAGAGACTTCCATCCCCACTGCATGAACAGCTACCTTCTCCATCTGCAGCTTGCTCCTTTCTCATCATAATTGTTCCACGTGTCCTCTTCTTTCCCCAAAACCTGCTGTGCTGAGGTGCATCCTGCCACTGAGGTCCTGACATTGTGACTGCCACTGTGGAAAAAAGAGCACAACACTTGTTTCTCCATGTCTGGATTTTACTCCTGGCTGGAGTGGGAAGAGAAGCGTCCCTCAAATGATAAATCGGTTTGGTCTTTCAGAAGGAAGAACATGGACTTTAGCATAGTGTCCTAATCTCTGTGTAAATTAGTGGTTTAACAAAATAATGATCTTTATGGAAAACATATAAAATATTTTCCTTTTCCAAAAAAGCTATTTCAGTAACTCTATATAACTTGATCGCCCAGCCTTTAGAAGAATGACAAAACAGCCAAGAGTCCTCAAGTCTATAGGTCACTTACCTCTTCTCCCCTGACACATAAGGATTGCTCATTCATCAGACTTTTCCCTTCAAGTAAAAAGGGACAGGAAAAGTTGAAACAAAGATGACTTTATTCCCGTTTTCTGCTTTCTCAATGCTTTTTGTGCAGGGCTTAAGTGGGAATAGTATTCAGAAAAAAAAAAAAAAAAGTGTGTTTGAGTACAAGCTCCTGTTTAAACAGGATACATTTCAGGCTGCCAAGAGGACTTTTACAGAACTAAATGCAAGGTTCTTAACTGAAAAGGAAAAATAATTTAATATCTTGACAGAGCCTTTTTTATTATTTATTTTTACAAGGGACTATTCATGCGTGTGCACGATTCCTTAGCCTTATGTAAGTGACATGCTTTTTTGCATCTATAAATATTAAGGCTAGCATACGCAGGACATTGATTTCATGGGTGATACCAAGTCTTATATTTGGTACAGAAGGACAGTTCAGATGACTGGCTCGTAATTATTAATTTTTTAAACGTGTAATCCGCGCGATTCAAAAGCTGCTTTGTTGTTAGGGACACGGCCTGAATAATAATAAAAAAAATGCTTAGCAGCTTGTTGTTTCGCGCAGTGATGCCGGGCTTGCACCGTCGCGGCGTCGAGCAGAAAGATGAGTCCGCTCGTGTTGTTTACCCACCTTGGGCCCGTGTTTGCCTAATATATATGAAAGGGATCCTGTTATCATCAGGCAGGCATTCCGGAGGAAACACTTTGGGATCCGCGGCCAGGGAGGGGAGCGGGGGATGCTGCCTCCCTCCCTCCCTCTGTGCCTCCATCCGCGCCGGGGTCTGCCCGTCCCTCCAGCACCATCTAGCGGGACCCCCGCGGGTGCAGGGGGCCGCGGATTCAGGGCAATGCTCCGGTGGTCTCACTAAAGAGCGTGGATAGGTCTCGCCCTGGGGCTGGGTTTTTCCCAGGCTGGGCTGGTACCTGCCCCCTTGCCCATGGAGGCCGCTGGACACTGGGGTTCACCGGGGCTCCCGCTCGGCTTCTGCTGCTGTTCTGCAGGAGCCGGGAGAAGTGCTGTGCCTATTTTTGCCTTGGCTTTCCCATCTGTGTAACACATGTCATGGTTGAGTAAGGTTAATAGGAGGCATAAATAAAGGCAAATGACCACGAAATCCTGAACTCAGATCTGCTGATAATACAGTTTTGCTACTTACTGCCTGACTTGCTCTCAGCTTTTGGTGTGGCTTTACCATCCTTCTCACCGCACACCCAGGCAAACGCTGTGCCTGCATCCCAGGGCAGCTGTGCTACATGTGCCCTGGCCAGAGCAGAGAGCGCTCATTTGGAGTTAAAAAGTAACATTTGGCCGGTGGGAAGGGATCGTGAGGGAAACAGACTCAGGATGCTTCTCTAGCAGAGTAAATAGGTTGCTTGAAGAGGGAGCAGCTCACCTAGGATAGGGTGACGGATAGGGCGCGTGTGCCAGGAGTATGGCCAGGGCTATGACTGCAGAACTAGAGATGCTTCAAAGCAAAAACTGTCTGAAAACTGAAGCAGGATTTCCCCTTACCTTAACTGAAGGGCAGTATTGCCTGACATACAATGTAGAATAGAATCTGACAGATTTGCACTGATGTTGCTTTCGTTTTTCTTGACCTGGCAGGGGGCAAGACTGCCCTGTAGCTTCCATGGGGATGCATAACACAGGCCATGTTCCCACCATCCCAGGACAGGAGAGCACACAATGCTGATGTTCCACTGCAGGAAGCTGCTGGTTTCAAAGAAAAATTGTAGTCACTGTGTATTTGCATAAGGCAGAGCTCAGAGACCTTCTGGCAAGCAGAAATAGAAATGTCTTTTCCCCAAATGCAAGCATCCCTTGCCAATCAACTGGTGTGTTGAACATTTAGTTGCAGCTCAAAGAGACCTTCCCAGTGAACCATGTCAGCCTATTAATAACATGAAGATGCCTACTAATAGACTGGTCATAGCTGGATCCTGGGTTAAATGTACTCAAAGGCCCTCAGGATATGATTAAAAATGTGTAAACCCCCACCATCTTAAGCTGCAATTCCACCACCTCTCTCTCCTGCATTTCCTGAAGAAAGGGACAACAACTCAGAATTTTCTTTCAAGTCACATACAAGTTCAGTTTTCAGTGCATACTATTATAAACAAGGGCTTTAGTTTACCAATGGAACAGATATGATTGTGAAAAAGTCAAACTCCCTCCCAGACACGCTTTAGCTCTCATCTGTCATCTGAGGCATGGTTCACATGGGTGTCTGCTCCATTGGCAGCAACTGTGCCTGGTAGCATCAGCTGCCACGTGAGATGCATGCCTATCCAGATTAATAATTTGGAGGGCACCAAACACACATGATAAACTAATGTTTGATCTTAATTTCACAATGGAATTAGGTCTCCAGTAATTCTCAGATTTGTTCCTGGTTTAACAGGGCAACCCAGCAAGCAGTATCTTCCTCAGTGTAACCTTGTGTTAGATTAGAGAGTTAGGTAAACAATCTTTTGGTAGGTTACAGTCGACTTCACTGAGGTTTCTTATGCCTTGAGAACTTGCTTGATTCAGGCCCACAAAGATTATCAGTTCCCTGATCTGTTATTTCTTTGTTAATTCAGTTTTAGTTTGGGGAGTTGTAAGTTGTCATCCAGAATTTCTACCAAATCACTTCTACCCTGGATTACTGATCTGTGTTTTTGCAGATCTGGCTGAGAATGAAATTTGCTTCTGAGCAGCTGCCAAACAGGGCATCTGTCAAGAAATTTACATACTGTTATATTTCTGTAGTTCCGTACTCTATGTAAATAATATTTGCCTCCTGGCATCTTCCTCACAGAACTGATTTCTTCCCTGTGGTTTCTTGCCAGAATCTTGGCCATTTCAATAATTGAGACTCACACTGAGACCTCAAAAATGTTAATACCCAAAAGCACTAAAATCACAGAACACTGCATGATTAAGACTGTTCTAAAAACTGCATCAACAAGCAAAACCAACATATCTAGAGAAACATCATATTTGCTTGCTCTGGTTCTGTGTCCCCTCATAATACAACAGATGGAAACTGGAGCAACACCTGCTCAGCTGATATTTGTATTCCAGAGGAAGCTGGAGCTCCTTGGCCAGTACAGTTATGCCCGTTCCATTTCACCCAGCAGCAGAATAAGGGGATCAAGGGGTGCATGGGAGTGTTGAGAAGGTAGGCTCATCACCAGTTTCACCAATCCACATGTAATACAAAATATCCCATTACCCACAGCCAGCTAGTAGTGCTCCTCTAGCTCAGCTCAGGAAATAGCAGCAACCTGAGAGTCAGGAATTTATAACCAGCTCCCTAAGGATCTCTTTAATCTTGATCCAGGAGGGAATGCATCTCCAGCCTTTATCAGCAGGGTCTTCCTAGGCAGGGTCTGATTCTTGTCTCTCTGAGTGCTGTATCAACGAAATCATATGTGCATCTAGGCAGCTAAATAAAACAGGTCCAGGGAGCAAGCTGGACTGCAGATTGCCTTTGCTGCCTAATTATTAGCACACTCCTGACACGAACCAGGGAAAAGTGTACACCACTCCCAGTTGTGTGGTACGTTGAATGCTATACTGTCTGGCTCCTTCCAGCTTCTGTGGTTTGCTTAACTCCATCCACAACACCATCCCCCCAGGCTTTGCACCCTTGGGAGGCCCCCTCATGCCTACCTGCCCCAGGGCATGCAGGTAAAACTTCAGCATCTCGCTATGAAATCTCGGAAGCTGAAACATATTATGCGCACTCTTTGAACTAAAATAAATAGATGAAAAACATTAATTATGTGTTAGACTTCAGGGCATCTATGGAGCCTATGAAAGACTCTGGAAAGTGCTACATGGTGTGGGTTAGGCCATGAAAGGTCCTTGGTCCTGTTTGATTAACTTTATAGTTAAAGGTGTTGGCATTAGAAACAGTGTTGTTTCGTTTATCATGTTTCAGACATGATAAAAACTGTAAAAACTCGGTGAGCTGTGTAATCCACAAAGAAAAACAGGATCAACCCATCACCATGCCCTACAAACTAGTGGAAGGGTTGTGCAGAATAGCTGTTTCTCTGGTTTTGCATAATATTTCATATTTTCTCCTATGTTAGCTGTCCTGGTAGAGGCCCATTCTGCTTCCCAATGAAAAGCTACTTTATTACTTAAATGCATAAATCAGGGTATTATCTCTCTATCTTGATGAACTATGTTTTCTAATGAACACATACATGTTCCATATTAATTGACACTATTGAAGGGAATTGATTCCTCATATTTTTAAAGCTGAACTGAAAGGCATTCATAATTCATTCTCATCAATTTAGCTTTGCAGAAAAGAAGTATGAGAGATAGGAACTTCTTTGCTTTCTTCATGCCTTTTTGTGGAAGACATTTTTATGTGTGATATGCTGTGAGATACAGGGAACAAGTGTTTAGAGAGAGCAAAAATATTGCATACATACACAGAATTGCACTGCTTTGAATTATAGCACTACAAACCCAAACCAAACACATTGACTCTTAGTGATTCTACTTTGGTTTTACAGGACTATTTTTTTTTCTGGTCTGCTGGAGTACAGACCTGTGCAATCTGACTAGGCAGGGCACCAAATGGGGCAGAAGCATAACAAAAAAAGCAAGGGTAGGTGAGGTGGAAACACATGGCCAGTTTGCTCCAGGAGATCTGCCTCCACGTCCTGCTGAATGTGAGACTGGAAGATCCCAGCCCAGTGGGAATCTTCAGGGAAGCAGTGTTTTGCATAGTCACAGCAGTAGAACTGGACAGGAGCTTCTTCATTTTCAAAGTGTTTAAAAGAGGTGGAAAGGTTTTTACGGAACCTCCCTCCCTCCCACGTCAAGATTATCCTAGTCAGTTGAGCTCTGGGGGTTAGCAGATGCTGTTGCTCTTTGCATGACTTCCCAGGGCACAGAAGTTATGCTGGGATTCTTTGAGTAAAGGCTCAGAAGCATGCTTTCTTGCCATTATATAATTATATTTTTCTCCAGAGGCTGTTTACAGTAGAATCACATAGAGTAGTGAACAACTGGCCCTCATTATTTTTATAAAAACTCCTGCTTGATCAGATCATGCTAGCAGAATCACTTCTGTCTTATCTTTCTTTTAATTAGTTTATTTTTTCAGAAGGAATTTTATTTTTTCTGTAGTTCCACTACATAGTATTTGCTATGTATATTCTACAGCAAAAAGAAATACATTTTTTGAAGAAATTGCTTATTTCAAGAGGAAAGATCCTTGTTAAAGTGGGCTCCAGTGCATTAAGATCTGGCAGGATGCTACTAAGTTAACAGCATTTCTAAACATATTCCTTGGGTGTTTAACAAGGTTTAGGCAGTTGCTATGGAGGCTTATTTGTCTCCAGATGAGTCAGAATTATTGAAGTATGTCTGTCTGAATCAGAAGATTTTATTCCAAGTTATGAAAGGGGTGCAAGCCTTTCTCTTTGAACAGCACCTCCCACTGCAGCTCCCTTTCTGCCAGCTTGCCGTCACTTTGTCCCCAAAGCACTTTCCCTTTTCAGGTCCTCTTCTGCTCTAGCAATTTTGTGAAGGTGTCTTCTCTGCTTCTTCAACTGGAATTTGAGGCAATATGCCTTTCCACCACAGACCTGGT
This sequence comes from Parus major, assembly GCF_001522545.3. Lineage (NCBI taxonomy): Eukaryota > Metazoa > Chordata > Aves > Passeriformes > Paridae > Parus > Parus major. Next base: position 22,607,987 of record NC_031771.1, read on the forward strand.
GGAAACTTTTGAAATTAATGGAAATATTTTCTTTCATTGTCTCTGCTAGTTGTTTGATTACCCACACCCCATCTGCCACCCTTCAGAGAAATCAGATGCAGTCCCTTCTGAATCCCCATAAATGTGCAATGACTGGAATGTCCCCTCTCTCCCTGTGCTTTTGGGCTGCCCAATTTCTGTATGATCTCATTCTTCAGAACTGCATTGTCCTCATCCAAGGAAATGTAAACAGTAGATTGAAAGAGTGATTTAGGGAAAAATTGCCTTCACTGGCATTACATTCATGATTACCTTAAAAATATGTCCCTTTATGTTAACTTAAAAATAAATCACAGACTGAGTGGCGAAAGAAATATTGAGAGAAGAGTGATCAAATGTTCCCCTTTCTTCTTCCCAAGGTCTGTGAACTGGAATGTATTTGAAATTCTTCAATCCCATGTCAACAGCAGAAACAAGCACTCACACCTGCCACCAGCAGAGCCCTGTGCTCTTCTTGTGAGCTTGCAATTGCAGGAGCTCCCTTTTGTGCTCGGTGGGCTATCCTCCATCTACAGGAATGTTACATTTCCCTGAGCATCAAGATGTTTAGGAAACAATTGCTGCCTTGCTTCTTTTTATTTTTTCCTACATCCTCTGAACCCTTACACTACCAGAAAAGATGTTATCAGTCACCCCTTCATGCACTCCCACTTTGTTTATCTCTAGTGAGGAGTGTAGTTGCTAATGTCTGTAGAGATGCACATACAGGTACAAAGATCAAAATAGTAAGCATGTGTCAAGCATAATTATGATATACCTGTGTGCATGTCTCCATCTGTGTGGAAAAAAACAGCACCAAAAACATTTTGGTTGTCATCTTAACCCAAATTCCCTTTGCCAGCTTCAGGTTTTTACAGAACCACTTATTGCTGATTCTGCATTACCTCAAAGCAGGTATTTCCCATGTTACTTTTTGCAATGCCAGAAGCACTAATCAAATGGAAAGAGGTCTGATGCAGCCACATGTAACAGCATCACCTGGGGCACCCTGCTTTTGGCTGTGGGAAACCTTGCTCTACCTTTATGAGGAATTCTAGAAGAAAGGAAGATCATTAGAGTCTGAAGCTACAGCAAGGTGAAACCCGTGGTACTGAATGCACAGAAGAGCAGGCACTCAGCTGATGTCACTATTCCCAGAGTTTTTCATTAAGTGAAATGAAATCAACTTCTTTTCCCAAATACACAGTGTTTCAAATTCCAGACAAGACAGTGTGAGCAGAGGAGTGGTACCTGACTAGAGCAGGCAGACACTCAACTCTATTTCATAAGCATGGATTTTGACACATTTCTTCTGGCTAACTCCCACACCACAGAAGGTTAAATGTAATTTTTACTTTTCATTCTTAATGAAATGATGGGGTAAGGTTTGGTGGAAATGTGTTTAGCAGTCTGTCTGCAGAGACCATCCTATGTACAAGCATCTTGTCTGTCTCCTACAGCTCCTGTCATCAGTGACACTTTACTTTTCCGACATAATCATGATGTCAAAAATGATATAAAACATATTATTGCTCCTTTTTGTGTGTCACATTGGTCTGAACTCAGCAGTGGACACTTTTACTATGTATGCAGAGTCAGACTTACTAGCCCAGGGCAGCTCACAAATTAGTGACAAACTGTTGTCATTCATATGCAGAGCTAGAAGGACTGAAATATCTGTGGAAATGTGCTAAGATTTAATTGTGCTTTTTGTTGAAAGGGTATCTCACATCTCAGAAGATTATTTGTTCTCAAAAACCTTACTTCTATCAAAAATCTTGTAGCACCAAAAAATATCGTAAAATTTAAAGGAACTGAGTGGCAAAGTTGTTACTCTCAAGAAATCTGGGAAGAAGTCACATCAATAGGATGAATCAGTGTGTGGTTCCTCCCACTTGCAGCAAAGTAAATAGTTAATAGTCCACCAAATGTCTTCCTTCCTTGGAAGGAAGCACTCACTGTGCCACCTTTCGCAGTTTCCTCAAACATGATCTCACCCTGGTGCATGTGTTCAAAGCGCTAATAAGAAGAGGCCGAAGAGGTATTCATCTTTCATCATATCCCAAGGGATCTGGAGCATTTGGTCTTGTAACACTTGCAGCCTAGGTGGTCTGGGCAGTTGGGACCCTCTGGGTGTTTGTGAATGGGGCTGACCCATTTGTCTTTGCTCACCAGGATGTAAGTGACTGTCACTCATACAGGTCTTGGCAATTATTTCTCAGTGCAGGCCTCCTCTAGCAGAGCTTTCTGTGAAGATGTGGAACATCACAGCTATCAGTGTTTGCCACCACAATGGTCATGGTGCTGAGGGCCTTCAGAAATGGCTTCCTGCAAGCAGAGTATCATCCAGTTTCTTCTGGAAGCTGTAAGCATGGAGAAAAGCAAGCACAGAAAATTTAGTGACTGATTACCCAGCTGCACACAGATTTACCGCTTCCATAGATTTTTAGGTTTCATACATTTAAGTCAACTTTAGCTGACAATTCTATTGCTTTTAATTTCCTATATTCACTCACTGTAATGACTTTCTCGTGCTGCTGCTAGTGGTAGCTACATTAGGATCCCATCTTTGTTATTGCTCTTTATTTGACATCCAAAAAGTACACTAACTTCTGAGCTGTAAACATTGAAACACATTAAGAGGAGAAACAGACTAACTGAAGATTTCACTTCCACACAGAAAGGTTGTATCATCAAAATTATTGTAAAATTGAAGGGAATCAAACTTTTAGTTTGCTTATGCTCTATACATTAAAATTTTTAGAGGAACTTAAGCTACAGGAGTTCAGACACCTACCTAAACTACCTAACTGAGGAAACTTGGCTCTCTCTGTAGTCAGTGAAGAGAAAGAATCATCTCCAGAGAGTAGTTCCAGCCCAAGAGATCAAAATCAGCTTATTATTTTCCACGAAGAACCCTAGGAAATCCTCCACCATAAATACACGTTGCAGGTTTTGCAATTTTCATGCATCTTTCACTTACTTAGTTCCTCACTTACTGAAAAAAACCTTTAAAAAAAATATCCATGAACCACAGAAATTTGTATGGAGAATTTTTCACGTGTTCTAAATCCAGGTCATGTATAAAGCTTTCTTTTTTGAGAATTTGGATTAAATATTCAAACTTTTAGGAGAGTCAACACCGGTCTCTGCAACTGAGCCTTATATCTAGTGTCACACCCAATTAATGCAAAAGCCCCACAAAGTCAGCTCATCCATGCTATTTTATCTGTATGAATGGGATTTCTGGTAACCGTTTCACACACTGTTCCTCTGCTTTTTCCACCTCTTCTGCTGATTTGGCATATAAATATCAGCTTGTTTTCAGTACACACAGAAGAAATTTTGAATATTGATGAGGTTTTCTTCTGCTTTAAATGTAAAGGGCTTTGTATCGTATGAAAACCCTTGCTCTCTCTTTCTAACGTGTAAATTTACACAGAAGATAAATTACTTTTTTTTTAAGTGACAAATGTGGCCAAAAGGTTTGAGACCCTATAAATCAAGCAAGGTTGCTTTTAAGTTGTCATCTATCTTTTGCAGTACAAGTAAAGAAAAAAAATAAATTGTACTATCTCCCATGACAATGAAGATACAGTTGGTAGGATTGGAAGTAAGTGATGAAAAAGGAATGTAACACCTGTCTACCTTGCTCTGGGACCAAGCACAAGTCCTCTTAGCTTGCTGTTATGTTAGTGGGAATTTCTCACCTGCTGAGTAATTGGCAATGCTCTCAGAAAACCCTTGCTTCTTTCTCTGAGATGCACACACGCATGTAAGAAAATTGGTCTTTTAAACAACTAGGATTTATTTTAGATCATATTTTCTCTTCAGTATTTGACAAGAAAGGAAAGCAAAAATTCCCAAGATTTCTTTGGAGAATTTCAAGGTTTTAATATCTGTAAGAATAATGGTATTTTGCACTTAAAATTGTTTTCAGGTTTTCAAAAACATAAAAAATACAGAAGCAGTATTTTTCATTAAAAAGCATCTGTCTGCATTGAGACATATTTTGTTTGCTTGTTTGTTTTCTTTACTTATCAATCTGACTCTGTTTCAGGATGTTCCTTTCAACAAATTCCAAAACTGTACAGAATGATCACAGTCATTCTTGTAACAATTTTCTGTGCAATATTACTGACTTCAGCATAGGTATTTGCTATTGTGGTTGAACTGAAAGGAGAAGGCATATCCTTCTTACAACAGATTCTTTATCTAATACCTATCTTAAATCAATTGCTTTCACTAATTAAATCAACTTTGCTGATTCATAAATTTTTGGTGAAGTCCAAACAAATCTCCCACTTATCCTATCAGAAATGTTGCTCCCCTCTAGTATTTTTAAAATTGTTATTAATGGAAAGGAACAATTGATATTAGTAATATATATTTTAGAAGCTAATGCTTTTAGAAATTTTTCTCTTTCTAATAGAGTTCAGATCTTAAGAATGGAGTTCACTAATTTCCAACGTATCTTAAACCTTGTTTTGTAGATTACTGCAAATTCATTGAGGAAAAAAAACAAGGAGGCATTGAAAGCTAATGTTGGTGATGAGAAGGATAAGAGCAGAAACCCAGCAGCAAATACTTTGCCTTTTTGAGTGAGAGATTTGAAACTTTCCCCAGCTTGTGAGTAATATCAGATTTCCCCCTCCCTGTCCCCACCCTCCTACTGAGATCAAAAGACAATATTCCTGCCTCTTTGTAAGCACAGTGCCATCTGCACTGCTCCATTTGTAGAAGCAAAGTCCGACTCTCCCTCTGTTCCCTCACTTAGATGTATGATACGGTCTCTGCTGCCAGAGATCTGATGTGGTAGGAGCAGTTTGCTTATGTGCGAGCCTAACAAATCAAAACCTGCCCCCTGTGCTCAGTCCTAGCTCAAACAGCTTTCCACAAAGCCAAACATCAAGATCACAGTCAGTGTTTTGAGGCAAAAAGTGAGGAATGCATGCTGATTTATTTTTTTGTGTGAGTGTGCCACAACTGTAGTGAACAAAAATGCTATTTATTAAATATTTGTGGCCCGATGGAGTTATCTATTCTCTTCCTACACTGATAAACCTAATGTGTATAGAAAGACACATGAAATGTTCTTCAGATGGTGGTCTCTCTGCTACCATTCAAAGATGTGTTGAAACTCCAGCTGAGTGGGGACCTGCCTGGCCCTGGTGCTCTAGAGAACACTGTTTATTTTAGTGCAGCATGACAAATCCAAGCTTCCCATGGGTATTTCCAGCCCTGCAGGTAGTGGTGAGAGAGGACATGAGATGATGCCTCTCTCAAAAAGTTGAAGGAAAGGAATTTTTAAAAAAAATAAAAATTGACAACTGAGGAGAAACATTTTTGCACATGGCCAAAAGTCAGAACTTCACATTTGGAAAAGAGGATTCTCCTTTTTTTTCTATATAAAATACTTGCAAGTAAAATTATTCCAAAAAAATATAAAAAAAAAGAAATAATTGAGACATGGATAAAAAAACCTGAAACAACTATATTAAGAAAGTTCACAGAAATCTGTATAACTTAGCAGCTAGAAATTTAAGAATTACAGGTGAAAAGGGATTGTATCTAGAATAAACATTTCTGGTAGAAATAACTCAGGAATGATTTTGTCTTTTTGGAATCAATTTATTGCGGATATATTTAAAAGTCATTTTAATAATACAGAAAAGGTGAAAATACTTAGAAATTATTTTACTTTCATGTGGGAGTGTTGGGTGAAACACTTTTCACTCCAAGCAGGAAGTCTGAATGTGGGCATTCTCAGTCTGCAGATTTGACCATCCTGCTCTTTTGGTGCATGTCGGGCATCTCTCCATGTTTTGTAATGCCACTGGCCAGCTTTTGTTTATATGTGATCCCTTCCTGATGTTTGGACTATTTGAGGACTTCCCATGACGCTGCAGGCTCCCAGGTCAGCCATTCTCTTCTCCTCAATGGTTTACTGTCTTGGTAAAACCATGCTATTTCTGATTTCAAGTTCCAGATTTTGCCCTTTGATGTTTCACAGAGGGAAGTTCGAAACCTTGAAACCCTTGAAAATGCAATGCTGCATTTCTTCCTGTGATATTTGTATCATGCTACAGGTTTTGTATCTGCTTGAATTACAGGGAATATATATCTACCTCTCAGAAAGTATCCCAAAAGTGTGGATGTCGGTGAGACCAAGACATCCAGGTCACAGAAGTACGACACTGTCTGAGATCCTGCAGTGGAGCTGGTTGTGGAAGAATGAGGTTGTTCACTATCCCCACACAGCAAACATGGAGCAGCCTGTTGTTCTTTATCGAGACTGAAGAGCCATGCCACAAATAGTCAGGAAAATGCCTCTTTCCAACAACAGCAACAGCTCTGAGTAGGTCTGGAGATGGGCTCTAAGGAACTGCAGTACTCACACTGTGCCCAGCCAGGGTCTGCTCTGACTCAGCTCCCCTGAGCCAGGACTAAGCTGTACCAATCCTCCCTGCTCTTCCCAGAAGCAGAGGTATGAATGGTGATGGAGTAAGTGCATCAAGCCTTCAGGTGAGCTTGTGCATCCTAGTCCTATACAAAACATACATGAATGCTGTTATGGCAGGTATTTTCAGAAAGATGCAATTTCCCTGTACCTCTATTGCATAGGAGCTTCTTCCACTCCAACAAGGAGAAAGTCTTGTCTGCAACCTGCTCTCTTGCCCCAGGCCTAGTTGAGAACCCTAGAGGTACAGAGAAAGCCTCAGTACTGTGTAAATATAAATTAAATATAAATATATAAATATATGTGTATATATATAGAGAGAGATATATTTGCAGTGCTCAGCTCACGTGTTGTCCAGTTCTTCTTTAATCCGACATGCCCTGTTGCACACCAGGTCTGTGCTTGGTATATGCCATTTATATACTATTAAGAAGGGGAATTCCCCAATTAAAAAGGGGAAGTTCATCACTAGGGTTGTACAAATTGTCCTTTGAATCAGCAGGAACAAAAATAAGCTGCCTCCATTTGAAGAGGAGTAAAAACTGTCTGTATTTCCCTGCTCCTGTTCATAAAGGTCATTAGAATGCAGCATTTTCAGCTGTTAATGAGGGGTTTACAACACAGAGGAGCAAAAAAAACAGTATGAGATTTGGTACTTTGGTTTACTTCTCTGCCTCAGATAAATGAGTGGACCCAGAAACACCAGAGCCACTGTGAAGTAATGGATTTCTTGGTAAGAACCCAATACTGCTGTGCAGCACTTCACATAAAACTCAGATTACCTCTTTCGAAGGAGTGAAGATGCCTGCCTGTGCAATGGAAATCTCAAAGTGGCCTCACCTGTACAGGCTACTATTGGGCTGGTTAAGGGAGTGAGATTAACAATCTAAAATCTGTTCCTGTGGCCTTCAAGAGAAATTCATCCTGCTTTACCTGTTCAGGGCTGGTTGATGTTCGTGGAGCACTGCAGTAAGATCATTTATCCAGCAGGACAGCCCTGCCTGCTGTGCTGTGGCCAGATGCAGTGCTCTCTGCTGCAGCACTCTCCCAAGGGGACACTGAGGTCAATCCTGCAGGACCCAGAGCTGGCTCCTTCCTGAGCCTCTCTTTTGGAACAGAGCTATGATGTAGGACACCACCATCAGTGAAGAGGACCACTGTTATCCACCTCCAGCACTTGGCTATGAGCCCCCACACATACACACACTCTGGGATTTTTTTTTCAATTTAATGGCATTTTTCTAATGTGCCAACAGGACTTCCAGGCCTTCAGGATGCATTGAGTTTTTTTTTCAAGTTCGTTTCAGATGGAAAACTTAATTGTGTATTGTGCTTAAAGGAAACTTTTCTGTAATCCAATAGCTGGTTGTTTTTTTTTTCAAAATGCCATATTTTTAGCCCAGAATCCCCTCTAAATCACCTTCTTCTTGGGTTTTGGTATTTTACCTTCATTTAGCTCCACCACCATCAGCAGTCCTCTCTGTTTCCCCAGGGAAAGGCAGAACAGGACCTAGCCTGTTCTTCTCAAGAAACAGAACAGGAAGCCAGTGTACTAAATTCTTATTATTTCTCTGACTCTGTGTATTTCCTGAGAAATCTTGAAACAGAATCATACACACAAGTTATTTAACTGGAAGTGAGCTATGAAGATAAAAATAAAATAAAATTATGTTGTGAAGGGAGTAAATGAAGATGGCACGTGATGGTTTTTGTAACAGCAGACTATAAAATGCTACTATCTTTTAGTATACATCTAGGTGTATATTACAATCAGAAAACAAATTTCTGTGCTTTAGGCTGGTCTACTTGCTCTGAAAGAGAGAATTTGACAGCTTTTGCTCTGTGAATGGGACTCTTGGCTTTTGGGTGGGATCCAGGCAGAGCAGTCACAGATCTGTCACCAGGCAAGCCCACCCTTAGGTTATTGTAATAAGACCATGGATGGGCATTTTTGGGAGTGCAAAACACATAGCTCTCTGTTAGATTTACTGGTTGTTGTGTATGCATGTGAATCCTTCAGAAGAGTAGCAGCTGAAAGAGTTTGATTCTCTTCCCATTAAAAATAAATTGCAAAAATTGTATTGATTTCAGTGCAGGAGGATTGGACCCTTAGCCTTCAAGAGGATATTTAATATATTCCGTTACTAGCATCTTAATGGGATACAGCTATACCGTGCTGCACATGGAGCTACATATGATACAGCTCCCTCAGGCTGCTTGACAATATGCTCTCCACTTCAGAGACTAGAACATAAATACAACTCACATGCTCTGTCTTTAGTCATGCCACAGTTTTGTCAACCACATCACATTTTTCTGCCTCAGGCTGCGGTGTGTGCTGTTAACACATGTCTCCGGACTCAGGTCAGAGAGTGCAGGGACAGCATTGCATTGCTTCTGTTTCCACGGGACTTTCCTGTCTTTTCTTGTCATGCAATTAACTTCTCTCTTTCCTATTTTGGCTTCTTTATTATTATTATTTTTCCTACCACACAACATCTATTTAACGTAAATACAATGTAATTTGTACAATTCATTCTACTGTATTTTTCAAGTAGATGTAAAAAATGCTGAAGTGTAGGAAAAGCCTCTGTAGCATATGACTGTTCTGAGTAAGTGAAATCCACTCATTTTCTCAAATTGCAGCCAAATCTTCTTTCTCAAGTTTTCTTCCAGAAGATTTTCAACCTGTGATTACTTAGAATTGATTGAAAATTATCAGAGGTTGAACTCTTGATTAACCTTTGAACTCTTGAGAATTAACAAGGGAAAAACCTTTGGCCCACTTACAAAATTATTTTGCCCAGACATAGAGCTGTTTTGGAAGCTGTTTTGAAATTCCAATGGTTTTGGAATTTCCATATGAAATTTCATAAACATGGAGAGGGCAGGGGAAAAACCATCAATATGTTTTTTGTATTTAACTAACACCAAACACCCTGCAGCTAGAGAGGCTGGACAGTGTATCAGGTCAGGGATTCTTTGTTGCTCCCTATTTTCCTGGGCAAGGTTTCTCCCAGGATGTTGGTGTTATTCTGGGATTTCCTTCCCTCTCTCCCTCTGGACTGATTTTGCCATTGCCTAATGTACACAGTAATGAAGTAGATGAAAGCTGGCCAAGGGCACACAGAAGGCAGTTCAGCTCTAACTGCAAATCCCTCTTCCTCCATCCTTGTTGACTGACCCCACCCATTAGAAAAGCTTTTGTCTAAGAAAAGCAAAATCAACATAAGACTATGTAGACTGGTGACTTGCTTTGTCTCCATCAGTAGCCATAGCTGGATGAACAAAGAGACTGCTCAGCTTCCTGTACTTTCTGGATTCAAAATTGAGAAAACCTTACAATAACAGTTATTTCTTTCATGTTGGACACACTTCTTCATAGGGAAAATATATCTTAAAAAATCACAATGTCTCTGGGTTTTTCTTGTAAAAATTTGGTGGCTTGCCTGTAATGTTTCTAATGCATAAGCATTCATTGCTATCATTGTAAATATTTTAAAGCAAAAGACAGTGAGAAATGTTAATGACAAAGGGCTTATCTTTGAGAAGTTTCTTTCTCCACTGGACATCAAAACAAAATGTAAAAGGCAAATTGGTCTTCAAAACATGCAGAAAAGGAATTCAGGCAGTAGTCAGGCACACACAGCCACATTCTGGCCTCCAAATATAGTTTGGATGAAGATGAAGATGAAGATGGTCATTGTATCATGGCAGAGCTTTGCTCTGGCCTTGTTCCTGTCCTTTGCTTGAGGTGGCCATTTGGCCTGTCAGGGTGCATGGTGTGGTGGGACCAGAGCTCTGTGGGGATGGGCAGGACCCTGCCTGAGTCCCCAGCTCTGCCTCGGGCTGGCAAAGGCACAAGAGGAATGTGTTAGTAAATGCTCAGGGACATTTTATCTCTTTCGATGGGGTGAGCTTAACAGAGTGGTGTCTGGAGTGGTGAATTTCTCCTGGATGGTTTGAGGTGTGTGCTCAGCCCCACCACTCTGTGTTCATTGTGGGAGCTTGACTTTATTTAATCTGGTTAAATAAAGCTGGAAGGGAGCCTAAGTTGCCCTTGGCAGCAAGTGAAATATGCATTGGTCCTGTTGGCCATGGCTCTGAGTGGAGTGAGAAGGGGTGCAGTAAGGAGGCTGGGGAGCTGGTGGACAGTAGTGCTTTACACAGCAAAATCCAAGCAGCTGTGGAGATGTAGAACTGGGTTTAGCAACAGGGGAGTCACTAGTGCTGATGGGTAACTTGCATATTTCTTGTAGTCAGAGTAAGGAAACAATGGAACAGGCTGCCCAGAGAAGTAGTGGAGTCACCATTCCTGGAGAGATTTTAAAGACATGGGATCATGGTGTATTTGGCAGTGCTGGGTTAATGTTTGGACCTGATGATCTTAAAGGTCTCTTCCAAAGCAAATGATTGTACAATTCCATGACTTTGTGCTGGTCCTTTAGAGATATGTTATTCACAGGGAGGGAAAGGATGGCCAACAGAGCTTCAAGAAATCAGTTCTAACCCCATCCTGGGCTTTTCTGCAGCTGCTAGCCCCTGCATGGGGACACCTGGCACAGCTGGGACAGCCATGCCATTTACCTGTGGCCTGCTGGACTGCCTTAGGAGGCTATGGCCCTAGTGCTGTGGCCCTGCCTCTCTCTACCACTGCATGGCTGGTTTTGGCCAGGCAACTGTGAGTGCCATCTTAATTTCCCTCATTGGTGACATGACTAACAAAGCCTTTTACACACCTTTGCTCTTACAAATCTCTTCCCTGGTGCAGAGGGTGAATGTCCATATGTGAATACTGGAGAATGCAGTGGGTCTTGTCTCTAAGCAATAGTAGAAGTTCATTAAGTCCATGCTGTCCTGATTTCTCATTCTTTGCAGATAGCTCAGCATGAAGTGTAAGCCTCTCTCTCTGCTCTAGGCACTCTGTGGTCTGATTACAGCCATGCAGCACCACAACTCCCTCCCAGGGGATGATGGTGCTGCAGTTGTTAGTTCAAACCCTAGAAGCCTGGTTTGGGAAAAGGCACACTAAGACTTGCAAGAAACAAAGGAAAAAAAAAATCCACAAAATACAGTGGAGTAAACAAGATCTGGTTTGCAGAGGCTGACTAAAGACAGCTCGGCAGAGGCACTTCCTAAAGTCACAAATTTTCTTTGCTGCCTCTGTGCCTGTTTCCTGAAGGACCTGAAGTGTTTTCATGGACTCCAGATGTAAGACAATAGGTCATATAATTAAATACCCAAACCAAAAGCATACCACAGCTGATAAATTGTGCAGTTAACACTAAAAGTTAGTATTTTCACATCAAAGTGTCATTTGGTTATAGAACCTCAGGTACAAACACACAGAACAGCCTCTTCTGCCAGGCAAAGCAAGTTTTAGGATTTTAATTTTGGAGGTCTTCATGTTGATTAGGCATCATGTGTGAGAAAAATAAAAGAAGTAATTTTTGTTTTGGTAAAATATGTTTATATTGGCATTTTTTAATGCTTATGTATCATTGTGGAAACATTCTCAGTTTAGTCCCAGTAGTACAATGTTCATAAAACCCAGGGGGAAAAAAAGTACCCTAGTATACCATAAAAACTAAGTAGGATGTGACATTTTGTGTAAAAGAGCAGGGTGGGGTAGGAAAAAACCTCAGTACTAATTCTGAAAAGGGAGCAGTCACTTGCTTGAGATGCCCTGATGAAACAATGGAATTTTTTGCATGAACAGCTGCTCACTGGCGTAGGCACAGGTTGCTGGATTTGGCCAGTCAGTACCAACTGAGCTTTGTTAAAAACAAGGCCCAGGTATAATTTTTAATATATGCCATGGGCAGCCTTTCTTGTGATTTTATCTATGTGCAATTGAAAGGAAACTCATCTAGAAATAAAGAGACTGACGTGTCACATCATGATATTAGTGCAGTGCTACATTTTGTGGCCCATGTTGAGTGCAGCCCTGGAGTGATCCGCTCCAATAACGCAGATAACAGCCAGTAGGATGATTCACCCATCAAGCAATAACGAGCAGCCATTGCATCACCTTCTGTTGTTTATTGTACCCTCAGGCTTTTCAGAATACAGTTGCCTTGATAAAAAGATAAAAGAAAGGAACATAAAACTTGGGTGAAAGAAAAATCTTATTAAACTGAATCTATTTCTTGTCTTCTCTCTGTTTTCTTTAAAGTTATTATTTAATAGGGTTAGACTGTTTGATAGTGAACAATGTTTGAATGAGAACCATTGCTTGTTGAATAACACCTCTGAAGGCTCTTGGTGCTTTAGTCAATGAATAGATGAGACTCATAGAATGTAGGATGGATTAGAGCCAATTCCAGCCCAGAAGAGAGACAGGTACATTATGGGTCAGATTCTAAACACTTTGTTCCACATATTTGGCTTGTCCAGAAGTCAGTAAGAACTTTGCCAGCATAAGAGAGCTGAGTAAAACCTGAGTGATCCCCACAGGCTTTGAAGCTCTAATAATGTTTATGTCTCAACCTCCTCTCAGAGTTCATAATGAGCATTAATTAAATACACCTCAGGGCTCCCTATGTAAGAGTAAAATACTCTTACTCCCACTAAAGAAAGAAAGGAAACCAGTCCTTGCACAGGAGGGCTTGGAGTTCCTTCTGACTCAGGGTCTTATTTCAAAGGACTTTGAGTGGTCAAATGGACATCAGATTTAGTTGTGACCACAAAGGTTTAGTTGTGACGTTGATCCTGTGGCTCAATTTTTGGGAACTCTGACCTCTTCCAGCTCCCCATATCTTCAGGCAGAGATTTTGCTTAGAGATCCATATGCCAATATTCTATTTATCTTTAAGAACATGGAGTAAAGCAGTAATCTTATTTAGTAGACAGTCAATGTAAATGATGTTGAAGATAGCTAGTGTACTTAGTTTATGTGAGGTAGGCACCAAGTGCAAATTTAGTAATATATACACCTAATTTGTTAGCCTCAAAGAACACCAGTATGAAGTCCTCTCAAGTCACCAAAGAAGTAATTAAATGAATTCATTTAAGTAGTTAAAACAAATACATGGATCTGAATGCAAAACAAGGTGCCAGACTTACTCTGTGAGGGAACACTGACAAAGTCTTTGTCACAGAAATCGCACTGGATGTGTCAGTGTGAGCCACAGCATACAAAGAAATGAAGAGGTAGTTTATTGCCTGTGAGTGCTGAAATACTTGCAGGAGCAAACCTCAACCACTGCTATGGTAGGGCCATTTGCTTAGATGTGGCCCATGTGCCTAGATAAGGTCTTCTGATGAAATGATACTTCCTACCTGCTGTTTCACAACCAGCACCTACAAGAACCTTGACAATGGTGAAAACCTGGAGGGTGAAGAGGGACTTATTGTATAAGTATCATGGTTCGTTCTCTCTTTTGCTGCTGCTGAACACATTCCCCATGTGACCATAATCTGCTCATGGGCATGCAGGAGGATTTCTGCTCCTTCTATGTCATGTGGTAGCACCAGCAGAGCTCTCTGTTTAAGCTCACTGGTGGAGTTTAGGCCATGACCAGCACTCAGTGACAGGTGAAAAAAGCAGAGAATCACATTTGGCTCTTTTAAAGAGCTACATGGGAGAATCAGCAGAGAATTTTCATCTTTAGAACAGGCTCCTCTTGGGCTGTGAGTCCTGCAATACTAGGCAAGTGTTTGCATGCAGATCCCCCACACAATCTGCCTTGGAGACTAATAACCTACAGCAAATCATCTGCACACTCTGTGCAGGTTCCCTTCATATAGACCATATAGCTCCAAAAGCATATACACACTTGTAAGATTTTCATGCTAATTCTCATATTGATATCTTTGTATTATTCCTAAAATTTTACAGAATTAAATCACTCTCCGTTTTCCCTAGACTAAATCAAATTTGCAGCACTTCCACTTTTCTGAAGTTCTCATGGTTTCTCCAAGTTTTCTGTGGTATACTTAAAAGTAGTGTTTGGTCTATAATTTGTGACATTTTCACCTTAGTTTGTGTCTAGATTATGCTGTAAAATCTCACATTAATTTAGCTGTCTAAAGTAAAGGAAAAGTTATAAACTTTTGCCCCATGTCTGAGACAAGACTTTCCTTATGGCAAAGTGACCGTCAGGAGGAAACTAGCCAGACAGTCTGAGTGATGACCTGTGGGGGGGTGATGGAAGCCCCTCTGGGACAATGCTTTTTCCTGCTTCTGGAAGTCCCTCCTATTTCCACGTTGGCTTCTGCATCCGGTACTTTACCAGGATTCTCTTTCACATCAAAGCATCTCTCCCCGGGCTACACATGTAGGGGCACAGCCTTAGTTTCCATGGGAAATAGTTTTATCCCAAAGGAAAGGGAAAGAAATGTTTGGTTTAAACATGCTTAACACTCCCCCTTCTGTATAATACATTCTGTTGTTGCACTTTCTCTGGTCCCTTGGGGTATCAACATGCTCTTTACCACACTTACGCTTATTTTCTTAGTTGAGGTGTTTAGAAGGGGCCGTGGGGAAATTTTGCTTTCATCCACATTGGTTAAATAAGCATCATCAAGCTGAAAGCTTGCTAAATTAATTGCACCAAATTGTTTTTTGTTGGTTTCACCCTTAGGATGAGCTGGTCCCAGTTCTACCATTTAGAAGAACTTCATGATGTTCACAATGTGGAATTTGTGTTTCTCTGCTAAAGTTATTAGAAATACAGAAGGAGTCAATGTTTGGATGATAAAGCTGTTGCTTAGCTTAGTGAATAGATCCCTGAATTTATGTGGAGGGATCCATGAATTTTCCTGGAAGAGGAAGTCAAGGTGTTTTTGATAAAGAGTTCAAATCAGATATGAGTTGCCTACTCTGTATTTTGTTGAAAATTTTGTGCAACTTCAGTCAGCCCACAGAAGAAAAAGAAATCTTTGGAAATGAGACTGCTCTTGAGTCATGTTCTCCTCTTGAGTAAACAAGCTACCAGCAAAAGTTGCAAGCTTCATGACAGCAGCTACAACATCTTGAGTATATTGATGTGATGAGGTTTGTAGCTGATACCAATCTATGAAACTGATGGGCTTTTGAGAGCACCATCCCTTTTCTAAGCTTAGGAAGAAGACAATAGCATGTTTCTGATTTGACTGTGAGTGTGGGACCACTCCAAACTACACAAGTCTTTACTGGTAGCCATGACTGAAACCGAGGAGGAAACACCCAATGCTTTCCATGGTCAGGATTATACCAAGCCTGGAGACTCTAACCACACATGTTCCTCCTTAACCCAAATACTTACAGAACATGTAATTTGGTAGCCCAGTTAGTCCCTTTTGAAGTCTCCTGAATTTGTTTGTTTTTCAACTGTTGATGCCATTAGTTCCTCCCCTATTTCCCTCTGTTGGCACATAATTTCTTTGGGTTGGTTGCTCATGCCTTCAGGGTTGCTGGGTTTTTTTCCATGGTGGACTCTTTGATTTTGCCTCTGTTTGGGGGTGGGTAGGTTTTTTGATTATTTGAAGTGCTCTGAATATCTACTTTAATTACATTGCCTTGTACGAGGCTCTTCTACAAGGGTTGCTGGTTGCAAGGCCTCTGACTGCCTCAGTAGCCATGCTGCTGGGTGGAGAAAATGCCATGGAGCACAACTAAGTGTTTTATAAAGACAGTAGCCACTGAAGTGCAAAACTGACAAATTGCCTTCAAGAATGGGAGACTTTGTGTTGTTTTGTTTTACTGTATATAAATGTGTATATATATATATATATATATATATATATATATGTATCAGTACTGACAAACTAAAATGCTTACATCTACCATGGAAGAATGCTAAATCTGGAAACAGATCTCTAGCATCTCACTCAGAAGTGTGGCATTTCTCTTAGCAACAGATTGTCAGGCAGGGCCCAGCAGAGTTGGGGATGTAGATGAATTGGAGACTGTCCAGAAGAAAGCAACAGGAATGATAAAAGCTTTATAAAACATGAGTGATGAGGAAATGTTAAAGAAACTGAGTTTGTTTAGTCTAGAGGAAAAAGACTATGGGGGAAAACGTATGAGTTTTTCAGTATGTAAACAATTGCTTTAGAGAGGACAGCCATCATTTGTTCTCCATGGCCACTGTGAGAAGGATAAAAATAAATAAATGTCATTTGCAAGGACAAAAACGTTAAGCTATGCTTTGGGAACTAGGTTGTGTCTGGATATTGAGCCCTTTCATTGGCAGATTTGAGAACAGGTTAGACCAACACCTTACAGGGAGGAGGTGGCTAAACCATATTCTAACTATTGGGAAGGTATAGGACAAAATGACTGCAGGAAATTTGTTCCAAGACTTCCAGCTTTATCAGTTTATGCAGAAGCACTTTGAAGGGAAAAGATTTGAGCTGGTTAGACATTTAGACATGTAGTTGCTTTATCTAACTGGTAATTCCAGTCACCCTAGTGTCATTTCAACAGTATGAAGCTAAGTCTTTGCTGCATCAGCTTTTCTGGGAAAAGTTTTTAAAGCCATGCAGCTACTCTGTTTAGCAGGAGCTCCCATTCCTTCCTCTTTGCTCATCCTCCTAACTTTCCTTCACAAGATGTAAAATACACTTTGGTCTCCTGCTTGAAGGACTTGGAGGAGCCTCATTCAGCTTCTCCCACTGGTTTGAAAGAAATCCCCAATCTGCAGTCACAGCCAATCCAGGCTTTCCAGTAGGGAAAAGGGTTCATGGTGCCACAGTGGGATAATATAATTGCATGTTTTAGGTATCACATCTCAGGCAAATTGTTCTGGGTCCTCACTGCCACCCTGAGGAAGTTTTCAATGCACATTAATGTGATGTTATGGTATGGGGCTTGTCAGTGTGCACCAACCACTATTGTGTGGTCAGATCTGTAGCCCTGTTCACAACAACAGAAGGAGTGTGGTGTTTGTGTGCTGGAATAACAGTGGGATTAAAATCATCTGGGGAAAGGTGCCTTCTGACCCAGCCAGCTGGTGGGTCAAGGGCAAAGTGGAGGAACAGCTGAAAAAACTGAATGTTTTAGTAAGGGTTTTAAAACCATTAGGAAACATTTATGCAGCAGAGGAGATAAACAGGGAACCTTTAGAAAATGTCTTACAGTGTTTTTTACCTTTGAAGTATTTTTCAGGGAATGATAATTCATTTATAATTAATTGCTAATGGATTTATTATTATCAATATTGATTTCACTTGACAAGGCAAGACATAAAGTTAACAAGTGTAAGGCATTGTGTGCAAAACACAAAGCACCTCCAGGTTCATTACCATGCCAAGTAGGTTGATCAAGAGCCAAGCTTGAAAAATGTGGCATCAGGGGACCCCTTACTGCCAGTCTGCCAGAGAGGACAAGAGTCCTGGAGGCAGAATTGCCATCAACAGAGGAGGCTTATGCAGGCAGCCTTGAGCAGGCCATGGGGGAGATAGTATACTTCTGAGATTAAATCCTATGTGTCTTAGTAGAGACAACTTCTCTCTACAGTATCTTTCAGGGTTCTGTTAATTAAAAAAAAAAAAAAAAAAAAAGAAAGTACTAGGATAAATTTACAAAAATAAATAAATTAAAGAGAAAGTAACTTCTGCCAAAAAATGAACTCTCATGTTCAGCTTCTGCTTGAAACTACCCAGGAGCCACTTTCTCAGGGAATAGCCTGTTATCAGATAAAGGAGGGACTGAATAAGAAAGATAATTCCTTTGTTATGAAAGTCATCCCCCTTTATCAGGACATTCTCCCCCAGCTCTTAATGCTCACTGATTTTTTTTTTGATCTCTTAGCATCTTTATATTTTCCCACCTGTCTGTCAACCTCCTCTGAGGGTATTTTCCTTCTTGAAGCTAAACTTTGCAACACAAGTAAGAGAAAGCAAACAGAAATTTCTTCAATCACTCTCATTGCTTAAAAATTCATAATCATTTCTATAGCCAAAGGCAGAAAAGCTAATTATTTACTGTCCCAACCAGTCTTAGCACCTCCCGGGAAAATGTGCTATTGAGCGGGCTGCACACTGCTGCACCCGCAGCAGGCAGCTCTCATCGCTGGGACCCAAGTGTACCAGCATCACCAGTGGGACCTCTCCAGCTTTGAACAGATCTGCTGCAGCTGGGTAGCTACAAGGCAGAGGAACTCAGCCACCAGGGACTGGGAAGACAGCAGCATCTTGCTTCTCTCCCTGGTGAACCTTGTGGCCATCTTCATAATGGCATTTACAGAAAAGTGAGCTATTTAGCAAAAGACTGTCATTTTTCGTTTTTCAAAGTGCTGCCCATTTGAGCTTGGTATATAATGGAAAAGGAGCACCAGCAGAATTCTGGCTGATACAAGCAAACACCTGTCCAAAAATTATTCACTGAGTGGTGGCTTTGCCTTTCTTTCTATGTGTTTGTCTTTTATGGAAAGATGCCCAGCTCTGGCTACTGCTGTGAGAGATTTGGAGGATTAGGACTTGCTCTCTATCACATTATATTGCTGTCAGATTCCACTGGAAAATCATTTATATGGGCATCCTCTTCCGCATCCTTTTGAAGCAACTCTTTCCCTCTCTTTCTTATGTGTCTTCCAAGGGTCTTTCACAATCTGCCTCTAAACTGAGTTCTGATCCAACATTTATGACTTCTTTGTAACATGTTCTGAACCAAAAAGACCTTCCCCTCAAAAACCTCAAATTCTTTGAACTGCCCCATACAAATTCCCAACAGACTCTTCTTTCCTGTCCTTCTCTTGCTTTTTGTTGTCAGCTGGAGTAGTCTTGCTGCATTTCTCAGAAAATACTGAGAGGCAAACACCTGAATACACAGACTTTACTGAGGTCTCACCAGGGGCTACCTAGGCCCTGCCTGCTGTTCTGCACTGGAACAAGAAGAATAGTCAGAGAGCTATAATATGTAATAGTTTGCCTGGTCTCTGACAAGCTTTAATTACCACTGCTGATTAAAAAGACCTGGGAAGGCTAAGTGTGAATGATGGGGATGTAGCAGAGGTGGATGGTCAGGGATGATAGCTCAGGCACGACATGATGATAGTACAGTGAGGATAATGTGCTGTCAGCACTGGAGCTGCACGTGTCAGAATTAAAAGAAGCAGCAGATCTGAGACAACAGTGATGGGAAGGGCCCTGCAAGGCAGGGAATGAATATGAGGGAATAAGATGTGAAATGGAGAAGAGGTCATTGAGATGGCAAACATACATGTGATTGGCAAGTACAAAAACTCATTCCTTTTCACAGGGAATGTTGTGGAAAGGACTGTGCTATTTTTAACCCTTGGAACTGGATTAGGCTGTTGTGATATGCATCATAAGCCAACCAAACATATGTGTAGTCCTAGCCATATAATATCCAAGACAGCCTAACTTCTGCCTAGGACACCCCACACAGGTGCTTGTGGATTAAAGCAAGAGGCAGAGTCTCCATTATGGTATTTAGACTTCAATACATCGAAAGGGCTGCTCAGAACTCTGCCCTGCTATTGCTCCACCATGGCCTTTCCCACACTGGCTGTACCCCAGCTCCTAGATGTCCCAGCTCTTCCTTCCATCAGGCTTTGGCTTCCTTTTACAGCCCCATCACAAACCTCTCCCTGCCCTGAGCACAGCAGCCACTGCCAAGGCCAAAGGCTCCCAGCTGTTTGTGAGGGACAGTGCCACCTCCCCCCAGCACCCAGCTGGGGTACCTGCCTTGCACAGCTGGGGCTGAAGCCAGCACAGCTCACCAGCTGTAAGGAAAACCCCTGTGTAGTTAAGTCTGCTTCTGGCAGAATAATTATACTGACACGTGCACAGGAAGTTTCTACCTTTTCACATGTTTTCACTGAGAGAATTCAGTGCTGTTTCCCAGGGTTACCATGAGCTAATAGACTGCAGACATGGAGCAATGATGGGATTTTTTCCCTTGTAAAGGCACAGAACTAGTGACTTTCCCCTTCAAGGAAAGCCCTATTCTCCTCTTCCCATGCTTTCACTCTCCCATCCACCCAGCACAACTTGATGTTGCATTGATTGAGTAAATTGTACAGAAGGATGAGAACATCTGGGTGTTGGCTGAGTGTCTCCCAGATGGCCAACACTCTTGCTTCCTTCTTCTTCAAGATGAAAGGGTCCCTTTTAAAGCCAGTTAAAAGAATACTAGAGAATTGATCTGAACACAACAAAGTGAATAGGCCAAGAGTTTCATTTTCATCCTCTACTGCCCTCTGTTGTGAATTGATAAATCTGCAGAAAAAAAAATCTGAACTGCAGCTATTAACAAAAAAATTCAGTATAGAGTTTTATCCCCCCAAAAAAACCCACGATTTTTAAAAGCCCATGTTCAGTTCCAAACAAAACTTATAATTTTGCTTTTTGACATATTTGTTAGTGCATTATTTGCAGATTCCTTACATGAAGGCAAAATTGTAATGAATGAACCATTCAATCCCCATGGATTAACCATTCAATCCCTGGGGTATGCTTATGGAGAGCCTGTTATATTAATAACCCAACCAATAACCAACCTGCTACAATAACCCAAAATAATCCATTTGGAACATGATGATGCCAGGTGGAAGCTGCTTGGAGGGTTCAATGTACAGTGTGTTCCACATACATTGTGGCAAAGTCCCTTTACTTTCACACCTAATCAGCTCAGATGACAGTGGATGAAAGAGCCCTTATCTATACTAGTTATGCTTGGAAACTAGAATGACAATGCATTTACCTAAAAAAAAGAACTCAGAAGAAAATGTGCCTCTTGACTTTTAAAACACTCTCTGGCAGTGTGATTCCTTGGCAATATCATTCCTTCTTTGGCAGTATTCATAGAAAAATGCAGAGGAACAGAATGAGTTATAGTGATGCTAGAAAAAGAAGATAGAAAAGATTATCATGTCCTGTATTTTTCTACCACTTTATCATCTGAAGAGCTCTGAAGGCTTGCAAATAATTGTATACAAATTAATTATTTGCAAAGTAACAATGTGGAGGTAATTATCTGAAAAATCAGAATGGACAAGCAAAGATTAAATTTGATTTTGTTTTACATAAAGGAAAATTTGAGGAAAAAAAATCAAGTCTAAACTGTTTAGGTCTAAAGCCTAAAACTAGAATCCTCCATCTCCTCTTGTCCATTCAAACAAAAAAATTTTAATATTCACAGATGTGTAACCCTTTCAGCTATATAAAGGATGGCAGGGGATTCATAGTGGTAAATGATATGACCTAGCATTTTTTGAGGTGCAAGTGTCCCACTGTGACATCATCTTCACCGTGGAATTTAAGAGTGAAAAATTATGTGTTCTGGATAAAGGTGTGATGATTTGAAGATGAATTTGCAAGAAAATTCCACCTATTTTGGATGCTGATTCCAGATAAGAGTGGGAGAAATTAACTTCTCTGGGCTTTCTTCATTGCCCCACTATTTTGATAGGTGCCCACTGATGTTTCTAGGCCCTCTTCTGCCAATGACAACTAAGCTCTGACAGGCTTACTTACAGAATTTACTTCTTCCTCTCTTGCATACAAAACGGTGTGATTTTTACAGAAGTTGAATTTTCTTAGCTATCTTCTGCATTCCAGATCCATAAAATGACTGGCTTACATTCCAGAAACATTAGTCCTTCAGTATAAATCTGAGCACCCTGAATGGGGAGCTGGGATCTTAAAAAACAAAGCCCTCTGCTCCTAGAGCTCTTATGGCATTTCATAAAAGCAATAATCCATCTTTTGCCAAGCAAGGATTCTCTCCCACAGACCATCTATGTGGTTTCCATCTGCACATTAATTGGAAACTGCTTGGGGTAAAAAAGGATTTATATATTTCAAATTGCAGCTGTTCCCATGCTCTGGCAAGGTGCAAGGGAGCTCTTTTCCCACAGTCCAGCCCTCCAAGGAGAAACCACAAGCTGACTGCAGACCTGGAGCACTGAAACTCTGGGGCATTTGGGTGGTATCAGCTGGGCTGAGGTGGAGCCATGTGCCAACGCTCACTGCAAGGAGCAGTGTGGCAGTTTTCTCTTGGGCAAAGGGCTCTCTGCTGGGTACACTCCTTCCTGCAAGTCTTCAGCAGTGTCTCCTTCTCTCTGACAGCTGTGGTTGAAGGAAAATGTATTTTGTACTGTTTCTGCTAGGTAAACATCTTTAATGACCCAAAATTGATGCTGATGACTTCCTTCAGGCATATAAATCTTGAAACACCTGGGAGAAGCCTAAAAGCACAGATGAGAACCCTCAGCACAAAAACTAAGCTGAAAAGCATCAGAGGATGAGCAGACAGAGCACTTTTGTCTTACTCAGACCCACTCTGGAAAATGGGACTTGCCCATACAGAAAATTACAAGGGCCCTGAAGAGCAAAAGTGATAACAGGTAGATAAGCATTGCATTGGTCTTACTGGGAATGGTCCAGCAGTGGCTTACAGTCAATCAGTTTATCAAAACAGCTTTTTTCCATGTGCAAGGGCTAACAGCTTTGGCAACATTCATCCTCAAGGAGCACTCACAGAGCAGATCTAAGGAAGATTTTACTCAAAAACTGCCCTGGCATTTCCTCACTTAGGAAATGATAGGGACAAGAACCTGGAAAAGGGGCCTAGATGGACTGTATCCTAACTGGAAAACTCTTTTTCAGACTTGCTCTCTGTGCTGATCTTCCTTGCAATCTCATCTTGGGATCTGTAAAAAAAAAATCCCCAACATTTATAAAATATCAGAGCAAGTTTATCCATGATATGAGAAACATTCCATGGGTATTATTTTAGCAATGGATCCAGATGGTGATCTACTACAGCTTAGTAACCAGAAAGATTTTTACAGTGCTCTGAGATAAAATTTTTCTCAGGTCTGAAATCAGAGGAATTGACTGAAAGCCTCTCTACATGAAATCTATAATGTGAAGAGCCAAATGGAGTATTTATTTTTATGATTAAACTAGTCAGCAGGTTAGTTTTACTATAATGTAAATACAGGTTTTTTGGAAGGGATAGTACATAGCTAAATGCTATGCACCAGTTTTCCATTGCTACAGGGATTTCACTGCAATGTACTTAAAGCTCCATCCCATGTTTCAGCAGGGCTGAAAGCCTGCTAGTGCTTTGAAATTATAAAAGTAAATGAAATTGAATAGCAAACAAAAAAAGTCCAGACTTGATCAGTGATGATGAGAGAATTCCAACTGGGTCCACTTGGGAGCAATGATCAAGAATTAAGGTCTTGATATTTTTTTAAGCTAACAAATGAAGCTTCTTTATTCTACTTAAATGGGATAAGAAAAGCCTTATTAAAGGAACTAACATTTGTACTAATCTGCAAGCCACATCCCTATTGGCCCCAGCAGGGAAAAAAAAAAAGAAAGACTTCTAAAAATGTTTAACAAAATGCAGAGAAAATGAGAAGAGCAAGAGATAACTTTAAAATGCGCAACTTTGTTTCTGTGGAAGAAGGAGAAAAGTCTGTTTTCATAACTGAGTGAAGAGGCAGGAGCATGAGGTGCAGCTGTCATCCTCTGCACTCCAACCTCCAGAGTTTACAGTCTGCAGGCTGGCTGCAGAGGGGCTCTTGCCAGGTGTATGAAGGTGGCCTGGGGCTCAGGGTTTTGCCCTTTTTTGTTGTTTTTTTTTTGGTTTTGACTGAGGATTTGATTCCCTCAGGCACCTGCCTTACCAGGATTACTTGCATTTCTGGCACGACTGATCTCAGCAGGTGGCTCTGTGAGGGCAGCATGCCCATTCCTGAGCAAGCCGAAATATTGGCCCTCTCTGCTGTCACATTGGCAGCCTTCAATGTATGCTCATCTCCATATAAGTACTGCTTAGGCTCCAAATTTGGCCAGTGGTGAGATTACTGTACCATCTGTAATCTGTATGCTCTCCTGAATCTCTGGCTGGCCCTCTGGCTAAGGGGATCTTTCAGCACTCCTGCTGTATCTGCTCCATGTCCATGGGCTCTTGGTGGCACGGTTCAGTGTCACTGCCTTGACTCTAGCTGACAAGGGAGAGCAATAGCTGTGAAGATGTGTCAACATCCCTGGCTGCCAACACAGAGGCAACCTGAATGCGTGCCCAGGGCTCCTCAGGAATTAAGATGTGGCTTCTAAATCTTGTGGCTGCCTCTGCACAGCCCTGGTGACCTGCTCTGGCTGGATTAGTGACAGAGTAATGCTGTGAGGACACTTTCACAGGGCTGGTGGACTAATCCCTCAGCAGGGGAGGAGAGAGAGGAATAGCATGAGCAAGATAAGAGAGAAGATCCCTTGGCAAATGAGTAGCAATAAGTTAGGAGGGAACCACTGCTATGAGAATTGAGGACAACATGCCCTCATTAGTCTAAGACATAAAAAAGACAGGGGGTGGCATGGGGTGTGCAGGAACAAAGGATAAAACTTGGCCCCATTGTAGAACTATATAAAGCAATAGTTGAAACAAAGTCTCACTTTAGTCTTTTCTTCATATGGACCAAGTCCACCTGTGAATTGATAACCAAAATACAATTTTGTCCTCATCTTAAGTTAGTGTTTAAATGGAAGTGATGAGAAAGAACTCCCAGAAGGACCCTGAGCTCATTAAGAAAAGAAGGCACAAGGGTTGTTTTATCCATCTGAAGAAATACCGAGTGAGGGAGAATAAAAAACACAAAATCTGAAATACAACAAGTATTGAAATATAGAAAATCTAATTTGTACTTAAAACGTATTTACTGTGAAAGTGGTCAGTCACAGAAACAGGCTGCTCAGAGAGGTTGTGGAGTCACCATCTCTTGTGGTATTCCAAATCCAGCTCCATGCAGTGTTTTGCAAAGTGCTCCAGCTGACCCTGCTTTGAGAAGAGGGATTGGACTAGATGGGCTCCAGATAACCCTTCCAGCCATTTTTCCCCCTTTATATCAAATCTCACCATGGATTCAAGTTGTGCCCTCATGATGAGTTCAGTACAGTTCTTAAACTCCTGCTCAGCAAACACATGTGAGATATCCCATGGAGATGCATGTTTTTACATAAAGTTCACCAATTCTCCATGTCTTACACTTTTAGGTAAACATTTGTTCCTAAAATTGCAAGCTATGAAGTGCTTTCTGACTTGCTGTTAATGATTGCATCAAACTGAGCAGCAATGAATTCAAGGCTAAAATGGGGGGTCTTTCCATGAGCCTCAGAATTTCCAGCTGCTGCACACAAACCCCATTACTACAGAATTGTGACACAGAATAATGAAGTAACTTATCCAGGCTAAATTGGGTCAGAGTTTTGACAGTGATTTTAGTGAAAGCATGGTGAGGTTCTTTGGGTTTGGCTGTATTTTTCAAAGAACCAAACCTGATTCCTAATACAAGGAAGCATGCCCAAGTTACATGGCTCTATATTTTAAATAGAACTTCCTTTTAATAACCTGGATTTAATGCATTTTACAATGTATTTATTATCTCACACTGTGATATTTTGTAACTTAGATTTTCAGCTAACGAGTAGCTCATCTAATGAAAATAATGATTTTTTCATGCTGTACTACATGGAAACTTAAAGTATTTCAATTAAACAAACCACCTCATTAGTGTGCCTTGATAACATAGTTGAGTTTTCTTTGATATGGTCAGAAATATCTAGCATGCTTTTGGGATGCAATCAAACTCTCCAATAAACTTGTTGCTAAAGACAGCTGCCTAGCACCATGTATTTCTTGAGCAGTCAAATGACCTAGTTTAGAAGTGTTTGAAGCCATTTTATACTCTGGAAGGAGAACAAATTAACCTTGTTTAACAAGTAGTTTTCAATTTGTGTTCCAGCACTCTTCCGCACTCTACCATCTCCAGAGCAGTAGCATGGCCTTATTTCATCCTTCCATCCTAGCCTATATACCTAAAGCTACAGCTTTGGGAGGCACCTCATCTGCTGCAAGGACCCTGGGTGGGGGTAGTGTCATTGCTCTCAAAATGCATTTGAAGCCACAAGTCTTGTTATCTGAGGTCTGCTTCAGTTTTTTTGTTCTTTATGAAGAATCAAAAGAAAATCAGGGCCATTGCTACCTTTCACTTAGATTTATTCTGCCTGTTGCTTTGAAAGGCTTGTTCAAATGAGTGTTTCCAGTAAAGCAGAGAACTCTGCAGCAAAAACCCAGCTTTTGATTGAGACAAGACCAAACTGATCTTTACTGCAGAAGATTTGGCTGCAGCTTATTCTCGTTGGGGTCATACCTGTGGCTATTATAAATCAATTTATCTCTGTTCAGGGAGCTGGTTTTTATCAGATGAAGACCTGGATTCATTCACATTTCCATAGTTTCTCTGAGAATGAGATTTCTGGGTAGTACTCTTTCTATAAGGCTAATGTACATGAAAGTTACATTAAAGTTGTCTTTTAAGCTCTTCCCTTGAATAACTTGGTTCAGATTTGGAATTCATTATAGGCAAAATGATTTGCAGAAAATATCTCTGATTGTTGAAAGTAATTAGCTCCTCTTTCATCAGCTGCAGTAAACCATACATTTAACACTAGGTAGCTTCACCAGCTCTAAGTGTTCACTATAAAGGAAAAGCAGGTGAAAGGCATTTAGTCCATATGCCTGTAATAACCTTTCCTGTCACTCTACTCTTTTGTCAGGTCTTTCAAATAGGACTTTAGCGTGGCTTTTTATCACTGTGAAAACCACATTAAGCACCAAACAAGTAAGCTTTTCACACACAAGGTTTAACTGGTGCACTGTTACTTTTGGGAAGCTGCATGGTATCTCCCCATCTGCATTCTTTCTCCCTCAGCAGCAAAACTAAAGTGGACCTTGTTAGTTTTCTATTCAAGTCAATTTTGATGCCCTCTGCTCTCAGCAGACAAGATCTTCATCCTGCTGCAATGAAATACTTACATCCAGCATGCAAGCTCTCATCCACCTTTGCCTGCCTGTTTCAAACCCTAAATTCTAAGATTAATGCAAGTTGGCAGTGTCCCTTTAATCAAAAATTAATGCTTGTCTTCAGTCTCCTCAAAGCACTTAAAATCTAGCAGCTTTAGAAGGGAGTGAATCATTAGTGCTGCTGTCCTCTGCCTCCCATCAAGCAGGAGGTTTGACCATGGGCTGTTACAAAAATGGGGGTGCTGTGTTGCCCTCCACAGAGCACTGTTTGGGATCAGCCTGCCTGACTTCTGCTCTTTTTGCTGCTCACAGGGAAGAGGGTGCAGAGCAATCAGAAAATCTGCTCAAGAATAAGATGAAGCCAACACTTTCTTTCAGAAGTTCGGAGCAGGCCCTTCTTTGCACCTGCCATCTCTGTGCAGACAGGTACTAAAACTCACATCTGACTATGCCAGAAATACTGCATTCAGCCGTCTCAGCTTCTATCCCAGGCATATCTGCTGATCAGCCAGTTAGTCTGGGATATTCATAGGACTCAACTCCAGATTGAGTCATTCTGATTCCTGGACCTGTGAGAAGCTGGGCTTACAACTTGGCAGCCGAGTGCTTGGAAAGCTGGCTGTGAGCCCCTCTGAAAGCCTGGCCTTAAACCTGCAAATATGCAACTTGGAAACCCCTGTAAGGAGCAGCCAGTCTGATGCCAAGCATAAGCCAAGTTCACCACAGCTTCATGAAAAAATAACATCTTCTGGGATTTTTGCAATGCACAGCAAAGTACAGTGTTGCAGAAATCTTTTGTAGGCAACTTTCTGTACAGTAAGCTGCTGCTCTGCAGGCATGGCTACCTAGCATTGACCCAGGCATTTCTTTCAACACAGTGTCACATCCTGTGTTCTATCAGTGTGATGCTTTATGATTTAATATGTTCTGTTGTTTGCTTCTCAAACCATTTATTTTTTCTTCCAATTTCTCTTCAAACAAGGTGAATTCATATTATTTCTTTGTTCCAAACATTCATAAATACAGAGGTATGTAGGCACCTCTAGCCCTTAATTGCTTCCTGTTGAATACCAATAAAAATGTATATGGACAGATAGATATTTTAATGTGTCCCTAATTATTCAAGTGCAGTTTAGGTTGTACCTAGCAAAGAATATCCAAAGGCCCATGTGCACATATTTGCTTGCTGACTTTCTGCTTCTCTTCTTTTTGAATCTAAAGTGTGTAGGATTGTACTGGGCTTTTACTTTTGGAAAATTTAGCTCAATCTGACTTACGTTGTAAGAAAAATTGAATCACAGATCATCCTAATTATTGGAAGTATTTACCTAATCTTTAGCATGTTATAGCCTGGTCATTACCATTTACAGTATATTACAATTTTAGCTGTTAAAATATGTTCACAGCTGGGCAGTACCTTGATAGCTCCTGCAGTGAAATCTGGTGTGAGGGGAGTGTGTGCTGCATACAATAAATGCAGTGTGAAAATATAAAGGGCAGGAGATTTGGTCCAGTGAAATGTGCAGCAAATCATTGTTTGAAGGTGACTAATTTTACATGTAGCTAGCCATACAGAACACAAATCCAAAGGGACTCTTACCTTCATGTCTTCTTGAAGAATGAAGGCATTTATGGAAAAGTAGGGTAAGGAGACATGGGGAGAAGACAGGAGGCAGCTCATTAATAGACTTAGAGCAAAGATATGGATACACTTAACTGAAGAGGGAAGGAAAGATGCTTTCTTCTCTCTTCATATGATGAAAATAAAAAGTGATCAGGATAGATTTTTGCTATCCTCTGGGCATTAAAAGCTTAAATGCAAAATGCATGACTTATTATATCTAGCCAAATCTTAGGGGTAAATAGGCAGTATGGGGAATTAGTTGTTGTTAATTGGACTTCTGAGCTGAATTCCCTGGGTGCTGTACTGCCAGCATATCCCTTTTGTTTTAATATTGAAACAGGGAGAAGCCAGCTCTATGATGGATTCATTCCACTATAAAACAGCAGAGCACACTAAATCATCTTCAAAATAAGTTGCATTTGTTGAATGTAAATATTTTAGGGTTAATTTCTGCATGTACTGTAAAATGTATTTGTGTGTTTCTTCACTGATCATTTTGAAACTGTAAAGTAAATCTTCAAGTAGCATAAACTGCCCAATTGTTCTATAATAATTGAAAATATGACTTGCTGTTCCTTAAGCTATTGTATTTAGACCACATTTTTTTATATACTTTGGGGTAGTCAGTTCTGCTTCCGGTGAAGCATTGAGCTCCTCAGAATTCCATGGCAGTGAGTGTGCTTTCAGTGATGTGCAATCTTGAAAATGTGCAGTCTTGAAAATCGTATTTCATATTGTTTTATCAACAATATACACAGTGTTCCTTCTTTAGAAAGATTTAACAATAATCACCAAAAAAGCCCCAAAACCCAATGATCTCCCACTGATCCAGGAGACCCAGAAAAAAGTCTTTGCATCAAGCTTTTCTTGTAGCAGCCAGTCCAGTCTCACATGCTGAAAAAATTGATAAAGAACAAATCCCCAGAGCCAAGGAGAAGGCACAGGTCACACACCTCCTTTAGCAGCCTGTTGTAGTTGATTCTCCTTGCACAGCTAATTTTCACTGGTAAAATACAAAAGGTAACTGAGAAAAACAGGCTTCTCTCGCATGTTCAACCTGGTAAAACATCATGAAGAAATTATGTTTTAGTGTTTCTGAAGTGCTCTGAAAAAAAACTAGGGAGATGTTTATATGAATTATAAACTCCTCAGAGAATGGAAGGTGCAAAACCTTCCTGTACTGTTAACGTATCTTTAAATCATTGAGACAAATATAATTTATTTTAAAGGTACACTAATGCATAATTGACCTTTCTTCATTCTTTACCTCTCCCCTCATCCCTGTACGGTCAACATTTGCCATGGTAGGTAGCCCTTCCTATTTTAAAGAACAAAGCCACAGAAAAATGTCCAAAATTCTGGATCCCTTTGACACTTACCTCTCACTCAGTAGTTTGGTCTCAGTCAATTCAAAGGAGTTTTACTATTTATTAGACTTGAAATAGAGTCTATTCTATACCTTTCTCACCTGTTCATAGATCCATGTCAGTTTATGCCATCTGGTTTTGAATAATTTCTTGTGGAAAGGGGCAGCTACACCTGGTATTCGGTGTTCACTACTCTTCCCAAACTTGCGCAGATAAAGAATTGTACTTTAATTCTCTTTGCACAGACCCTGAGATTTTATTAAATAGTAACATCAATTACATTTATTTTAAAACTGGGAAACCTGGACCCAAAATCATGGTCAGCACTACCAGTGCCCACATAGCTGATTACACTGCCCTTAGTTAAGTGATTGACCCAAGTCTGCCACAGGAAGCTCTGGCAGTGAGAATGCTTTGCCCCTTTTCCCTCTAATTCAGGGAAAATTCAGCCATTACCCTCGCCTTGGGTGGCCACTGTTGGGGGAAGGAGCAGTGTGAGGTGATGATCCCAAGCAGCTCTGGAGACATCCCCAGTGTGAGTCTTCCCAGAGATGTGAGATTCCTACAGCACAGTACACATTGCTGGGGAAGGATGGCCTCTATGCCCTTGATGTCTGGATGGTCAGAAGGCTTAGACGTGAGAAGGAGACAGGTTTAGCTTCATTTGGCACCAAGGGTGAAATGCAGATTTCAGAGCCTGGAAGAGCTGTACAGAGCCCCTTTATTTTTCCATTGCTCTGTGTGGAAGATGCATGGCCCAGCTTGTCACGGCTGCACCAGGAGAACTGACACAGGGGATGTTGTAGGCCAGGGACCCTGACTTGAGCTTAGGGGCTGATGAAAAGCAAACATGAGCTGTCACCATGCAGAATTCACATCTCAGCTGCTTGTGCCGCCCACGGGCTCAGTACCCTGCTCCATCTTAAACATTTTCCACAGGGGAGGGGGAGTGCACACAAAGCCTGTTTAATTAGGCGTTGTGTAGGAAGGATGAACTCTATCCCAAGTGAGATGAAGGATTGCATGTCTCCTCCAGATGGTGAAAGTATTTTTTTCTTTATGGCAGGAGAAAATAAGCAGGTGTGAGTATGGGGCCTACCTGTATTGGTTTTAATCAGCAACTTTAGGCAAACTCAGTGTTCTCATCAGAAAAAGGGAAAAATAAACAGCTGAGCACTGTGATTCATTTACACTTCAAATATACTTTGAGTTGGTTATTCCTCAATTAATCAAATAGCTGGTGTATCCCTAAAGTAGTATAAAGTGACACGCTGTGTGAAATCAATTTTCCCTTCCAAAATCATTAAATTCAGTAGCCTGTGACTACATCCCCGCTAATTCTAGTACCGGTCCTTTCATCCTCCATTAACTTTGGCACGCCTAACAGGCTGTCAAAAATAATTTCCCAGAACGTAAATAATTCAGAAATTAAAAATTAATAAATAATAACAGAGAGCTACTGGGAGATAGACTGGGTCAATTAGTCAGCTCTGCATTCTGTTTCTTCGCAGCAGGGGGGCAGCCACATTCGTTACTAGAATCTTTCCTCCGATTCCTAGGTCTGATTTACGGCTCTTCATTACTGGATCCAGTCAGACACAATTACCTCCATCACTATCTCAGTTCCTAACTTCAAAGAAACACACATTTTCTTGTCTGCTTTTTTTCTCCTTGCAGCAGCCTCAGCTTGACGTCCCTGGAATTTCTTCCACGCGGACTAATTAATAAGACTTTGACTTATCATATTCACTTCTCTTCTTTGATGTCCTACCTTAGTCAATCATCCTATTTAATTAGAATTTCAATGATAACTTTACTTATCTCGTGGCTAGATGTAAATTAAAATAACGGGATTTTAATTCTCTTTCTTACAGGGTTATGACATTTTTGACAGAAAAAGTTTCAACCCAAATACGATATTATGTACTTCCTACGCTAGGACTGCATTCCACTAAATTGTTTTTCCCTTTGCTACAAAATAATTTTGCTTGTTTAACAAGCACCACTGAAATGGAAATGAACTACAGCTTCTCATAACGTAATTTGCACAGGTCTGTGTTGTGGAGGGTTATGTTGATAGAAATTAGTATAATCAGATTGTGACACATGCCACGTAGTTAACAAGGAAAGGGAAAGAGATTTTTCAGAAAAAAATCAGCTCTGAAGAGACAGTGGAGCCGAGGACCTCTTCTTTCTCCCCTTTCCAACAGTTGATAATACTTTTCCAACGTTTCTTGTTTCCTTTCCACATTTATGGACCTAAACCTGTTGGTTGTATCCAAGCAGCACCTGAGGCTGGATTCTGACTTCAATGAGACATTTCTAAAACATATGCATACACTGTTCACGGAAACAGTATCATGCCTGTGACTTAACAGGAGCAGCACACCCTCAGCCACATCTTCTCTCTGCAGTACCCCAGCGTGTGCTTGCCCATAGGCTCACTTTCCTCCCCATGCCTCTTAGAATTTGTCAGTCTAGACTGGTACAACAGCAAGAGACTATGAGTGAAAACATTTCACATTTTTTAATTGAAGCTTATTGTGGAGAAAAGCCCTAGAGGGATCCATGAAGAGAAGTTAATGGGGAAGTGGAATCCTCCTGGGGCCTGGTGGATTCCTGGAAGTGGTACAGAAGTGTGAGGAAAGTATAAGGGGATCCAGCCAGGCTTATCAAGCCTTATGCCTTTGGGAACTCTCACTCTTACTCTGCTGGACCTTTCCATGTGACCAAGCAAATTGTCATGCACATAGATAGGGGCTTTCAGTAAAAAGAGAGATCAAGAGAGGACCACGTGGAAAAGAAAGGAAGGATGGTCAGCATACCAAGAATTGGTCTTAAACTGTGAACAAAACGTTCTTCTGACGCATTAAACAGAATATGGTGACAACCTGCTGGCTGGTGCAAAATATATTCCATTACTAAACTGCCATCAGAGATGATTATCTTTCCAATTGGATCTGGTAGAAAAGAGGTTTACAGTTTTGCACTGCCAATAGGTAAGTACACCCTGGAAGCCAGCCTCCAGTTTTCTCAATGAAAAAGGCCCACAACCTCAGGTGCTATTCTTCCACTGACATCCTAGAAGGGGAAAAAAAATGGATTTTATAGGATGCCACTGTTACTTTTCCACATTGTTGGACTGCGCACTTGCTAATCCATCCCCTTTGCTACGTTCAAAGAAAGAAGAAAATGCAGAAAGAGTTAATGAGACATGTTGGATGTGGAAAATGACTGCTCCCAAAAGAGACGTTTTGGTCCTGTGAAGAGGTAGGAGTATCAGAGAACATGAATCAATTGACTAATCTGTACAAAATGGGCTTAGTGAGCTTCTGCTTCAAATCTTATCCCCACATTAGATAGCATTAAACCAGTTGTCATTAAGCTTACATTTCCAGATGCTCCGGTGAGCCGTTTGCCTGATAGCCCTGTTCCTCTTTAAAAAAAAGAACTGAAAATGCTTGAAAAACTAGGCCAGTACATCATCAGAAGCAACTGGCTGGAATTTAATTGACAGTTTCTAAAATTTACACTGGTTGAGTTTAGAGCCTAAACGGGGTAAGTTCAAAAATGTATCAATACTATTGTCAATAATAAAATAGTTACCTGTTGCACTGACAATGTCTAAACTATTCTATAATAATTTAATAGTGTTGTTCTTTAACAATTGGATTCTGTTACACTTTTATATTTAGGCATGATTATTTAATCTAATTTAATTGGCTTTCTTATTCCCTTCAGGGTTCTGGGCCTAGAAAGTTCATGTTAAATACTCTAATTGCTCTGAAATGTACTTGTCTTTTAAAATATGCTCCTGTCTTAAATATACCCTAAAATCTAGTTCATACATATTTTCTCTCCTTTCATGAGTTAAAAAATAATTCTGGTGTCCATGATTTGCACTTAAAAAGAGTCAATAATTAACCAAAATTATAATTATAGATTGAAAACAGGGAGGATGCAGTACAACAAACTGTGAGTTACAAACACATAAATAAGGCCAGGAGCACACATCAAAGGATTCTGAGCACCTGCTAATCTCCAAAAGCACAGCTGAAGCCGCTAACGATGGCAGCAGCAGCAGCAGCAGCACCCTACATGTTTAATGTGTGGGTCCCTGAGTATCATTGTGGAACAGTGCTCAGGTCAGTGGAGCAAAAGAGCATTTGAGGGCTCACAGACAGTGGGCCCAACCCCATCCTCCTTGCAGATGGTGATTTCCCATTGATACTGTATGAAGATCTTGACTGTGAGAGCCCGCATCAATTATGGCAGCAGCCACAAGGCATTCACATGCACCATGAGAAGGAGGGGATGGACTTGGTGTGGCAGTGGGAACACCACCACTGCCACCAGAGGCTGGGGAGCAGAAGTGATGGAAACACGCTCTTTAAAACCTCTTTGTCCTTCATGTGTCAGAGGCAGGTGGTGGGGTGGGATCCAGATCCATTAGTAAGGTCACACATGGATAGCAGAGGCCAGATGCTGATTTCAGAACACAGAGGCAGCTCTGCTTGTCAACATCCTTCTCAGCTTGGCAGGGACCCGGGGCTGTGGGATAGGAGCTGAAACAAACATCTGGGAGAAGTGTAGTCCAGGGAGTGTTTCTCCTTTCTTTTCTATCAGCACAGTGTTGAATGAAAGGCAAGGGCCTGCCAGAGGCACCTTCTGTGCATTTAGATTTAATATGGCAGATCTGGCATCACTGGAATGCTGTTCCTGGCTGCTGACAAGCCATCCTATGGTCTCTTAGCTCTTGCTATTTCCTGTATTTTATTTTTTCAGGGGTCTACCAGAGGCTATTAAATAGATGTTACAGAACATTCTGAGTTTGAAAGGGACCCACAAGGATCATTGAGTCCAACTCTTAAGAGAATGGCCCATACAGCAATTGAACCCAGAACCTTGCTGTATTCAGCACCATGCTCACACCAACCATTTGAGATAATTTCAAAAGTCAGAAAATGTGACCCGGCTCAGGACACTTGGACGATGCTGATGGATGAACATGGGGAGAGTTTCACTAGCTGTGTCCTTTTTTCCCTAGGCTTTTCCTAGGTACCCATGACTTGGAAATGGGAGGATCAGCAGAGAAAGGTTTAGAATTTTATGCTCCTGCCTGAGCACCTGTCCCAGATCCTGTGACAAAGTGAGCAGAGCAGGAGGAGTCCGGCAGATGTGGGCATTGTGCAGCTCTCCAGAGGGCCCGGTTTCGGGATTAGCCTGTCTGTCTGGTCCAGGGCCCGGGAAGGCCAGTGCTGGTCAGGAGCGAGGGCATCTCCAGGGGAACAGAGCTCGGCAAGGGCAGCCCTGCGGTGCTCCAGGCAAGGCTTTGGAGGGATTCTGGGGGACCAGCCTTTCCTTTTGGAAGTTTTGTGTAAAACACGCGGTTCCCAGGCGGCTCACGTGCCAGTTTGCCGTGGAAAAGCGTGTATGGGTGACTTGTAATTCAGAGCTTTGAACCGCAGGATGGGGAATGGCTTCTGGGCCCACAGCTACGTAATTACCATAACGAAGCACAAACCCTTCTTTCCGAGGACAGAAGCCGGTATTTTAGTAAAACAGTTTTTCGGTGAAACACCCAGTAAATAAAACGGGGTCCCCTTCGCGCCCATTGCTGCTGCTCCCGATCCCACCGCCGAGCGGCGCCCCGCCCCGCTTTAGCCGTACAACATGGCGCCGCCCTGCACCTCCGTGCCGTACAACATGGCGGTGCCCACTCGCCACCCTGCCTGGCAGACGGATTCCAGCGCGCAGGCGCCGCTATTTCTTCCGGGCTCCAGCACGACGCTATTTCAGTGTTGACCCGCGCGCTTCCGCTTCCTCTTCCGGGTCCGGCGGCGCCAGGTATGGCGGTGGGGGACTGGGGGCTGCGGGTGCCCATCCGCCTCCATCCGCGGCCCGGCCGGCAGCGAGCGCGATCCGAGGCCCCGAGGCGCTGTGGGGAGGGACCGGCGGCGCTGCTGCCGCTGGAGCGGGGGGGCAGAGCTGCCCGGCACAGAGGCCGGGCCTTCCTAGGCCTCCGCGGGGGGAGCTCCCGAGCAGGGCCCGAGTGTCCCGGGCTGCGAATGTAGCTTATGTTGATTATAAAATACGTAGCTGCTAAAGCAGCTCCTTAGGAGAGCGTGACATAATTCAGGCAAGACTGGGATGTTTGAACAGTGTTCAAGTCAGTTCGCTTGAATCTTTATTGCGGATCGCGTCGTGCCCGCTGTCACGCGTTTTGTTGTTCTGTAATATAGTTGTGGTGGCTGTCGCTGATCAGGGAAGGCTTTAGTTTTATTAATATCGAATCGGCAGCTGCTGATTGACAACTGGCTCCGTACGGCTGATCCTGTGAGATGAGAACTTCCGTGTCAACGTCGAGCCCTTAACTAATGCCGCTTTGGTTTTCACTTGTTTAGGGGTGAAAAATGGTGCAGCGCCTGACATACCGCCGTAGGTTGTCCTACAACACAGCTTCCAACAAGACCAGACTGTAAGTAAGAGTTTGTATGAAAACCTCTGTTGTAAATAGGTGATTGTTACGTTAACTGAGTGTTTTTCTGCTGTGCTTAGGTCCCGAACACCCGGGAACAGGATTGTTTACCTTTACACCAAGAAAGTGGGAAAGGCCCCCAAATCAGCATGTGGTATTTGCCCAGGAAGACTTCGTGGTGTAAGTATGGTTATAAAGGGTGTTCTCTGCAGCAGCTTTCTTTCAGCACAAAGAACCTTTCCAAGTATACAGTGAGCCTATTTATTGACCAGTTCTTGTTAAAATAACTCTTTTCTTTAAATATTCAAATGAAATGTTATGCAGTTTAGTGGAAAAATAAGCTTTGGAAGCTGAAACATTTTTAATGCACTTGATTTGCATTATTATTAATCAAACTCTTGTTTTAGAAGATCTGAAGTTTTTGAGGCTAGGCGGGCTATTTATTTTTTGAGGCTATAGAATCAAAAACTAATCAGTTTTTGATTCTATAGCAGATGTAAAAAAGTAAATTGGACCTATTAGGCTTGCAGAAAAAAAGGGTAAACCAAGTTTAGAAAAGTCTTGTATTTAGATAAAAGGTTTTTTTTTTTTTTAATGTTTTCTTAAAGTAACACCATTGCTTTTAACAGTTATGCAAATGCTTGAGTAATGTTGATATTTGAGCAGTTCCTATCTTTGAAAAAAACAAGTCTTTTTTTATAACAAATTTTTGAATGAACCTCTTGGTGAACCCCTGTAGTGGGATGAAAAGATCAGCTTAGGGATGCTGAGTATGGCACATGCAATGAGCTGCAACCTCGCTCACTTTTTAGCATCTTGAATAGTAAACTTCTGGTGTTGCTGCTGCTTTTTGTTTTTTTTAAACTATGAAAGTGATCTTGGTTTTTATGTGGCAGATGCACAAAATTGCTGTCCTATGACACACTTAATTTTTTTTTTTTTTTTTTTTTGCTGTCTGTAGGTCCGTGCTGTGCGCCCCAAAGTTCTGATGAGGCTGTCAAAAACGAAGAAGCACGTCAGCAGAGCCTATGGTGGTTCCATGTGTGCCAAGTGTGTCCGTGACAGGTAACTTACAGAAAGCCAGCTTTATTCCCGAGGTTGCTTCTTACAAAATTTTTATATCCCTCTCCGTTCTCATAACGTGGACCCAAACTTTGAAGGTTCTTGTCTGACACTGGTGATGGGGGATGGAGAGTGTGAGGCATGTCAAACAATGATGTGTGTGATTTTGTCCCTTGGGTTTGAGGAAGCTCCTGCATGTGGAGAAACTTTGTGTTCTTCAGGATTTCTTCCTACACTGTTGCATGAATGCTAAACAGTCTGCTCAGGCTGGATTTTTACCTTTTGTATTGACTGCCCAAAGTAAAGATTATTCTGTTGTCCTCTTTTGTCTTATGCTGATTCAATTTAATTTTTCACTTCTTTGTAGTGTTTTGGGACTCAGAGATATTATTTGGCAGTGTGTTTAACAGCTTTATGTGGTTAAGCTTTAAAATGGCCTTTGCTGGACCTCACTGAACTCAGTTTTATTGTGTAGCAGTTGCATATCTTATGCTTCATTGGCAGTTTTGAGGAAAAACATGACCATGAGTGTGTTATCTCTGTGAATGGTACATAAAGCAGATCTCTGGGGTCAGCAGTCTAATGCCAGTTTTTTTCATCTGTAGTGACAGCACTTTTTTTTGCATGTGTAAGTTGTAAGATAAATGACATTAGGACCACTGAAGATGAGCTGTTATAGCTGCAGAGCCATAGCATAACTCTTCTGTGTTGAAAGCCACTTTTTTTCTGAGTGTTTTCCCAAACCCTTCATGAGCTTGATAGGTAGTTTATAGTGCACAAGTACGTTTATTCTTACTGCACTTAAACCAGAAATTAACAGCTACCTCCTTTCCTGTAGTGGTCAGATTTTCTCCTTCACCTGCTTAGGCATCTTTGACAGGTTTCTGTGCTGCAGAAGTAGCCAATACATACCAGGTGCTTTAGAAAGGCATTTTAATGTTTAAGGGTAGAAGAGTGTGTGTGATACACTTGTGCTGTTAACTCGGAGCCATCAAATTGTCTGTTGGTATGTGAGTGCTGGTGCATCTGTCCCATCTACCTGATGGCCCTGCATGTCTTCCAGAAATAGTTGTATTTGGGCATGACTTGACCTGCTAGGCTGGTTGCCCTGTTGATATGCAAGGAGCTTTAATCCTGACAGGGAAAGTATTCCTGTTTTTGATAACTGGATGCATGTAGTTTCCTGTAGTTCTGAGGAATAGAGCTGACCATGACTTGTCACACCAATTCTGACTTCAACAGAATTGAATTAATTCTTCAGTTTAAGGGTTCTGCTTTTTGCCTTTGAAGTTTGTGAGGATGGTAAATTTTCCCATGTTCAACCATCAAGTATTACCTTGCTTTCCTCCAAATCACTTACCCTAAATTTGCAAGCACTGTAAGCTGCCATCCCCAAACCCCTACATTTGTACAGTGCCACTGTCGCTGTCTTTTGCTGCTGGCAAGAACAGCAGTGGGTTCCCTTTTTATGTAACCAACACCACACATGCAATGAATATGGAAGATGTCAAAATTAATTGTAATTTGTTTTATTTTTGTGTTTATGCTTTGGTAGATAGACACATATCCTAAAGCTGTTTTTCTTTTCCAGGATCAAACGAGCTTTTCTTATCGAGGAGCAGAAGATCGTTGTGAAAGTGTTGAAGGCACAAGCACAGAGCCAGAAGTCAAAGTGAATCTATTTGTAGTTTCAGCCCAATAAATGAGATCTCCACTTCCCTTGTGTCCTGTCATTCCATGTGTGACTCAAAGCTGGTAGGAACTGCTGCTTCTCACAGGTCGTACAGTGCAGAGCTGGGTTTTGCTGCAACAAAACCTGTAAGTCAGGGTGCTCTGTTCATTGCTGCCTGCTGCCAGGCGATCAAGCAGCTGGAAGGAAGTCTGGTTAAACAGGACTCCCAGCTCAGGCCCAGTCACGTAGAGGGATTGGAATAACTTTCAGCCGTGTAGGTTTTCTTTCAGCAGCTCTTTATGAAGTCAGTGGAGGAGTTGGCTCAGAAGAAAGTTAGGACTTGGAAAAAGAAGAGCAAACAAAAGAGGACAGCTAGTATAAGCCTAAGGTAGATTTTCTTGAAATTGTATGTGGTATTACTCAATTGAGGGTAGAGAGAATAGTCTTAACTTCTCAAAGGCAGTGCTGTGTCCACCAGACAGTTACAAACTGCTACATTTGGATCTCCTGGAAGAAAGCTGCAGCTGCTGTATCCTGTTAGGTCTTCCTGGGTCTGCAGTTACAGGTACAATACCAGCAGAGCTCCAGGGCACAGCAAGGACAGACCTTGAAAGGCTTCGTGATGTAGA
This sequence comes from Parus major, assembly GCF_001522545.3. Classification (NCBI taxonomy): domain Eukaryota; kingdom Metazoa; phylum Chordata; class Aves; order Passeriformes; family Paridae; genus Parus; species Parus major. The sequence goes on from NC_031771.1 coordinate 22,648,064, forward strand.
GCAGCAGTTTGGGTCTCTGGTACTAAAATTTGAACCAAAGTTGTTTTCTCATCAAGGATGTAATTGTAAAGAGTGAAAATGGCTTTGCTTCATTCTGTTTTGTAGAGAACTCTAAATGTGTCTCTTAATGCTATCCAGAAGTATTACAACAGTTGGGATAATTCTTGCTTTGCCTGTATGTGCAGTGGTATTCCTCATCCCCAACCCTGAATTTTGAACTGCTTTTAGTATCTGATGGCCATCTATTTTTACCTGGTTTTAACCAATAACTATTTTTCCAAAAAGCAGTGAGCTCCACCGAGAGTAAGGAAGAGAGGAGAAACAATTACTGAGCATACAGGCTCAGTAACATGCTGGGAGCTGTGAGGGTGCCACTTGAAGGGGATTCTAAGGTCAGATGTGTGCTTAGTGTGCGGCTCCTGAGTGCATGCTGCCTTTTCACCCTGCCTGGCTCTGTCAGCTGTACAGTCAGCCAAGGGACAGAGGACAGAAGGCTGAGGTGGAGAGCCCTTCTGGTGGCAGTGAGCTTTGGGTGAGGTGCCTGGCAACTCTCAGCTGCCAGCTGGGTGTGATAGCAGGAGGGGGCTCTGGTCCAGGATAAGTGACTTCATACTGTGCATGGTAAAAGGAGTTGTACCTCCCCAAGGATTTCTTCACAGTGTCCCAAGGAGTTAAAATAATTCTCAATATTCTCAAGATTAATAAATGTTGTAGCTTGAAGCATTTCTCCCCAGCTCTGGTGCAAAGGCTGTAGTTCATTAAAGGAGGTTTTGAGACTTATATTACTACTCTTAACATTTTTGGGTGCTGTTACTATAGTTACTTTACAAAGTTAACGTTTCCTTAATTGTCTCACTGTTCTAGTACAAATTTCAGTACTTTAGCCTGCTGGAAAAAAAATGCAGTAGCAGCTAGGGCAGGTGTGTATGTAACCTGCTCCTGTTTTGCATTAAATATGTGAGCTGAGAGTTTTCCTTCAGGCTTTTGGAAAGGAGTAGAGATGAAGGGAAAATAATTTTGGAATAATGAGGTTAAAAATCTCATAAACATCTGTTGATAGGCACTGAGAGGGAGATTCTTCCAAACAGGAAGGGTATAAATAACAGCTGACTATAAATTACATGATTGCACCAGAAAGCAACTGTTAGGAGAAGTGGTATTGCCACTACAGGCAGAAATCAAAGCAGTCATTAGGCAGTGTGTTAGTGAAATGGAAATAAGGCCCGTAATTATTTTATACCTGATCGAGCAGTTGGCTGCAGTTAGGAATGGGGGCAGACATTTGGGGAAGGGCTGTGCTACGCTACCCAGCGTGGCGAGGTGGGTGAGTTCAGCTGGCGCTTTGTGTGCTTTGAAAATGCGTTCCTGTAACCTGGAGTGAAGGGTTCTTTCCCACCCCTTTCTTGAAGCAAGAGGAACTTGAGAGGCTTCCACATAAAAGGGGGAGTTTTTCTGACGTGCTGCCGGAGTGCTGCTCTCCAAAGCGAGGACGGAGGCAGGAGGGGCCTGGCTGGGCTGGGCCGATGTGGTGTTTGCACAACACAGGAGCGTGTGAGATGGGCTGTAACACACGGGACCCCGCTCGCTCTCAGCAGTGACTGATGAGATGTCCCTTTTCCTCCCCGCTCTGTGTGCAGCTGGCTGTGGGCCAGGATGGGCACTACATCCCATGGTGCGGGCAAGGGGATCCCAGCCCCACTCTACCCTGCAAGCACAGGGACTGGGGTAAGGCCTACTATAGAACTTTGCTCTCCGGGTCTGCATCTCCTCAGCCCGACTGTGCAAACTCACAGGTGGGACGTGGCTTTTCCTTCCCCCGCCGGAAAACTGTATCAGCACAGGGGTACCAAAGGGTGTCCGTGGCACGTGGCAGGCGCTGTCCCAGGTGCAGGCAGGCGCTGTCCCAGGTGCAGGCAGCGTGCAGCGGCGGACCCGCCGGCAGGGCCGGTGCCACCCGGGCCACTCGCGGCTCCCGGGACGGCCACGTGGCTGCCCAGCCCGGGGCGGGGCCTGCGCACGGCCCCGCCCACAGCCCCGCCCCCGCCCGGCCGCCGGTGCCCAGCGCCGACACGTCAGGGCTGTCGGGTCCTGGCAGGTGAGTAAGACGGATAGATTCTTTAACGGCGATATGGGGTCTTTCCATACTTTTATTAAGAAAATAAATATTTTTTCTGAGTCTGTCATTTAGTTCCGGTCTTAAATTTCTAGTGCTTTGTTTAGTTCGTCTTTTTAAGAAGTGATCCATTTCCCCCTGTCAGGAGGAGGCAGCACATTTCCGTTTCCGCCTTCGTGTCGGTGGCGGAGCGCGGCCGCGGCGGGAGGGAGCGGACGGCGGCGGGAGGGAGCAGCGGGGCCGCGGCCGCCCCGGGACCGCACCGCGGCCATGGAGACGCTCTTCCGCCTGCCCTTCGCCGTGCTCGAGTGCCCCAACATCAAGCTGAAGCGGCCGAGCTGGGTACATATGCCCTCGGCCATGACCGTGTACGCGCTGGTGGTCGTGTCCTACTTCCTCATCACCGGAGGTGAGGTCGGGGTGCAGGGGAGGCCCCGCTCACGGAGCAGCTCTCCCTCGGTCCCTGCCCCGGGTCCGGGTCGGAAGCGCCCGTAAAGCACGAGCCTCGGGCATCCCCGAGCGTGCCCGCCGTGTCGGCGCAGTTCTCGCTGCTGCGGGACCAAGTCGGTGCTTGCTTTCCTCCCCGCAGGAATTATCTATGACGTGATCGTGGAGCCTCCGAGCGTGGGGTCGATGACAGACGAGCACGGGCATCAGAGGCCGGTGGCTTTCTTGGCATACAGGTAAGAGCAGGGCCCTGTCCCCACTAGCGACGTGCTGCAAATGCCTAAGCTCAAGGGAATAAACCCCGTCTTGTCGAGCAGTGCATCTGCTTATTCTCCTCTCCCTCTCCCTCTCCCTCCCCTCCCCTCCCTTCCCTTCCCTTCCCCTCCCCTCGTTTTATATCAGGTCTTGGTTTGTCAGTATTTAAAAAAAAACCCATCAATGATTTCCACGTTTAAACCACCAGAAATCAAAAAGCTTAGTCCTAAAACTTCTTAAAATGGAAGGTCTGGTAAAAAGATTGTTTTGAGCTGGCAGTACTTCTTTTTCATGTGCTTTATGCTGGATGCAAGAACGTTTGATCATTTTTTGTTGCAGAATCCCTAATGTTTGGGAAACTTTTTGTTCTCACCTTTTAAACTTTAGTTTGCTTGGGACTCTGGGGGGGAACATTGTTACGAATGTGTAACAAGAGAGTCTTCCTATTGCCCTTGGCTTCTATTACTGAAAATAAGCAAGAGACTCTTAGTAACAAACTGGTCTGAGGGGAGTTAAACCTACTTTTGTAACTGGGGTAGGGGGAAGGGGTGGGGTCGTCCGTGTGTGTGGAAACAAATAGCAATTTTTGTTAAATACCAACGAAGTTGGTTGAATCTGTGAGGTCTGTGGCATGGTTGATGTGACAGACTTTGATTTGGACTAGATGTGTGTTTCATATTGGGTTGGTTTGTTGTAATGTCTGTTAATCCAGTTACTGCAGAGAGTTGCTGGTGCTGTCCTTTGTCAGTGTAAACAAGATGAGAGAAGACAAACTTGGTTTTTTTCAGGATAGGAGACAGTAATGATAATATTTATTTCTGTGTATTCACTGTAGTTTCATCAAAGCCTGTTTTATAAGGTTGCTAATTAGGAGGATAGGAAAATGGCTCAGTGACTGTGGGAAGCAGGAGACCTGTGATCCAGGTGCAGTATTCTTTCTGCATCTCAGCTTCCTCACTCTCCATCTCTTTACATTTGTAAAAGCAAGTCCAGCTGTCTGGGCTGACAGGGAGCCCCATGGGGCACCCTCAGGCTGATTCCTGCAATGGATCCATACAGACAAAGCAAACAGGCAGCAGAACATCCTGCAGGATGTGTGCTGGAACCAGCAGGTGTGCTTCATGCCCTGCCATAGTGCTTGGAGTGTCCTGAGAGGAGGATTCAGGAAGTCCTGCCTAAACACTGGGCTGGAAATAAGGATGTCATGGTGCCATGCCTAGGGCCCATCTGTATAACCAGGGACCTCCTTGGATCAGGGGATTTTGCAAACCAATGAGCCCAGGTGGTAGCTGTTAGTATGCACAAATATGTACAAATCCTCTTGTGTGCTTGACTGGGCACCTTGCAGACTCTCAGTTCTGGAGATAAATTGTATATCAGAGTCTTGATGTAATTGTATAACACCAGTTTCCTACTTGCTTTAGTTAAAAGGTCAGCCATCAAAGTTTAATCATCCTGTGTGTTTGTACAGCTAAAGCTGTTTAGTATATGGGGTTTGAAATGTAAATAATTACTTTAATCTTTTTCTGACTTTCACCTTTTTTTCTTCTCCTCTAGAGTAAATGGACAGTATATTATGGAAGGCCTTGCATCCAGCTTCCTCTTCACAATGGGTGGCCTAGGATTCATAATTCTGGATCGATCCAATGCACCAAATATCCCCAAGTTGAATAGGTTTCTTTTGCTTTTTATTGGATTTGTTAGTGTGCTTTTGAGCTTCTTCATGGCCAGAGTTTTCATGAGGATGAAATTACCGTAAGTGATTTAGTTATCTTTCAGCCTTTATTTCTTTTGTGGCTCATGTGTGCCGTGTTAAATTTAAGAGTAGCAGAAAATATGGTGATCTTCTTGAATATAGGTTGCTTTTTTCACTGCTTTTTTGGGAACATGCTACCTTGAGTGAGGTGGAATGCTTTGGGAGCCAGCTGCTCTAAGATTGTGCTGTAGTTAAAAAAGGGTGACAGTTCCTGGTATTTCAGAAAATATGATTAGTGAGTCTGACTTGCTCAGCGTACCTTAAAGTTCATTGTATGTACTGGTCAGGTAAGTAGCTACAAAACAGGGCTTTGAGGAAAATGGGGCTGTTAAAGTACTTGAAGAAGGGCAGAGGAGGAAGAGATCTGTAGCTTTCAGGCTGTGCAAAATTCGAATGAAGTTTTTCCAGTCTTTTCCTTCTCTGTATTTTTCAGTCTGTCTATTTAATTTAGAATAGCTGAAACCTGATGTTTACAGGTACTGGTAGCTAATTTTTGGAGTATCTCCATGAAGTGTTGAATTAATAGTCATTCTTCCATTCTTAAATATTTTTTTTTGCCTCTGCAACTTACTTAAAAAAAACTGTTTCATAACACAGAAGTGATAGCAGCAGGTATCTGGATAGGCACCTACCCTATATTTTATTGCTTCATTGATGCTATATGGTTTTTTTTTTTGCTTCACTGAGTACATGTGTGTCTGTACAATAGCTGCTCCCTTTCTGAAATTCATGAAAAGAGCAGGGCTTCAGTGAAATGGAAGAGAAAGAGAGAACAGATTTGTATGGAGTATCAGAAAAGATCAGGTTGTATTGAATATGTTAACACTTGTAGTTTGTGTAAAGGACACAAATAAAGAACATATCTTAGGGTATAATGTGGGCTTGAAAAATTCCAAACAATTACCAAAGTTAGATTGAGAATAGACAAATGCAATTTCAATGTTCATTGAAAAAAGTCAGCTGAAGAAGGAGTGTGTAGTTAAGATGGCCAAATAGCCTTGATCAGCAGAGGCTTTTGCAGTCCTAAGTTTTGGTTTAAGATTGTATGTCTCTTGATTTTTGAGGAGTGCTGCTTATGTTTGCTAACTTTTTCTCTAATTTTTTTTCTATAGGGGCTACTTGATGGGTTAGTACCTCTTGTGCTGTGTGTAAGTTGGAGCTGAATTTACTCTTCACAAAGTGTTTTAAGAAGAAACAAGTCACCATCAACAGCAAAGAGACCTGGCCAGGAGAAACAACTAGGGAAAGAGTGCTTTCTCTACAAACTAACTCTCACTACCAGTGGCTGATCTGTAGTTTTCAAGCAATGTTTTATCATTTCTGATGTAGAGCTTTTGAAAAAGAGAAAGTTATATAGCTGAGTATTTCTTTTATATTCTGTCTCAGTATGAAGTAGAGACCCTACCTTTAGCTCTACCTGAAATGAGTATTCGCCATTGATGGTTCATTGTTGCAGGTCTGTCTCTTCTTCCCTTTGTGGGACAATTATGTATGTGAATCAGAGAAGAAACGCTCAAAACATTGATTTCCAAGTTGTAATCAAAAAATTAGTAACTTTGGATGCTTTACAGCCAGAATACAATGTGTCTGAAATTATTGTGAAGGCATCTTTGGCCTTGATATTAATGATACTAATGCTCTATGTGAGCAAATCCAGACATGCACTGGGAAGGGCAAACTGTATGAATGTGCATTTTTTTTTTAAGAAAAAGTGTACAAAAGGAGCCAAATAAAACTTATTTTCTAAAAAATTATTTTAATTTTGTGCAACTTGTAAAGCTTTCTCTTGTTTGCATGGACTTTTCTATATTCAGACATGAGGTGCCATACCATGACCACATAATTTCAGCTTCTTCACTGTTGGATAATGATTTTTTTTTCTTTTAAGTATCAGGGACAAGAAGCCTCATTTTCCATGAATTTGTACTGTATGCAAATAATTATGAGTAGCCAAGAAAACTTCTAAAGCTGCTGCTTTTTTTGTGTGAGGCAAAGTTCCAGTTTAATTTGTCTTAATTTTAAAAGATTGAATGTTACTGAAATATTTCATTCAAGTTATGTATTGCATTTTGGAGAAAGGAAATATCCCTCTGAATCACCATAAATGTCTTCTCTTGCAATCCATATGTGTTTGAAGCAATATTTTACTCATAATAATATAAAGTAGAAAAGTTATTTATTCCTGTCATTGTGAAGTACACATTACTGTTCACATACTTAATCAAATTTCTGAGCTGGTTGTTAATCATCTGCCCTCAGGATATGTCACTTCCACTGCCTTATTCTTATGTACCATGTGACACATTTGCATCTGTTCATCTTACATGTTTGTCATTAAGATTTAAGGTAGATTGAGCTGTTTTATGAGGCTCATAACTGCAAAATTTCCAGTCTTTTCAATGCAGTTATCTTTTGGTCACTCTGGTTTTGGTCTGGCTTGTCTTCAGGGAGGAGTATTGATACTATGTAAGTAAGTGGATCTTAAGTCATCTTTTTAAGTACTCTGAGAGGGAAGTCAAACCAGAAAGTCAGTTCACTGGCTATAATCAAGACTCTCCTGGCTCAGTGCTTGTAATGAAGTTGAGCTTCAGCCTCCCAGGTTTGCAGCTGATTGTAAATGAGCAGGCTCTTGAGCAGTGATTTTAAAGGCACGCTTCAGTGTCTGTGCTCTGTGAAGTGCCTTTCACTGTAATTGCACGCCAGGTGATGTAACTTTAAACAACAGTTGAAGCAGACAAAATTGCAAGGTAGGAAATTGTTTTGGGAGAGTAAAACTATTGTGACTAGGTAAAACTAGGTGACTAGGTGACATGACCCAACATGTAAAGGAACATCACAGGTTTTTGGTCACAGACTGCCTGCTGGGTCTGGTATGATCATGTCATAGTCTGTGGCACAGAGAGGACCAGGAAAACAGCAGAAGATGGACTACCCAGAAATGAGGCACATGGTAGGTTGGAAGATGGCAGAATGCACTACTGGAAATTGGTTAATTTTGAACGTGGTTTGGAGGCTTCTTTGTCATCCAAGGTAAAATTTCTGAGTCAAATAAACTGCAAAGTATTTCTGTGTGCTAGAGGAATCCCCTTTGCAGTAAAGAAAGGCTGGTATTTTCTGTAATTGCTGTTCTTTGTGGGTAACAGCAGGTGGCCTATAAAGTAGGGGCTTGGAATAGTAATGTTTCAGTGACTGAAAGAAAGCTTCCTGTAACTAGTGACAATATCCATTTGTGTTTCATGTTTGTATCTTCAAGGTTCAGCTGAACTAGATCTGGGTGAGAGGTTAAAAACAAGGTAAAGGTAAAGCAGAGCTCGCAGGAACACACATCTTTCCTGATAAAAAACAGAAATTTGGCCTGCTTCCAAGTGCAACAGAAAGGGTCAGGCTGAAGTGTAGAGGTCTTGGTTTTCTGGCTGTCTTGATGGAGAAAATATGAATGCATGGCTTCAGTATAATCTCTGAGAGATGATGCCTAGTCAGTATGGTCAGGAAGACATATATAACTTGTGTAGCTTTTGAAAGTTAGTATATACTTATATGAACCCTTAAATGATCTTATACTTAATTGAGTTAAGCTGAAAAATACCTCTAGATGAAAAAGAACAGACATTCTTACTTCCTTTTTTTTTCCCCCCTCAATGCATTTTCCAGACTCCTGCATATTGTGGAGCAGTAACAGAATCATAGAATCATTTAGGTTGGAAAAGACCTATAAGACAATCAAGTGCAACAATCAACACAGCACTGCCAAGCCCATCACCAAACCATGGCCCCGAGTGCCACATCTCCATGTCTTTTAAATACCTCCAGACACAGAGGTGCTGGTAACTGATGAGAAGTGGCTCAGTGAGAAATTCTAACAATTACTTCTACTGAGGATCCTTGGATGCATCCCATCCAGCCCCACAGATCTGTGTGTGCCCAAGCACTAGAGCAGGTCATTGACCACTTTCCCTTGGATTATGTGGGTTCATTCTGCTCCCCCATCCCTCTCTTCCAGCTTAGAGGGCTGGGTACCCACAGAATGTCCTGTTATTAGAGACCCAGGCAAAGAAGGTGTAAGCACCTCTGTCTTCTCTTCATCCTTTGTTGCTACGTTTCACTCTAGATTCAGTAAAGGATGGATGCTCTTTTGTTGCAAATGTTGAGTTATAATTTTTAGTTGTCTTTTACAGCAGTAGCCAGCTCAAATTCTGTGTGGGCTTTGACCCTTCTAATTTTCTCCCTGCATGTCCTCTTGACATTTTTTATATTCCTGAGTTGCCACCACTTCTTGCAAAGGTCATAAACTCTCCTTTTTGTTGTGATTTTCAGCCAAAGATCTTTGTCCAGTCTGCTTCCTGCTTGTCCTGTCTTTAGGCATATCAGGGTGGCCTGCTTCTGCATCTTTAAGACTTCTTTCTTGAGGAATGTCAGGCATTCCTGAACTCCTTTGTGACCCCAGGGATTCTGCTAGTCTGGGCCATAAGCAGGCCAAAGTCTTCTCTCTGGGAGTCCAAGGTAGCAGTTCCTCTGACCTCACTCCTTACTTCTCCAAGAACCAACACGTTTGGAAGATTTGTGTCACTGAAACAATTTGTGGAGGAAGGAGGATGATTCAGTCAGTTTGAGGAAATATGCATAAATACATGTTCTTAATATATTAATTAGGAAGCACTATGAGTTTGATTTCTTAAGAGTTACACTCTTATAACCTGAGACAACCCTGAATTTCTTCTGCTGCTTTCAATACAGGGAGCCAATGTGCCTATGGTAAAGACAGCAATTCTCATTTGTTTTCCTGACACATATGGAAATCCTGCATGCAATGGAAACTGTTTTTCTACAGCATAACAACATCTGTGCTAGTGTAATTAGTACTGCACATTTGTGAATATGATTATTGTATTTTTTCTACAATGGTATGATTTTCCCAAAAAGGTTTGCTGCAATAACTGGCCTATTTTCAGAATTTCTAATTGCTACTTCTCAACACTGCAATTTCTTTAGAATATTTTTGTTCCAGAACATGGTAAAAGAGGATCGAAACAATTAGAATAAATTAATTGGAACAGTTATAGAAATCTCAGAAGAATGTTTTGCAATATATTGCAGTGACATTAAGATCTTTCAGCTGCACTAATGTTTGGAGAACTCAGGAGAGATCTGGATTTTAGTGCCAACAAAAAATATAACTAATACATCGAACTCTTTTCAAAGGGTAGTGTTTCATGGGAAGTGGCTACTAGAATATGAGAGTTTCTAAGTGATTTGGTTTCTTTGGTAAAAACTAATTGTGCTGGTGTCCTTTCTGTTTGACATGGATACCTGTCAGGCAGGAACTGGACTGAGACCATGAGCTCATTTTAGAGCAACAGCTGTGGCACTGTAATGGGAGTCAGGCATGTCTGACTTCCACCACGTTTTAATCAGAGATGCAGATGCAGGGCACTGCTTTCTGCTGTCCACTATCTTGAGTCCATAAGGCAATTGGCTCAGCTCCTGCTTGATGATATCAGTTTAGTTAGTAATGTTCTTCAGGCGCAAGATGGAGTTACACTTCATGTAGCTGTCCCATGTGGGTTCTATAAATGTCAAAGCTCTTAGACCGTTTTACCTGCAGGCTGGAAGAAATAGTATTTATCTCTGAGTAAATCAGATCAATATGGTATCATCTGCTGCCCAATGCTTGTGAAAGAGTGACATTTGTAATTTCCTTCTCTTTTTGGCATCAGTTTTCACTTCAGAGACCGGTGTGAATGGGGGGACTGGTATCCCTTTGTTGGTGGTGGAAATGTTACACTTTTAGCTGGAAACAGGGAAAGAAAAAATTTGAAAGAACTCAGACTGGTTTTGTTATTCTAAAACAAACTGTAGAAGTTATACTTTTTCTCCATTACTTAGTAGGACAGCTTAAATAATTTCAGAACCTTTAGGTATTTCTGACAGATCCTGGATGATAGATAATACATCTTTAGATACATAAATTATAGATAAGGTCTTTAATTGCAGATGGAGACTGTGAGGAATGGGGAATAATAAAAAATAAGCATATCTTCAGTTGGAAGAAGAGGTTTTGAGGTGTGAGGGGATCATTTTAAGCACCTGGAAGAAAATGGCAAAAAGATGAGTAGCCAACTTGGATTTTTAAAGAATAAGTTATATGGAGAAAAAGGCACATGAGAGTTATGGGCCCCATGGATAGAAGAAAATCAGGTGTTTGGGCTGTAGATTTTGATACTGTCTTGCATGTTCTGGAAACTTGGCTTAGCTAAAACAGGTATAAGCTGAATTCCAAAGTACTTTGAGAAGCATTTTCAGAGAGTGTTTACTGATTAGTTGATGTCTTTATATCAAAGTGGAAAGATATCTTACTTTTTAGGTCTGTCCTGTGGCTAGTTTTGTTCAACACCCACTGACCCGTATTGAGTAGGGTGTACTGACTAAATAAGCAGAAACCATAAAACTTAAAGAGTGCTGGGAGGGTGGAAAAAGGATGCATAGTGACTCTAACAAATCAATGAGTGGTCTAAAAACACTAGGCTAGTTTATTCTTTCTGGGAACAAGTCCAAAGTATCAGTGCAACTCGAAGAAAATAGCTGACAAAATGTGGGATGCCTCAGAGTAAGTCCTTGGGTTCTCCTGCATCACAAGCTGAAGAGAAGAGCAGATTGTCTTTCGTGGGCAATACAACATCACATGGAGATACTGGCAAAACTTTTAACTTCCAAGTACAGGAGGCATAAAATTAAGTGAAAAGGAACAAAGCAGTTTTGTTTCTGCATCAGTAATAGACAGAGCTTCAATAGCACCAAGGAGGAGTTGGGGTAATTCTAGAAGTAGGTTTGTAAGGGTAAAATAGTTTTCTACTGGACTAGATAGTCTGTGCCAGTGATGGAATTTCTGCTTTAAGAGTAGGCTTGGCAAATACCTGTTAAAATTTGCAGATACCTTTGGCATATTTTGAGATGAATGACTGGTTTCTTGATGTGTCTTTCAGCATTTGCCCATCTTTATTATTCCATGGCCGAGAAATAAACTTTTGACCTTCCAAACACCAAGGCTCTGTGTCTTTAAAAACAGTTGTTGAAGAGTTTTCATAAATAGCTAAAATCTGTCCTTTAAAAGTATCCCTGCAGTGCAGTTGTAGGACAGAATCCTGCTGGCCTGGTTCAGTCTGAAAAATCAAGTGGTTATATGAGCTAGACATGACAGCAGAAAGTAGCTCCTTTAACTGCCTACTGCCAGAACAGAAAAATGAATTAGCTGCTGGGGTAAGGAAAATAGAAGTGTGTGGAGGAAAGTTTAAGGCCTTTTTCTTTTAAAATTTTCATCTTAGTCCTCCACCTAAAATGTGTTATAATTAGAGAGCTGTCACTATAGCTGTTGTATCAGAACAGGGTGATGAGTGGGACGAAGGAACCTGTGATAGTTGTAGGAAGCATTTTCCTGATGGAGTTTTTCTCTGTTTTTCCCCTCTGAGCTGGAGCAGCAGTAAGACACGGATACATTTCTCAGTTACACGGACTTCTCCAGACACCTCCTTTCAGCAACTGTGCTTCACTGACCTGTGGAATTTAACTTCTTTTGTGTTTTCCCCAAGTGTGTCTACCTCTGCTACAGCTGGTTGTTAAACCAGCTCTGAGTGCTGTGTTTCATCTCCTTTTTCTTGTCGGATGCTGGTCTGAGCTTATTCAAGGTCTTTATCCTATTGTCTTTCAGCAGCTGCCATCCCTTGTTTCTTTGCTGTCATTCCAGACTTCTGAGTTTCAGGATACCACTGTTGGTTTTGATTGCTGTCTTTCTAACTGCTGTGGTATGTCTGCCTTCAAAGAGTATTATTTATCAGTCTCCTCAGCTCTTCCACTTCCTTATTTCTCCTCACTGGTACTTCTTTTTTATCACACTGAAATCCATCACTTAGCCCCACCAGCCACTTGGCTGTCTATGAGCCTTGCTTCTCTTAGTATTCCTACCTCTGTTCCTTCTATTCTGACTACAGGTCCTTCAATTTTCCCTGCTGGCCATTGTTTGAGCTGCTTTTCCCTGCCCTGACTACACACTTCATTAGCTCCTGCTATCTGTGGCAAAGCTTAACCTCCTGGCTTCTCTCCTGCTTTCAGCCTCTCTCATCCTCTTGTTGTTTCTGTGTCTGTTCCAGTTTTCTCTTAGCTGTCTCATATCTTTGTCTTTATTGTTCTACACTCTACACCATCTGTTGTGCTGCTGCCTGCATGACTCATCCTGAAAACAATAAAAATCCTACTGCATTCCCAACCATTACACCAGGGAGCCAAGGAAGGCATGCCAAAATCTACATCAACAGCAGTCAAGCCAGGGTCCTCATGGAATTCAGGTACATAATTTTTGTTTAAATCAATATAAGTTAACTGCCAAATACATCTGAGAATCCTGCCAAAGCTTCATCACAGCTTTAAGGAAAGGAGGCAATTGTTTCCTGGGGCTGGATTTAAAAACACCTCTGCAGGGATGACCTGCAGGTTCTTACATTTCTTAGCAAGTAACGTGAAAAAATCTTTTTCTGCACATACAGTTACTGAGTGTTTTATGAACATAGACAACATATGGTCTGTACACAAGAGAACAAACTGAGAAAAATATGTCACAAATATCAAGATTCATATACATAGTAGACAAGGCAATAAATATGAAAGATCATAAAACCAGGGAAATGGAACATTCCACCAGATTTTCTTTAGAACTACAGGAGGTACATAATGCTTAAAACCACTGCTAAATGACAAAATTACTAACAAACTATATTTAAATCATAGTTTGGTTTCATAGCCTAAGGAGGAATAATTTCAGATGTATGAGGAAGTTTTTTTCCCTCTAGTGTTTTAAAAGGCAGCAGACACACAGTTACCTGAAGTATTTTTTGGTCTCATCTAACACCTAGGAAAACCCAGGCTACACTTCACTGAAATCAATGGAGACAGACCCGTGCAAAGAGGGAAATAATGCTTTTAGTATTTGGATGTGTCTAAGGGTTGTGTTTAACCACAGCTGTTTTACTAGACTGTGACTGAACAAGCCTAATTTTACCTGCTTACTATGTTCAGTACAACGTACTGCCTTTGTGCACCTACATTTGGAAAATAAATTACTTTTACTTAAACACTGTCCTGTTCAATATCTGAAGCTGGCTGAGGAAATTCCTTCCATCATTAGTACCTCCTGCATTGTCATTAGCCACTGCTCAATCTTTTTCAGTCTTGACACCTTTAAATTTTACCTTTCTGCAGCTCCAGTCCCCTGTTAGGCTGTCTGTTCCCCACTGGATGGCAGTCCCTGCAATGTTATTCACTCTGGGAAGGAAAGTCCAGCTTTGAAGCAGCAAGCTGAAATCTCAGACTGCTCTGTAGATGAATATGTACGTGAAATGCCACAGCTGTGAGTATATTTTCATTCTTTTTTCTTGCTGCCACAGTATGAATGTGTGAAGAAGTTTTCTTTACATGTCTTTCACTCAAATTAGTTTTCCAATTGAAACTTCAGGGCTTAAAACCATGCAAGAGGGTAATACTTCTGTGGATCAATCCAGACAAAAATTTCAAAGCATTTTACACAGACTAGGTCAGTTAAAAAGTCAATGTGTGTGTCTCTGTGTGTATACATGTGGACTTTATACATAGCTCATAAAAGGGGGAAAAAATCTGGAGTTTTACAACATTGTATGAATTACAGAACTACAGTGCTTACCTAGAAAAAAAGTAAGGCTTCAGTGCTTTGATTGGATATCCACTGTACATCTGATGGTGGAGATGGAATTCAATGGCTAAAAGGAACAGATTACTTAAAATACAGTAGGTATTCAGAACTACATAATACTAAAATTATGATTGATGTTTTTAAATTAGAAGTCAAAGCATAGATTGCAGAGGTAGAGAAAACCATGTGGACTTTGTCAGGATTGGTTTTAGAAAAATTCCTTCCAAAACCTGGAGCTCTCTGTACTGGCATCTGCCTGGAAGGAAAAGGTGAGAAAGTATTGGTACAGCCCCCATAAAATACTTCAAAGTCTAAGATGCATTTCCCTAAGGTAGGAAGGTTTTCACCCTAGTATATTTTAAGGCAATAAGAATCTACTGTTTCATTTAGACAGAATTTTATATAACAGCTTATTACAAATTAGTCCTGTAGAGGTCTCTTCAAAAGTGGAAAAGGAGATAAATGAAAATAGGAAGAAGAATGTTTGCCTGTAGAAAAGACTTCTTTTAACACCCTTTACAGATGCCTATGTCTGAGCATTTCAAAGCACTGCTGTCACACAGGTAGCTGGTTTTGTGCACCTTTTAGAGATGTTATGTTGAGATGGAGAGGTGACTAGCTTAGAGTTAATGTAGCAGCTTAATCACCGTGCTAGGGATAAAATTAAGATCTAATTGTCAGTTCTGCATCGTACTAGCAGCACTAGGCACTGTCAGCAGCAAGCATTCACTGAAGTTTTTACAACATTATTTTTATTTTAGATAATTTCAGGGTAACAATGGCTTTTTAAATGTTTTTGTCAAAGGGCACTTTCTGTAGGGAAAAAAAAAATTGCAGCAACATTTTATTGAAAGTTTAAGCACAGTACGTCCTGCTTGCTGGTTTGTTGGCAAGCTCTGTCTCTTCTGTTTCCTGAAATGTAGACTGTAAGATCATTCCTTCACCCTCCTTCACAACTCATATATTACTGAAATGGTTACTCCCAGCTCTCTCCAATTAGTTCATTGTGCTAAACTTTCTCCCTTGATAAATTTTGAAAGGAGCTCTGTCAAATTTTCGCTTCTGTTAGCCTTTTTGTTTGTGCCCCATATACCTCTGCTGAAATATCACGTTACTCTTTTCCAAGCACACCTTGCTTTAGAACTGCCTCTGATCCTGTGATACCTTCAAAATTAGAGGGCTGGAGTCCAGCTCCGGTGCTGAGAGCAGCCCGATGCTGCCCCTCCATCTCCCCCTGTTGCCCTAGGGCAATTTGTAAGCTCCCTGGGACAAGGGCAGCCTCTGTTTCTGCCACACCTTGTCCAAGTTAAGAACTCCTCAGCATTTTGGTTACACCCATAGTAGGTTTTACATTAATTAAATTTTATCAGGCGAAACCCTATCGCCAAATTCCTGACCAACTGTACTGTTTATTTCTGTCAGACTGAGGTTTCAGATTACTTGCTCTCTAAAGCTGTCTTTGCCACTTTTCCACAGTTTTCCACATCCGCCTTTCCTTTTCCTCCACCCTCCTCCCCAGCTTTCTGCTAGCAGGGAAATGCTGGTGCCCTCATTAGTGTGGCCCGTTTCTTTGCATTTCCAAGGCCTTTATTCCAACCCCGGGCCAGCAACTTTCTCCCTATTTATTCTGAGCTTTTCTGTGCCTGGGAGCGTGCCCTGACACACCCTCCACTCCTGCCCAATCCTTTTCCATGCTGACGCAATTTGTTTTTTTGGTCTGCTGCCTGTCCTGAGATAACCTTATTCACTATCCCCACGTAGTCACATCCTCTCCCTTAGGAAGAGAGTTCTCTCCTCAGCTGGACACATCTTGCTGTAATAATTTGCATAGATAAAATAGATAGATAGAATAGATAGATAAAATAGATAGACAGACAGACAGATAGATAGACAGATAGATAGACAGATAGATAGATAGATAGATAGATAGATAGATAGATAGATATAGATAATCTGGGAGACAAAGCACTTTGCTTTTTGTTGTACTTCAAGCTGACACCAAGGGCAGAGGCAAGTTATGCACAGAGTAGGGCAAACAGCCACACAGCAATGAAGCCACGGCAGCTCCAGTGCAGCTGGACCCCTGTGTATCCCTTCTGTGTGACTGCCCCATCAGAAATGGTGAGGAGAAAGAGAAATTGTAGGAATTTAATGATTTAGTACTTAACTGCAGGGGGGGCAGGATATTCAGTTATTGTTGATTTTGTCACTTCCTAGGCTGAGGAAAATATCCCTAAATAAAGAATGTCCCTCAGGGTTAGAAAGACCAGTTATCCATTGAGGATAAACTTGGAGTAAAGTCCAAAGCTTTGTTCCTGACTGAGATGGAAACTTCTTTATGGTGTGGATACCCATGAGTCCAGGGCTTTGGTTTGGACAGCTGTAAAGACAGTCATGGCCCAGCTGTGCCTGGTATCCAGAAATACATCACAGGGGCACCACTTTTGGAGATGTCATTTAAGGCTTTTCTCTTACATGGACAAGTGTCCATAGACCTCCCCAGTGCACACAGTGGAACCACGTGTGTGCTCTGAATTTTGGGTGGTGATCTTTGAGTTGCTGCATTGCCCTAATAAATTCAGACCAAATTATATCTGCCTGAAAAGTCTCCTGTGTTCTCTTGTGTTCATTTACAAAATGGATTTGCACATAGATGAGGTACCAGTGCACAAAAGGAGGTTGCTGTAACTTGTACTTACTTTGCAATAACATGACTTTAAAAGATTTTATTGAGGACTTTTTGTAACTGACACTCCCTTGCCATGTACATATTTATCTGTTTTGTACAGGGGACTTGGATGGGGCTTATTCTAGGCAGCTTTGTGATAGTATGTCTGCACTGCAGGAAACATCCTGCAGAGCACACTGGGTTTCCACACGAGCTTTAAGCCCCACGCTAATTGCCCTCCACACAACCTCTGACAGCAGTGGCCTTTGACAATTCCCATTTCACATCTGTATTTTCCTATTGATTACCGAGTATTCTTTTTGAGAATTATTAAAAATACATGGTCATTGCTTGTTCTGTGGCAATGCTTAGAGGAGCAAGTTCCCATTGGGTTTCACTGCTGTGGATATGCAAACCCAGGGATGCCACTGCTGAGTTCACAAGAGGCAAATTTTCTATATCTCTGTGGGTAGGGAGGCAAGAGAGTCTGGTGGTTAGAGAGCTCTTCCTCTAGAGGTGCTACCTGCTCCATCTCTCCAACGTGAAGGACTTGCAAACACCATGGAACTGAAAATTTTTTGGTTCCTGCCAGAAGGCTGTTTCTAACACATTTCAGGAAGCACTTTCACCATACATTTGACATGTTTTCTTATATCCTTGAAGAATGCCTGCTAAGCTTTAATTCTAACCTGGTTTGGCATTTCTGGGGGATGTCTCCTTTGCTGATTTTCAGATGGAACCTCATTGCTCCACATTTTGCTTGGATACATTGTCCTCTAGGGGCACATGGAAAAAATTCTTGGTGGGAATTACTTCTGGGTGGACTGTGGGTATCTACGTCTGTGACAGCTGGATCTTTTGCAGCCTGTGAACACAGACTTCTTTTAAAGCCAAACAGTCTGAGAAATGTAATTGAATTATATTACTTGATGACTTTTGACTTCTCTTATTAATGCGGTACTTTTTCTGATGATGAAAAGAAAGACATGGGAAATGTACTATCTTGGTCAAAGATCTGTCATATGATTTCAATTCACCAGAGAGTGACCACCAGGATAGCAGAGGATGTGGGTTGTTTTGAATAGCTTCTGTATATGTGTCACATGTCTGTGTGACTGCTGGTATTGTTAAGTGTGAAGGGTTAACAAAGCCCCAGCAGGGCTAGAGATGTGCAGGAAGGCAGACTATACTTAACCTTGTTACTGAAATGTTTAGTCAGCCTGTTCTGACACTGAAACATATTTTTTCTCCCCGAGTCCAAAAGAGGACATCCAGTACAGGGCAAAAGCAGAGCTATACAGCTCCAGGAGCAGCAGACTATGCTGACTGGCTGAGTCAGTCTTATCTGCTGTAACTAAGAGAGAAGAGAGGAGAATGATAAAACCTCAGGGGAAGGGCAGGAGGAGACATAGATATTTACCTCCTACTCCTTAAAAAGGAAGCTCTTTGCAGCAAGGGAACTCCATAACTAGAGGTGCTGCTTGAAGAGAAGTGCACCTTGCATTGCTGTGGAGGATGTCAAAGGCGCTGAGGAGGGTTTAAGCAGCTGAGCTGGAGTCCTGCACTCGTGTTTCAGATGCACAGAGCAGCAAGGGTAGGTATGTCTCAGGTGGTGCAGAGCTACAGGGCGGATGCTGACGTGAATTATCCACATGCCACAAGGCAGGGCCATGCAGGGATGCTTGCAGGAGTGCTGTAAGCAGCACAGCCATGTCAGCTTGGTGCCACAGAGATATAAAAGCTTGTTTAGTATTTAGGTGCTAGTGTTCACTGTACTGTGCTGCTTCAAGACCTGCAAATGAGTCACTTGGTGATACCTAGATCTTAGTTGTGCTGTGTAGCATAGCCTGTCTGTTCCATTTAATCTGCCAGTAAAGCAGCTGAGGTTGAGCATTTCCTTTTGACAAATTAATTGTAAGGGAGTAGAAAGGTGGAGTTTTAGCAAGAACATCTATGGACTGCGATGGAGTCCTGGAAAGTTGTGCCTTTAGGTCTTGAGGAGCCTGGCAGGAGGAAAGAAAGAACATCATTGCTGGAGTCTAGAGAATAGTTTCAGACCAGATGTAGCATCCCTGAATGAAAAGTCTTCCCAGACAGAGCAGTGGGAAACAAAATTGAGGTCTAATATAAAAATATGTTGACTGTTCACAGAATGATCTCTGCCAGTGTTGTAATAATTTTCTTGTAGTTTTTTTCTTTTTTTTTATGAACATCATTTAGTTGTTGTTATCTCCTTGCCCTATTTTAAGGTTTACAAGAAAACTTAGATGCTTAAGCATATTCCCATTGATACAAAAAATTAAAAATAAATAAATCAACAGCACGTCAGTGAAATCCTGACCAAATAAAAGTTTTCCCTGCAGCACCATTCATTTCCAGATTTATCCAAGAAATTCAGTCTTTCCTTCTTTTATTGTATAAAAATGTGTGTTCAGTTGCTTGCAGTTAGCAGCATGACAGTAATAAGCCATTAAAAGAAGGATAGCTTTGGAGATGAGCTCAGGAAACTTGCTGCTCATCAGGGACTGGGGGCAGTGATTGTGAGGGAAGCTGGCGAGAGCTCTGGCAGAACAGGTGTGGTGAGGAAATGTGGAATTAGACAGGGAGGGATAAATGGGAGGGAGGGAGGAAAGGCAGCTGTATCCTGGGATTTGTAGGTGGTGACAAGAAAACTGTATTTGCTGTGACAGTAGATAGTGAGCAAGCGGGACATCTGTCGTCTTTACTTTTTAGCCTTATGGAAAATACTGTTAGAGCTTCAAAGCCATATTGCCTTTTCAAAATGAAATTATCAAATACCATGTTTTAGGGAGGATCATTGTCTACCTTAATCCCACGCATGATCTTTGCCTTTTGGCCCTGGTTTGTTAATTCGCTCAGCTGTTTTGTGCACACTTATCAGACATGTAAGAGCCAGGCCAGCATTTCTCATCGTTATCAAGGATGATACTTTGAGCTCTAAAGCAGCCACAGACGTGGGTAAGAGGCTTGCAGCTTGTACTGTTTATTAGCTACTGTTTTCCAGAACATGAAAATCAGTGAAGCTTTATAACCCTACTGTAAATAGGAAAAGAGAGACTTTTCACTGAAGAAGACAGCAATGGCAATGAGATACGCATTATGAAACCATGAGCTTGTTCCTTTATCACAGAGCACTGTTGGGAAATGCATTAACTGTTAACCAGCGGTTAACTGGCAGGTCAGGCAGACAAACCAAATGCAAAGGTCTATTACCTCTTACAGCAAGCCTAAGAATGACAGCTCAGCTGGGAAGCTGGCATAATTCAACAAGGCCTTGTCACTGTGCTTCCCCTGCTGCCATCTATTTTGTGGTGATTTGGGAAAGACCATAATTTGGTCACTGGAAATACTAGAATGGTCAGTTACTCTCAGGAACGCTTAATCAAGGCCAATGAGTCTTCTCTATGAGTAAATACAAACTCTTTGATGTGCATCCATATAAAGAAACCCATTTGCTCTAAAACATGACAATGAAATGTATAGAAAATAGCAGTTAGTTGTATTTCAAGTGACCACTGACAGGTTATGGCTTTATGAAAAAGAAATTTAAATCCTTGGAGAAGGGATGAATTAAAAAAGAAGGTAATGATTAAAAGTAAAGAGTTTTCCTAGGGAAAACTACTCGCAATTCATTAAAATACCTGAAAGGCAAAATAAGTTGGTTTTGGTTTTTAGTAAGTTATGTGTAAGAGTTTTCAAATTTAGCATTGCCTTGAGTATAATTAAATGTGTTTTGGAGGTGGAGGGAAAGCAAATTATGAAGATATGTGCTAGAAGGAATCTGGGTCTTGTCCACTGAGCTTTCCAGAGCTGTCAAAATCTGGGGGTGATGTATGAGACCTGAAAAAGTGGCAAGATATAAGTATTTCTAGTCATACCAGAAAAAGCCCTACTCTTGGCAAATAGTAGAAGTAAAGTTTCAGAAAATGTTTGAACCAGTCTAAGCGTGTGCTGCTTTTTTTAGTGTGATTCTGCAGTTTTCTGAATCCTCAGTGAGTTGTTCAAACCATAAGAGCAGAAAACTAAACCATGAAAAAAAGAATGATTAATTTTCTGCCAGCTAAGCTTCCTGATTAGGTTCTCCATTGCATCAGATGGGTGCCCCAGCTGGCCAAGGGGAAGGGTGGGAAGACAC
The DNA here is from genome assembly GCF_001522545.3 of Parus major. Classification (NCBI taxonomy): domain Eukaryota; kingdom Metazoa; phylum Chordata; class Aves; order Passeriformes; family Paridae; genus Parus; species Parus major. The sequence goes on from NC_031771.1 coordinate 22,669,171, forward strand.
AGCCAGGGATCTGAGGAGGAGGAGGAATCATTGTTTTGAGTAAGGCACAGTTTTACAGTATGGCAAAGCCAAAATTAACTCAAATATTGTGCAAAGAGGAGGTTCAAAATAATGGTGTTTATCTAGTTGATAGGAACATTTCTGATCTTTTTCTGAGAATTGTGCTCGCCTCTGTGAGTTGTAGCATATAAAAAACAACACAACATTTTATATTTCAGATTAGGATAGCCATGGAAAATTGAAATAGAAAATAAAACATTTTTGAAATAAGATAAGTGGGATATGGAAACATGAATTTAGATGCACATCAGAAATCAGGAGAAACGGTGCAAATCTGTTGTTTTACTTTTAGATAGACTGAAATATTTTAAATCAATAATAAAGACAGAGTTTTGCTAAAAAAATAGCAGCACTTGTCCAGTTTCCACCAATATTTTTATTCTGTTTACCAGGCCACCAAACACTGGTGGTCAGTGCTTTAGTTCCAGATTTATCTTTTAGTTGGCACAGGTAAAAAGGTAAAACTCCCAGGGACTTTTGGTGGTGATCTTCCAGATGAGAATGACAAAATAACTCAGGTGTCCTCCCATTTATCATATTGGTCCTTCTTTGGATATCTTTTTTGTGGTCAGCTGTGTATGTGGAGTGATGTACAGTGGAACAGTAAATAAGAAATTGCCTTTTTCTTGTTAAATACATGTGATGATTCCACAAGTGGCTTGATCTGTCTTTACTAGGCAAAATGAGAAGTTCACTAAGTGTTTTGCCCGAATAAAGACAGGAAAAAGGTGCCCAGACAGTGAATTCACTCGCACACCACCTGGATCAGCCACCCAAAGGCAAAATGGTAATTCCCTTCACAGCCCCATGTGTATCCAGGGTAATTTCAGAAACCTGTAGCACCATCCTAGCCTAACAGGAACCCAACTTTGCTGCTCTGTGAATCGAGGTAAGCCATGGTCCTTTCCTGTTTCTGTTGGGAAGTTCACCAGGCTTGTCATGAAAGGTTATCGGTGTAACCCAACCAGCGTCCTGGCGGGATAAACCCAGGCAATTCCAAGCAGAGGAACAAAAGGTCAGAGCACTGCAAACCCAACACCACCACCAGCATCTTGGGTTACAAGGTTATGGTACAGAGGAAGGAGGGGGATGAAGTGTAGCCTAGTAAACACTCAGTCAGCTCTCAAAAATAGAAAGTGACATGGATTCTAGGCGTAGAAATATGAAGCTACTGTACAGCGCATATTCACCTGTCATTATCACTTACTTGCGCTGAGAGGTAGGGCAGCTGGCTCCAAATTTTTCCCCCAACTGAAGAGATATTTTTAAATAAAGTTAATGCAGTAAATTTAAATTACTTGGGCAGCAGGAGAGACTCTGGAGCTTTCATGATCATTTTGGAAATGCTTCACTTTAGACAGCAGCATTTCTTGGTTTCTCATGTTGAATCAATATTGTTCCAGCAGTTTACATTCAGGGAAAACTGTGTATAAAAATGATAAAACTCTTGTTCTGATACAGTCTTAATTCATTTGAACAGCCTTTTGGTTAAACTGCTGCACTTTTCATTTGCTGTATGTCAGAGAGCAGGTCTTTGAGGGTCTTTAATCTATATTCTTTGTTTTTTTAGGAAACCTCTAAATGGAACATGGTTCATTGAAAGTGAAATTTCCTTGGTGCCATCTTTGAGTCATGGGTACCTCCTCTTCAACATCATCTGCAAAATTCTGTGCAAGGCAACAACTTATTTAATGTTGCATGATATAAGCATAGAGGAGAGACTGCAACTGGGATGTTGACACTGCTGTTGCAGATTGTACAGGAAGTAAATTATGCAGACATAGATACTTAATGCAGCAGTAATAATGTTAGTTAGAAAGCCTCACTTTGAATTTGAAAAGAAAATAGAAGACACCAGAGTAAGGAGATTGGCCAAAAGACCCTATCAACTGTTAGTCTGTGTAAGCCAGAGTCCTATTAGTCTCCAGCTATGCTTCTGAGTCAGCTTGCTGGATTAGGAGTGCCAGATCCTGCTTTGCCTCTTAGTGCATGTCAATATTGGAACAAGCCATAAAAAGGCAGGTTCTGTTTCACAAATACCTCCGAGTCTTTCAAAACTTCTGAAACCTTCTGAAACTTGTAACCAGCTATGGCTGTTGAAACCTCTGCTTGCAGAGTGGAAAGGTCAGTCTCTCTATTTAAGTGTATCTCTTTTATGTACACTGGACTTGCAAAATCTAGTCAAAAACGTTGAAACTGATAATTTGAACAAATGTGTTTGGTTTGACAAAGCAGTTTCTGAAGTAAAATCTATTCTTTAAACAGTCTTGCTGTAGTTCCAACATAATAATAAGGCAGCTAAGAGGCATGGCTCTCTCATTTAAAGAGTCCTGCACAGAACAGGATTTTTGTAGTGACTCCTTCTCACCACATCTCAGTCCAATGTGTCTCTCTGTGGGCCTGGAACTGGTTGTGTGGTTTTGGAACTGTTTTGATCAGAAATTTTATTGGCAGGTCATTCCTGCATGAGGGCTGTTGATGTACCTCTGCCCTGTACCTTATGGAACTATTATTAAACTCTTTTCAGACAAGACACGGGCTTTTACTCTCCTGGTAATTACGTTCCTAGTGTATTGGTGCTGCCAATGTTTCCACATAACTGGGAAAATTCCTGGGTATTTTTGTAGGAGATTTGTTATGATTCTGAATTAAGAATGAATGTAGCTACCCCATCTTAAAATCAGGCAAACTTTTTTAGATAACATGAACCAAATTACAGTAATTCTTCTATAAGTTCTTTGAAGTTTGGTTATCTCTTTATAATTTACATTTGATCTAATGCAGTGCAAACAGTATTGAACTGGGCTTCCTGGTAACATGCAGAAATGCTTTATAAGTTATATAATCCAGGAAACCATGGTATTTGTCTAAAAACACAATTTCTACTTTTATTTTGGTATCCAAAACCAGATTGGGTTTTGCCAGTGTACTGCAGAGAATGACATTTATCAGTGACTGCTCTTTGTATTTTAGTGGCAGTTGTAGGAACCATAAGTGTGGATTAGGATTTTGATGTTCCAGGTACTACACAACTAAACACAAAAATTACAGTTCCTCAGAAATTTTCAATGAAACTTTATGAAGAATTCAGTAGTGGGATGCAGCCACTAAATATTATCCTGATAAACCCTAAGGAAATTCATAGGAGTAAAGGACCAGAAAATGCAGTTATGGTTACCTGATCTGATTTATGAATACATTCAATCCTACTTCATGCCTGAAACCTCCAGCTAAACTGGAAAATTTATTTGAAAGGGACAGAAAAGAAATAGAATTAAGTTGAAGAAGCAATAGAGAAAGGAATTGGAGTTACCATGGGTCACAGTAATACAGCTTTGAGTAGACAGACAGACATACAGATGGATGGATAGATAGATTATGTTCATATTGTTTGGAAACTGGGGCTGGAAAAATGAGCTGTATGTCAGCAGAAGGTAATTCTGTACCTCAGGACTCACCATAAAAAGTGCTGCATTCACATCCTTGTTTTAAAACAAAAGAAGAGGAAGGGGGAGAGATCAGAGACAAAATTTGCAGCAGGACAGCTCTGGAGTAAGTGACAAAACAGGTACAACTGGTACAAACCATAAATTATGGAAATCCACATATACAGTAATTTATATATTTATAGCTGTGCTCCACAATAATGTCCATGTTCTCCACACTGCTTATTAATTTCCTCAGTTATCAAAGACACAGAAAAAGGACACCCTGTAAATTCAGGTAAAGAGCATTTATTGAGTGTTTTTGCCTTTTTTTGTTATTATTGACTAAGCTGCCTGGTAGTGTTAATAGTAACTAGCTACAAACAAATGATTACTCATGGTTGATGTAATTTGTCCTACCGGGTCGCTCAAGGTTCAGTAAGAAATTAAACATCAAGCAAGAGAACTTGCAATAGCTAAATGCAGCAAAACAGCTAAATGATAGCTTATGGGGATAGTGTTTGAGTCATGCTCTCACCACCTCTGCAGGGTGTATCTGCTCCCTCTGCCCTCTGGTTAGCCTGAATCACACACAGCCCAGGGAAAGAGCCAGCTTTTGTGACTACAAATTCTGTGAAATTCTTGCATGAGTGGGGTCAAAAGCTGGCTGCTCCTAAAGGGCATTCACTGAACTTTTGCAGTACTGGGATGGTTCAAGAACTTATGAACTGGGGAGGGGAATAAAAAAGCAATGTCAGTCACTTTAGACTGCTTGTATCAGGTGTTGCTAGCTGTCTAATATGTGCTCAAAAAAACCTGATTACTGCATCATTTTGGGGAACACAAACGATGTGTAGGGTTCCTTGCACATCATTTTATGTTTTGTTTTCCCTATGCCTGGGGACCTTGCAATATGGAAACAGAAATCACATACCCAGGGCTTGGGCGATATCCTCCCTGTGTTCCAGTCCAACATTGTTCCTGTCACACAATCAAAGCACAGTCACTAATTCTGTAAGCCTGCAAGGATGTTATATCACCTCCTGTGAAAGCCTGTGGTGAAGGTGACTCAACCGACACATAAGCAGGTTATCCTGTTGCATAATTTGCTTTTTAGTAAAATTAGAAATGGTCTCAACCAAGAAAGTTTGCTGTGAGATCCACAATTTTCTGAGACTCAGGTTCACTTAAGTAATTTTTCAAAAACCTATTATTTCTGTATTAACTTGTAAATTTCCATGTAAAGTTAGACCAACAATTGCAGAAGGATTTAAAGCTTATGTTTTCAATCTTAAAAGCAATAGATGCAAGAATAGTAAAAGATGTAAGGGTGCAAATGACCTAGTAGTTTTATACTAAAATCTGAAAAGTCCTAATCATTTGTCACCTTCTCCTGTGACCCAGAATAGCTCACATCCATGTTAGTCTCCAAGAGCAGGATGAGTGCATCCAATCTGTCACTTGGTCTACTTGCACCAACTCCCTGATTTTATCCAGGAAAGTTTGGGAAAAAAGCTGTGGGCCATCATCATGCATATAACACACCATGAGAACTTAATAGGACAGACACTGAGTTATTTTATCATTTAGATATAAATGTTTTGTCTCAGAGCCTAAAGTTATCTGACCCTTATTTCCAGCTGAAAAGAATCAGGTTGTTCCCGCAGTGTTAGTGAATGTGGTTGTTCACATTGAACGAGTTTCTTCTCATTACCAGCCTAACCAAAAGAGAAGCAACCTTCCAGAGGGAAACTTGGGGTACACCAGAGCAAAGAGCAGAAGCTCCTAAAACAGTATCCTGTGTCCTGGGGCCATGGTGGGGAAGAATCTGTGCCCTGGCCACCTCCAGGCCTGGTGGCCCTGTGGCTACCTACAAGGCTGTGATGTTTTGGAGGGAGCAGTTGCTTCAGTGAAACAATTTCTGTTTTTTGTAAAGCAGAGCCAGTTGTGCTTTTGCAGCTAGCCCCTGTCACCCTGACAGCCTGTCTGGCCTGAGGGCTTCATGGATGAGCAGTGAGGAGTTTCTCCTGGTGGCTCTTTGGTTTCTTTGAGGGTGGCCATGAAGAGCTTTCAGCACGGAGCAGGTATGAATTTGCCTGACAAACCACGTGCTCCAGAGCGTGTCAGGCATTGTGATAGTTTGTCAGAGGGATGATGCAAGGAGGGCTGGGTGCCTGCGAGGGCTGAGAAACATTTGGTCACGTTGAACAGCACTGGGAGGGAGTAGTGCCATGGAGTGCAGCAGACACCTAACTCTACAGCAGATTCTGTGTGGGCTTGACAAGGGGTGTGGGGGATTTAGGAAGTGAGGCTTAGCCTAATGCTATGGCTCTCAAGGGTGTTTTTTTGCTTTCCAAGTTGATCGTAGGTATGTGCAATAGCAGCTCTAAGTTTAACAGATGAAGCAATGCATATTGGAGAAGTTCTTTACCCACATCTTAAAATTTAAAGGTTTAGGTGTGTTCTCTGAAAGTGTGTTTCACCAGAAAGTGTTGCTTTGATCATGTCCATGCAACCAGATGATTTTTTCTGAAAAAGGTTTCTGAAGTGGCTTCACATAAAGCTTTTGAACACACCCGGAAAGTAAAAGACAAATAAATACTCTAACATATTAATTTTTTTGAGAATATGGTGATTATTTGAGATCTAAACTCATAATTTTTGATAATTTGTGTTTATAAATATAATGATTTTAGAAAAGAATGAATCAAGTAGACTTTACAGAAAAGTAGAGGTTTTTCTCTTGTGTTACATTGACAGTGAGGAAACTGGAGGGAAAAAATGAATTTTTTAAAGGTTTTGAGCAACAAAGGAAATTAATGCTAGGAATGATGTGGATTCAGCATGGTGCTTGCTTGCAAGCCAAACTGATAACTCTTCCAACCATTTTTAAAGATTTTGTTGATACTTCACTTTTATGTTAGATTAATGCACGACAACATAACCTGAGAGTGTGTGAGCTGCTGCAAGCAGATGGACTGTGGGTTGGTACCTCAGGCTGTGTACTTTGGGTGTAAAACACTACCTGCTTCATACAGTTGTTTGAATGTGTGGGACAGGGGATGCAGGGCTGTGAATGAAGACACTGATCCAAGGCTGTTGTGACTTGCACAACTTCACTGAGGCCAGAAGTGCCACAGTAATTAATACCAGCTGGGAATATGATACATCCTAACAAATTTAAGACTTGCTCAATTAGAGCTGATGAGCAAGTAGAAGCTTGATACATCCTTTCATGTGGAAAGCTCTGTGAGGTTCAAATATATACATGCATGTTTCAGGATGGACATGCACACTCTTCTCTCTCTCTTTCCCTGTGAGGTTGCTCCAGACTTTTGAAATGCTTAGATTCCTGAGGGAAGTGCTTCCCAGCATTTTAAAAATGAAGAGTCCATGGAGGCAAGGAATTAATGCAGGACAGATATCAAGAGATTTCTCTGCAGAAGTCATAAGCAATGTAGATAGTCTCTCATATTCTGAAACACCTCATCTCTTTTAGCATGATATTACTATATATTACAGATTAGTGAATATTACAAATTAGTGAAACACCAATGAAGACTTCCTGCTGTTATTCCATGTCCCTGATTTCAGTCTGTATCATGCTCTGGATGGATATTTTCATGTGAAAGAAAAAAAAAAAAGGATAGCACATATGGGTTATTTGAAATTCCTTACAGTGGCTCCCCTACCCAAGCCATGTAGGGTTTCAAGTGCTAACATACCTAGGTAAGCAATGTAACTGTTGCCACATGCTGAGATTTTATGTGTCTTAAAATGCACTGTTTGCTGCTGGCCGTTTTGCATCCAGTAATGCTGCTGAAGTGTAGAGACACTTCCAGAGATGCTGTATCTCTTCTTTTTCTCATTTTATTGTCTTACAATCATCATCCTTGGCATTCAAAGCAGTGAGCATGCTTTGGGTATCATCCGCAGCAGCATTCTTCACCAGCACGGTCTGAGGAGCACCTAAATCCTGGCGTGGTGATTTATACTTGCAGTTTTCCCAGAGTACTGGATGTCTTTTTTGTGCATCTCTATCAGACTGGTATCTAACTTCCTGGCCTCAGGGCACATCACCCAGGACAAGATCCTAGCTCTGTTCACTTCTGAAGCATTCTGGAGCCATGATTCCACACAGATGAGATTAATACACTTGATGACTGAATTTCTGTCCAATTCACATCATATAGAGTTTATAGATTCTATGCTATCTTCACCAGGACAGTATAAGCCTCATCCAGCATAATATTTGTCAAAATGAAATTCCTCTCTCTCTCTCCCCAAAATTTAATAAGCTGTTTACATACTGAATCAGCTCAGTGTAGCTCATGGCCACAGAGGTTTTGACCTGCTAGTAGCCAGCCCAAAATTGTCACATCAGATCCTGGCCCCAGGTGTATGTTTTGTGGTCAAGAGCACAGTACTGAAAAATGGGCTTCCTGCCTGGCTAACCCAGGGCTAGGGTGCAAACACCCATTTTGTTCAGAGCACCAGCTTTTAGAACTGTCAGGTCTAGAGCCAAGGAAAAGAAAATATAGGCTCTCTTGAACAATCTGAAGTCATCTATTGACACTACTTCGAATTTTTATTGTGTTTCCTTTTTATATATATGTATTTTCTTCAAACATTCTCAATAGAAAGAGTGGCTGCATACACAGAGGAATATTTTCTTTTGACTTTATGAGCCCCATTGGAGGAGGTTGATCATCCCATTCTATGAGAGTTAGAAGTTATTGTGTAAGCAGGTCTGACCTGATGGTGCTGGAAATGAGCTAATTTCTAATCTCTCTTGCAAGCAAAAGGAGTAAAACACTGTCTAAAGAGCCACTGGTTCTTATTCCTAGCGTCATCATTGATATTCAGAGTCTCTAGAAGACTATGGCAACCAAAATCTTGAGCAAAACTATGGATATCTCTGAAAATAGTGTTATTGAATGACGTGGTCATTCATTGTGCAGTTGTAGTGTCCAAGCCGGTCCTTCTCCTTTCAGAGTTGCTGAGACAAAGTCTGTTATGGAAAATACAGAAGGGTCTTGGGTACTGTGATTCTGAAGTTCCAAACCTAGAGGTACAGACACCCTAAGGACATTAGTTACAATATCTGCTGTAGAATTCAAGAATGTTAGCAGGAATTAATCAGTAAGAGGTCTTCTGGATGAACTCAGGGTTTTTTTTATTATTCCCTTTATCCTAACTGCAGAGCTAAATTGAATGTATGCCAAAAAGCCTACTGAAAAGGGAAGAACAGGGAGAGAAAATATCAAACTCAAGTACATCTGAAAAAAGAGATCTCAATTCTGATACGTGTCAGATCTCAAATTCTTCCTTTCAGAGTGAGTGAATTAATCTAAAATGGAATGAGGCAGACTTGATTCCAGAACAGGTTTTCACACATGAGTTATTCTGCAATAGTTATTGCAATGTACGCTTACTCTGTCCTGGTCAGAATTAACTTGCAAGTACAGACAAGTCATTCCATTAGACTTGAGTGAATTGCAAAAACATTTAATAAAGATAATTAGTTATAAAACCTGCAGTGGTATTTTGGTTCCGCCTTTCACAACATTTTGTGAGCTGGCACTAACCCCTCTATATTTTTTAAATAGAGGACCTTGTCAATTCTTCTGTGATAGTGTATACTCAAGTGTTTATAACAGAACTTTTGATCTGCAAATTGTTAAGGAATCAGCAACTAAGGGACCATTTGAAACTTAAATAATGAAATCTCTGTTAACAGCACTCACACACACATTACAGAGGTAAATTATTCCAGAGCAGCCTGGTGGGTCACATGAATGTTTATGATTTTCATAAAGAGAACACAAAGAGAACTGTCGAAGGCATGAACTTACACATCCCCATTTGCCCAAACCATGGTCATCACCAACTTCATTACCACACATTTGTCCTTCAGGGTACACTAGCACTGATCTCTAAAGCAACAGGAGAATGACGCTCCTGGTGCATTTTGTGTCAAGTTTCAAATCAATGTTGACTTTGCTGTTGACATTTCAATGGCAAGCACACCTCCCTCTTCAAAGGATGAATTTTGGCACTGTCCACTTGAGTTAATCCTTTTAAAAGTTCTTCAGCATCAATGGTAGTATTTGGCTCTGCATGCATGATTTCTGGGCAACTACTCAAAACTTACTAAGCAATAATCTTTTTTGTTTAATCATTCACTGCAAACATGTTACATAAAATGGTCTGATAACAGAGTCACGAGACTATTTTTTCCACTGCTATTGTACAAATTATGTGACTTAAAAATTTTTGGAAGATAGGCAGAGCAAAATTAAATTTCCTGTGCTGTGAAAAACAAGAATTTCTTTCAGACCAATGGAATTAGGTGTTGTTAACTAGTGCACCTCTTGCCATGGTGTATCACTGATCATCTTTGGGAAAGCTCAGGTGCTGAAGGGTTACTGCATGTTTGTTTCTTCAGTGGCAGTAAGGACGAGGCAGACATGATGCACCATTAGGAGCTGCATTTGCTAGTTGCATTTTATGGAGGCAACATTTGTGTGCTATCAAAAACTTAAACCAGTTCAAGAAAGCCATCATTGCATCCTCACTGGGAGAGATCCTTGGATGTGAGATAAGGCAATGCTGCTGCTCTAAAGCTCTCAGCAAGCCCATACAAGGAGCTGCATTGTATCAATCTCCACACAGACATTTGCATGGTATGGAAATACACTGGCACTGCTGCATGCTCCACTGGCTGGCAGAGATTTCTCCCATCTGTCCTTCTGCTGTGCACTTAGAAGGTGCATAAAGCTGTATGGCTCTTCTGCTTCCTTGTTATTTCTTGTTTGCCTCTTTCTTTGAGGCAAAGACAACCTGTTGCCCATGGGCTGGAATGTGTCACCACTTTCTCCCCATGTGATCTGTTCTTTGTGCCTATGGCTCAGCTGCCCTTCTCCCTTGAGCAGCCTGCTGCAAGTCATGATCAGCCAAATTGAGCCAAAACCCATGTGTGCTCTGCAAGGAGACCTTGCAAATGAGGTACTATTCACGTAGAGAAGGCAAAAACCACGGCAATATGAAATGCAGGTGCGACGGGTGAATGTTATTGCAGAAGTGAACACTCTATTTGGGCAAGCCTCAGAGTTGTTTATTGTGTAAGTATAAAGCAGTTAATTGAATAGAAACCAGTCTGGAAAAACAGGAAAGGAAGAATGGACTGTCTTGAGGTAATTCACCATTCAGCAAGCACAGGGAATTGTTACTGGACATGCCAAAGCTGCTATCTTTGACTTTCAGCTCCCTAGAAATTGGCCTAGAAGCCTGCCTTGGAACAAGGCAGGAGGGAGGGCAGTCTATGAATGGCTTTAGAAAATGGAGAAGAGGAAAGTTAGCTGTGCTTGTTTCTTTCCAGACACATTTTTTTTGGGAGGCGGTAGGAGGGTGAGAAGAAAAGCAAGCAGAAATGTGATTTTCATCTAGGCAATTTTGAAGATCCTAGGTCTTCTGGTAAATATTCCTGTAGGTGCCATAGTTTTACATGTTGAGAAAGAATTTTGTTTTCAAAGGGCTAAATAATCCATGTGGAGCACTGGCCTCAGACACCTGAGCAGCACTCTGCAGCTTGGAGCATCATTGCAGGTACAGAGACTTAGAGCCCCACACTCACCTCCAGAGCAGAGCCACTCTACCTTAGGAGAGCTCAAGACCATGAAGTTTGATGCCTAAGACACTGTGTTGCCAGGTTTTAGCAGGGAAGAAAAATTCTGCTACAAGAACTGCACGTAAGGTCCCAAAGTGGTTATAGCTCCCAGCAATTTTCCTGTGTGAAGAAGCCTTGCTATTTTTGTTAACAGGCACTCTCTATGTATTTAAGGTTTCAAGGACCTCTTATGTATTTTCTGGCTGCAAGGTTTTCCACAAAAACCCATTTCTGACAGTATCAAACCTATAGGTAAACCAGGTTAATCCATGTAACATATTTTGGTATAAAAATTTCTCAGTTTGAAGAATGGCATGCAATCAAGACCTGAACTCTTAAGTGAGGGCTTTATTGTTGTTGTTAATGTAGTCTAATTTGTCAACTCCAATCTTAAGTCTCTGTTTTTCATGATTTGTACTTAGATGGTATTTTCTTCTTTTCCAGCACTGGACTACAGATATCTTAGTGGCTTTTCCTTTTCTTTGCCATCTGTGGAAACAACTTTTCCCATGAAAGGAGTATGATGAAGTATTCTCAAAAGGTTCACCTGACAATATTAGTCTCTACTGAAGCTCCCCTTCCTTCATAAAATTTTTTTTTTTTTTCATTTAAAAAATATGTTCGGTGGAGGTTCCCTCTGTTTTATATTACATTCCTTGAGTATAAAAAGATTGCCTCAGAGATAAATTGCTTTGGAACAGGTCTGTGTACCTGTTTCTGTGTGCCCTTGTGCATATATGTATATATATATACAAAAACCTACTCATAGGTGCATAATGTACATGCACACATTATTTCTAGAAGAAATGCTAGTATAAACAGCTGATACTTTTTCTTCTAGACTGTTCTTCTGGAATGTAAATAACAAGTTTATAGAGAAGGCAGTATTGTTAGTAGCCAGAAAATTTTTGAGAGACAAGGAGGAAGAAGATGTTTAGCAACTTTATGATGGTGGAAGCAAAATGAAGTGAAAAAATATACCTGGAGATGGGTACCCAGCAGCAAGCACCTGAAGGTTACATTGCTTTGACTGTACCGTGGGACGAGGGAATGTTTCAAATATGAAGTGCTCTCTTAGAATGCTTTCCAGTGTATCCCATCCCCCTGCTCCCAAATTGAAGCTGGGAAAAGATTTACAGTGTAGGGTTGATGTAGTAAAAAGAGAACAGGGCTCTCATTGGGATGAAGCAAATAAGAAAATAGGCATGAAGGAAAAGTCTTCTGAATTTTTATATGAAGACATGCATTTCTGGGCAAATAGTTTCCTACAGTGCTTGTAGGTAACCCTCCAACCTCTCCCATGAATTAGGAAATAGTTTAAAGTACTTTAGACAAAAAGAATGAAGATACAGTCCTTACGTGTACTTATTATATTTACACATCAGTGTCAGAACAAAACTTTCTTACATCAAATTTAGCTTACACTGGAAGTAATCTTTTTTTCCCACTGGCACTTGGAAAAAAACCCCAGTGTCTTCATTTAACTGTGAGTTAAGAAAGCATTAAATGCTGTGATTATTTTTGCATAGAGGCATAATTTGGAAGGGGACCTGGTCCTGTCTCAGAGACTTGTAGGTCTCATCTGCGCTCAAATGCTGTTCTTCAAAGGTGAATGTGCGAAATATAGCCCGTCCTTGCAGTCTCATTTATTTATGATTTATAAGCTCTGTGTCCTGCCTAATAGAGAACAGAAGAAAGCTAACTTAATTGAGAGCTGGTTGTAAGCACTATGAACAGAAACCTTTGTTCTCAAGAGGCAGCCACTGGAGCGTGTTAGCAGCGCATTTTCCAGATGAACTCCTTTAATGTCTTATTTTGTGACTAGAATGAAGAAACTAAGGAATGGATACCAAGAGACTTCTATTTGTTTGAAGAAGCATCTTGTGGCAACTGAAGATATATTTTCAGACCTTTAATCTTTCTGGGAGATGCTAGCCAGACTGATTGTGTCCTTGTGGTTCTGTGGTTGTGTCTCTTCATTTCTTCCAGATATTTCACATAATCAGCCTCTGATTATGTCCTGCCCATCATAGGGGTTTGTTCCCTGACAAAACTGCAGGCAAGTAAGGAATAAAATGAGATAACTGCAAGTAAGTAAATAGAGCTAACTGTGTGTGGGGTCTTGCAGTCCTATATCCTCAGTATTGTTCCTGATAAGGTGATTAACCTTTACAAACCATAATAGAGGTTATGTCAGCTGCTCTCATATGTGCAAGTAAATAGAGACATAAAGATATGAAGTCACTATCTGAGCCATGTAATGGATCAATAGTAGGCTGAAACTAGGAATCCTTTCCAGGTTTTCATGTGACCCCAGGACTTTCTGCCTTGTCGATTATTAAAGACTTAGCAATCTTCAGTGCTGTGCCAAAACATATTTTTTCATGTTCTTCCCCTTCCCCTTCCTTTAATTTAGTTTTTAATTCCATATTGTTGTAAATGTGTGTCATTGTGATATTTGAGCAGTGTTTACCTAAGACACATGGCTGGGAGCAGAGGTGGAGAGGATGAAGACTGTTTTGCTTAGTGCACATTGGTCTTGAGCTGCAGAGCCCAGTGAAGGCTTTAAACTCTTGGTGTTTTGTATCTGGGGTTTTCATTTTAGCCCAAATGTTTTTTCCCTTTTGAGATATCAGCATGAAGAGCCCTCCCCTGTAGAGCTGTCTCTCCTGGACATCTCTGGAAGCTGAAGCCTAGGGAGACAACAGACACAGTCCAGGCATACAATTCAGTGGGAAATGCAAAGGTATAACTTGCCTTTTCTAATTCAGCTTTTCTGCTGAACCACAGGCACCAACAAAATCAAATGTTCCAGGAAGGAATATACAAATGTGTGTGGATAGCAGAGACAGGGAAATCCCATCGCAGTCATTTGGCCTTGTGCTCCCTTGCATAATCCTTCTGGCAGAGCTTGGCTGGCAGCAGCACAGGCCAGGTCCAGGCTGAAAAGAGACACTACTAGAACACCTGCTCAAGTCATCACTGAGAAACCTGGCAAATTAAACCGACCTTTCTGCTGCAATGTGCTAATTTTCCCTGCTTGCAAGTTTAAGTCACTTGGTTTTTTTCAAAGTTATTTTGTTAAATGGAGACAAAGCCCATAGAGGCAGGTCAAGATGCAGCTACAACAGGCTTCAATGCATATACCCAGTACATAAATGTACATCCCAGCACCTTACTTGGTCTTCTCTAATATATTCTCTAATATATATTATCAGTTGCCTCTTCTTTAACACATTCTGGTTTTTCAGCTCTTTTCAGCTGCAGCACTGGAGGCTTACTCTCCAAGAAATATCTGTACAAATTCATTTGCAAGAGGCATCCACTTAGTTATATTTTTATTATGGGTGTTTTTGACTTTTTTTTAGATGTGGGGTTTTTTTTGCATGTTGGTGCTGAAGTTGCTACAGTCAGATATTTAACTCAAATTTTACTATATTAAAAATTAATTTCTGTCCCTGTTTCACTTTTTGTTTTAAGAAAAACATCTTGTCCTTTGCAATGACACATGTGAAATAAGTTATTCAGGCTTGTCCCTTGGTCCCCTTCTTTTACCTCCCTAATTTTATGAGATATAATCAGAGCTTGCTGCTTCTGGATGTGTGTGTGTGGACTTTTCTGGACTTTGGTGTGTTGGGGCTGCCATTTCACAGCCACAGCTGTGAAGATTATAAATGTATTATCTGAGAAGAGGCTGTTGTATGTCTAAGAAACCATTAATCTAAAAAGCAACAGACAAAATACATAATTTTGCATAATTCTGCTATTCATCGTAGTCCCATTGCAGTGTTATACAGAGGTAAGGCTGCAGCTTTTCTCCCCCAGAGGAGGAGATGTGGCATACCTTGTTTCCCTGGCAGTTGTGCAGTGTTCTGCATGGCAACTTTGGATACTGATTCTTCTCTCCAGAGCAGTGCTGTCTAAGGCACAGCTTCCTGACTCCACAGAGTCTCAGCCCTGCTTTCTTTTATGCAGCAGAATTAACAGGCAGTGGATTCAGACCCTCAGCATCACATTTTCATTGATATTTGCAGCAAGCATTGTCCTTCCTTGTTCCCTTGTTCTAACTGGTCTGTCTGTTGTATAAATGTGCAATATAAGAGCAATGAAAACAGTGGCAAACTATGAGAATTCAATAAAACTGTCTCCATTGTGATTTGAGTAGGATGATGAGCTAGAGTGAAGGTACAACTAACTAACTCCAGCATGATGCCCACTTGGGATGGATTCCTGCCTTTCCCTCACTCCACTGCCTCTTACTCCTGTCCTTGCCTGTTCCTTAGCCTTCCAGAAAACTTGGGGGAAAAAGGTGTGGTCTTACGTTTATTCTGCAAGGTTAGTGAGTGGAACTGGCTTATGGAGGTGGAGATTGGAAGGACTAGGGTGGAGGTTGAAATACACGGCTAAAACCAGGATTTGCACAGCCAGGATAGGAGAGGTAGAAAGAAGAAAAATGACAATGGAGTCAGGAAGGGGAAAAAAAGCCTTGCCTGTTTAGTGAAGGGAATATATTTGATTAGTTAACTGGATCTGTGGTCCCTGTGTTTAACCTTAATTATTTCTGCTTCCACTCTCTCATCCTTTAGTCAGGCTCTTCTAATTAATAAGGCCTTCACAGTAGGGAATGTGCATAATTGTGCAGAGTGGATTCTGAGATACTGGGGAACACTGATGCAGTAATAGTAAGTCTAGGAGGTCCAGCTCAAATATTGGTAACTGTTGGATTGTTTCCTTTATTGAAATGATTGTGGCTCTTTTTAGAGTGCGTCATAGCAGTGATGTCCTCTCTTGTTTGAAGAAAATAGGACATTCAGTTTTTCTAGGTAACCTGCACTTTGCAAAATGAGCAGAACCAACAGGTAGAGAACTTCCTGGCTTGTGAAGCAGAAGCTGGGTGAAAAACAGAAGTGAATTGGAGCAAAGGTTGTTCCAAAAATTTGGAGCATGTTGAGAACCAAGGCACAGGTACAGGGAGAAGTGTGTTTATGAGTGGTGTTTATGAGGTTGCAATCTTCAAACCACCTCACCTTAGATTTAGGCTAATCAGATTTTTTAAGTCTAGTTCTTTGACATCCTTTTGAAAATTAAATATTAATGACCTGCTACAACAGCTGGTGTCATGGTACAGACTGGCTCTGGGCTCTGTGCCTTTGGGCTTAAGCCTTCTAATAAATCTCACAAGTATTTGCTTGCTTGTTGCTGCACACAGTGGACGAGGCAAAATGTAAGTAGTGGCACTCCATAGAGGGAGTGACTAAAACTGTGCCTTTAGATATACCAAATTAAGTTCACTTTGTGAAGTTTCATTTTGGAAAAGTCCTTTGGTGTTCTTCCTGGTGCAGAGTTAGCAGGGAATGAACTGGGGCAGCTGAGGCAACATTTGGCTTGAAGGGTAAGAGCTGCCAACAGCTGAGTGCCTCAGGGAAACACAGCCTAGTCAGTTCTGCCTTGGCATGGGGACAACCTCCAGCTAGAACTGAAGTTACTTCCCTCAGCAAATAGGTGTTGCTGAAGAATACAATTAAAACAAACAAAAAAAAGCCATCCCTCTTTGTGTAGGACATCATAATTACAAATAAGAGATTTATTTTTATGGAAGAATTATTCAAGGATCATGAAACAGAAAATAAGCCATTGAGATTGTTGGAAAAGCAACAATTGAGAATGTTGGAAAGCGTTACACTGGAAACATTGATATAAATGTAGCAAATTGTGAAAAACATGAAATTAGGTAAAGTGCTCCATTTTCAGTCATATCAGTAGGACCATTAGCAGCAATTAGGAAACAGCAGAATTTAGGGTATTAAAACTGAAGAGGAAATAAATACATTTAGTATTTTTTTCTGAAATACAAACTATTTGGAAAGCCCTCAGTGTCCTCCATCGCAAGGAGTTGTGCATGTATTAAGAAAGAGAGGCAGGGCTTGTGTGCTGTAATTGAAATTTAACACTGGCAATGAGGAAAGTCAGCAAAGTATCTGCAGCACAGATAGGCACTGTTTGCATGCATGGCTTATGCAGTGGTCCTCTCCTTTTAGTAACCCTTCCAGCATTTATGTGCCAGGATCTCCTGGAACTGGTGTGCAACTCTTCATCACCACTGACAAATAGTACCAGCACTGCTTTGACTGGATCAGGCAGTAATTCCCAAGACTCTCAAAACAACTCAAATCCATGGGAATGCAAGCTGGGTTACCCCTGGGAACCTAATTTTGAGACACCTTCAGATTTAATTAAATCAATAAGTGTGTCTGAAATAATATATACTTTACTTGTGTATTTTATAGACTGGTGGGATTCGATCTATAAACTTTAGGGGAAAAAATTTAAAATCTTACTCTATATAAATATTTATAAAAGTTTCTTTATTCATAGAAAATTAGATTCTTTATTTTCCTTGAATTTATAGTGGGTGCCCTGCATAGACATCGTGTCTCAACACATAGAGATGTCGACTCTTAGCAGAGCATTGCTGACATTAGCAAAGCTATTTCAATTTACATCAGCTGGGAATATGGTCCATAGGACCTAAGTTACACTAGAAGATGATAATGATTTCTTTCTCAAGCATTGTTTAGAGAATTCAGCCATTAAAACATGGGAAGTAATTAACATCTCAATATTACATATTGAAATTTAAAATATTGTAAAAATAGCATGTTAAGCGTATATTTTTAAACTTAATAGGATTGGCATTTGCTTTATGGCAGTTAAGCAAATCAGATTCTGCACAATATGGATAAATCTACAGTTTTCACCAAGTTTGTGTACCTACGTCACGCCTGCCATTGGCACCAAGGTATTTTTGTATCCTCCATTCCGTCACATCTAGATTTCAAGCCACATGGCACAGTTCTCATGTATCTGAAAAGGTATTTCAAACCTACTGAAGCTAATAGGAATTCAGCCAGTTTATGAAAGGCATGACTAGGCTTCAAACATCCTAGGACTCAGACTATTGCACCCTTCATCTCATAAGCAAGATGGACACAAATTCAAACCAAATGAAGAAACTGTCCCTCTTCATGTTCTTATTCTTTTACTTGGCACTGAGCGTTTTTTGGAATAAATCCCATTTTCTTGTCGGCAGGCAGCTCCATTCATGTGGCCAATGCTTTCACTTGCACCTTCTGGCTGAGAACTCTCTTCAGTTGTCTGAAACAAAAGGGAGATGTCAGTGGAGTCGTGTGTGTCTCTTCCACCAGGCAGCCACTGGACCTGCTTCCCATTAGGTAGCTCTGCCTGCCTCTCTATTATTGCCACAACTTAGTTCTGAAAGAAATTGAACTGATTGTGTTAAAATGTCTGTAAGAGTAGGTTTGCACTCTGAACCTAGTAAAATCAAGATATATAGCAAATTACTCATCAGGCCTCTGTTTAGCTTCTACATCCCTAGGCAGCTGAGCTATTGTGTTCCCACCCCCATTTTAGCTTGGAAAACCCACCAAGGAACAGTTCAGCAAGCATTCCTGTAGAGAGAGTGACATGTTTTTAAGGGTGTGAGAAATCGTATGTGCTTCATCCAAAGCTGGGCCTGCAACCTAAGAAGTCCTAATTTGGATGTGTATCAGCCATTCATACTCAAAGAGCTATGGTGGAAACAAAATCCTTGGAGCTCTCTGAAAACTTGGACATCTTCCAGGCTGCAGGCTTGCTTAGAAAGCCAAATATCTTTCAGTAGCATGTAATACCAAGGACCAATAGTTGCTGACTGCTGTGCTCATGGCTTTGTGCAGCCCAAAGTCTGGTTGGTCTTGTTTGCACACAAGCAGATAAGGCAAGGGGCCTGTCTGTAACAAGTTGGTCTGGATTACTCAGCTCTTTTTAGATTTACCCCAGTGAGACAGGGTAAATCCTCTCAGGTTTCTAGTAGCAAGTTACTCTCTGAGCTCAGTTTCAAGGCACAGAGCCACTCACACGACCAAAAATGAAGGCATGCTCTACCAAAGAAATTTATACTTGCTTTGCCAAATACCTATCTGAAAAAGAGTTTAAAAAAAATTAAAACATACTTTTCTTTTACACTGTACATTTGTAGATACATTATTTTCTGCCTTCATTCCAGTGGCCTCTTCCAGTTCTGAAAAAGAAAGTAATAAAATAATTAAATTAAAATGACAGGGGGCAAGTAAGCATACCATCAATTTAGTAGCTGGCAGAAGTAAAAAAAACCCAGCTATTCCTCTGGGCATTTATCACAGAACAATAATTGAAGAGTGATGAATACTTCCTAAAACATTTTTTGAGGCAACGTAATTAATCTGTCAGGACTGTCTAGCTTGAGGGTATTTAGAAAAAAGAATAAAATTAGCAACTTGACTGAAGCACAGGGTATCAGAGAGACCTTTCAGAGTGGAATTCTGCCTTTGTCCAGTAGGTTCATGGAAGTCTGACTTTAGTTGTTATATTCTCAGCAGATGGGAGCATTTAATGTATAACAGGTTCCAAGAGCCCTCATGCTAACAGTATAACTGATGTTATTTTCCCCTGGGTTGGTTCTCAAGTAAAAAAAAAAAAAAAAAAAAAAAAAAAATAGAGCCTGAAAACCTTCAGGCTAAATTTGAGTGAGACAATCACATTCCAGTACACTAGTTAAAAAACAAACAAAAAGAAAAAAGGAAAAGGTAGAGCACATTATGGAAAGTTACACAGTGTATCTGCAGCGTCTTTCAGGCCTGTGCTGAATTAATATATTCACTCCTTAACAAACAGCATATGTGACCAGAAATGAGTAATAACATTGAGTCTGTAAGAGAAAGGCCTGAGAGTGGGATTTTGCCTAAAAGTTTGGATAAAGTACATATGGGGCTTTGTATTTTTTTATAATAATTGGCATTACGAGCAGCAGTTTGATGAATGGCAAGAAATGCAGTTGATGACTTTCCCTTGCAAGTAATGGCCTAGGTTACGATGGTGTTTCACTGGGAAATGAACAGAGTATTCCTTTGATCCCTAAAGCACACATACCTGTAAGAAGTGCATCAAGTATCTCCACTGTGTGTTTTGCATCTTCCATTGTGAAGCACATTGGCGGTTTAAATTTTAAAATATTTCTGTAGGGTCCATCAGCGCTAAGAAGGATTTGACGCTCTTTGAGTCTGTGGAAAGAGGAAACACCTGTGTTAGACACAGGTATAAAACTGTGTTGTGTCCTGTCACTTCCTTCAAGCTGAGACAGATTTGAAAGTTTTCTTTTTTTAGTACTATGTCACCAAGAACTACACAAATGGAAAATAAAATTAATGCTGATAAATATTAGGAGTGTTTGATCACTGTGCAGAATCTTTAAGAACTACTTACTTGTAAATAAGATGAAGGGCTTCTGTCGTGGCTGGTGTTCGCTTTTGCTTATCTTTCACCAGATCCACTCCAACAAACAATCCAACACCCCTGGAGTAGAAAAGAAAAGTACAGACAAGTGAAATCCAGTGTCAGGAACCCAAACCTTCGGCTGCAAATGCAATATCTGTTTCTAACAACTGTAGTTCCCTTCCCTGGAGTGCAAATGGGGGAAGCAGCATGAGAGGGGAGACTTTGTCTTTGGTCACCTTTTGGCAATTACACACAATCAAATTGGAGAACAGATATTTCTGGATAAATAAATTTACCTGGCTCCTTAGAGTTACATGGCCAGATAAGAATGACAGAATAATTTTCTTTCATGTTTATATGGAAAATTGCAAGCCTGGGAGAGAAAAAAAGTTAAAAAAGGAAGTATAAAAACCCTGCAACCCAACTCCTTCCCCATCAAAAAACCTGAAGGCAATTATCAATAGAAGTAACATGAGATGAGGAAAATCCAGAGTAACATCTCCCAAGGAAATGCACCAGAGATTTGAACAATGTCTGCATGATTACAACAGTGCGCTGACAACTTGGTTATCGCATGTGGATGGCTCTTTTTCCTACTTTCCCAGAACTTTTCTACTGGCTATGCTTGTAACTAATTAAGCAGATGGATGGACAACTTTTTTTAAAAAAATATTGCCTTACAATACCAGTTTTGGGTAGTCCATTTTAAAGGAGAGGTGTAGCAAAATCATGACACGTTTCTGTGTTCCATTCACACCAGGTTTGTTGCTTTTTCTAGCGCAGTTACTTTCTTCTCTGACATTGCTGCAATGCACCCACCTGATATCTCCCACTAAGGGATGTTTCTCCTTTTGCTCAGCCAGCAACTCCAGGAGATAATTTCCTACACGTGTGGCATTGCCCTGGAGATCTTCTTTCTCTATTACATCCAGCACAGCCAAACCAATGGCACAAGACACTGGATTACCTCCAAACTGAAAGCAAAGATGAAAGAAAACATGTCATCAAAATCAAAACCTATCAGAACAAAACATTCATCTGTGGCTATCCATGCTGTTTTCACTTTCCCTCTCCTGCTTGGTGTGTCACGAGGAAAGCTTGAAAAGGTGGGGATTTTGTGCCATTCAGGCTGTGGAACACCATCCCTTACATTTGGGCAAGGGAAGGGCTCCCTCTTCCTCTGCTTCAGGTTGCAGTAGTTTAAAGATTTCCAGACTGAAGAATTCAGCTGATTGCAGGTGCAGGCAAAATGCTCCTGGGAAGAGCAGGGGGTGATAGATTTGATATATTTTGAGCCAGAGAGTATAAACTCCATTTAAAATGGGGGAATTCATGGTAGCTGGGAAGAAGGCTGAGTCACAGGAGCAGAAAGGAGGGCTCAGTAAACGGAAGACTGAGCCTCTGTGGCATGCATGCAGGTGAAATGATTCCTGGTAAAGGTCACTGTTTTGTTAGGTGTCAGTTGCAAAGCAAGGTCTGCCAGGTCATGAGTTCCACCAGCACAGAGCCTATCCCAGAAAATGGAATTTTACATGATCAACATTTCAGCATGGGGAGAGGGAAAGAGACATAAGGAAGAATTTATCTGTATGGATGTCAGCTGAGATGCATGACCTGCCAGAGAGCTTGTGCTGGTCCATATGGTGATGTAACACTTGGTACAGAGTGTATTTCAAAGACTCTCCACTTGCTTTTAGATACTAGACTGTGGTTGACTCAAGCTCTTAGTAATGTGATGCAGTGATAGCTGCAGATGTTATCTGGACCACCTAGAAAATTTCTAACTGCTAAATGCAGATCAAAATTCTTAAAAAAAAAAAAGCCAGAGTTTAACCTATGAACTTACTGTATTGAAATACTCCAGTCCAGAAGCACCAAAACCTTCAGCAATTTCCCTTGTTGTGACCACACAAGACATAGGGTGTCCATTGCCAATGGGCTTTCCCATGGTGACAATGTCAGGCACAAAGTCTTCACCTTGCAGCTGGAATGCCCAAAAATGCTTCCCAACTCTGCCAAAGCCAACCTGGACCTCATCAGCTATGAACACTCCACCCGCTGCACGCACATACCTGAAAACAAACACAATACCTTGAAAGTCTAGTGCTGCAGAACACGGGTAGGCAATCAAGGACAAGGCAGTCTGCATCACAGAAATTCTGCAGTGTGAGACCAAGTTAAGAAAAAAAGAAAGAATACAGTTATTGCTATTTTATAGCTATGAAATTGTTAGTATGCTACATGTTAAGAAAAAAAAATTGACATTTTAATGTCAAATAGTAATGGTGCTGTAGGATTATAACTGGTTTAACTTCATCTTCCATCATACTTATGGCTGAGGATTAAAGATAGGAAAAGAATGTCAAGTATCTAGCCAAAAAATTAGCTGACATTCCACAAGAAAATTGAACTGAAATCATACACTTCATTAAGTAGAAATGAACCACAGATAGCCAAGAACAGGAGAGGTTAATAGCTGAATTGATTAGATAAGTCTATAGTGAAAAAAGCTATTTCTTTGTTTAATTTCCCCATTACGCCCTTGTGAAGTGCTATACGTACTCTGCCACTTTCTGGAAATAGCCCACAGGTGGAATTACTTGGCCTCCACAGCTCTGCATGGATTCAGCTATGAAGGCAGCAATCTACAAGAGACAAACTCATGTGAGAGCTGTGTTCATCTACTTGGCCTTGGCAGAGACATCTAACAGTCTAGAAATAAATGTTTAAATGTGGGCCTTAATTTTATCACGCAATGGGCTGGACAACTGAGAGCTCTTGAAAACAGCTATGGCTAAAGGATTTATTTATTTTGTGACTGGAGTGCCCAAATTTGCAGTAGCCAGGGCCACCTTTGCAGCCTGATGGGAATGGAAGGATCTCGATTAAGCCCTTGTGTTGAACTGGGTGACACTTCCCGGTGTCAGTGGATGTTGGATTAGGCTCTTGGGAGCTACATATATTTGTTTACAAATGCCAGTTTACAGGAGACACACAATAGTGAGTACCATCTTCCCTAAGAAGGTAATAAGGCTTGCCAGGTGTATGTGGGTTTTTTGTTTAATCCTGAACACCAGGTAGAGGTGGGTGGAAGCTGACCTGTAAGATGACCTGTGGCTAGCCTTTGGGCACCCCTGCCTAATGCAAATAACTACACAAATAACATGTCAGCACGAGGCACTTGACAAAAGAAGGGAAAAATTCTACAGATGAAATAATTCCAGTTGCTAGGAATGAAAAAGAAAGTTATTTCAAGTCAGGAAGGGTAAGAGCAGCAGATCAGACACACTGGAACATCAAAATTTGTTTCTTGTCAACAGCAGAGGTCTATGCAGCAGAGATACAATATTACCCCAAGGTCTCAGCATAAGTCTGCTATTTAAGGGATTGCATCCCCACACCACTTGTGAACCCCTGCCTGAGCATCAAGGGGTCTCTGTGCTGGTGCAGTCTTCCTGGAAACAAGGCCGAGCAGTAAGGTGTAAAGAACCGTACACTACATTTGAGTACACGGCCAAAGAGCACGAAGCTTCCCATAGCATGTGAGGCTTAGCCTTTAGCACAGCTTGTCCTGCCACAGGTCTATGTCACCAAGACCTAAGAAATGTGCAAAAGAAAGGAAACAGGGGAAGAAAAAACAAAACTATCCGTTAGTAGAGAATAAAAAAAGAGTTGATGAAGAAACTAAAAGAGGGGTGATGTAAGTCCTTTGGACTAGAAGGGAACATGTTCCAGTCTCCGCTGAAGTCTTCTGGGACTTCAGCGGGTTTTGGATCAAGCCCTACAAGTCTCAACACACTAATGCCATCATATAAAAGATTAACAAACATTTTAGGTACACCTGTTTAGAAATTGTCTGTTTTTATCAAGGTCATACTGTGTATGAGTGAAAGTTTCACCTTTTTATACGACTTCAAAGTTATCTTAACCAAACAGGCTCAGAAATGTAGTACCAAGATTTTATCCAATAGATTTTCTCCATGACCTGGGGTTTTTTATATATCCTTGCTAGGATTTGTGATGTAGTTTCTCAGCTGACCTCAAACCTTTCCCTACAATATTAACAATCTTCCGATTCAATGCATAAAATAGGAAATTTAACAGCTTTGATTGTATCTGCTTATATACAACTGTATTATTGATCCTTTCATTGATGCCTAGAAAAATTATCATATGAGAATCAGATAGAAAAATGGCCCATTTTGAACAGAACCCACCATAGGAAAATGAAGGGAAAGGGAAGTACGTGAAATTGGGAAAGAAACAAGTCCTCAGTTGCCCGTTACATGCCCCCATGCCATAATAAATAGATGAAGCCTCAGCATTTCTAGAGCACAAAACACACACCTTGCGTCCATTCTTCTGTGCTTCCTCAATAATCTTTTTCACCTCTTCAGCATAAGCACTTGCTGGATCTGGGTGATCTTCCCTGTATTTCCCCCTGTAGATATCTGGAGAAGGAGCCTGAAAAGACCAATTTGTTTATTTGTTTTTATGAAGGCTTCTATGAAACATTTACTTTCTTTTCTATTGCTCCACTTTATTGGTTTTCCACACAAATAGGTAATAAGAGTTAGTACAGCCTGAACGTTTGAATTGCAAAAATGCTTACTGGAGCTTAAATTCAATCTGGGCCTGTCATGTGTTCAATATTACAGAACACAGCCATTGTAAGAATCCTCATCTACCTCATCCACCTTTCAAGGCTGTCCTTCCTCTCCCTCACAATACAATAATGAGTACCAATTCACCACCTTATTTCAGATTCTCATGGAAGATCCATTTCTGCAACTGGAGAGTAGGGTTTTCCAGTCTGTCACTTTCCTTCAGCATTTTAGTCATGGTACAAATCTGTGTGACATTCAAGCCTCTACAAATGGTGCTAGGAAAGGTTCAGAAACTAAGAGAAAGGAAGTGGTATAAAAAGGTGGAGGAAGTGGTATAAAAAGGTGGATGCTGCTTTGGCACTGCAGTTAATGCACGGAGTTCTAGACAGGAAAGATCTGCTTGGTGCACATTTTTGGACTGAGAAACATTTTTGTCTTTTTAAGATAGACAAGTCTATCTGAAAAATCACACTTCCTTAGACACTCATGAGTCTTATACCCAAATCTGTGTAAACCTGTGAAATCTGCCTTTCCAGTTTTTGGAACTTGACTCAAAGTCCTGCTTATCTTTAACCAAACCAACACAATGGATATTGGCTAATTGCATTGAGCTGTGTAACTATACAATGCAGTGACTAAGAAAACCTGTAGCACAGTGAAGGAAATCAGCCCCACAGCTGAACACCTTCTTAGAAACCCAAAAGCAAATGATTTTGCTGTATTTATTCCACTGAAATCAGCCAAGCATATGTATACTAGCATCAGCAAAACAGAATGAAAGTATATTTACACCAGAAGTGGGTAATTCAATATGCTCCATAACAGGCATAAAAATGACCAAAAAAAACCCCAAAAACAAACCAAACCCCAAAACACAAACAAACAAACAAAACCTAAAAAAAACCAAACCCCAACAAACAAACAAAAAAAAACCCCATCAAAAAAACACAAAACAAACCTAAAACCATACTTACCACATGCACATACTCCTTCTTGCTGTCCTTTCCCAGCTGATTAAATTTATAGGGGCTGATGTCAATCAGAGATGTAACGTGGCCATGGTAAGCACTGTGTGAGTGTTAAATATCCAAGTCACTTTTCACCAAATGTATAGAAGAGCCAAATTTACAATTGTGCCTATCAGACAGAATAGCAACTGTATCTGCAACACTGTAGCATCATTTGTGAAGGGATCTTGATTTGATTTGATTTGATTTACTCAGTCTTCTCTCAAAGACAATATGAAATTGCTGTTGACTGTAACTCACTAGCAAGACTGGAAGCAGGATAAAATCAAGTGTGGACATGGAGACAGACCAAGATGATGCCTGGACTGCACTGACCTCAAGGTGGCTGCCCTAGCAGCCTTACCTAGAGCAGAAGGGTGGGCCCAGCTCCTTCAGTTCCACCCCATGGGCCCCACTCTGGCCAGCCCAAGCTTTGCAAGCTAGACCCCAACACCATTTTGAAAACTCTCAGGAGTGTGCATTGCACTGAGGAGTGAGGACCTTCAGTAGCAGCAGCCCACCACCATCTGCCCTGAAGGCACTGCAGGTGAGAGGGTTTGGCAGAAGCCACAGTCAGGAAAAGGATATTGTTTGAATATAAATGTTTTATACTGCAGAGTATGCTAAAGCTGGTTACTATCGAGGCAAACTGATTTAGAAGTGAGGAACCAGAGCCTTTTGAGACTAAAGCATGTAGCATCTTTATTCAGGGAATAATAAAAAACTTTTGCTCAGCCATAAACCTGAAGCAAAGCAAACCTCAAACCAAACCAAAGACATGTCCATACTTCTTAGTAGAACAGTTTAGTATGTTCCTAACAAGGATATGGATATGGCTGAGTCAAACAAGCTTTGTGCCTGTTCAGACAGAGACATGTGCCTTTGCTTTTGCTCCGGCTGGACTTTCTAATCACAACCTGAGAAGAAAATTCAGCACTACAGCAATGTCACCAAACCTACAGCTGCATCTAGGATAGGAAAACCCTGAAATGCAGTCAGGCACCTACCCTGTGGCTGGCAGCCCTCTCAACACCTCCTCATTTTGCAGCCACTTGGTTTTGTGTGCATAGTTGTGTCCACTGAAGGAGAGCTGAGCATCATTGCAGCACTGCTGCAAAACTACAGCATCTTTCTTCTTGACCGCTGTATATTTATTTGTGCAAAATGAAACATGTCCAGCAATGTGTGACGAACAGAAAGCCCTATTCCAGAGCAGCCCAGTAGCCAGACCACTCACTGCTTTTGAAACCAACATTTAACTCTGGCCTGAATTGCTCTGGGAGTCTGTGGGAAATGCCTTCTAAAAGGTGACCGACCTTCTGGGGTGACCAACAAGCTTATTTTTCAGAGATCTTCAAAACTTGTGTTTACCCAAATGTGAAAAAGGGATTTCCTGATCTGTTCTAATACTAAAGCAACAAAGCTTTTCTTTCAGCAGGCAGTGGAGTACAAACAGCAGGGGGTTGCTGCAAAGCTGCTTCTGAAGTAATGGCAGGAGCTGCTGGCTGCGTTCACATAAGCTACTGTGTGTACTTACTTTTCCAGGGTGATCACATCTTGGTGCCCGCGGTACTGCCGAGCCAGTCGTAAAGCGAGATCATTTGCTTCAGACCTGCATAATAACAGAGCAGCAAACCAGTGAAGGAGAGCTTCCAATTAAAAGGGTATTCCGACAGAAGACAAGGCATGGGACTCATGATATAATAAATCAACACAGCAAACTCTGTTACTCTACAGATTGCAGTGCTAAGGTTGAGACTATAAGTACCATGTAAGGGGGCAAAGATAAAACAGCCCTTTGTATAAACAACAAACAAAGAGATGCTTTATTTCCCTCCCCCAGTTTGCCTGTAGATATTTACCTCCCATTGGTACAAAAGAGGCCAGTTTGCAGCTGAGAACACAATGCATCCACTAACCCTCAAAAAGCAATGCCCCATCTCCCACACTTTGCAAGTCCTTTCTCCCCTGGGCTTGCACCATCACAAATCTGCACCCTGGAAGAAGATTCAAGCTCCCAGCCTGATCTGTCACAGCCCCTCTGCTCACAGGTCCCTGCAGGTTGTCTGTTTTCAACATGTAAGTGGTAAGTGATCACACACTACTAAACTGCCTAAAGAAGACTAACTTGATTCCAAGGTTATATGTCAATTTACAGGTGGCATTCATCAGTCTGTAAATAACATTCACCAGTTTGCAGAATTAATTTCATCTTCTTGCTTTCTTTCCCCCACTTTTTTTTTTTTTTTTTTGCATAGCATTCAGCAGGCCAGTGTTATGTTTTTCCCCTCTTGCTTTGAGCCATCACTCTAAATATGTTGGCTGCAAATAAGAAGTAAGTTCTGATCAGTGCTGGATATATTTTTGTTGCATGTTACTAAGTCCTACTTAGTAAGATTTAGACCAAGCTGTCCTGAGTCTCCGTCTCAAACAGGAGCAAAATAGTAATAAAAAAATATTCATATAAAAAAAAATACAGTTCAGACCTACCCAGAGTTAACAAAATAGCAAACAGAGAGTTTTTCAGGCAGGGTGGCTGTGAGACGCTGTGCATACTGAACAAGGTTGTCATGCAGGAAGCGGGAGTTTGTATTGAGCAGTTCCATCTGTTTTGTCGCAGCCTTTATCACATATGGGTGGCTGTGGCCCACTAAAGAAGAAAGTAATTAGTTATTACTAGCAAGCAGTCAATTACTGAACCATGGAAGGATGTTCACAGAAGCACTGTGAGCATCATCACTTGGCAGAAATGTGTCCTGATCCCTACTGGAAATTAAGGAATGGAAGCAGTCTCACAAGTCAAACTCCTTACCATGTGCAACGTTGTTGATGCAGTCTAAGTATTTTTCTCCTTTCTCATCAAACATATATTGGCCCTGAGCACGGACGATCTTCAGAGGATCTTTGGCATAGAAAACTTTGCAGGAAGGCCTAAGACATAATAAACATAACACCATTTTAATTTTCTCTTTTTTTTTCTCCCTCCCTTGAGTGTTGAGATGGTTAATTTTTTCAGCTCTGGAGATAATTTCTTCCTTCTGTAAAAAAAGCTTGTGAGTCATTCAGGTGGTGGTCAGGCAGGGGCTCTTGCTCACAGTGAAAACCCTTGCACCTCCCCCGGTACAGTGGGAACAGAAGCTGGGTGTTTTCAAAGCCTGACCCTGCCTGCAATTGATTTCACAGCAGAACAGTGTCTGCACGTCGTTCCAGGTCCTTATATGTCCTGCCGTGTTCCTAGGCTGCAGCTCTGCTTGTTTACATGCCTCACAGACATCTATGGCCAAATAACTCTCTGGAACTAAAGTAAGCTGTTAAGCACTGTTTCATACTATAGCCAAAAAAATCATTATGCAACAGATGACTGTAGCATATAGAGGTCAGAGTTGAGAACAAAACATTAATGCCTTGCAGGCTTTATTTTCAGAGGTGCTGAGCAGGTCCTAAAACCCTCATACTCTCACTCGGTGTGCTTTGAACAAAACCTTTAAAAGCAGCATTTTATAAGCATCTAAATCTCACTGACTTACAGCAAAACTCAAGCTCCTTATAAAATTAACCAAAGTATTCTTTAAGCGCTCTTTTTTTTCCTTCTCCCCCCTTGGAGAATGTCCCAGCTGTGTAATTATGTTGAATGATATTACTGAGCAGAAAGAAAGTCTTCTGAACATTTATCAGTGTTTATATGACCTTGGATAAACACAGTTGTTTCCAGGTAAATCTGAGAGCTATTGTTGGGTATAGTGTGGTTATGAACTTGTAAAGTCACTTGTAAATGTGACCCCTGGATAGTGAAGTAGTTTTCTTTCTTTCTCATAGCTTCTAGCCCTGTTGCATAGATCTTTTCTGACATCTTCAGCTATTTCTCTGCTATACTTTGAAAGCAATGTCCATCATAATTGGCCATTTCTTGTCTACAGTTTTTTCCCTGTAACCTGTCAGTTCATTCTGTGAAAGTTTCTCTTTGTTCACCCAGCACTGCTCAATTCTACAATCCTTGTGCAGGGCAGGACTCCTTAATATTGAGCTGACCCCTAAAACGTGGTTGATTTTCTCTCTTTATGAGGCCATGACCTTAGGGAATCCTTTGTGAGTTATGGATCTTTAGTAAGATTCCTCTATACGCTACACATTTAAGATGCAATCAGCAAAAAAGATCTGTTTTTACAGCCTGGACTTATTTTTCGCTTGGCAACATCTACCGAAGAAATGATTAAAGCTGCACATCCCGTGGGAACTAACATTGCCCTACAGAGGGATCAGATACGTGCACAGCCAGGATTGTCGCTCAGGACACAACCGCTGGCAGCCCTCCGGCACGTCCCTCAGTTAAACTCAGCTTAGAGAATAGCAACAGGTTCATTCAACAGACACGGCTGTTCTGCAGGTGCACGCACAAAAAGCCCCATCCCTGCGCAGCCTCATTTTAGGCACACGCCTGGGTACCACATCCCGGCCGCTTGCTTTGAGCTGCTGGAGAAGCGAATGATGCGCTCCATGTGCGGTGTTTGAATGACGGCATCCCCCGCCCGCCTAGGGAATTCCGGGCTGTCCCGAGACCTGGAAACCAGGGGGATGACAGGTCCTGTGTGTGTGTGTCCGTGACCCCCGCCAGCTCTGTCTCCCCAGAGACAGACCTTCGTCCTCCTCCTCCTCGTCCTCCTCGTCCCCTCCGCCCCGCTCCGGGCCCCTCCGCCGCCCCTACCCGATGTGCTTCCTCCGAAGGGCGAGGGTCTCCGCCTTGCTGTAGAGCTCCTCCATCCCGGCGGCAGGCACGGCACGGCACGGCACTGGGGAACACCGTCCGTCCGAGCCACCCAAGGGTTCCCCGCCTCTTATGCGGGCGCCGGCCCCGGCCAAACCCCTCCTCCCGCCTCCCTCCCTCCCGCCTGCCCCGCCGGGACGGGACAGGACGGGACGTCCCGTCCCGACCGCTCCCCCATCCCCCTGGGTTTTCCTTTCGGGGGACTCGTGTTTCCTGTTGAGCTGAGGCGGGCCAGCCACGAGTGAATCCTGTGCCTTAGAGTATTGCTGGTTTTTAATTTTTATTTTTTTTTCCCCTTGGGATGCAGACCGGCACAAACTCGCAAAACAACCGACTTGGGGCGTGGGGGCGAGCGCTCAGCTCCCACTCGCGATCCTGCCATTCCTGCCAGTCGTCCGTCATCCTGGTGGCCACAGCGCCACTGCCACAAACATTCGGGGTGGGGGTGGGGGGAGGAACACAAAGCCTATCATTTAATCAAAATCAGGGTCATAATTCGATGTCCCTCTCTGCCTCTCATGCCCCAAAAATCTGCTTGTAAGAGTAGGCTGAGACTTGTATATGTCCATCAGAGCCGGTATCAGTATTTCCGCATTTCTTATAAAGTGAGGCAAATCAGTAGGATCTACGATTTGCCAGGTTTTGCGCACGTACGTAGAACAGAGCTCAAACACATGGGTTCACTCCTAGGTCTAGGCAACATCTAAATATACCTAGTCCTTGATCACTTTGTAACCGCGGCAGCAATGTAGAAGCGACTTGCTCGAACGTGGCATTTCTTCATGGTTACATTCGCTAACCACCTCGCTGGACATCAAAGCCCACAGGAAAAAGACGGGAGAATAAGACGGGGGAAGAAGGACAGAATTCACATCAAGAGGCATCGCATTTCAAAACAGCGAAGCTGCCGGGGGAGCACCTCAGATTTACCTTCTCCCTGCCAAGCAGGCAGCGTCTCCCCTGGAGGCAGCTCCTTGAGCTGCATGAGCAGACAGCAGAACACTCGCCCACGGCCCTGCCACCCCATCTGCAGCTCGTCTGTGCCACCTGCAGCACTACGTTTGGAAGAGTTTTCAGAGAGCATATGTAAAGCCACACAATTTCCTGTGCTGATGGTACTTCCTTTTTCTTGATCAGTATCCAGAAAGTCATCCCGAATTCTGCAGATTGAAGAAACACACTTCCTGATTTATTTTTTTTTTAATATCTCTGCCAGCAAGCCACCTTTCTGCTTCTCTAGACAACACTTCTTCCCATCCAGTCATTTACTAGAGCTTCCTCAGTGTTAAATTTGAAGCTTCGACATTCTACACTCCTGCTCCATTGGAAACCTTGCCTCACCAAGCAACAGAGTAGCAGAAGTCACAGCAGCTCCACCTCTCTATCCCTGCAGAGACAGCTGCTGCCTGTCTTCAGTGCCTTGTCCAGGCAGAAAGACTAAAAAAGACATGAAAGAGTTGCCAAAACTGTCAGCTAGGGCAGCATTTTACTGTACAGGCAAGGATGAAATTCACTGATGGGTCCTCAAGAAGAGAACAGGCATTTAGACCTGCTGACATCCAAACAGAGCAAGGCTAGAGCCTGTCAGGAACGCTCTCTGCAATGCTTCTCCATTTTGCCTGCATCTCTGAAAACCAGGCAATGGTATTTGGCATAGGCTAGATGCAGTTGAGGTTGTACTACACCTTACATACTGATTTAGCAGCAATCCCTTTGTACCAGCAATGTACAGAAAGGCTGGAGCCAGGCAGCATCCACGTCTGTGAGTCCCAAGGTGTTTCAGGAGAGATGGTTTTCTCACACCGGGCTGGTGTCTGCCCTCTGTCGGTGCCGAGCGCAGCCCTGTCCCTCCCTCCAGGGCTGCTGCCAATGCCAGCACTAGAAAATCTCAGCTCCTTATGCTGATCTGCCTGGTCTTGCTCATGCAGAAACCCTGGACCACAAACAGATTTAAGGGGTATGCAAAATATTGTGCTACTACTTCTTTAGAAGCATGCACTGACAGCCTGATACAAATCAGGGCTTTTGTTTCAGGTTTAGCAAAAGCAAGTTTGCTCACAGCTAGCTTAGGAACTGCTTGAAGCAACAGCAAACTTCATCAGGAAAGCTTGAAGTGACAGGTGAAGTAGAAGGGAGATGTTGTTTCTCTGTTCCTTCAAAGCCATGAAAAGGGGCTTAACAATCAAGGAAATATCCCTCCCTCTTGGCTCATTGTTCTTTCATGCTCTTTTGATACTATGAGCAGGAGCAAGCCTGTCAAGTGTCATGTGTGGAGTCTCTCCCAAGACTAGCAGAGACCCTGACCTAGACATAGGCCTTTGCAGCACCAATTGCTGTCATAATGCTATGCACTAAATACTGGCAGCCATCTCTCCATGATATATAGTAGGATTAAAATAGTTTCTTCTTTTTTTTTTTTTTTTTCCGAAATACTTGTGTTTTAGGAAAAAAACAAAAATGCAAACCAAAACATGCTGTTTACTCCATCCTGTTCTGTTTGCCTTATTAACATTTTAATTTACTTTCTTTTTTCCATGCTTGTTTATGGGCTTTGTCCTGGCATGGTACCAGAAACCAGCAGCCTGGCTTCCTCCGTGAAGGATGAAAAGGAGTAAATATTTCTAACAGTTACCCAGTGTTCAAGTAAGGTGCCTCTGGTTACCTATTTGACTGCAGAGGAGTTCCTCTGGAAAACAATATATTGCTGGTGCTCCCTGAGAATTAAACCCATTGCAGATGGATTTGCTGTGGAAATTGTTCTGCACTGAAGATTTGTTTCGGTACAGAAATTTAAAGATGGACAAACCATACCTGTCTGCACCTTCTCAGGGACAGGTAGCTGCTTGGTATTTGCTCTGGAAGGGGAATGGACTTGCCTGTGAGTTCATGCACATGTGACCAGTCCAGCAGGGCCCTAAGTCACTTGAGCACAGGGTGTGTTGTCAACATTTGTTTTTATCAGTTTTATCTCAACTAGAATCAATTACCTCACAGCGATTTTAACATACCAAATAGAAGAGAGATCCTAAAATCTGGAAGAAAGTTACCAGGTACTTATTAGCTCCAGGAGGGAGCAGCCAAAGGTGATGTCAGAAAGACCTTGTGACAGCTCCACTGGGGTGTGGGCACTTTGGAAACTCAGTCAAGCTGTAACCTGCACATAAGAACACAATCAGGATATTTATTAGCTATTAACATTATTATTAACATTCTGCCTTGGTGTAAGCACATGAAAAAAACCCTGCATCCTGGTTATGTGACAGGAGCTGTGTCCACCTTTGACCTGGGAGATAACTAAAGCAGCTTGAGCATACCTACACTCATAGACAGTGATCTCTCCGAAGAGGTTTGTGTACAATATTTTCTGAACTCTACTGGTCTCATATATCCATATATCTATATATACACACATACACGTTTATATGTTCAAGTAGGCACATGAAGACATATATAGATACATATATAAATACATACATATTTACATATATATATGTATGTGAGTGTGTATCTATAAACACACATATATAGATACATTCATAAGAAGTATTTTTTTACTGCATCTAGAAGATGGGAAAGTAGAATACCCTGTGAGTACTCTGTCTGGAAATTCCCAGAAGCCAATGGTAGAGAAGACAAATTAGTAACCCTGGGAAGACAGAAAGACTGCCTGCAGCAACATGACTTAAATGTTTTGGCATTCCCTTGTTTGTTTTGTTTTAATATTTATTTGGGTGCAGTTGTTACTACTTGCTGGAACATGAAATGCTTTGTCAGCTCCCTGAGTTTTTTGTTTTTTTTTAAACTTTTGTGCGTGATTATAATTGAACCACAAGGTGAAGCTGTGTAAGGACATAAAGAGCCGCTTCTGTTGCATTATTTTTTATTTGGGTAGGGATTAGCAGGTTTAGTAGGTCCACAAGGCAGAGTTGCATAATAGCCTTTCAGTATTTAATTAAAGCTCCATTATAAAAAAGAGAGGCAGAAGTGGCAGGCATTTCACATGCAGTCCTACATGTGCTTTGGCACATCACGGAATTCCGAAGGAGGCATGTGAAGAGGAGGCAATCCCAGAGGAAAGCCATGTCCCAGGAGTGCAGTAGGATGTGAAGGCTGTAGGATACTGGTTACCTGAGGTTTGGCTCTAAAGCATCTAAAGCTCTAAAGGGAGCACAGAAATGAAAAATAACAGGGATGCTGTCAAAGCACAGAATGGGAAACCCACAGGGTGTTGGCTCTGGCAGCAGTTCAGAACACATGTTTTTGTGTTTTGGCAGGACATCTGGAACTGCACTTCTCTACAAAAGCAGAAGAAAAGAGAAAGAAGGAAGTGAGAAAAGGGCAAGAGTGGCCACAGCTGAAGCAAGGACGTCACCTGGGTGACAGCAGCACTCGCAGCCCTCAGTGCCACATGCTCAGCCTGGCAGAGCACAGCACATGGAGCTGGAAGTACCTCCTCTTGGAAAGGAGCAAAGATATTTTTAGTCCCTCCAAGAGTCTAAAACAGAACTAGATAAGATTAATGGACATTTGTGGGGATTAGCAAAAGTTAATAGGAGAGGCCAAACCTTTCCACCTACAAGTGATTGCATTTTTGAGGTGATGGGAAGGGAAACAATGTGGAGTGTTCTGTTTGTCAAAAATATTTTGGGATTTAGAAAATCCAAACATTTAAATAATGTTTTGAAGAAATTACAGCTGCTCCCCAGCGTTTTTTTAAACCTTTTGTTCAGGGAGTCTAATGCAAATGAACGCCTTCTTAAACCAGGGTGATGAAAAATATACCATTTTGAAATAATTATTATGTTCCATCATATCTGAACAAGTTGGATCTGTGTAAAAGGGACACACATTTTCCAGCTTGCACTGTTACTTGTGACACTGCAAACATCTTTCTTTCTCAGGAGTTCAGGTTTATTTCTCACCTTCAGAATGCCAGAAAAGGGAGAGTGGTGATTTTCAGCTTTATTTCTTTAGATCCCATGGTGCCTCTGAACTTGCCTAAGCAATAGTTTCAACTTTTGGTTAATACACAGATCCCTGCAACTTTTCCTGAGCGAGGAAAGGCTCCAAGCTTTGCAACAAAGCTTCCTCCTTATATAATTTGTGGATTCCCACAGCCTGTGCTGCCTGTTTAGAAAAGATAACGGAAGAGACACTGCTTTGAAGGGGAAAGACACATCAAGAACAGGAAGGTGAGATTTCTTACTCTGCACTGCAGGGAAATGGAACACGTGGCAGAGGCCCTGATTTTTGTGTGAATGTCTGAAACAACTTGCTCTGGACTTCCAGCTCCAGGCTGGCACAAGCAGCATTGACGTTTTCCAATCCAGACAGACTAGAACAGTTTTTTGCACCAACATTAAGGACTTTATAACTATTCAAAATCAGCACCAATGGTTGGATTAATATTTTAATAATTACACACTTTTTACATTATGAAAATAAATCATAAATAGTGTAAAAATAATTCTGAAGATCAACTTCTCACAAGCAAGAAACAAAACCTGAAGTACAAAACTGAAAGAAAACAAAACAATATTCAACTGAAAAACACGGAGAAATTTTAATAGTAAAAACAAAAGCATGCTCTTTGATTGGGTTCAATTAAGTCAAGACCAGTGGCCACAAGAAAGTGGTAAATAATAACAAATTAAAATGGGTGATTAAAACCTTGACATTCTTTACACTACTCATCAAAAGAGGTCTCGTGACATATTTACAGTGATAAGACACTCAAAATATTTCTAGTATTGATAATATGATGCTGACCCATGTATTTTTCCCCCCAAGCATTGACATCCTTGCCAAATTACTTTTCTTTGTGTTTTTATCTCTTCTACTTCATTTATGAGACCATTTGCAATACAAAAATAACGGCACATATAGATGAACTTAAAAAAGTAAAAAATACAAATAAAAATATATAATATTTTCCAAAGGAAAAAGTCAGATACATACATCTTAGCAACATTTTTAAAGTTGTGTGATATTTTCCCAAACATGTACAAT
Organism: Parus major; assembly: GCF_001522545.3. Lineage (NCBI taxonomy): Eukaryota > Metazoa > Chordata > Aves > Passeriformes > Paridae > Parus > Parus major. The sequence goes on from NC_031771.1 coordinate 22,706,022, forward strand.
AATATAAGAATATCCACATATACGTTAACAGTATGTAAAACATTCTTCCACCAACCCAACTCTCCATAATACTTCAGAGAAGTGTGCAAGTACCAATGGGATCTGGGAAATTCATACAATTTCTTTTTTAAATAGAAACAAGTAAAACACTAACGGTCCCAGGTTAAGTTAAGGCCCCCTGCTTTCAAAGAAAATTCAATTTCCAAGCAGCATTGGTAATTGGATGCATTTAAAAACAAAATGAAACAAAAACAACACTCCAAATCCCTTTTAAAAAACAAACTCCATTTGTTCCGTAGAGTATCTTTTTCAGAAATGATGGTGGCAGGCACTTGTTTCTAACTAATGAATCCAACCACCATGTAAAATACTTTAACAGAGGGTGCATGAAAACCTTCATTTATACATTACAGCAACATTGACATCCATAAAAACAAATTGCAGAAAATTTAAAAAAAAAAAAATATAAAAAAAAAGTCAGTGTTGGTTTTAATTCCAGTCACTGAAATAGAATTTTTGCAATGACTACAAATTAGACTTTCTTTTGACCACTATCTTTGCAGATGTGTTTTGTGTGAGTCTTTAGTGTGAAAATTTAAGAATCATATTAGGTAAAATACAGAGATTTAGAAGTGTAATATAAGATGGCCAAGCAGCAGAGATCAGTAAATTTGAAGGGAAGGGTCAACTTCTGCATGCCTTGAACCTCTTCATCACTTTCAATAAACAGGCTGACAATATCTCTGCAGTTCTTACTGAAATAGTCCTGATTTAGGCAAAATCCACTGCTGAAGGTGGTTAATACTGCCCTCATTACAAAGCTTCACACCCGTGTCCCTCCTCCTGCATGTCTCAAAGAGCTTTGCAAGGAGAGGATGCATCTCTGTCCCCTGGTCCTTGCTGGGGATGGGGAGGCACAGCCAGGGGAGGAGCCTTGCATGGCTGAGCCAGGTTTACGATCCCAGCTCTGGGGTGGTCAGTGGGACAGCTCATCTCCGTGGGGATCCAGGATCCCAGCCACGTGTCCTGCCACAGCCCCCAGCCTTACAAGAACGAGCACCAAGGCTCTGCTGATCTCATTTGGGGCTGCTTTGTCTCTCCCGTGGCATAACCGGGTGACTGGTGGTCACACGCACCCCGTCCACGGCTGCGATGCTCAGTGGAGCCAGTGTTAACTTTCCACAATGTACATCAACCTTTCTATTCCTTTTCCAATTCTACACTTTACACATGTGCAGATATATGGATTTGATCATTCTGAAACTCATTCATACTACTTACACCACAGACTAAAAGAATATATAAACAGCTGGATGAAGAGTATCATTCTGCTTTGCTACACTATCAGAATATGTCATCACGACCAGCAATAAATAAAAATATAAATCAAAAAATACATTGTATCATTGCTCTGTGATTTAATATCTCATGCTATATCTCAGGAAAAAATAAAAAGTTGTCCAAAGCATCCTGAAAGAAAGCTTTCCCATAGTTAGTCTATGACAAGGACCACGTATGTCAGACATATTCCATACAGTGCTTAAAAGATTTGCAGCCTCTGTAGCAGGACTTCTGCACAATGTGGTTTTAATGCACTGGAGTAACAGATAATTGCAAAACTTCATATGAAACAAATACTGAAAACTCTCAAAGAAACAAGGATTAATCATACCTGGAAAAAAGTCAGAGATATAGAAACTGTGTAGACTAATACCACTACACATTTCTACAACTGAAAAGACTGGTAGAGGAACTACTGTTCCTGTCACAAACTAAACAAAACAAATCATATCTATCTGGAGGAATGCCACTAAAAGATACAACAACACACTGGCAGTTCAAACTGTAGCTTTGCCATCAAAAGGAAAAAGATACACTAGCACCAGAAATAATTGCTTCTTGAACAAAATAAACACGTTGCAAGTCTTCACAGGGTGCTTTTCTTGATGAAATATTAAACCAATTTTTTTCTTCTTGTACTGACCATGCAACTTTTCTAGATATGGTGAAGTTTCATTTCAATTCAATCTGAGATGCAAATATTAATGCCAAATCTATGTATGTAGTTTAACCTTTCAAATTAAATTGTCTACTGCTTGCTCATGGTTATTTAAAAGGAATGAACATTTCATGATATTGAACAATAAAAAAGCTAAAAAAGCCAAGTAAGATTATTTGGGAAAAAAAAAAAAAAAGAAAAAGGTATTCCTACTTTCCTACTTGCTGGGAATTTAATAAAGAAATTCATTTACGAGACAGAAAAGAAAGCAAATGAAGGTGCTTAAGTGTTTCTTCAGTAGGGTCTCAGTGTCAGGGAGTTAAAGGAGAATTAAGTTTTGACACTTAACAGTAGTGTCCATAATTATTTCCTGAATGACAAAACCATGGACCAAAGCTCTGCTAGCTTTATTGGCACATACAGAAATAGATGCTAGGAGGGCAGTTAAAAAATATAAGCACACAAATTAAAATAAGAAAAAGAAAGTGCTAATGACAGCATTGTTTATCTTGTCGCTATTTCTTAAATGAGTTGCATTTGTGGACAGTCTCAGTAAGGGGCTGATAAATCACCTAGTCAGATAATAAATATCCTACTTGATTTTGCATGTAAATACTCTGAAACTTAAAAACTTTTAAAAATTATTTCATTGTACTGTATAAATTGCCAGTATTGGATATATTAAAAAACATTCAGTTTCTACTCTCCACATCTACCATATACCCAGCCAAATGTGCCAAGTCAGGACACTGACATGAGTGACTCTTTTCTGCCAGGCAGGCAGCTTGCTCATCAGCCTGCTGTGTTTTTGAGACAGTGCTGCCTAAACAAGCAGACTGAAAGTGGTGAGTCAGAGTGCTGATCCTGTCCTCCTTCTGAAAGGCCCTCAGTCACCTTTTATTGCTGTAACACTCTGGCAACATTTTATATTCTGCCTGTGCCACCTGAAGGTTTTCACTGCTGTAATCATTACTATTCAAACACGTTGTCATTTGCATCTCTGAAAATTTAGGGAAAGCAAAGCATATTTCCTTACATCTGTGAACACCTGTTTATTTTTTTACTATTGGAAAGATGGAATTGAGCAGTAAAAATACATATGTATTCAGTGCATAGTGTCTGATTTTTGTTTTTATTAGTAGGATTTTACTAACTGGAGGCTGCTAAATTGACTTCATGATTTAAAAATCTGTGTTTTCCTCAATGAAAAGCTGGGTTTGACTCCAATGTACCAAAATGACAATAAAGTTTCATCAAAGAGAAATTTTCCATTATAGTGGCATTTCCACTGATCTGAGATCGTGAAGCAATACAAAAAGTGTGACCCCATCTTCACATGATTTAGAAACAATGGAGCTAGGAAAAATGTGCGTTCCAAGAAGGGCATAAGGTGCCCTCATATGAATGGAGACAAGCTGCCTTCCTCAACTTCACTTTTGGTCTACATATGAAAGACAACTCTTTGAAAAATAACTAAAACCATTTGGGATGATCCTGCTATATACATTAGGAACAGAAGCGATATAGAAAAAATTTCCATCTGCCAAATATGGCACCATTTCTCATAAATTAATCTCTCAAACTCAGTGCACCATATGAAGACTCAAAATTTTTAAAAAAATACCTCGTGGCAAAACTACAAATGTGCACAAATTACGTATTTCTAGCAATAAAAAAAAAAAAGTGGAGAAGGAAACGTTTCTCTAGAAAGCCATCTGAACAGAAAGGGAGAAAAATCAACACATTTAACAGTGGAGCGTGGAGACAAGCGTGCAGTGATAATCACACAGAATTGTTTCTCTCCAATGTTTTTTGAGCAATAATGTCCACTAAAATCACTGTAACAACATAAAAGGAACAAGATGAATACATCATTCTGTGAAACACAAAAATAAACTCTTTCTTTTCTAGACTTGAAGACTTCAAAGACTCTGAAATAAAAACTGTTAATACTGAAACAAGATGAATATGAGGCTTGAGTGTATTTTCTTCAATGCCATCATCACAAATGTTGAATAGGTTATTGAAATGCATTCTTTATGGCAACAGTAACAGGAAACAAAGGAAACAAAGCAAACCATTGCTTCCAAAATCCCGTAGAGAAGTTCAGCTAGTTATGTGTAATTTGAAGTGAATAACCTGAAAACCACACCATGATACTAATATCTCTGGTCAGTTCCATTGCTATCCTCCTCTGGAGGATGATCTGATTCATCCCCACCTCAAGAGTGCTTTCTCCTCCAGCAGTCCAAAATACAATATGCAGAGTATATACACTCTGTCTGTCCTCAAGTGAGGTTGAGAAGCTTCTGGTCTCAGGTGGTGTCTGCCATCAAATGATCCCTGCAGCACCTCTGTAACCTTTTCAAACAACCCACAGAGAAGTCTGGTTTCTTCTTCAACGTTCTGTCCCTCTTGATGAAGGACTCGACAGGGCCTATCGCGAATGTCTTCACGACCGTGAGCAGCGCAAGGCAAAACCGAAGCTGATCAACAGGCGGGACCCTCTCTGATCAAAGGGGCCAAGTATCCCGCAAGACTGGAAGCCATCCACCTGCAGCTGGAATGCTATTCCCCAAAAATTCAAGGCCTCTTTCTGTGCTCCTCTGGTTTATCTCTTTCTAGCAATGAGCCATGGTGTGACTCCCTTGAGATGACAAAAGGAAATGACTCAGAAGCTGGAATCAAAGGTCACTGTGAGCAGCCACTCATGATCACACAGCAAGCAGGTTTGGCACACAAACTCATGCTTTTAGTTCATATGAGCAGATGTGGTGTCATGAATCAGTGACGTGTTTTAAGATGGACATGGAAGCCAAGTCAGTAAACTCCAACAGCAGCTGGTACAGTACATTTCATAGCATTTTGCTCTTATTTGGTCACAATTTCTTGTAAACTAGTTCATGGCACTCATTGTCCATGCATATCCACAAGCCAAAATACAAGAATTTACAGAAATATTAATTCCTATTATTGATCATTGTTTTGAGATCTCTCCCATTAGAGAGACAACCTTCGCAGGTTTGTCCTGCAGTTATTGTATCATCTAACTGCAGATGTAGGTGAAAAAAAGATGTATGTATGGACTATTGCAAACAAGTAGAAGCAGCTACATGTAAACATATCTCAGACTTGTAAAATCAAATTTTCAGTTCTCAACTATAAATAAAAAAAGTGGAGCACTATATACACAACTTCATGCTTGTAAGGTTAGATTCATCACTGCAGAGACAAAAAGAGATACAGATTAATCAAATTAGTAAGTTATTTCAGACATCTATTACAAATGCATAGATAAGTCAGAGTTGCAAATATGGATAGTTATTTCCTCAGCACCAACTATTCTTCAGAGATAAATGTATCTGGGATTTCACTTATGCTTCATGTTTTCTGATATATTATATGCCAGTGTTCCTCCAACTGTATTATTCTGAATGCTACGTTTTTAAATCAAGTCCTGTCTAGGTTAAATCATTACTAAAACAGTGTCGCCAGTAAAGTAATGTTGCCACAAAACCCAAAACCCAGGAGTGTTTATGGAAGAAAAGTAAGGCAAAGAAAAGGTCAGGATACGCTGTCCTTCTCAGTATCCCAGAAAACCAATGTAATAATAGATTGACCAAAATACTTGACAAAAATGCCACATCCATGAGCTTTTATAATGAATAGGAAGCACTGATCATCTGCAGAAATCAAAGGATGTGTGAGTCTTCATGTGAAAAAAAGAAAAGTCTTGGACCTTCCAGGAAACTAATGCACTAAATTATAAATTTCTAAAGTACTGTCTGAATGAAATATTCTACAGAAATTACAACGTATCACATGAACTACTGTCATGGAGAGGTCTGATCTTGCATTGCTGGGTATGTCTGTCTAGGAGGCTTCAAAGTGTATCTTGATACTGCTCAGTACAATTGTGACAGGCATTTCTGTGTGCTAAGGAGATACTGCTCCTGGAAAGAAAAAGCTCTGCCCATCCTACCTTTTGCCAACAGCCAGGCATTGGTAATCCATCAGGACCCTGTTTCAAGAGGAGTAAAAGGGAAAAACAAACAAACAAATAAAAAAAAGCACGTAAGTAAGTTTGATAGGATAGATATTTCATCAATATCTGTTAGAAAAGCTGAAGGAGCTTTGACTTTCTATCTAAAATGTAGCTACCACTTAATTTATTTCCTCTCTCATTCTGAGAGTGAAGGAAAAGCCAAAGGCGAGAAGGTTTACACTGTAAATACATACATGCATTTCTCTGCTACAAAGATTTGTTTTTCTCTAAACCACTAGAACTTCTTTATCAGTTCCTTATTGCTGCTAGAGCTCAGGCTACATACTATTTTAAATATAACCTGTTTTATTCACAACCATGTGTACCTGAATGTATAAGATCAGTGAAAAAAAAAATACTATCATTTTTATCTGGAGAATATTATGTTTTATGGGTCCCTCGTACAAAGGTCACTCTGTGATAAGACAGCAAGACTCAAATGGGAGTAGGACCTTTTCTTTTCACTTTCAGTATCAGTTTTTGAATGGAGCAGCAAAATCTTAAGGCCTGAACATACCTTGAGTGCCACAGTGGAAGAAAACATCAGTGGTGGGAGCAGGACAGTAGAGCACATCACCACTGACTATTTTAGCACTTGGACAGTATGGGCAGCTAACTTCTTCTCATGTTAGTGAGAGTCACTCCTTTTCTTTCCTGTTGCCACCCTACCTTCCTGTATCTCCATGCATCCAGCAAGATCTGGGCCAGCTTTTGATCACAGTCATACTGGTTTTCATGGATCTAATTAGAATTTACATGGCTGTCCAGGGTTTATTCATGGAGTTATATGCTCAGAATTAGGAGCACATACAATGTAACTAGACTCCGCATAAGCAGAAAAAAACCAGGCCTTTACATTTCTTAGAATTTAGAATACCAATACTTAATGTTAACCTACAGGTGAAGATAATGGTTAATATGGATTTTTGAATACACTTGCATGTGGTCTGATGTGAATGGTTTGTTGCCTAAACTTGCTGCTTATTCTAGCAATTATCTAGGAACAGAGTATTTTTTTACCTATCAATGATTGTTAGTGAATCTTCAGATATAAATGATAATACAGAGACAGAGAAACATTTTTAAATTACAAAAGCATGCTTGATTATCCCCAGCAAAATATGAGATATGGTTACCATTAATTGGAAGCAAACAACATGGACTGTGGAATAATCTTAATGGACTATGTATTTACAATTAAAAAGCAACTGACTTCAAATTAGAAGTGCTATAGTCAAAATAAAACCTACTTAATTTAACATTCATCTCAGAGAACCGTGCTTAACCACCAAACAATAGCAGAGCATGCAGATCAAATTTTACTGTGAATAACTTAAAAGAAAATTCTCCTTGTATCATTAGGAAATGTGTATGTACTATTCATTTGGGGTTTTCTTTTTTAAATAGAAGTGTTCCAACTTACTTTACCACTGAATAAAAATCACTGTTGCCAGATTGGTACAAGGGAGAGGGTCAAGAAGTAGCATTTTAGTATAGGTGGGAACTTGAATTCATGCTAGCATAGGGTGGGGAGTGTTGTGTGTACTCCAGGAAGGTGAGTTCCAAGGGAAAGACCATTAAATTGAAGACATTAAATAACAAAGACGGTGAGGGTTTGGGCTGCAGACCGTTATATTCTTACAAACATCAGGTAAGCTTTTTATTTCCAGAGGTGTTTGAATACTCTGATGAACAGGCCAGAGACCACAAACATGACTTGTGGATGGTGTGGAAGCCAAGCTCCAGCTTGGCTTACAGGAAACCTTAGTTTTTAGAAACAGTATTTACATCCTTCTGTTTGTGACTCTCATTTTGGCCAAATTGTGAAGAGATGCCCCTAAGGTGGCAGGGATTTGGAAGGAAGACCAGGGTGCAGAGTAGCTATGGGACTTGCCAGGGTGTGGAACTGAGCAGTGCAGACAGAAGTCATCAGACTTGATTAGAGGTGAACATTGTGCTGGATTTCCAGAACTTGGGTTCAGGGTGGGTAAAGCAGTGGGTATTTTGCCAGGAAAGTAACAAACCAACGATTCTCAGGGAAAATGTAGGAAGGACACAAACTTACAAATTACTGGGTGATGTGGGAGAAAATTGCTGAGAGTTAGGCTTAAGGTGTCAATGAAAACGTGTGTTCTCTCATTGCAGTTATGACCACTTGAAGCAGCTGGTTTGTTCATGCACATGCATGTGTTACGTGAAAAATGTAAAGTCAGCTCAGAAAAACATTACTTTACATTGAGAATGGCTGACTACAAACAAAGGAACTGCATGCAGGGTTGGTAGGAAAGAGAAATACTGTACCAATTGGCAAGGGGCATCCAGCCCATCCAGGCCAGGCTGGCCTGGCTCCCCTTTTTCCCCCTTAATTCCACGGAATCCCTGTTTGTAAAGATTAACTTGCAATGTTACTGTCAAGAAAATGCCTTCAGTATTGACTTTAATGGAGTGAACAAAAAACAACAGAGAGGCAAGAGGAACAAGCTGACTGCTTATGATTTCAACCTGTGGGGCACTGATTCTGACACATTCCAAATTTGGTTCCTTTCCAGTGTATTTTGCAGGGAAAAAAACAAACCAAACAAAACCAAAACAAAAACCCCACCATCAAACCCTCACAAACTTAGCCCAAAGGTTAGAAGTCTGGTGCTTTAAACCAAATTAGGAGGTTTACAAACAAAGTCTGCTGCAGAATTTGCACTTGAGATGAAGCTGTGCTAACAAAAGGCAACAGGTTACACAGTAGCTGCTGCTTGTTCCTCTCCCCTCACTTCTTTATTCCATCAGTTTACAGCAGGATGACTAATCTCCCAACACACAAGTGAAACGTACCAATGGGCAAGGTGCATCTAATCCAGGAGCACCCTGTTCTCCTTTCTCCCCTTTAGGCCCTTTTTTGCCTTTCTTTCCCTTTTCCCCCTGTGGATACAATGGTTTGGATAAAACATGTTTCATTCTTTTGAAAAAAAAAAATAAATCAAGAAAGATTGGGTTTAAAGTTTAGGTTTTTTTCTTTTTAAGCCAATGGAGAGCTGAAAGGACACTTACCACTGTGTTCTGGTTTGGATGGTGCATTATGTGGAAAAATAAATTATATGATCACAAGCAAGAACTGCAGTCAGTCTCTATTAGTTTGTGTTGGTATTTCATATAAGTATTATGAATGTTTTGAAACCCAGAACAGGGCTTGAAATCATTGATTTCCTGAGACAGAGGCAAATCTGCAAAGTCCCCCAATCTGCAGTCCAAAATAAGAGTTCTCCTATTTTGATAAGGGATAGCACTGAAGGGCACGTGCTCACTAAGCTGTGAGCTTCCCAGAGGATTTGCCACGAGCCAGAAGTAACTTTGGGAGAGCAGAATCCACCAGCAGAGTCTTTTGATAAAAGGCTTGTGGCACAGACGCTTCACAGGGATGAGCGAATTCCATCAGCTTCCAGGGTGTCACATCAAGGGTGAACCTGCCCAGGAGCATCCTTTGCTAACTGACCCTTTGCACTCTGGTAAGAGTTTGGAACAAATCCTGCTCTCTGTGGCGCCCACAGAAACCCACAGACATCACTGAGGGTGCACTGCTGTCACTCCAAATACAACACGACCATTTCAAACCCTGTTACAGGAATCAAAAGACTCCAACTGCTTGATGGAGAGGTGCTATGACACTTAAATTTCAACATTTAAATATTCTCTCTACTGCAGGCAATGTTTCATCTATTTGTTTTACCAAAATACAGTCCTTTGATTTCACACTGAGTTTTCTTTTTAAATCCAAAACTTCCAATGCTTTAATTCTCATGGAAATTAGTTGATACCCCTCAACAAAGCTACCTGCAAAGATGACCTCACCTTCAAGCAGTATAAGAGCTTTAGAGAATTCATTTTATAATTGATTTCACACCAGTTGATCACAATGGTAAATGAGTTTCAGGTTGCTCTCAATTTCACAAAAATCAAAAAGGGATCACTTAAAAAAAAATTAACAAATTGGACTAGGATTGTAAAAAAATGGGATAGGAAGGATGAGTAAATCAGGATATCACAAAGGAATGGGAAAAATAGTCATAGGAAAATTAGTATAACATTGGAGAACCAGCAAGTGAGGTTGTGGCTGTTGGGAGGATTTAATTTGTGAGGAAAAGGGTAAAAAAGACAGAGGAATTGTAAGGAATGAGGGTAGAAGGAGAAGGAAGGAATGCCCCTTTGGAAAGACAGATGGATTCTGGTGAAGCATATTAAATAGACATTTAACTTGTTCCACACCAGTACAGAAAGACTTAATCCATTAATAATAGAGAAAAATAATTTTTACACATAAAAAATAATGTATATAAATAATATTTTAAAAAGGAAGGAAAGCACATTAGTCATTTAATATAACAGCATACTTGACACGTTCAAATAAAACAAAATGTTCCATGAACAAAGCATACTGCATCCATGTCATGACAGAAGCAAAGTTACTTGTCTATCTTTTCTGTGTGCCAAAAGGTCAGAGCATAATATTTGGAGAAACAGCAACCCAAACATTAGCAGTCCTCACCAAATGATAAGATTGTGATGTAGAAAGTACCTCACAAGACAAGAACCGTAAATTGGCTACATTTCCATCTTAAACTTACAAAGATGACAATGTAGCAGAGGAACCCAATAGCTTAGGGTCAAATTTCATGCTATTTGTGCTCAATGTAGCACCAACGTATTTGCAATGAGTGTATGCAAGCACAAAGCATGGACATACCCCAGAAAGGATTCTGAAAATGAGCAGTACAGTTTGCTTTCTGACTCTTTTTTGAACTTTTAGGATTTTTATTTCTTTAACTTCTTGTTTTATAAGCCAGCAGGTTTTTCAGCTTCCTGTTTTACAGGGAGATCTTTGATGTTATTCGAACGAATGCAGCAGTCACCTGTGTAGAAAACAGCCTGAATTTCCTGGGTACTTTACTACATTTTCCACAGACTAAGTTCTTTCTTTTTAATCTTTGATCTATACTCCTTATCCTAAACTACAGAAACCCACAGGAGTTATGGGGATTCTACATCTGATGAGGATTAAAAAAAAAGAATTCCTTTCTGTCCTTCCTCAGTGCCTAGAGAAATAAAAAAATGTGGCACTTCTGCAACATCATTATGGTTGGAACAATCTACAATCCTCACATGCACAGGTTTTCATCAGTGGAGAGTGTAGGGAAAAAGGATAATGCCTTTTCATCCTCTGTTCAGACACACCATACGCCTCTGTCAAAATTCATTACAAGAGTCACAACTGTGCATCTGGGACCAGGGGCCACTTTCCTTCCTTCCCCACAACACAGCCTCTAACTTTTGTTAAAGCTTATTCATTTTTGAAACAAATTTTTTTCCCCTATTCATACAACTTGAAAATAAAACCTTTTTTGTGATGAGTGCTCCTGGACTATAATTTTATATGAGTAATTACATGTAGAACACTTTTAAAAATATCCTTACAGCCATGTAAAGAAGACTTAATGCAAACACTGATTTGCTTTCACTGTAGCAGAATGGGCTAAAATACAGATCAGCAGTCTAGGCCTCATCTCAAACTTAAGAAATAGATTTATTCCCTGCATGCCTATGAAAGAAAGTGTCACTGGTCCTCTTTAGCATGTTCATAATGATATGTATTTTGGCAGTGTAATTTAAGTTTCTTAACTAGAAACTCAATAATCTCATTTTGTCTGATGTCAGACCAATAGCCAATACTGTAGAAATATTTAAAAACCAAGAAATCATAAGCTAGATGGTCAGCTTCTTTATCTGTTATGTTAAAATGTTTTATCTGTTGAAATGGGTTCTGTTACACCAGCTTGGTCATAGATAACTAATAATTTACATAAGGAAAACCACCAGAATACAAAAGACTTGTTATAATGAGAATTTGGATTAATTGCATTACTTTGTGTCTTTTGAGTGTCAGCTTTCCATTTGGAAAAGGAACTATTGATGCAGCTAAAGTAATTTTGGTGAATTAAGTTTGCTTGCATGATACAGATATTCCTAATTTTTGGGAAAAATGTGTTTGAACTGTGCAATGGAAGTGTCTTCCACAGAGGTCTCAGCTATATCTTCCCTGACTTTTCACTGGGAAAGGCCTTCCTTTGCCTCCTAGTTTTCCTTAAATACTCTGGGAATTTTTAAGGCAGTATTCGATCTCCATTTTTGCCCCACAGACTTCCAGTCAATCCTCCTTCTGAAAGACCACAAAACACTGTGTTTTATGAAACATGTATCAGACTCGCTAACTACTTTATCCCGTGCATTCTCCTTAGGAAACAGGGTTTGCCTTTTCCTGAGTTTTTAGGGGGTTGGAGGTCCAGAGTTCCTAGGGGATGTGTCCTGCAGCCCAAGAGAACAGGTCTCCACAGGCAGCCTAAATCACAAGTGAACTCTGAAAAGGGTGTAGCTGTGCCACACACCGTTCCCACATACAATTCCCTCACTCTCTTTCAACTCAAAGTGCCATGTTCGACTTATCTAGTCAGTCCCTGGGAATCACAAATATCCAAAAGCAGCATACTGGACTATGGAACATAAAACATTTTTACATCCCGAGTGCTGAATCTCATCAGTTTACTTTTCACATTGTATTTACATAAGTGAACTTTTTACCAGCTTTCCATCTTTTCTTCCAGAAATCTTCTGGAGCTCTGGTGGCTGAAATTTGTGTGCCTATCTGCTCCAGTTGTACATGGAAACACAGACTCATAAAGTCTAGCTGAAAGTGAGCTCTGGAGGTTGCCTAAGATTCCCATTGTGAGCAGGATGATTCCCGACCCTAGAGCAGGTCAGCCCAGACCAGGACCTGCAGTGCCCTTGGGCAGAGGTTCAGTCCCCTCTCTGGACTCACTGTCCCAGTGCTGTGCTGTCCTCCTTGTGAACAATTGCTCTGAACCTCTCAGGAGCCTCTTGTGGTCCTGCTTTTGCCATTACCCAGAAGAGTCTTGCTCTGTCATCTTTTATCTCCCCTTTCAAGTAGTTTGGCCACCCCACTGTCAGACTAAGCCAGCCCACCTCCTCCAACCTCTGCTACGGGTTGTGTTTGCCCCAGACTCCTGCCAGCTTGGTAACCTCCTTACTCTCCGTTTTTTTTCTTGAACTGTGAGGCTCCAAAGTCCATCTGCAGTATTCAAGTGACCTCACTGGAACTGATGAGAGAGGCGTAATTACGTAATTACATTAATTTTTATCCTCTGGTCACAACTCTTCACAGGTATCCCGGGTGAGAACACTCTGCTAAGCTCATTCCATCTGGCACTCAGCACAAAGAGCATTTTGACCACCACCTCTCTGAGCTGTTACCAGCTACACCTCTTGAGGAGAAAAGCTGTTCACTGGTGGCAGACAGACCCCTACTCTGACAGCAAGCAAGGGCTCACCACCCGTTGTGATTACTCTGCCAGGTCAGACACTGCTTTTCTAATAGACATGGAGCTCCTGCTTAAACAACTGTTGTTCTGCAAAATCAGTACCTTACCAGTGATCTCTGAGCTCAAAAGAAAGAAAAATATACCAAGGGACAAAAGGGAAGGAAGAATTTTATAATACCTTTTTCAATGCATTCTTGGGAAATGTTTTGCCTAACCATATTAAGAAATGGAGATGGATCCTAACACCCATGGTGATTTTTTTTGTGTGTGTTCTAATTCAGCAATTTTAGCAACTGGGCTTTTGTTGGCTAGAAATGGAAGAGAAATAGCTCATGAAATTTCTCTACAGACATTAAGTCCTGTATTGCTTTTTACTAAAGTGATTTCCAACTCACTGTGTCTGGGTACTGCAAATGAAGTCAGGCTGTTTCTGTTAACTTCACTGTCTAGTTGGTTTACCAGAATGGTAGAGTATATAATTTTAAATTTCAATCCACAAGTATAACAAAGCCCTTAATTGCAAATAAAACATTGCCAAAAATAACAATTCAAACAGTTCCTGTCTTAGCTACTTGGTGTGGGACAAGCAGCATGTACAGGCATGCTACACCAGGATCAACCATTAGTCTGCAAATACTGCCAGGGAACAGAGCTGGGCTCTTCAGTATAACATCACTACCACAATGACTAATGTCTGCATTAAATAATTCAGGACTTTCAACAAGTGCAGGATGGATTGGAGAAAATGAGCCTAAAAAGAAGGTTGTGCTTTGGGGTCACGTTGATATTACTGGTCCTGTACATACATTTTTGTGTTTTTTCATGAGTTTGCTCTAGCATGTATCTGTGACTTGCCTTTTGGCACACAGTAAAAACAAAAATAAGTTTTAACAGGACAATTTATAGCATAAAGACAGCAGAACTGATTAGCTGAGGAATCAAAGCAACAGTTAATAACACTGTGGTCACCTTTTCTCCCTTTTCTCCTATATCACCCTTTTCTCCTCGAGGACCAGGGAAACCCTATAAAAACAAAATGGACAAAGACAGGTTGACTTTTATTAACATGCAGATTGAGTTTTTAAATGCTCTTGGAGAAACCTAAAGAGATATTTCACTGCATGCCCTGTGCACATATGTGTGTTATGTGTGGACACATGCACAGACACAAGAGTATGTGAGATGAGTAAGTCACACAGTGTGGTAGAGACATTTTGGCAGCTACAGAGAGAAATCATACAACTCAAACTAGTAATCATCCATGCTACATAGAATATGTGCATTCTGAAAAAGAGTCCTCAAGTTAGGGATTTCAGTGGAAGACTACAGAAAAAGACTTTACTGAAAGTCTTTTCAGCATGCCAAGGAAAGAGCCTATGTTTTGAAACATATCCCTTACAGGCTATGGAATTATTCTCTTCAATTAGAATAAATTTAGTTAACTAAAGTGCTAAGTGACTCCTTGCTCTTCTACAAATGAGTCATCTGAATATTTTCTTAGCAAGCATTTTTTTCAGCCTACTGACATCCAAAGGACCAAGTACTTGTATTGCTAAGCACAACTATCTGGTGGTGTCTGTCGATAAGGGCTGTACATTGCACGATCTTTGTCCTCTTCACCACAGAGAAAGAGCAAACACAGCATTCACCACACTCTCTGCAGGTACTGCATGCACACTAAAGGGCAGCAGAGGTGTTGTACTCCATAAGGGATTTTTTGGCATACTCTTACCGACCCCTGAGAGTGCCCTGGTCACACACGTTACTTACATCGAGGCCAGGCTCGCCGTCTTTGCCCTGCCAAAGAACCACAGGAGCTGCATTAGCTTCCCTCAGGCAAGGACACTGCTGCCTATGTTTTACATTTCCAGGAACTGATAACCTGCCTGTAAAATCTTGCTTGACTGCAAAATTTTGTTTGCAGGCAGATTCCAGAAGCAAGCTAAAAATACAGGAAAAATCTATAATATTTTATTTTTAGTTCGCAGGAATAGGAAACAGAAATAGGATTCTTTTTTCAAATTTAACTTGCAAAAGTGACTCCCACATAAAAATGTGTGGCAAGCTAATTTAACACTCCATGGAGCCTGAAAACTCTCTCCAGCCACTGACTCCTGATCCAATTAAATGGATCTAATTAAACCACAGGTCTGTATTCCAGTTTAAATTAATTAATCAAGCAGATTAGACAGGAAAGGGTATGGAAACACTGCAAGTCTCCTGGAAAGGCTGGTTGTGCCTGGCCAAGCACATTTAGATGACTTTCCTTGCATCAGAGTACAGAACAGACATGTGTATATGTACACACCTGACCCAGTCATTACCAGTGTAAACAGGGAAAGTCAACTTTTTAGGTTGACAAGGTTTTATTGGGGATCTCCTTGTCAGGCCAAAGGAAGTTCTCCCTCATATTTTAGAAATGGATAACATAATTATAATTACTGATTCAAAACAAATAATTTCCACCTATGAATGAGCAACAATGAAATTCTCACATTGCTTCTGAGTAGACAGCACAGAAATGAAAACAAAATGGGTCTCTGAAGTAACAAACAAAACAAAACCATAATGGTGAAGAAACCTTGCGGTATGGAAATCCAAGCAGCTTACTGACATTAAGAAATTCTCAGCTTTCCACAGCTCCTCCTGAACTCTTGGCACTCTCACACGGCAGCTGATGGCCAAAGGCTGCTGAACCAGGAGCACCTGCATTCTGCATCTCCTCTCTCTTGCTGGTTCATGTCAGGTCTGTTTTTTTATGTGCATGGGTAGAACCCCAAGAGTGTGATACAGACCACTGACCTTGCACTGTGTGGGTCTATTATCAATCTCTGCCTTTTCCAACTAATTCTACTGCTAGGTGAAAATCAGCCATAAAGCACACAAAGTTTAATCAGGGAGGGATGAAAAGTGCAGTGTGTACAAACTCTGTGCAGCTTACAGGCAAGCCGTACGGTCCTCTGGGTCCAGGGTCACCGACAGCTCCCTTCTCACCCTAAGAAAAGATTACAGAACAAGCAAACAAAAACATTGGCTATCTCAGAAATTATCTCTACCAAGTGCTTTAGGTTAAAGTTTATGCATTCCTAAGTATTTTGATGGAAAATATCCAAGCTCATTTATTTTTATTAGATGTTTAAGGGGGAAAGAGAAGGTGTGTATTACTTTCTAGGCAAAAGGACTTTTTAGGCATACGGTATCACACCAATTTTGAAATACATTAGTAACTGAAAATACGTTTCAACTGAACACACACCAGTGTCAAGTTTAAGCTTTTAACAACTTAATGTTGCTCTCAGTAAAAATCCAAAGTTGTAATGAAAGCTGAGGATATACAGCATCAAGCTGTATATATACACAGCAGCTGAGATCCAACACAGTGACAGGCAAAAATAATGTATCAGTCAAAGCTTGATTTAAGTAGGCAATGCTATTAACAGTGACATTGTGAAGATTATCCTATGCACTGTGCTGTGTTGCTAAATCCTCTATTGGATTCTGGATAAGCGATGTAGATACCCTGGTTTATTAAAATCAAAACAACTTCAATAATATGCAAGACAAACAAGTACAGAGATTACTGCAGAAGTCTGATCTCATTCTGCACTAAAATCCATGGGAAAACTACCAGTTTCAGAAGGGTAATTTTGCAAAGTAATTTTTAGAGCTTAAAACAGGGTAAACTTTCCCAAATGTTACGGAATTTCAAGGCGACAAATTTCAGGCTGACAGTAATAATCACCTTTGCTCTTTTAATTGTTCTTTATCAAGGCTGATATGAAGTTAAGCTTCCCAAGCCAGCCAGGACTAGCCCTTGTTACTGCAAGAACAGGTCCCTGCGAGCTTGGTAGGGAGTCAGGGCTGGGAAGAAAGTGTAGAAAGCAGCCTTATTGCAGACTGTGGTGTTCTTTCTTCTGAATTAGATCCATCAGAAAAGCATTTCTCTCTGGAGAGAACTGAACTGCCCAAAGTGCTGATGCAGTCAAAGAAAAGAATCCTGACCACCTCTAGTTTTCAAAGTTCTTAATCTGGATTTTTTATGCAGGGTGACTTGGATCCCCTTGTCACCCCCTTTGCTGGACACACCCTAACACAGGGCTTCGTGAGAGGCTCTTGGTGTGCAGAAGTGCTGTGCTTCATCCTAGCATTTGCTGCACTTCTGCTCGTGAGATAATTCTCTGTACGACATCCTCTGGGTTATTTACAGCTTATTATTAATTCATTGATGACTCTATCATTAAAAGCAGAAGAGAGAGATGTAGATTTCTGCCTAATTAATGTGTGCCAAGTACTTGGCACAGCTCTGAAAATGGGCTGCTGTGTCTAAATTTCATTGACTGAATTATACAAAAAGGCAGGTGCCAATACATGTGGGACCTTAACCTGTGATTGAATAATCCCAGCAATAAGGAGTTTGTCAGAGTAACTGACACTTGATCTGTTTTAAATACTTGTTATTTTTCTTAGGTGGGCACTTGCTTTAGTCTAGAGGTAATGAGATGTGCAGTGTCAGGTGTCTCTGGACTCTGTTACTCCTCTGCTAATTTCTGAGCAGCACTTAGGCTGGATGCCCTGGCAGGACAATAGCAGGTATTGGAAAGTAACAGCTGATGTTCAAAGCAATAAATCCCTTGAAACTTTAAATCTTTCTGCTAAGAAGAAACTAATGTGCTAACCTATGTAGGTAAGAGCTACTCTTCGATCAGTACTTGAAATATATCAAGACTAGTTAAGTACCATTTTTTTCTTAAATCTTCAGCAGCAAGATGGCTGTACAAAGTCCTCTCAAGATAGGCTTATAGCATTACTAAACATATGGTAGACATAAAGATACTGAATGTATCAGTCTAGGAAATAATACTGTCTGTTATGTAATATATTTGGAGAACTGTATCTCAGAAATTTTTGCCTCAAATACAAAGCACATGCTGAAACATGTTTGGAATATCAGACGAGGTCCTGAATTTCATGGATTATATGAGATTTCTGGACTGTCATGAGCATACTGCCCTCAACCATCATGATTTCCTCTCAGGTAGCAGATATTGGCAAACTTCAAGATTTTTACATTTTTTTTGGTAAGACAATCCATCAGTGTCTAAAAAATAGAAACCATAACCTATGTTTTTGCCTCCTATCTCACTTCAGTCTCCTGAATCATGGACAAATATGAGTTACAATTTGCATGGATAAAGCTGAATAATCTGTGTCTCCATTAGGATAGACAGGGAGATTTCATAACACTGTCATGGTGAGAAACATTTTAACCAAATTAAAGAGAATGCACTTTACCTACTGGTACTAACTGTGTGTAATGACAGTGTTGCACAGGCTACACATCTAAAAGCCAAAATCAAGCACAAAACAAGGTCTTTGTCATCAATGAAAAAAAAAAAACGAAAAAGAAAAATGTGTATTTCCAGCTCTCAGATTCCTTTAGTTGGTCAAGAAGCTGGATATACATTACGCCTGTCATCACCCTTCAGGCTTACATGTTCCTTTCCATCTGTAGTAGCTGAAGATGTCTTATCTGTTTTCCAGTGTTCTCTCCTTTCTCTCAGGACAGTATGTAAGTGAAAATAATAAGAGCACAGTGAGATTCAGAAGCCTATTACAACAATGAATTCATGATTACTTGGTAAAACAGCCGTAATGCCCTTATGGATTTATACTGGCCCAAGGTTTTTCTTATCAATACAGACAAAATGGGGCCCTATTTAGTGGCAGTGAACACTGGCCCTGTGCACTGCTTTTAATTAAAAAGTCCAAAATCTGAAGACAAAAACATTTCACTCATAGGCAAGTTCAGCAGTTGCAAATGCAAGCTGAAAAACAGCATTAAAAAGACATGATTTGTTATTTAAATAATGAGACATAGATCAATACTGGGCACCTGTTACATAACTATGCTACAAACGTCTTCTCCTTCCAAATGGTACTGAATAATTACAGGAACAATTACAGCAATAATCCTGCTGGTTGCCTGCTTGTGAAAAAAGATTCCACCTGTCTTTGAACTTCCTCCCATTCATTTAGCTCCACAGAAAATGGTGGGTGTGTAGGAATTTTCTGCACACCTTGGTCTGTCTATTTCTGTGAAGTTCTCCTTCTATGCTCATACAATTACTGATTTACATCACAGCAATTCCTATCCCCTTTGTAGCTACTGCTTTTCAACAGCTACAGTAGGGCTTATTCCAGATCCAGCTGCATGGGCTCTTATGACCTTGCATACCCTCGCAAAAAAAAAAAAATTAAAATATTAGTAGCTCTCCTCCACAGATGAGAATAATAGTTTATATCATATTTCATTGTCAAAGACATTTCAACTGGTAGTACACATGCATATCCTTCAACATAAAAGCTCATAATGCAAGAATAAATGTACGGGATTTTTATGTACCTCTACATGCCTATCTCATCTAAATTATTTACTTAAGATTAGAGGATGTTCAACTCTTTTTTGACAGAGTTGACAGGAGATGTATTTTGTCCTAATCAAAGGAAAAACCTAATTGAATTGAAAATGAAAATGAAATGAATTTTTCAATGAAAAATTGAATTTAAGTAATCCCCTAGGAAAACAGAAAAAAATACTCAAGCTGTTCAGGCACTTAACTAGCCTGAGTGGTAAATGTAGCCTACTGTACAGTTTAATCTGGACTATGCTGCATATAGTATTGTATTTACCCCTCAACACACAGCTCTGTAAAAATGCATCTTACCTTTCTCAGATGAAGCTAACTGGACCTCTGCCATGTGGCTGTGTCCTTAATACAGCTAGCCTGAAGTTGTTTTAGCACAGCTGTTTTGTTAAAGTGAGGAAGTCAAAGAGACAAAGTTCTGGACTGGCAACTTCTTGGAGGTGTAAGTTGATGGTTGTATTGTTAAAGGTGACAGGCTTATAGTTAAAGATTAGAATTCCTGTCTTATTTCTACTAGAGAAAATTTACTGTGAATATTCCAAATTAAATAGCATGGCTCCTGTCTTCTAAGCTTTGGGAAAAAAAAAAGTTAAAATTTTACAGAGGCTGGAAGTATTTTTCCTGGATAAAATCATTTACGTGCATAGAGGAGAGAAATGTTTTTCTTTTTTTTTGCCACTGCATTCTTATACAATCAGATCACACTGTCTTCTTTTGTATCAGTTTGCTGCCTCAATTTATACAACATAATGAAGCTAGTGCAAATCATGTTCTGTTTGTGGCACTGTGAACTAGAAAAGTCCAGTCAATTTCTTAGTGATTAGTCATTTCAAAATATCAACTGCCCTGAAGTTAAGGAGTTACAATGTCAACCTCAAACAGATGAATGTGTGTGACTAGAAGGCATATAGAGTTCTGGACTGCTCCTCTATAGGTGAGATACTGCCCTGTTCTGTAACACCTGGGCACAGTATGAGTCCCCACATGACATTTTTCCATTGTGGCAGTCACTTTGTAAGGAGAAGCACATGGAACATATACTTACTCTCTCTCCTTTGGGACCTGCAGGGCCATGGGGACCAACCGGGCCATCTATACCCTACAAAAAGGAACAAAGAGGGTAAGAGAGAGGGATTGTTCTTACAACTCTTTCGTTTTAACAGCTGTCTTGTACACAAGAACTAACATGGAATCAGTCTTCACTGGTTGAAAACTTGGATTTAATTGTGGTGCACCCTATTTGGCTCTCTAAACTGCACCTATGACCTCTCCTGTTACAAGGCAGAGCAGCTTTCTTCTGCCTGGAATTCATTACATCCATGGAAGCAATCAGATTTACAAAGATCTTAAACTGATTGGAAGAAGATGTAAGGGTCAAAAAAAGACTTTAAATTATTGTTTTATTTTTGAAATTTATTCTTTAAATTGAAATGTCCACCTATAAGATGGACTTACCTACTGCAGGGATCAATAAGACTCTTACTCCCAAAATTAACCCTTGCACTGCATAGATTTCTTTATCATTAAAGAAAGCAAGAGATTTAACATCTAGAATGTGTAATATAGCAGTGTCTGTAGATGAACCCCAGCACATCTACATTTCCTTCACTGATTCCATATTAGCAGTGAACACCTATGTTCTCCTGTAAGCTAAATCCCTCACCTTACTCAGGAAAACCAACAACCCATCCAAGGCAGTTGCCCAACCAAAAATCAAAACTAAGCTGCCTTTTTAAGGTTCAGAGCTCCTTCTGCAGAGAATTACATTCACCTTCCCACACATACTGCCCTAGAAATCTGCTCGAAGCTCCCTCTCATGCAGCATGGAAAATGCCTGCAGTGTTTGGCCTTCCTTCCTGTGTGCAGTGAGCGAGCTTGGCGGGCAGAGCCCCTGGGGAGCACAGGGACTGTCACCAAAGGGGACACAGAAAGACAAGGGACTCACCCGGGCTCCTGGCTTTCCGTCTAAGCCAGATGCTCCCTGTGTGGTTAGGTGGAAGCATGGATGATGGGCACGACACGAATGACAAGAACGTGAGATTAGTAAGTGGTGCTGATGAATAAACACAATTCAAACGTACAGTACACGCTGTGACAGGGTTCTGGAGTGGGTATCACATTACTACAACAGCATGTTAGTTAAAAATTCACATAAAACACCGAGAGCCCGATTCTGTTCTCGCCTCAGCGTAACATCGCTGACCCACCCCTGCCCTGGCATCAAGTACATTGGAGCAGAATATTGTCAGGCCATAGGAGTGCTACAAACACCAGATGTTAGGGTGTTTCTGAGCCTGAGCACACAAATATTTACTTTGTCATTTACTCGCATGCTTTCTAATTTGTAAACAGCGACAATACTGAATAGTATACACAAAGGAAGAAAAACGCGTGTTAACTGCGACAGGAAATATTCAAGTGCAAGAATACTGCATTATGCAGCCAACAAAATCGGGATCCTGACCACAATGGGCTCATTCATTTCCAAGAGGCCGGCAGACAATCACTTTTCCTGTTTTCCCGTGCCGGCACGCCGGGCCATGAGCCTCAGCATCCTTGGGGACGGGGGGACCCCTCGTGGGTTCTGTGCGAATAACAGAGCGGGATGGGCACAGGGAATAACCTGCACAGCACCCCTGCTTCCCAAAAACAGAACCAAACCAGCCCCCAAACAAACCCAGCTAAAATCTCCAGCCAGCTCCATAAAACGAGCCGCTTATTTGGAACGTCAAACGCTTGGGCTTTGCTCCTGAAAATGACATTTAGAAGTAGCAAGTAGGAGCAATACAAGGTCTGTGTAAATTTGGAAAATCTAACAGCATATTTTGTGCTGGTCTCTTCTACTTTGTAGCCATTTTCAGGGCTCAGGTCTCCAAAGCTCACCCTCTACAGAGATGTAACTGTCAGTGTGAAAATGAGCTTTTATTTTTCTCAAAATAAATTAAAATTCTCGGTGACGCTGAGCTTGTCCAGAGGCCCTGCACATAATTCTTGAAAATATTAATCACAGAGGTTTGTGTTCCTTTGGGTCAACTAAGTCGTTTTTCTCCATTTTACTGTTAACAATGTAATCACTGGGAGCAACCCTCATACAATAACAACAGCAAAAAGGAAAAATGAACTCTTTTTCTGAGAAAAAAAAAAAAAAGCAGCTGCCTTTTCAGCATGCTTTTAAACACAAAAAGTATTTTCTATTTTATCAACCTAAATTCTAAGAACTCTGATGTTTCCATATTTTTAAGGTTCTTCACTTGTAAGACAAAAATCATGCCAAACACTCAGAATGGGAATTTTTCTAGGCAAAAATAAAAATCCAGAAAAAAAAACCAACCTTGCAACTTAATTCCCTAAACCATATTTTTAGCTTTCCTCAATTAGACCTCTCCATTTGAACTGCAGAAGTGCAATGAGAGGAAGAATAACTGGGGAGACGGGGGAAAGGGAAGACTCCTTTTTTAATGGAAACACCAAACAACACTTGGATAACAGCATGACTAATGTAATGGGGGGGATGACATCCTTGTGACACTGAACACTCTCAACTGACACACAACAACAAGAAAAAAACCTGACAGCACTGGGTGTTACAGGACATTACTTGGGATGATAACACAGATTTGGGACAAAACAAAACAAGAGTGATGCTCTGCTCCAACATGGTATATTCTGCATATGCTATTGAGTAAATCAGAGTTGTTCACGAGGAGTAGAAAGACACGTTTGTGATTTGCACTGAAATTGAATAGTTGGGGTTTTTTACTTACTGGAAGACCAAGGGGCCCTCTGTCACCCTTTTGACCTGGTTCACCCTTCAATCCTTTAAGACCATTTAACCCTGGTTCACCCTAAACGTAAAAGTATAAATGCCAAAGTTTTGGTGCTACAATGGGTGTTTAAGCTGGGATAGAAGAAGCCATTCTCAGAAGTAGCTGCAAATTCCAGTTTGAACAAATTCAACCTTCTCAGCTTGTAATTTACATACTGATTTAACAGTGGGCAAAAATACTTGGGCAGTGTCTGCTGGAGTTAAAATGTGTGTTGAAAAAACCTGCAGGAAACTTATGGGTAAAAGATTTTTTTAATGTTTTCCTAATAATCATCATTACAGCTAGAAGGTTTGAATTAAGCATGAGTTTCAGGGGGTTTTGGAAATTCCTCAAATCCCATAAACCACCCTATGCAGATAATTCAAACTGAAAGAAAATGTTCATAAAAATAAATGTCAAAACTGCAGGTTTCTACAGGCAGATCTCCTGAAAAGTACTTTTGGTAAGGAAGCAACACTTTCCCTAACAGCAAACTGGAATTTGCAGCAAAAATCTTACCTAAAGATATTTTAAACCTTTAAGCATACATAATAAACAGTAACAAGTTAAAAGAAACAGTCCAGGTTACACAATGCCAAGCTGTTTGGGAGGTCCACAGTTTCTGTGTTCATAAAGAGAAATTTTAACAATGTAAGATATGGCACTTGTTGTGATTGTTAAATTATGCATAGGCTATTACATTAAACATCACTAAGATGATAATACTGGGCTCAGAGCTGCCAATAAATCATTCTCTCATAATGAAAAACTGCATCAGCATGAGGGCTGCTCAGTCAAAGGGAGTATTGACCACACCTGCCTCTTCTGGGAAACAGAAATACGTGGGTATTTTATCCAGGCTGCTCCCCATGGCCTCATTGCTAGATTTGCTTTTGATGTATTATGTTACCTTATATTATATTCATATTTAAAAAAAAACCCACCAATCTCAGTAGAACCCAGTCTGCTCCTTTAAGTAACTCCAGACATCATCTGCCTGCTTTGCCCCCTTAGCAGCCATTTCTTCATCCTTATTCTATTTGACTTGATATGACTTTCAGAGCAGTAGCACTGGAAACGCTGGAGTTTTGGAAACAGACCTGAGAAATCCCACAAAGCCTGAATCTCAGGCCAAAAGCCTGAGGTAAAGCAGGGCTGGTGCTAAAATGGAACATACTTGATTTCAAAAAATGATTTATGACTTAGGTTTCTTGAGCCAAGGTAACACAGTCTCATAAGGGGTCAAACCTGTGATTTTCTGTCTTGCACCTTTAAAAACCCCAAACAAACCCCCAAAACTACGCAGAAAACACCCTTTCCTCCTTTTCCTTATTTTTTGAGAAAGGTGTGATTAGGGAGCCATAGTGATTTAAATGATTATGCCTGATGAGATCACTGGCCTTAATGAATACAGTGTCATGCTGAATTTGGGTCCTCACTTACTGGTGACTACCAAATTAAAGCACAAATTAAAATATTTCAACTCTGCCAAAATTCACTTCCACTCTCCTGAGCTGTTCTCATGGGCTAAGAGAGTCCCTAAAGAACATCTATGCAATGGAAAATGTTCAAATTGTATTGCAGACCTGTCTGATCATGAATCCAGTTTGGAAAACACGAAAATGCACACATCAGTTTGTGATGGTGAGCCACATGTTAATGTGAAGGAACTGGTCAGTAAAACACCTGTCACCTAACAAAGGCCATGGAGACTGGAAGAAGCAGGAGATACAAGAGAGCCTAAATGAAGACAAGTTTATCTGACTTCATTTCCTGAGCCTGTAACATGCTTCTGTATTCCAAAGTAATTCCAAGTGCAATGGTAGCTTGCCCATAAACAGGAAGCTAAATAATTTAGTGCCACATCCTGAGTATTCATATAAAAAATGGACTCAGTCAATGATGAGGAGAAATACTACTCAGAAACAATCACAGAAAATTTAAAAAGCTTTTAAGCTGCTAATATTAAAATCTGCTTTAAGGTTTAAGAATATCAGAAACATTTATTTAATGAGGCATGACAAAACACAGCTGCATGCATTCAAGAGCAAAGTGTGACACTTCGCAGGCATAAAGAGCTTGTCTATTCAAGACAGGTATTAATTTACCTTTGGGCCAGGCAGTCCATGAGGTCCCTGAAAATAAAAGTAACATTTTTCATTATGAAAATACACCACGATTTCTTGGAGTTTTTGCTTTATCGGGACACAAATTTCCCCAGTATTTCTTGACTCTCAAAAGAAATGCAGCTGTCAATAAAACAATAGTAAACACCTGATTCTGAGGAGGAACCAGTCCATTAGCATATTAACAATAACAGGAATGTGCAATTCCTGTTTCTCCACCTCCTGTGAATTTTAAGACATGCAAAAAGATCTCCAAGTTAGGTCTCCTCTTTAATGGCAACATATTCTGTTAATATTTTTAGTAAGCAGGCAATAAAGTGGCAAGAGGGCTTAACCATTTCCAGCCCCTCTGTTCCTCCCCAAGCTTACCATAGGGCCTGGAGGACCATGTGGCCCTGGTGGTCCAGGTGGTCCTATCATCTACAGATAAAAAACAATGGTATTAAATCATGCAGAGCAAAGAACTCCCACAAAAATACCAGAAGTCAGGCTGACCCTTGTTGGCAAGCACTTACAAAAACAGCTATGCAACAGTGAACATTGACAGCACATCTAGACAGGGCTTTAAGAATGGGAATTATTTTGATTTGAAAGACAGGGTACCCAAAGTGCAGATCTGCCTGTGCCATATGGCAGCGTGCCTGTCTCCAGATTCTTATTCCTAGGGTCTATGATACACTTTAAGGCACTATGGGGGAAAAACAATAAATCCCTGTAAAACAAACAGAACTGAGAAGGGGTGCTTGAACTTTTTATGTTTTATGGTATGTGCTCTTTCGTTCTCTCTTCTACTACTTAATCTACAGAGACAGAAGGTGATGATGTGTTATTTTATTCCTTCTCAACATTGAAAAATGGAAAAGATACTAAATTCAAGCTGGGCTTTGGCATAATTTCAAAACTGCCCTTTGTCTCTCCTTTTATTTCTTTTAGCCCACTTGTACCAAAAATTCTCTGAGGTCATTAAAATAGGTAATCGGGTTGCTCATTGTTTAGTGCACACATATTCTGCACTGGTTTTCCGTGTTCCTAACAAATCCATGGAAAGAATTTCATGATGATATATCCAGCTTATACCCCCTTTCTTCCTGGACTTAATCCCAATGGGTTGCTGCCATGGCCTGCAGAGTGGTAGCAGGGATGCTGACACAGGTCTCCAGACTCAAGCACTGCTGTAGCAGCTGTCAGTGGTGGCAAAAGCAGCAACAAGACACACACTGAAATGTAAAACAGATTCCACCAGCTGTGAAATCTCCTGAAAACTGTAAGTCTTCCTTCAAGTGAAAATACACAGAACAAGATGAATGAATTAGTGAATTAATTTCTAACAAACTAATCTTCTTCTCATAGAAAGAAACTCAGAGATGTGGGGTGCCTCTTGTGTCCTGCAATGGCACAGGGCAGCCTCTTTGACTTCTCAGAGCTATGGCTTCTGGCACTAACCTCTGCTCTGATAATGAAAGTCACCCACACCACAAAGGTACCATGCAGGAGTGTGTTAGCTTTTTTGGGGTTTGTTTGTCTGTTTGATGCCTTTACAATGTTTAAAATAAAGAAAAAAAGAAAGAAATCATGAGAATGTGGTCTCATACAACTAGCTCACTCTGCTGGTCACATACCTAAAGTCAGTCTAGGCTGGTTCTCACTGCACTATCTGAGATTCCCAGAGTATAGGGTGTTGAGAGAGATTATGGCTTGTTTGGGTTTTTTTTTCTTTCTTCCCCATTTATCTTTTGATTCATTACAGACCCAGAAGACTTTGACTGGAGCAAGCAGAACATGTTTAGTCACAGAGCAGAACAGGAATTATATCTTTGAAATGTCTTAAACTGCATTTAGCTCTATGACCAGAAGTCTGTTCATTCTCAGGAAAGATCAGTCATGAATATCAAGAAGTTGGAGAACCACTGCTGGATCCCTGTGTTCACTGCAATGCCACACTGACTTACTGAAGGACCTTGGGCACCAGGCAAACCAACGTCTCCTTTTTCGCCTTTCATGCCATTGGCTCCCTAAAAATCATTACAAAACAGCATTTATAAACTGCTTCAATCTTACTAGCAAACAATCTAGAAATTATATTTATTTGCAAATAATTATCATTTAAAAAAAGGAAATCCTTAAAAAAAATCTGGCACTACTTTAAAACTAATTTTTAACTAATATAAACACATGCTTTCATATTGACAGCTATCATTTGTGGCATGATATTTATTACAATTCCTTAAACTGGCACCCCGTTCATGAGGTATTGTACTACGGATACAATTTTGAACTTGTTTCTGTTTTTGCTGAGAAATTTCATGTGTATGTATATGTATCTATATACACACACACAAAATAGGAAGAATGTATCCCATAAATAATCATGCATTTTTTTCTCCCTCCTCAATCTAAGTCACCTGAAACTTCCATTCGAAACACAGCTCCTTTCTCCTTGCCCATGTTGTACTATATATTACAAGAGTGGCACGATTTTGGTCAGCCTGCCAACTAACCTCTTTCTCCCCAACCCAGTATTTTTTTTTTTCACTGTAAGTGGAAGGAAAAGCTCTGACAATCTTATACCTCCTCCTAGATTAGCTTCAGAACGATCTCAGAATTTTCTCCCCAGTTTCTTCCCCTCCCATTTGCAATTTATCAATACTGTTGGAAACTCCTGATAATGGAAGAGAGAAAAAAATAGAAATATTTTTGCTAAAATTAATCAATTTATTTGTCATACTCACTGGTAGGCCAGGAAGTCCAATTCCCCCTTTTTCTCCAGGCATTCCAGGATCACCTGTGTCTCCTTTTGAGCCCTTAGGACCCTAAAATATGGAATTATTCAGTAAGTCATCTAAAAAACTTAGGGACACCAACAGAATTCTAGCTTTGATCTTAATAAGCAGAAGTCATGTGCTACATATACTTTTGCTATTAAAATGCAGAACATTATTAGATCCCAGGCTACGCCGCAACACTATAATGATCTTCATTAATCATTATCATCATATTATTTAGATTATGAAATCTCAGTTGAAAATTGGGATCATGGAAATAATCTCTTGAAACAACCTGTGGTTGCTCACATGTCCTTCACTACATGATTTAAGCAAAATGTACCTGTTCTCCATCAGCTCCTGGAATTCCTGGGGATCCTGGTTCACCCTGTAAGAGATAAGACAGAAACGGATTATCCCAATTGTCCCAGATGTTAGAGGAAAGAGCCAGAAAAATTCCCATAATTAACAACAATAAAGCTAGAGAATATTCTGTCAAAAAATCCAGCATATATATAATACCTATATTAAATAAACAGCCAAGCTGAGCATGACATTACACAAACTTTGGCTTGTATAAAGGCCAGACAAGTGCATAAAAAAAAAGGAAAAAGAAGACAAAATCCCAGGGGTGAAAAGACCCCAATCCAATGGAAACTTTGCCTGCTACCAGAATAAATACAGAATATCATGCCTCCCAATTTATGTATGGACAAGAGAAACTTCATGTTTTTTTTCCCTATTACAAATCACCCAGTGAAGTAGTTCACATCCACCACATTGTCTTTTGATCAGTTCCTGGGTAGCATTCTCTAAGGGAGCAAGTTAAGGTGATGGATGGAGTCAATAACATTAGAAACAAACTCCTGTGATGTTGAATTCTGCTTTACATTGTAAATTTTGAATGAGAATGCTCATCTGTATGAAGGAACACAACCTCTTCCACACTCCAACTTCTCTGTTTTACAACATACTAAATATGTTGCAGAATTGCTGGATAGATGACAATGCAAAAAAGCAATTTCTGCACACTTAACTGTATACTCTACTATCAATTTTCACATAGAATGAACCTTGTTTCTCACAATTTCTCGAAACAATGTACATGTGTATTGTGATATATTTCCATATGAAATACTGGATAAAGTCTAAACCTGAAATGTCTAGAATTGTTATAGAAGATGCACATATTTGCTCTTGGAATAGTGTAGAGACACTGTGAGAAGATGCAGTATCTACTATTTAAGAAATAGGAGAAACATCTCAACTAATTTAAAACATTAGGGGGGAGTCCACTAACTTCAACACCTCTGTTTTAAGTATAGGCAAATATATTATTTAAATTTTATAGAACAGAGCAGCATATGGTATTCATTGTCTCTGTGTGGGCTGCTCACTAACCTTCTGTACTACTTATGAGCACCAGCCAGGTGGTATTGGCAGCCCTGGGTTTCCAGCCAGGCTCCTGCCCACATGTGTACCTTGTAATTTTTACTGACATTAGACAACACTGCACTTATTTGGGTGGGTGCCCCCGTGATATAAAAGCTGTATTCACATGCACTTACACGGTGGCCAGTGGTCCTGCACACAGCTTTGCCCACCTCATTCCCACTCAGCCAGAAGTGAGGCCTGGGAGCCACTGTCTGGTTGTGTGGCTATTTTTGCAAAGTCCTAGGGAGCAACCCCAGTGCTGATCCCTGACTGAGTTGCTTCTGCACTCTTTCAGCACTAATTCATTTTGCTGGTCCTTAGTTAAGCATCTGTGTGTGGCAATTAAACAAAGCACCTATTCTGGAAAGCTACATCTCAAGAATCTTGCATAGAAAGTCAGAAACATGCCATATTTATTAAATTTACAGTTAAAAACTGTGCTGGAAAGCTCCATTTACCTGTACATATACACCATTTGAAAAAAACCCAGAAAACACTCCACCCTTAAGACACAATGAGTAAAGTAAAGAAGATCACCTTTGACCCTTGCAGCCCTTGGGGTCCTGGTGGTCCTGGTGGTCCCTAAACAGAAACATACAAACCTCTCAGCTTTGAAATAAACTCCTGAAGAACTTGTCATGTAAACACAGGGTGAATGTTAACACAGCTACTGTAACAAAATGGGTTAGATTTTTCACACAAGGGGAACCAAGACCAGTTATGGACAAGTTGTTAATCTGTGACAGCTCTCAACAACCACAACACTAGCACAAAAAACAGTGTTAAAATAACAGTACAACTCATATTTTATAATAAAGTCCTCTGCTCCTATTGATGAAATGGCACTGCTTCTCTTAATGGAAGTGAGACCAAAACCCAGTCATATTTGCCAGCCCTCTCTGCCTGATCCAAAACAATCTGAGACCAGGAGAAATCTCAAAGCAAAGAGGATTCTGATAAAAGATTCTAAGTGTGTCTGGGGATACTCAGTGCTTTGTGAAATTGCCATGAAATGTAACCATTTCCTTCATTTCCACCTCAGGCTGTGGACACAGTGTGATACATCAAACATTGGTCTGGATGGTGCATAGTGGGGATGATTTAAAGAAACCCCACATCAACATTTAGAAATCCCCTGCATTAATAGTGAAAGGGTGTGTATACAGATGGGAAAGTACAGCTAACGGCAACCTTGCAGACAAGAACTTGAAACAAAAAAGGAGAATGTGTTTTTCCAGTCTCGTACTTAAATGAACGGAAGTTTTGCCATTAATTCAAAAGGAGCAGAACTGGTTCCATTTCTGGCTTTCAACAATGGGTTCTCTGCTATGGGAACACCAAGCAAAGGAAATCAGTACAACTCATGATGAACCAGGTTGACATCCAATGAAGGCATGTCCTGAGCTAGCAAAATTATGAACAGGCTGCAGCACAAAGGAGAAGTTCTACAACGCACAGTAAGTCATGCAATAGGAATTACCGTGACAGTCAGGGTGGCAATCCTCTGTTGGCAAAATGTATTAACAAGAGTTGTCAGTAGCAGAATTAAACAATGATATAAATAATTCTGTTTGCTCTAGTTATAATCTCCACAGAACCTAGGCTGCATGTGGGACACACCATGCCCTCAAAAACATAAAGAAAACCTCTGTTATTTTAAATTCCTAGTGTTGTATCAGCTGCTTGGTTTCTGTGGGAATTAGATGAAGACAGTATTTTTGTACAATTCAAGAGATCAAATAAACAATGACTAAACAGCAAAATCTAAGCAGAAGTCTTCAAAAAGCAGTTTTTAAGCATATTAAGAAAACATAATGTGTTGGTGTCTGAAGCCAACCGAAAGGCTACCCTATGTTTTGTAATGTCTGCAGGTTCTGCACCAATGTTTAACTAATAAATATGATTCCTGGAGTGGAGATGTAACATTAATTTTCATATAAAAATGCAGTTCTAAACCCAAAACTGCCAGCCCATAACTCATCTATGTATTCGGCTTTGATTTGCTTGGAAAGACAAAGGATATTTTCATCATAGAAGAAGGGAAAATATCTTGACTTATCACTATTTTTTTTTTGCCAAAGAATCTAAAACCAAGTGGAAAAGTATTAAAATGTAATTTAAATGCTTGTCTATATTTTTAAACAGAGTAAAACCCCCAAACATTGCAGCTGGCACATGCTTTCCTTTTGCGTGTGAAGAACTTAACTGGTCTACATGGAACAAGAAATATTTTGCTTTTCTAAGTGCAAAATAAAGGTTTGCAGATCTTCTGTTTTAAGCTGTAGAAGAACCTCTGTATGTCAGCGCAACAATACATACTGCTGGCAAAGATCTGGAACCTACTCAATGGAAAGTACTTGCACAAAATTGTTCTCTAACACATGGTTTTAATATACTCATATACTTTGTATTTCAATGTATTAATGGAAATACATCAAGAACTTAAAAACCCTGAGAAGTTCAGGTATGAAAGTATCTAGGTATGAAAACCTGAAGTAACCATTGTCAAGAACTGTTTGCATGTTCACAATAATGGATCCCTTTACGGCGGCAAATATTTTAATATCTAATGCTGTAGTTCCTACAAAGGTTAAACTTTGGAAACTGCTGCTTTTTGCCCTGGGAAATTCTGCAGAACAGGTGTGAAGAGCAATTTCAGCAGAGAGATGAATTTTGTATTTGATCCTCCAAGTGAAAGTCACATACTCAAGCAGTGGTCTTGCTCAAACCACAATGATAATTTTAAGATTGCACATGAGATTGAATAGGAGGCACAAGGCAAAGTATCTAAGTTTTTAGACTGCTTCATGATTTATTACTAAATTCTAACATGAGACAAGCAGTCCATATCTTGTAAACTCTTTTCAACTTCTTAAATCTACCAGCCAAATTCTGTGAAAGTTCACAGTTTGGTGCTGAGCACTGGAAATTCTCATGTGCTTCTGTGAGAGAACTGCAAACCTCAGAGCCCCTAAGAATTTGGCACCAGGAGACTTAGGAATGGGTGTTTGCCATCTGAAAGGACTGAGCTGGATTTGGCAAGGATATTTTCAACTGATCCTATATAATCTTACACCCTCCTTGCACAGCCATTCCCATTAATATCAATTATTTGTTGCCCTGGATCAGAAGGTGATGATATTTGGAATGATTTGCAATGGGATAAAGGCTTCTTACATGTCTCAACCACTGCAAAAGGCTTTAGTCCACTTTTAAGGCTTCTTTATGTGCTGCAGCTTTTCTGAAGAAGCTTGAAAGTAACACTGATGCCAGAGTTACGCTACAAGGACAGAATACAGGAGATGCAGGGGCTAAAGCCCCTGGTAAATCTGTGTCTGGTAATACACAACATTAATTTCAGGCTACTTTAGGCATGTAACTCAGAGAGGGATTTAGGTGACTGAAAGCTATGTGTCTGAATTCCTTTACAAGCAAACAAAATGAGGCAAACATAATGCAGAGCCTCAAAACATGCCTATGCAGACTTCTCCACAGCCACAATGAAATTGTGGACTCAGCCTTAGTGACATACAAGGCTTTTAGATTTTAGTAAAGGCAGTGAGATTTTTTTATTTTTTGCAAGTACCTTGGAAACCAAATGACTGGTCAGACTTCTACCCACTCCCACTGTGTAAATGTAAGAAAAGAGTTCAGCGGCTTCAGTGAGAAAGTGATCAGATGCACAATGAGCCAAACCCAGTCTTCAGTTTCACATAAGCAAGCCATTCACTCTGGTGGAGTTATACTGCACAGAATTTGCATCTGAGTATTCTGCAATGTAAATCACCTTGACTTCAATGACATATGTCATCTTGGTCCTTTGCTTTTATGCAAACACTCATTCATTCCTTTTGTAACCCCACTTTAATCCTCCACACTTTTCTGCACACCAGTCAAAATAGGTTTTCCAGAAATGAATAAGTGAGAAGACTGGTGCTTGGTCTACTTAATGTACTCAAGTTGCTGATTGAATCCACAGCTTGCTAATGGAACCATGTTACACGGTTTCCAAAGCTCAAATATTCTGCTCTTTTCATTTTAAAGGAACAAGAGAAGGAAAACAAGTAAAAAAAGAAATGTCAATATTCTGATACATGAACTGAAAAGCAGACACTTCTGTTGAACCTGTGTATGTGGTTTATTACATTAATTCAGCACTAAAACACCAAAGCCAGCAATGAATTAGTTTTGTCCTCATTAGGTGAAGTCAGTACTCCCCAGGGAACATGGAACTAATTCACTCAGCTAATTTGTGTCAGGGAAACAGTTCTTCTAGCACAGATAACCTGGTTTCCAAATATAGAAGGTGATTCCTGATTAATAAGCTCAACAATTTTGCACATAAAATGTTTTCAAGCTCTAGGCAAAAAGAGAAACACAGTGCTGTCAAATTACTTTTTGCCAGGCCAGACTAAGTCAATTCAGCCTTGTTATGTTTGCATACCTGCAGAGCTTCATGGATATTGCCATTATAATCAATTATCTCTGTTGCACCTTGATCGCCCTTCTGTCCAGGTGGTCCCTGTAACATATTTTCCATTAGAATTTTGAGACAATTGTCAAAGGCTATTTTAGACTCTCAACTACTGACACATGCTTTGATTTGATAGTGTGGTGTTATACACTTACTGTACTTGTAATATACTACTACAAAACATAGAATTTAAAGGAAGAAGTGTTTTTTAGTAAAGATAAATAAGCAAGTCAGTACAAAGTGACTTGTGCTGCAGTGGGAAAGCAAACAGATGAACCCTCTGAGGGAAGACATTTAAGCAGTCCCTACACTCTTAGTTCTGTATTGGCAGTGAACAATGTCAGAACACCTGCCCACAAACTGTGGAGAGGAGACTGCTTCAAATAGTGGAAAGTGGTGTCAGTCATATTGAAGTCTGGTTAGCAACCAAGTTCCAACAGTGTCAAGTTCCCAATTTCATCTGGAGTTTTAACTGGAATTACTGCTACGATTTCAGTTCACATGGACAAAACAAAGAGCTGAGACACAGACTTACCTGTGGACCTGCAGATCCTGTGTCACCTCTCTCACCGGTATCCCCCTATGTAAAAATGATACATGAAAGGAACAGGTATGCCATTTGACAATATATCACATAGTTCTTCCCTTTTAAATATGTTTTCTTAAATGAACTGGTTTACAGGGTCTCTCATCCTAAACAGGATGTGAATCTTTTTTAATGAAAGGAAAAAGTCCTTCAAAATCTGTGTACTAGTAGAATTGACAATGATGCATTTTGTTCTGTGTGAATATTAGAGTGTTGTATTGGTCTGCAATAAAAAAATTGCAAAGAACCAAAAAATGGGCAGATTAACAATTAAGCACTTTGTGTAACATCCCTATTCTTAATGACACTATTATCAAAAGCTTGAAGAGAGTACTAGAGAAATTAAATTACTCAGTCTGAAAAGAGTCAAAAACTTCTTCAAATGTGTGTTTCAAAATGTATAAACCTTTCTTTCTGTAATCACGCTTCCGACTAAACCTTCTGAACTTCCCTGGTCCGAGTCACTGCCTTCCCTACAAACACAACTGTACTGTCAGATTTGGAGTTTCTTGACACCCTTTCTGTGACAGGCCTAGGATCATTACCAGATTACATGCAACTTTTTCTTCCTGTCAATTAGTAATATATTTCAAATTAAGGAGGGAATTTCAAACATGTATGCAGTCATATCCTGACATCCACAGTTCATTTCACAGTCACCTTCATAGCAAGGTCTTACATTTTAATATTAATATGGGTAACAACTCAAAATTAATATTTTATTATTTATATTAAATATTATTTATTATTTATATTAAATATTATTTATTTAATAATTATAAAATTAATATGGGTAACAACTGCAAATTTTGTTCCTGTTGAAATTTAGAGAACTTTGGTAAAAGTGAGGGAAGAATGATTAATTTACCAGTGGTAAGAGAACACACAGAAACCAGGAAACTTTCATAGAACTGAGGAAGGCATACAGAGAGCAGGCTGGTGACAGGGCATTATCAAGGTTGTGCCATTTGCCTTTCCTTCCAGTGCTGCCTTGGCAGCAGCCAGTGAACATTGGAACTAATAAAAAATGAAGTTCCCCACCACTAGATTGACTTCTGTGGGCCAGATTTTCAGGTATGCATGGAAAATGAAAATCTTACATCCTTTTTTGATAAAAAAACACTTCTAATTTGGTGCATGTGAGAGGTGCCCAGGTACTGTAGTGAAATGAGAAGCAGGTTCACTCTTCTGCTCCCACTCTGATACTTTAATTCCCTCATCAATTCCCTTGCCTTCCAATGCTTCTTTCTGGTGGGAATGAATGAGGTTAAATGGCACTTGTTTAAACACATCTTTAAGCACTTAAGGGCACCCTTCAAGGACCTTACAAGTACTGCAAACAGTTTCACACCACCTACATTGTCCTGTCACCCTTATTATGACAGCAGACTTGTCAATGACCACCTACACAAATACATTTTCATCCATCATATAACATGAAGGAATCCAGTGGGAACAGTATTTGCACAGCAGATAAAGGAATAGAAAAAAACAGACATTTTATCTCTCCATATATATGAAACAACTATAGTTATATAAAGAAAAATGGGTAGATATAATCAAAGTAGTCTTTTTAAAGCAGATGAAACAGTAATGCAACCAACAACTCTTGCCTCTGTAGGATTTCTGACCATCATATCTCAGCCTGAAGTACCTGGAATACCACTGACACCTAGCTCACCTAAGTGTGGATCCACAAAATTATTGCAAACCCAGTAAAAGCCAGTCAGGTGTTGGGTCCTGGCATGTGGGAGAACTAACACACATCAGATACACAGAGAGAAACCAAGTTGCATGAGGAAAGCAACAGCAGAGTGGAATGGATGTTATAACAGAAAAAAGATTAGAATCACAGTGTTCAAAATCCATATGACTTGACTAATTTTTTTAGCTAAAATTGAAGGTCAGAAGGTTTCACTTATAAAGAACGCTGCAGATCCTTTTAAAGAGAAATGTTACAAATAATTGATTCTAAAAATCATTGTATTAATTAGTCCCCTAAAGAAACTTTCTTTACTACTAACCTTTGACCCTTTGGGGCCTCTAGATCCAGGTTCACCTGTTTTCCCCTGTTTGAAGTGAGACAGCAGAAAAATGGTAGAGAAATGGGAGTGCAGAGAAAAAGAAATTAGTAATGACTAACTACAGTTTGGAACAGAAGAAATACTTTATATTGCTATTACCAAGATAACGAATCCTTAAAGGCATTTAATTTAATAGCACCCAGATTAATACATTCTTTAACACCAGAGTGCAATGGTCACAGATTCCTCTTTTCCAAAGGGAAAACAGTATTGGCATTAGTAAAGATAGGCATCATTATCACTGATTTTCAGGAATGAACTATGTCATTCCATTACTCCTGAGAAATGATAGCCAAGTGACAGAGAAGATAGTTAAATATTCTAACATAAGGAAATTAAAATAAAGTGTTGCCACAACTTCTTTTCCCAACAGTTCAGGTGAATACAAACTATCCAAGGGGCAGAAAATTAACCTTATTGTTTTCAAAATGCACTAGGAAAGATAAACTTGACAGTATCAACACCAGGGGAAATATTAAGATAATACTAAAATGTAGTTAGACCGATCTCTTTCTTAGAGAGTTAGAAAACAGCATGCAAAATGGATTTTCTCTGCATTCAATAGCTACAGTGGTCAAAGAGTTCAAACTTTGATGCTGAAAGTTAGGGACCTGGAGGTCACTACTTCAGCTGGAATGAATTAGGCCAATTCCATGACAGTGTATGTAGGTAGTGTCTGTACTTTGCAGACCAAATAAGTGTCCATTCAGACTGCAGTTTCACAGCTGTGAACACAGAACTGCCATTGTCTTCTGGACTCAAGTAGAGCATTTGACAGCATTTTCATTTAAAAGCTCACTCACCAAGTTCTGTTCTACTTTTCAGCAGGCAAAGATGTGTCCATAGGTGTAAAACTGACAAAACATTCCCAGTGTAAAAATCAGACTGACCTTTGGTCCAGGGATCCCAGGTTCACCTCGCTCACCCTTCCCAACAGGGCCTGCCTCTCCTCTGTCACCCTATTGCAACAGACACACAGATATCACAAAACACTGGGCAGTCTTTAGCACACACTCAGCAGGATCAAAGAAACCAAGCCAGCAGAAGAAACTGTGGTTTAGTCTACCTGTATTTTCAGAAGCAGCTGCACAGTATCAAAGTTCTACTTCATGCACACACTTTCAAGCCATTTTCCTAAAATGCCTCACATTTATGAAAATAGTTTCTTCAGTCATGCTTATTCTGCCTCTTGAACAACCAAATTTGAGGATTCTAACATGAAAAAAGATGACTTATTAATTAAAGTCATGATGTAACATCTGCATTCACGTTTTTTGAGGGTACCAATATCAATATCTATATATCTATCTCCTAGCACTGGTCCAAGACTTCACATTTTCTCCAATAGTAGCCTCAGTCTCTTCTCCTTGCTGAGGGAAGTTGCATTTGACATCAGCTCAAGGAGCTTCACACCAGAGCACTGGCCCTTACCTTGGTTCCTGGTAGCCCTGGCAACCCAGGTTCTCCTTGTGGACCAATGAAACCTGGTTCACCCTTTAAAAATAAAATATGAGAAGACTGTTTATTCAGCAGTGTGCAATTATTATAATATGAGATTATTTACAGTATTTTCCCCTGTACTGCTTACAGCTCTCCAGCTGTGATGCAACAGTTTTACAGAAGTACTTTTTGTCATGGGCATCAATTCCTGTAGCAAGCCACCACGCAGCAGATGAGATGCAAATGAAGCAGAAGGTGTCAAACATGGAGTTTATGAGGTTAAGGAGTGTTAATATGCAACCTGGTCTGTCATGTAACACATCAAACTAATATCCAAGCAAGTCTGAAGGCAGGAGGAGAGATCTGAGTGCTCCTAAATTTAAGAAGGGACAGTTCATTTCAGTCACGTGTTTTGAGGTGGTTTCCTATTGCAACATGTGAATAGATGGGCAGAAATAGTGTGTGACAAAGCAGTGGCAAACGGAGATGGTGCTGTTGTGATGTGTCACGCCTCCTTTCAAGTCAGAGATCTGCAGTACCATGGTATTTTCCCTCCTCATTCTGACAGTAAAATACTTCAGTTTCCTGTGCCCAGACAACTTCTCTGGCTGTGATCAGCTGGGAATGAGCCACAACTCTCCTCATTCCCTCTCTGTTCTGCCTCCTTCCTTCCCATTCATTTGTACAAACAGGACAGACAAATAACAAGAATCAAGCAGAGTTGCAGCAGAAGCAGCACTGAGCAGAAGAGTAAGGGCATATTTTATTACCTATATCCATGCCTGAAGAGAGGCAATGAAGAGATTAATAAGCCATATGCTTTCCTTCATAAACTCTCCTGAATAAGGCTTCCTGCTATTTAATCTTGCATTTTTTTCAGATATATTTGAACCAAGAAGATACATCCACAAGCTATTGTAAATTTTAAAATCCGTTTTGTAACCTAATTAATATTTATTTATTAGCCTTTTAGCAGTAGCTCTGAACTTAATGACTAAAAATTACCCATCAAATGCCTCCTAAAATAGCTAAAAGTCAGAGAGATCATTACCCTGTAGTGATATCCTTACTGATAATATACAGAAACAGTGCATATAAGCAGCTGAATAATATTTCTCTTCATCTCTTCCCCTCCTTAGAAACACAGGTACGCTTCAAGTGGTGAGCAAATTAGGAAGTACTCTTGCACACTCATCTGTGCTCTCATCAGCAATCCATCATTAACAGTTCAAAGCCAAAGAAATCCTCCCTGTGGTTATATCAAGAATGACAGCAAACTCCCAGAGACTTCAATTTAGATTATAAAAAAATACAAGTAAATAATGAACTTTCTCACATGAAGTTCCAGCTGGCCATGGCTCAAAATATGGTAAAGAAATAAACTGAGACAAACATGTCACAGAGAAGCATGTGGGCTTTTGGGTTTTTTTCTCTCATAAGAAAAAAAACTTTAGAGTTTATATAAGTCTTCATATTAGTACACACCAGCAAGAGTAACGTAAGGTTGTCACTGCAGATGGAAGCACTTAGATGTCAGTAAATGAAGAACAATGCAGCTTCAATCATTTATTTTAGAATTAGAGGGTACTCAATAGCCCCATGTTGTTTTAATAGTGAATTTGCCTGGGCTAATTTTTTTGGGCAGCTTATTATGACTTCAGGCAGAAAAAAAATGCAGAGACTACATGATTCTTTTCAGTGGTAAGGCTTAGAAGTGTCACTCAAAGGTTAATCAGTTTTTGAGTCAAATACTTCTCTTTGCTGAGGACTATACCAGTTGCATACCACAAGAAAACTTCTGGCCAAAGTCCAAGAAGAATCCCCACCTTCCCCCAAAATCTCTAAAGAGAGAAGAAAAAGATGCTTTTCAAAAGCTAGTGGAATTGATAATGGAATAAGCTGGTGGCTTAATTAGCATAAGTAGAATACAGGTCTTACATGGCACCGAGCTTTAAAATGTTTTGAAATGTGGAGTGGAAGAAGTGGTGTGTCAGCAGAGACCAGGAACTGACTGGGTGAGCAGCAGCTCTGCTGGGAAAGACGCAGCAGTTACGGTGGATGCCAAGCTGAACATGATCCAACAGCGTATTCTTATCACACATGAAACAAACTGCAGTAGCTAAAACCTGGCTACATTAGGAAAAACATGCAATTCTCCCTCTATCCAGTGCTAGAGAGGATAAGTAGATTAAAAAACAGATCTGATTTGCCATCTGAACTAAGCTTCTAAGTAAAAAGACAACGTGTTTGAATGATTTGAAACTAAGCCATGTCTTCTCTAATATTTCAAATCTCTTGAGTGTAATCACAGCATAAGGCATTAAGTAAAATGTTCACTGGGTATACTTCTGCATCCTGCCATAATATTGATGACTTCATGCTTTATGCTATCTTTTATGCCACTCAGATAGCAAAAAACCAACCAAACTAAAAAAGGAGTGTATCAAAATTGGCACTGCCAGTGCTGTGTCAAATGTAAAAACAACAGTCTCCTCTCAGTAAGGCATGCTGGTGTCCAGGTTATGCAAAGGCTAGGGAAAGGCCTTTATGATTAGTCCATGACACAAACAAGATTCCAGAGCTGTACAGGAATGTGGTTAGAAAATCAAGAACTAAGGGCTTTAGCTTATTCTGTAAATATATGACATGTTTGATTTAGCTGGCACATAGCTGCAGGAAAGCAAGAGTTAGGGCTTGCTTGGGAGAACACTGTGGTTTGACAAGACTGCAGCTCTGGTTCTTAAGTTCACTGAAGCACCTCCTGTTCTTAAGCCTCTTGCTTAAATGAACTCAGAATTTGTTTTAACTACCATGAAATGCTGAGAGGAACGCAAGGGATCAGAGTAATCAAGACCTATAATACTTTTCCATTTCAAACATCTCACTACAACTTCTTGCAACACAAGCTTTATCCACTTAGGATGTACAGCAATCTTCTTTGCCTGCTAAAGCTGGGGCAGGGAACACAGAATCTGTAATACTGCAATCTGAAATACTGTTTGGCAGCTGTATTGCCATCAGCAAATGATGACTCTGTCACACACTTTAGTTTAACCCTTTGGCATAGTTAAGAAATCACTGCTTAGAAACCACCACACTGCACAAGATCTCAACAAGGCAAATTTCAGCAAACTTCATCTACTGCTAGACTTGGAGCAATTTGTATTATTCACAACACAGGCAACTTGGTATAAAAAAAATAAATTAACAAGCTTGTGAATTTCTTCTACTCTACATAACAGATGTGTTTTGATACTAAGAACCATTTTTAATGCCTTTATGTGTTAATATTTTAAAAGACTAACTCTGTGCATGCTCATTTTCATTCTCAAGTATTTGCTGACTGTAGAAATACTAATGGGTCAGATAAAAAATTACGTACTACTATTCACAACCATTGTTTATGTTCATTTTCATTTCTTATAACAATCTGAAGCAGAAAAGGGCCCTAAAATGCTGTAAACCTGGTTTAATGTGAGCTCAATCAGAATTTAGTATTAAAAAGTCACCTAATTTGCTTCAGAGGATAGTCAGATTTTTATGAGGATTATTATCTAGACATAATTAGAACTGGTTTTCATGAGGATCAAAGCTTTTATGGGCTGAAGCAGAGGCTAGCTTTGCTATTAGAGGTTAACCCTAAGCAGCACTTTAGTTCACTGTCATCTTTAAGTTTTACAAAATCCATAATTGCCTAAAACTTGGACTTTTGCTTAAAAAAGGTACAGCAGTTGAAATACCATTTTCACTGCTGTTTTCTGTTTTAAACATCATTAATTTGGCAAATGTTTATTAACAATACGGTTCTAATATCATATTTGGTCATAATTAGCCTCCATTGCACAGCCAGGACACACACCACCATCACTACTTGAAATTTTGTCTCACAGACACACCTAGTCCTCTCCCAGTGCCTGAAATACAAAGCTTTATGCTGATGCAAGCAGCCAGCAGAGAACAGCAGTTGCTGTGTACACTGTTTTTCCACAGAAGGTCCTTCCTCCTTTAATCATTCTTCTAATGACTATACCACACATTTTCCCATCCAATCAATGAATGCCTAAAAAAGAAACCTGTGCTGCAGAAAAGCATCCAAACCACAATTTTCCTATAACAATGGAATAAAATTCTCCTCCATTTCTGAAATTACCATCCTACCTGTAAGTCTCATGGTTACTGTATTCCAGCTACATCAGATTATTACAGTATTTTTTTCTCTATGCTACAGAAATGTGACTTGATCAACATTTAGACCATGAATCTGAAAGGAGAATGTAATTTCAATCCTTATTCTTATCTAGTGCTATGTACTAGAATTAGCCAGAGAAATTTAGATGTCTAACTCTGACCTTTATTACATTGTTCACTGGTCCTGTATTGTTCAATGCTGGCCCCACTGCCAAGACCATGGTAGTTCTGTGCCTGGGCTGACTGGCAGGTCTGCACCAAGACAGGACACACAAAAACACCTTTTGCCCAGCCATTCTCTTGGGAACCCAAATGTACCAAGATCAAGACTCCTGCAATTGGCATACCACATCAAAGCAGCCTGAATTTCTGAGGAGGATTCTGGAAAGAGGGATTCACCCCACCTTTTCCATCAACAGAAAACCTAGTGGTGTGGGCTGGAGGAAAACCACAACCATGCCTGAACACACAGCTTTGGAAGGGCTTGGAGATTCCAAACTCCTGCCTGCAGGTCTAGTGGACCTCCAAAAACTCCTGTCTAGAATGGGCCACCATGCAAATTCTTCAAGAGTCTCAGACTTTGAGAGATCCCAAAGTTCCTTTCTCATGAGGACTGATGTGGAAGGGTTCTCATTTTAATCACATCGAGAGACCAGCGGTTGTTTGTCTTCAGTGTTGCCCTGGCTCATTTATGAGCATATTTAAAACAAAAACAGTATGATGCCCTTTCCTTGCCTAACTCTACCAAAAGGATCCTGCAAAGGTGAGGACATATTGAAGAGCTATCATCAAAGAAAACCCCAAACCCAGATGCAAGACAATTTGAAGAACAGCTATGAAGCTGTAACAAATTTGATTTGGTTCATGGGTACCTGTGTTGATTTTCTGAAAGTTGCCATCTGCTGTCCTAAAAGACTTTGTTTTTGAGGTTGCTATCTAACCAAAACACTGCAACTCCTCCATTCTGGAAAGGAGTGAGGGCCAAATTCTCAGCATCCTGTAACAGAGCAATCCATGGTGCTCTACTATGGAGCTCCACTTGCTCATGCCCTCCCTCTGTCTGCAATTTTTGCAGAAAAGCGAAGCAATTTCTCAGAAACTCAGTTGGCCTTAGACTATACAAGTCAGTACTTTGTCACTGTGAAGGGCATTAGAGAGACTTTATATATAGCCTGATGTCCATGGGAATTTTCCTCTCAGGATGCCTACAGTATTCAGCTCCTAAGAAGGAAATGAACAAGGTACAAGGAAATCTGATAAAAAAAAATAGCTCTAACCCCATTTTATAAGGTCTTTCTTAAGGCTTTTCATATCACTTTAGAATTGGCTCCAGAAATTGCCAGTTAAAAACAGGTTGTCTGGCTCACTCATCGCATTTGAAACAATATCTTTACTCCCTAATCATTCTCTAAACTTAGAAAAACAATTGTGGTTTAGAATTTCCAAATGCGTATTTAGACTTTATGATTCATTTGGAGTTAGGGAAGTAAAACCTGGCTGAACA
This sequence comes from Parus major, assembly GCF_001522545.3. Lineage (NCBI taxonomy): Eukaryota > Metazoa > Chordata > Aves > Passeriformes > Paridae > Parus > Parus major. Next base: position 22,750,277 of record NC_031771.1, read on the forward strand.
ACCTGGCTGAAACCCTGAGGTTTCACAGCAAGCCTCACTTTGTATGACATATATTGCTTTTTAGTGAGCCTAATTTTCTTCTTGCTTTTAAAGTTCTGTCTGCTTAGAAAGTATGTTGCTTTGGGAGAGTGCTATCAGAACCAGTAATGATTCTGATTAATTCTGCATTCATTAATCATGTAAGGGACTTCTTATGTTAAGGCTAATTAGAATTCAAGTCAGCATGGTAACTGTTTTTGAGGACAGAATAAAAACACTTGTTGTAATGAGCACCTAATTTTTAATTCTTTTCTGTGACCAAACTGCTAAATGATGGCCCCAAATTATTTCTGTTAAAAAAGACTTACATGACAAATCCAAGGAATTTTGTTGCTCTTCTGAAAGGTAAGGAGCTTTATTTCACGCCCTCATTTCTGACCTTATAAAAATTTGTATTTGAGAAATAATTTCAGATTACTGATGTCAAGTCCTCTTTGTGGATTACAAAATACTTCTTTTCTGAGTACAGTATGATGTTGGATTCTGACATTATTCAACTGTTTTCTTAATTTTTGATTTGCGCTTTTTTTTTGTACAATAAAAAATTAAGCTATGCTATAAAACATATGCTATGAAGTAGTTCTTTTAAGCTCAGTCTTCCAGCTATTAATAGCTTTAGAGGAAACAACATTCTGTGCTTCAGTTCCTTATGTTTCAGCTTTTTCCAGGACAGAAAATAAGAGATTTGGAGGACAGTTTCTGAGAAATTAATAAGCACTCGAAGTATTTATCTTGAAGGACACCCAATTAAGCACCTATGACACACGCATATTGTCCAATGATAATGATGATTTCATTTTCTGGCCTTGATTCTCACAATTAGTTCTGGGAAATTACATGTCTACCCTGTGCAACTGATTACTGCCATAATATATGGAAAGCAGTCAGCTAGGAATCAGTGAACACAGCTACATGTGTGATATACAGATATATGTTTGTATACCTACTTCCATTATGGAAAGCAAATACTCAAAACACATTGCACTTTTGTTGTGTAATGCATTTTACCTAACCATGCACAGAGATACTTCTGGAACCCAGCCCATCAAAGGTGGGTACTAAGTCCTATATTTTTAGATCAGCTCCCATTTACACACAGAACCTGCAGAGAGGGGGGAAGAGAGAGACAGAGAGATCCTGCAGGTTTCCTGTGAACACCACCAAGGAATAAAAACAGGAAGAAGAATGGAAATACAGAAAAGGAAAAATGCATTAGGAAAATGTGAACCGCCTTCCTAAGAACTGCTGGGAGAAGAGGGGAATTTACCAAAATTCCTAATTTTGGCATTGACTCCAAACCAAAATGCTTAGAACTACCATTCACTTCAGATTTCCTTTCATTTTGCTGCCAGATGGTAAGAGCAGCACTTAAAACACATATGCTTCAACAACAGTTGCTCTCTTTTCTACAAGAGTTTAAATAGGAGACTAACTTCTATGCATTCAGCTGAAAAATTCTCTCTCATTTCTTCCAAAATTTCTCTTTTCTAACAGAACTAACTGGCTGAAAGTATTATCAAGTTCTTCTAGATCTTAAAAAAATATGTTCCATGGAGCAGAGAGTCATTTAGTCTTTAGAGGGTAAAATCTCTGAGTACGTATACAAAAAAGAATAAAAAATAAAAATTTAGGTACAGAAAAAATCAGAACCACTTTTGTTTTCATGAAAACAAAAATAAAAGGATATAAAATTGATTCAAATTCCCATATCCTTATCCAGGTTTTTCTGAATCCTTGCTCAGGCATGGTCCCAGGGAAGTCAGTCCAAATTAACTGCATAGAAAGATGCAAGATACTGCACTCTGGCAAGTCTATTGAATCAGCCACTTCCACTGAATTTTAAAACACAGAAAGCTTTTCATACTTCCCAAAAGCAGAAGGGCTAAGCAGCCTTTCTCTTCTCATGTCACACCACTCAACGGTTCAGTTTTCTTGAAGACGATAAAATAAAAATTTATATGTGCCCGTAAGCTTCGGTTCAGTATTTGTTTTAAAAACTGAGGGACAAATGCCAGAAATACCACAGCAAATCCAGATCCTGCAAAAAGTGCTGTTACTGAGAAGAGGCTTGTGTTTTGTGAAGGCTTCTCACTGCAGTGAAGAAATTGAGGACCGTACAGGCCAAATTGCAGAAAATGGAGCACAACAGTTTTGAGAGATGTCTGACATTACAGCAAACAAGGGCATGCATGATTTTCCATTACAGGAAGCAAGTGCTGCTTTGTAGGTATCTTCCTGCAAAAGTTATTAGGTAAAACAGACACATGAAGTTTGTGTTTCACAGACAGGCTTCTGTGTCAGGATAGTAGAGCGATGAGTTAATATTCTGAGTTTAGGTGGAACACATTCAGGGCTCATTAAGTTTCCAGCCATTCCAAAACAGCAACAGGTGCTTGAGAAACTTTTCTCCAGTATGTCACAGACGGCTTCTTCACTGTCTTGGAAATAACTGACTGTGCTTGTCTTTCCTCCATGGCACCAATTGACAAAGGGGAGAACGAAAAGGAACAGGAAGATCTCCCAAAACATCCGCATGTGCAAAGTGAATCGGTCTAGAAAAGTCAGTAATAAGAAACCCTGCTGCATACCCTGAATTCAGATATGATACTTGCATGTCTGTCCAATGTTGTCACTCATTCAGACTGCAGTATCACATTCAGCTAAATCCTTACAGGTTCCAAGGAACACTGATTAATTAATTTGAAATGGCATTAGAAGAAGCTGAAAGTTTCTCAGTGGTTAGTGTTCATTAATCCTTTATGTATGTTGAAGCACAGAGGACTGAATGCGTTGGGAAGCCTGCTCAGCCATGGGAAGAAAGATGAGTTGTAGCTGGAGAGATCTGGTCCAATGCTTGGCACTCGTGTTTACACAGGTTGGTTTACCTTTTGTGAAGAGTGCTGTGCATGTGCACAGTAACCTAAAACATTTCATAATACAGCCTGCCACTTCACAAGGAAGCAGTTTTAAGTTCAACTAACAGATTTAAGGAAAAGGGGATTTAATATTTAACATTTAAGAACTACATCCAGGAATTTTCAATGTGTAGAATAAACCTGTATCTTGATCTTTCCCTTATCTCTCACAAAGTTTGGAAAAAGCCTGAAAAATCTCTGCCAACAGCTACTGGGCTGGCACACAAATGCACGAGAATAGTATAACCTGTTTGTTAGGAAAAATTTTCCTTGTGGAAAGTTACATTTTGTAACAAGATCTTAGATGTTGCAATGACATTGTGAGAGGTTTCTGCCACGTCTTTTTGTTACACCACTACTGCACATCACTATTAAGACAGAATAGCAAAGATGTTATCTTGGAGAGTTTTATAAAGTCCACAAGAGAACAGAACCCAAAATCCCAGAAAAAAATTGTAATAAACAACAAGCATCATTCAAGAAAGAAAGGAAAGGGAGGAAGCCAGGAAGAGAGAAAGAGAGAAAAAAAGACAGAAAGGGAGGGAGGAAAGTAAGAACAGGAGGAAGGAAGGAAGTAAAGGAAGGGAAGTAAAGTAAAGGAGGGCAGGGCAGGGCAGGGCAGGGCAAGGCAGGTGCAGGAAGGTGCGGGAAGGGAAGAGAAGTCGCTGCTCCAAGTAAGATTCCTCTTGGTTTTGTACAAGATGACAGCACTAACTGACTCCAAGTCCAGACAATTGAGTTTCCTCCACACTGAAGTTTCTCATCCTGTCACTGCTGTTTCAAAGTAGTTTTTGATCAACTCCAGATCACTGGAAATTTGTTTCTCTATGAGATAACACTGATGTTGTTTTTGGAAATCAACATAGTGATCTTACCATGGTGGTATATAAATCTTTTCTAAAAGGGAGGGTGAAAAAAGGGGGAAAAGTACTACTTTTCCTTTAATGATGAGTGCCCATATTCCTAACCCCAGCTGCTCTCTTGTTTCTGCTACCACTCCTCTTGCCACAGACATAGCCTCAGTGACTCAGAAGAATCCAGTGTTTTTCCTACAGACTGCTTAATAAATCAGAGCTTAAAAGTGCCTTGAAATGAACAGCAACCATCCTGCAAGTCTGATGTTACGAAATACCCTTCGCTCTGTCCTGTGCACCTTCTGCTTCCCTGTCACCATCCAGGCTGCAGGTAGCCACTTCAATGCAGAATTGTACTAGATGAAATTTCTTCACTGAAACACCACCAGTCTCCCTCTGGACTGGATTTTAAACAGGAGAAAGTCTTTTCCTAAATGATTAATATTTGACCGAATTATTCCATTTTGCTCTGCAGGCACCCGCACTGTTTTTCCACTGTATCCGCTGAATTTGGAAACAAATTTTCACTGGGCAAAACTCCCACACTTCATCCGTTTTTCACTTCACATTTCGTCTTTCAGGTGATTCTGGAAGCTGAGCCGTTCTTACTGCCAACAAATGATTTTCCCACAGCAGCCACTCAGATGTAGATTTTTTTTTATTTACTGGTTATATGCATGGACATGTGGTCTGCATGAACATGGAAACCCCAAAGACCAGCCACAGCTCTGGTTGCTTCTGGCAAGTATCTCTGGGATGAGTGCCTCAGGCAAGTGCCCCACTGACCTTCAACTGAGCTACCTCTTTGCTCACTGTTAAAGTAAACAGAATAGGGATTGCTGCCAGAGGGCCTTATAAAAATAGTTTAATCACACAAGACTCCTCTCCTGCATGATCTTCACTACTCAGTACAGCATTTATTCTTGCAGAAAATGAACAACCTCCATGGGAACTATATTTTAAGCTTTTACAACACACAAAATTTAATACACACATTCGATTTTTTTCCCATAATTCACTAGTAACACAGAAGGGACATTATGCTTCAATACTGTGGCAATTCACAGGTCCCTTGAGAAAATCACTGCAAATGTTACATTCCATGAGATAAATCCTGAATCCTACCACAATGAACAAGAGTTTGGTCTCTGACTTATCCTCCTTGTTATGGGGGAAATCCTATGAACTTTCTCCTTGAGACATACACAGGCCCATGCTGGAATGCAAAGAAAAAGTTCCAAAGATATTTTGTTTTCTGAAAGGACAGTCTTTGACACAAAGGAAAAGTGGCCATTCTGCTGTGTGCTCACTCAGGATATGTGAATCTGCTCACTCCGTGCAGAATAACACAGTTACAGCTCAAACTGTGCAAGCCTCTGCAGCTCCCAACGCAATCACTTAAGCTAGAACTAACTAAACCAACTATGTGTCTTTTGTATCAACTTACCTAAAGATTCCAGACAAACTGGAAGCCTGGGACCAAACCAGGTATTGTGTCAGACAAAGTAGCTAATTGCAGACAATTGTGTCAGACTGCAGCTAATACTGAACAGGATATTATTAAAACATTTTGACTTGTCAGTGGAAAGCACTGCTGTGTAATGGAGCACAAAGTATTTTTGTCAACAGAGCCAGGTCTCCACTGCCTGTGTATAATTAATACAGTTCTCTTGCTGGAGGCTTGGTTAATTCAGTAGAATATTGCTACTGGAAAGCACACATCGAAGTGGAAACCAAGTAAAACTTTGATGAGAAGATTTTTCCATTAAAGAAAAGAAATCTAAAAACCTCTACTAATTCAGATTTTTAAAAGAAAAAACTGGAATGTTCTGCCTCACATTTGAATGTAAGATACGCTGTTTGCCTACTCACAGACACTTAACCAAGATAACTTTTTTCTCAAACCCAGTTTAATACCAGAGACACAGAAAAAGATGTAACACAAATACATTAAGTCCATTTGAGCTATATTCTTGTATTTTCCCCCCTCTCTGTGGTCCCACCCAGTCCAACAGGTACTACAGTTTATTTACCTTTATTCCAGGGAGTCCAGGAAGCCCAGGAAGGCCTGGTTCACCCTACACAGGAAAATTACATAATATTACAGACATTATCCAGTTATGGTCACTATCCATTGAACAGCCCTGTAAATTCTGCAGCAAGATAAAAGAGCATGAATGATTGCTAGTCAGCTCCAGTAGGATTGTTTTTTTCAAAATGACTGACTTAAATGTACAATTAGTAAGAAACATATTAAGAACTTGGATATATTCTTGGAACCTTCAATGTGAAGATGATACACAGGCTGAAAATCCATGTCAGGAAAGCCAAATATGAACTCACATTAGGCTTCAGCAAAAGAGAAGAAAACAAGCAGCACTGGTTCATTTTACACATTGCCATTTAAGTTCCATACTTATGACAGATGTTTAATTCTGTTCCATTTCCAACTCTGAGCTAGATTCTGTGCTCTGAGACTGTCTGATTTAGCTACAAAGCAATTCAGAAGAGCTTGGTTTAAATTGCACAATTCAAGCAGGACTGCCTAATTATAACTGGGCCATCAGTTTTATAGAGCCATCCACAGCATCATTTCAGAGCTGGTTCTTTATCTGTGAATATACATCGTGACATGAAGGATAGTGGGAATGTAACCTTTTACTGCTTTACCCAGAAAAACCTTGCTTATTTAAAATTGCAATGGAAAGACCTATAGAACTCTATTTGCAAGGTAATTTTGAAACAAGTATTGAAAACTGAATGCATTAATTTTTGAATTAGTCTAAGACAAGAATGACAACGTTCTCACAAACGGTCATTTTGAGATATCAGCTAAATGGAAAGATGTTGTCTAGGGAAATAAAGATGATGAACAGAAAAAAAAAAAGGAGCAATAACATGTGAATAAAACATTATTTTAAAGGCTGGGAATTTTATTTTAATACAGAGATGGATTCAAACCAGCACCTTGGATCTGAATATTCCCTGAACTTTCTGGAAGCTCAGGTTTGAACTCTGAAGCCAACTTTACCTTTATAATGAATTGAGCTATATTCCAGATTTTTTACACTCATGAGCTTTACAGAAATCCAGACTTCATCTCTGCGGTTTGGGCTGATACCTACAGGCTGTGCTATTAAAATATTTGATGTGCCTGTGTACACACACGCTTACGTACATCCCTACACTCGCGTACACACGTGTGTACACACACAAACACAAACACACCTACACATAATACAGCTGTTCATCAGACTGCACTACCCAGAGACACTTCTTTGAGGCACAGATATTAAATAGACTTGAAACACTCATAACAAGATCACACTCTGCTACAAAATGAAAAACACAGTAGAGGGCCTGCAAATCACTTTACCAAATGGAGTGATTTTTCAAGGGTATAGAAGGATCTGATAACAGCTTCTTTGTCTGTTTTAGCTTCTCCAAAGTTCTAACTGTCCAAATTGCCTCAAAGCACAGGAAAGATTCCAGTCTCAAAACATTAACTATAAAATCAGAAGAAAGAATAGAGGCTAGGATGCCATTTTCAACAGACACTTTTTGGTATGTTGACTATCACCCTTCTAAAGCCAAAAATGGGTTACTACTCTTGCAAAAGGATAATGCTCCACTGCACTAACAAAACTTGAACTCCAAACTCCTACTCTGTCTTTCCACTTTTTGCATGAGCAGCCATGCATACAGCACTAAAACCATCAACTTTTCCCACCTAATTGTGGAAGCACTCAATTTCATCTGTAAGCACAGAATTGGAATATTTATAATTGATATTATATTAGAGTTGCTGCAGTAGGTTACTCTTCAGTCTTGGGACAGAGCTAACCCTCACACACTCACACATAGTAAAGAGAAAGGATCCACCAGAGCCAGTTCAGAGTCACAGTAATCTAAAACAATTCAAATACCCATAAAAGATACATCAGTATGAAACACAAGGAAATCAATCCTTATTTCTTAATTACAACTAGCATTGTAGATGAATGTAGAGTGGTATTTTCTTTATTGGACCTTTTCTAATATAAAAATTCCAAGTATGACTTATGAGAAGAATGACTTCTAAGGAAGCCAAGGCTGTACACTGACTCTATTACATAACGGCAGAGCAGGTCATTCTGCCCCCTCAGCACACAATGGGGCCCACAACAGCCTTGTCAGACTGCTGAAATATTGTCATGTTCCACTTCATGTAAATAATATTTGGGTGGGCAGCTCAACACATATTTGCCCTCAGAAGATGGATAAGGGACGACTAGAAGACGATGAAAAAGGAAAATATAAGAAAGAAAACAGAAAGGAAATACAAATGGGACACAGAGAGGGGGAAAAGCACTGAGATGATGTAGATGGCAGGGATGTGACTCCAACTGGAGAAAGAGCCTCCCACAACCTCTGGTGGGGTGAAAAAGTCCCTGCTAAGCAGGGGTGCAGGGGTGCAGACATGGGGCACCTGGCTGGAGGAGACATGCTGACTGGCCAGGGGCTATGGGAGCTGATGTTTGGGGCCGGAACACGAGCGAAATCATGAGGTGAATGGAAGGAAGACACTAAGCTCTCCTTCGGTGTGAAAAAGAAGGTGAGGATATAGAAATTCTGAAGTGCATACTTCTCACTCATCCATGTTGTTTGAATTAGATCAAATCTGAGTGCCTGGGACTGAGAACCAGGAGCCTGCTGATAAATCACTGCTAGTTTTGCCTCCATGGCAGCCACTTAATGAGAGTCTGAATCTCCACAGGTGCTTAACTGCATTTTCTAGTTTATTACCCAAGCAAAGCATACGCTGCAGAATGCACACACTGAACGATTCTGCGGATTAGATAGCTTTAAACTACTTTGATTACCTTTCCTAATACAAACTGCATTTACTAAAGAACTGCATTTGCAACCATAATAGTCTTATTTAGTCACTGATGAGAGTTGTAATTTCTTAAATAAAAATACTTAATTTCTTATTTATATGTGGTTTGGGGTTTTGCTTAGTCACCAAAATACCTTGAGTATTAGAAAATGGTTGTCTTGCCATCTACTAGAATTTTAGCTCTTGGCTGTCTGTCTGGAGTATCTCAACTGGCAGAAGGACTCTGTTTGGCAGCAGTGCGCTGTGGAAAATTTTCAGTGTTGTAAGAGGCAAGAACAGTGCCAATGGCTCCAGAGGGAAACCAAATACTGCAATGCACAAATCCAGTTCTCTCATTGTCTCTGTTCTCCCTGCAGGACCTGCCCCCTGCTCTGACAAAAGGGAGCTGAGGGCACAGTACTGGCTGTGTTTGGAATACTGTGGATTCAAAGAACACACTCCCCAGCTCCACAGGGCTTTGTGCAGTACAGTTTTTGTAACTCCTGCAGGACCTGTCCTTGCAGAAACAGCCTCAGCCACACAGCACCCAGAGGGATTTCTGAAGCTGGAAGGAGGAATGGAGCAGCATTACCTGGTCTGTGTCCTTCCAACCCCACTGTGTGCCACTGATGGTTTGATTCCCATCACAGGCACTTGTGAATGGGATTCTAACCAGTATTTATTTTCTTCCTGATGAGATCTAACAGTGTACCACAGATTGAAGATTAATACTCAAACATGCAGGGTTAGCTTGTGATCACCCAGGGACCAGAGCCATTCTTTGTTAGTCTCACCAGTGGCAACGGGGTAAGCTTTTGATGCAAGAAGTGTGCTGTGGCTAGAAGGGAAGGTGGGTTAGTCAAAACTGCTTTTCATATTAATTAGCATCATCATTCCTGTGCCTTTTTAACATACAAAATAAACATGGACCAAATGTGTACAGCCTTGGGCCGCTAATCTGTACTGTCACAGACTCATCCCAGTACAGGTAAGTGCCACTGGTGACATGGATGTAACATCATTTATCCCAAATCCAGCAGAAAGGGAAAACTGAACATTTCCAAGTAGTACCTTTTGCCCAGGCCGTCCGGATTCACCAGGTTCACCCTAAAAGAAAACAGATGAAAAACACGAGATCTGAGAAAATAAATTAAAGATAGAGCTGTGGAAAACCACTGATGATACCCAAAATGTCTGTGACACCCTAAAGCAACATGGAGCAACCACCCCTCTTCTCCCTGCACAAATTCTTTAGAACTCCATTACCTTAATTCCAGCCGCAGAAGAGCCAGGGTCACCCTGATACAAAATCCACAAGAAATAATCACTCTTACTACATAAACAATCTTGCAGGAAACACATAAATCATGTAAGAGTATAGCAACATCATATAGCAAAATAACTGCATAGCAAGCCTGTTTTCTGTGCTGCTACATAGGCATTTAACTAATTAATTACATCCGTGTGATTTGGAAAAGGAACAGTATTGCTTTCAAGACCATGTAGAGAGAGATTAAACTTCACTCACCCAAACATCTATTACAGTTAACCTCAAATTTCACAACTAATAATAAATAAAATAATAAATAAATAAGAAAAATAATAACAATAATAAAATAAATAAATAATAATATAATAATAAATGAAATAAGAAATAAATAAAAATAAAAATAATAATAAATAAATAAATAATAAAATGCAGATGCTGTATAAATGTACTTCACACAGCCAGAATATGGGACACACTTTGACATCTCTAAATTGCTGATCTACATTAAAAAGAATTCACTGTTATTTACAAAGGATATGAGCGAGCATTTGACCTAATTTTGTGGATGGCAAGTGTCAGGACTCAACTGATTGCAGGGCAATATGGGCATTCTCGTGGATGCAAGCTCACACTCAAGGCTAATGAAGTAGAAAAGCAACAGGTGAAGTGTACTAGGCTTCCCAGAGAGATTATAAACTTACCATTTACTTGTTGGAGAGCTATCTATCTGAACAACAATCTCAATTCATACTCGTAGTGGATTATATTCTCAAATAACTTAAGAGCGGATCAAGATTATGTTACCAGCATACATCATGTAAGTAAGCAAATAAGGTTCTTAAGACTTTCATCTATGTTAATAAGCATCACTGCAAATGAAGTATTATTTAAAATAACTCCAAAAAGCAAGTAATTTGACTATTAAATCTAATGTCTATTTTTAATTGCTGATTTTAGAATATGCCTTAAAATCCTTGTGCTCTTCAAAGTACAGATTTACTGTACCCAAATAATAGCTCCTGAAGGATTTCCATGCATTCCTTACTAGCTTGATAAATCCATTAAAAACTTCTCCTTGCACTGAAATATTATAAGTTGGTTAAGCATTACACATGCAGGGTACAAGAAAAAGTGCTTATGCTTCTGCCAAAGTGTAGTCACTAAAAGAAATGATTTTAGAAGCTTATGAGTTCAAAAATGATGGCCAGAAGAGATCAATATGTCTGACCCTTTCTCATGTGCAGCACAGCCTTTACCCTGACTGCTAGAGACTGGCTTGTTTAAAGAAACTACACTGAGAACACCAGTTCAATTTTCTGACCGTGAGTCTCAAATAAAAGAAAACTCAGGAAAACAAAAATTTTGACAAAATCTATTTTTTGGTGATTTCTACAACATCTTGATACTTTGCAACAATGAACTAAGAAGGTATAAAGTGAGGTTATTGTTGATGTCACTTGGAATAAAGATTTAAAGTATGTTTATTGTCAACTCTTGATTTTCCAGCTTCCAGTTCTGGAGGGAAGTTGCCAATCAGGATACCATAATTTTTGTCCTGTATTGGTTCGGTCTTACTCTTCAATGGAAACACAGAAAGGGAAAATTTGAAGAGTAAATCAGAAAAAATGGCTACAATTCAAAGGGGCATTTCCCACTGGAAGGTTGCGACCAAAGCTTCTGTATGATGCAAATTTCCACAAAGAGGAGTGCTAGCTAGAACCATGCTGATATATTCTGTGCTAGAGCTACTGCTGCATAAAGTAAGAAATCTTATGCTTAGTTGGACAGAATAATGAAAATTTTTCTGCTGTTCATAAAAATGAACTCAACCAAATCACTCACCTTTAAAAAAAGCCCAGCTCAAAAAGTGTTTTTCTTTTGAACAAATTATTATTTTCATTAGTTGGTTACACTATAAACATGCCTAACATGCCATTTTCTTCTCTGCTAAGAAGTGTTGTTACCTTTTCTCCTGTGTCACCCTTCATTCCATTCTCACCAGCATCCCCCTGTAATTGAAATACACATTATATTTTAATGATTTTCTTTAAGCACACAGTATGCAGAGAAGGGTCAACATTCCAACATGATTAACAATGCAAGTTGATTCTGTTATTCAGACAGTCAGTCTCTGTGACATGGTCAGGAAGTGGCTGTGTCTTATACAGACTTGACTATAGCTGCAATTCCTTTCACAGATCTGTAAAAGAAATCCCCCCACAAAGTATCAAAGTACCTGTTGGCATCATCTACCATCTTTCTCAGTTCACTGCAGTTTAGCAAGGAAGGAATGGTTTAATGATTTCATGATGATTCAGCACTTTAAATTACCAATACATTTTTCTTCCCAACACAGAGACAGACATTCATATAGGTGCATCTAACAAAATTCAGATGACAGATAATTCCAGTAGTTTTTAATGGGATTCTCATGTAATTTATAGCATATGCTCTCTGAGTCTGAAGTCCTTCATGAATGATTCACAAACTGAAAAAAAATTCACTAAATGTCACTCCTCCAAAGAGCTACCAAATGACTTTATCTCTGCATAGATTCTATGCACTCTTTTTGTTAAAAATGTGACATTCAGATAACACCTCTTCATGGCTGAGTAGACATTTTCTACTCAAAAAATGCACAAATTTTTTAAATAAAAATTTCACAATATTTATCTATAAAATGACCTTATTTCCACCTCATCATGCTGCCATATAATAAGTCCAGGCTATATCAAATATGTTATATGTTGCTATATGTTAAGAATACAGGCTAAAAATTTCTGTGTGACTTGAGGTTCATGTGAAGTTCAAGAATTATGGAAAATGCCAAAAGTATTGATAAAAAAAGAGCCTAAGTAGACTAAAAACACATTCCTTGGTCAGATAACCAGTAGTACTACTCAAATAACATTATTCAGTATCTGTCATATTGTTCTGAAAACCTTAATGTAAAATTCCATTCGGACAGGACTTAGCAATTTATACATCACAGTCACTGGTACAAGTGGAACAATTTAGCTAAAAATCTAGCAGCACTTTAATTAAGGAAACATACAGGAAACATGGAAGAGTAACAGTGAGGAATGTCATCCCAAGTTCATCTGACATGATAAAGCATACTGAGGGGATCTGTAACTACACTTTTTAGAAAAAGACAGAGGACAATTATGGAAAAATGGAATGGTTTTAAGCAACAAAAATTCTGTACATGTTAAAATTCATTGTTATTCCTTTTATGCCTGAAAACAAACTAAGGATTACTGAAATACTTTAAAAATATCATCTTAACAGAAGAAATTATTTCATGATGCATATTTCATGATTACATAGTTCTGCATGTGGGGTACAGGCTTTCAAGATTTCACTCGATTATTATTATGGTGTGCTTTTGAAAATGTGAAATTAATTGCCTTGGTAAAGCATGCTTCCAGCTGCTATTACACAGATTTACACAGATCTGGAAGTGAAATCCAGCTGTAGCTGCAAAGACCCAGGTAAACATTTCCCAAGAGCAAATTGCACCTCATACAAACAACTTACTTTTTAAATGTACGCTGAGGATGAGGATGTGCAGGAGATCATACCTGCAGAGGATGAGGATGTGCAGGAGGTGGTGGGGCAGACTGCCTTGCTCTTATTTAAACTGACCCAAGCACAAATGGAACATTCCATTTTTAGTGCATGGAGAGCTTGTTATCCAGGCATCACTTAGAATCTATGTCGTTTTATCATTCTGTTACCTAAGTGTTTTATTCCGCACAGGTGTCAGAGCATCAAAACCAAGTTATGAGAAAAGTGTGGAGCTCTAATTTATTCAGTCAGGCTCATCATTTTCTGAGTCTCACCATAGCTAGGATTAGTTGTCTGATTGCTCAGCTGTGCAGCCTTTAACACACAATCACTGCACTCTGTGACTGATCCCACTGCAGTAATCACAGATCAATAACTCCCATTAGCAGGTGTTATCTGACCCTCAGAAAGGCTGCACAGTGCCACTCAAATTCTAGGTAGTAGCTGTGATTTTTTATTTTTAAGCTTGGGATCAGTGCACTGGCAATTCTCCAAGCAAGTTATCCAAAACAGAAGCACAACAAAGGAAGTGAAACATCTCACCTTTTCTCCTCTTTCGCCAGGGTCACCCTGAGGAAATAATTGGAGCAAAGAAGTCATAAGTTATTAACTCAGGCAAAAGGCAAAGCGTTAGCCTTACTATCATTAATTATTACTAATGTTATTATTACTATCATTACTAATAATTATGGCACTACTGATGACAATGTCTGAGATGATACAATACAAAAAGAGAATGTCCACTGAACAATAAAATATATAAATTTAATAGATATCAATAGAAAATACAATTTCAACATTTTTTTTTAAAAGCTTCAGTGGTTTGCATGTGAAGGCCTCTCTCTCTATCTCTCTCTCTCTCTCTCTCTCTCTATTTTGTCCTAGAGCCTGGCTAACAGGCATGTGTCTTTGAGGAGCAGCCTGCAGGGACCTAGGTGGCTCCTACCTGTGGTTCTCCTCGTTTTGGGAACAAACAAAGGAAACAAAAAGTCTGACTGTGAAGGGAAAGTCTTAAAATTCTGTCAATGGCTCAGAAAGTTCCTCATGAGACAGGAAACGTGTTAAGTGTCTTGAACTAATTCATAACTGTTTCAGAATAAAGAGCCCTCAGTGCTCCTTATATTCTCTGTAACAATCTCTGTAACAAAAAGATGGCTTATAGCCATTATTTTTTTCAAAATTAAAACGTGCCTGAGGAACTGCAAAAGCACTTTTGCACACCAGCTTGACCCTGACAACTCATCTCTGCATTTCTGGCTCAGAGCTGCACTCCAGCTCATCTTTGCCCCTTCTGATGGCTGGCAGTCGCTAGGCAACTCAGGGACTACAGCTGTGAATACGAATTAAGCATCAACTGCCATAATTTGGCTTCTTCTGTATACAAAGTAAGAAAAGGTCACGCTCCCAAATGGTTTGTTTTCATTCCTGATGGACAGGCAGCCAGTCAGTAAATGTAAAGAGGCTGCCTTGCATGTCTGTCAGCAGCAGTGTGATGCACAGAATCAGCTGAGGAGCACACGTGCACCAGAGACGCTCACTCGCAGCTGATGGGATTAGAGTTCAGCACTACCCCCTTCAAGAGGCCCACAGATCCATCATCTTGGACATGCTGAGTCTTTTTTTTTAAAATGAAGTTATCATAAGCTTTATGTTCTAATTCACTTGTTCAATATTAAAACAGCAGAACAAACTATGTAACAATAAAACAAGTGCAAAGAGCCATTCTGATGTAACAAATACAGGCTGAGACATGCTCCCAATGAGGCTTGTTGCTAACTTCCATAATAGCAGGATCAGCCCTCCAGACTTCATCCTGACATTTGTCAAAGAACTGACCGCAGCAGCTCTTGAAAAGAAGCCTGAAACACATTGTAAGGGGAATAAACAAAGCCTTTCTGAAAAGGTCCCCAAATTCCCAAACACTTGCAGGCATATAGCATTCAGTGGGCAGTGGATTTCTATGCGTCAGTGCCACTGATTGGAATTACACATGCACAGCAGAAGAATATGCTTCTTTATGGTGAGATGTGTAAAGCCTCTTACAGCACTGATCACTGGAGGGAGCAGATCATTAAAAGCCAGTCAGAATATAAACCCAAGATGGAAAGTGTGACTGTCATCTACATATGCACTCACATACTCTGTTGCCTCTGTTTTTATTCCATTTTCAATACTGACCTTGAGCCCCGCTTCTCCCTTCTCTCCTGCTATGCCAGGCAAACCAGGTTCACCCTAAAGGAGACGAAAAAAAAAAAGATGAAGTTAAGAAAGACATGATGAAATATATGAACCTTCTCATAATGGGTAAGTAATAATAAACAAAATTTTCAAAGACTCTGAAAACATGTACTCCACAGCTGGGCACTAAAATGACTTATTTTGTCAGTTAGGGTGGATTAACTCTAACCCATGTAAGGTAAGAAATTATTCTTCTGGAGGAGGTGGAAACACACAGGTGTCACACTAAACAGAAAGCAGACCTGTGACTCCTAATTCTTAAAATCTGTCCAATTAACCTTAAAAGCACAGTCTTCCCAGCAAGACTGCCAATGCTTTCCCCTCTTCCCTACAACTGAGAAATGCTGCAAGAAAGGCTTATCTTAATTTATTTTGACATTTGTGCTTCTGGTCTCAGATAGAAGACAGATAAAATATAATGAGAAGAGCCTGTTTCAGAAATGGAAGAATTTGGAAAAACAGCTTTTCAATTTTTTAAATACACTTTGCTTGTCCATTTTTTATACTCTTATACCAGTGGCTGGAAAGTGGTTTAGAAGACTTAAAAACTGTCAGCATTACATCAGTGCTCCAAATTTTGGGCATGTTTAATGGGTAGTATATTATTCTTCTATGGTTTAAGGTGTCATAAGTGATTTCAGTAAGTCAATCAGCAAATAACAGTTATTTTCGATCTTCTTTCCCATCTTCAATTTTAAAAATAAAGAAGCGAACAAGGAAAAAAACCAAGTCAAACATAAAAAAAAAATCTAAAAGATATTTCTTAGTGTATGTAATTCATATTTATGGGAAAATCACAGATATTAATTTTAGATAAAATGATAATGCAATGGTTAGACTTTATTGTAAAAAACTAGGGCTTATGGCTTTATGTAAAAGCTTTTGCAGATGTGTATCTCAGTTTCACAAGAAATATCTTTGATAACCCTCACATAGAAATCAGCATCACACTTCTGACATGGAAAAGCACATTAAAATAACAGCCAAAGAAAGATTTTAAAAAGTCTGCAACTAAAAGCCCTTGGCTATTTAAATGTATAAAAATATGGAAAAGTTAAATCCAATAGCTAACGTAGCAATAAAATATGGAATAGTAATTTGTATCAGAAATTCAGTGAACAATTTTCACACAGTATTCAAATTTAGTACATGTGATGAACCAATCCTCTACTCAAAAGTTACAGAGACACTAAGATAAAGGCTTTTCCAAACCTAACAAGAGGTATTTTCTAGTCCTCCATAAAAGCCTCTTATTAAGAACTTATCTCTTTCTTACTTTAAGGCAGATTTAATCATAGATGTATTAAATCTAATTGTCTGGGAAAGCAAGTTCCATTGTATTTCTAAATGAGGTAACAGAATCATTAATTACATTTTAATTTCATCAAGAGCTGGACTGTTTCAAAAAATCAAGCCAGAATCATCCAAGTTCTAGCAAAACTCTAGTGAGGCATTTTCCAAGCCAGAGCAGAAGCTGTTAGGTACCATTAAGCCCCCAGGGAATTAAAGAGTGACTTGTGTCAGCCCTGTCTCTAGACCCCTTTGTACTCCAGTAGCCGTGAGGCTGATAAAGCGGCACAGGCATTCCAAATGTGAGTGGTCAGCATCTGAAGCTGCTGGAGATTAGGTGTGAGTGTCCTAAAGGATTGACCTAAAAGGCTCTTGAAGAAAATTGCCAGTTGACAAAATGAAGCAGAAAGGACCCATGAATATACGCTTGTTTCTCCTCATCCCCACACCCCAAACACGCTCGTTTCTGTCCCCTTCATTTTCAAACTGCTGCTGTCGGCTGATGCCTTCAGGGGCTTAAATATCTAATCAAAAGGTTGAAGTTCTGAGGTTGTACTTTCCTCCCACATTTACATATCAGTGCCACGGATGCAGAGGGCTACTGCTGTGACAAGGAGACTGCAAAAATAGAACAAAAAAATTATTTTCTTCAGAAAAAAGCAAAAACCTCAGCCTGTCACCTAGTCATAGCAAATCCCCATTCATACCAGCAATTGCATTTCTGACCTATATGCAACTTTGCTATGGTAAGCACTACACTTACAGTACTGAAAATACTAGGCAGAGATATTTGAAGTGCAGAAATAAGCTCTGGGAATGGGAATGATTGAAGGCAAACCTAGAAGAATAACACAGAAATGACCTTGTGCCTTTCCATTTTTGAAGTGATTATCATTCTGTCTCTTAATGGTCAGAAGAAAAGGAAAAAGATTCCTTTCCCTGTGTTAGACCTCTATTTTCTTGTCTGTACAAGGAATCAGGGAATAACAAGGTGAAGTGAAAATGTACAGCCCAGAAGCTGCTCTATGTCCTAACCCTGATGAACAATCCCACTGCACAGCTAAACAAGCTTTGTGCATTTGATATTTTTACAGTTCCAGTAACCCTTAACATAAACCCCCCAAATAAACAAGAAAACCAAACCACAAAACAAGAATAAAAATGCTCCCCTCAAACTAGTTATGAAGCAAAGAGCTGTTAACTTTTGAAGATGAGTAGATTGACAGCTCTTCCCTACTCAAATACTGTGTCATTTTAGCCAGGTTGGTACCAAAAAAATGATGTTGATTCTTGGCAAAAAAAGAATTTAAAATATTTCTGTTAGGAAGTATAGTTAGTTTTGTTTTTTTTTTCATTTAGTTACTTTTATTTATTTATCTATTTATTACTAAAAGCATCCATTAAAACCAGAGCGCAAAACGCTGTAAGAGGAAAACTGGAATGTAAAATGCTGTGTAAATACAATTCAGCCCCACAGGTTTGAGTTTTGGAGATGAACAAAAAGCAGAGCTGACCTTTAAGAGGCTGAAGACAATGACACTGCTATTCAAGGAGGGATGCATACAAGGGAACACCAGACATTCAACAGTCATTTGCCACAACAATTTAAATCAGACTGCTTTTCAACCTGATAAAATGAAAGAAGCTATAAAGTTAAATGCTCAGTATCACATGTTTTTTACATTCACCAGGCCATGGCTAATGTCTTTCCTGACTGCTGTTGTAGTCTCTCTTTAATAGCATTGACAGCAAAGGTGTTAGGCAGCAGAAACGATTGTCTTCTAGATCAGCTAGCTTTCAAGTCAAGGCAACATACTTTTATTTTTTCTTTCACAGAATCACAGAATGCCTGAACTTAGAAGGCACCTCTGGAGATCATCTTTGAGGTCCTTACTTGGATTCCCAGTACATCCATGTCTTTCTTGTAGTGAGGAGCCCACAACTGAACACAGTCATTCAAGAATGCTCCCAACAGTGTTTTTTTTTCTCATTTAAAGAGTAATTTTTTTCTATAATACATCTAACTTTTGCTCATAGCTCACCTTTCTCCAGTCGTGAACTCCTGAGAAATTATCACTCAGTAACAGAGTGATGGCAATTGTTCTAAAACTTTCTGGTGTCTACAGAACACAGCCCCTGATCCCAGTTAGACAATTAATGAGGGCTAAACTGCACCCTTACAGAAGAAAAATATTTGAGACCCAGAGAAATTGTGTGAAGGTACTCTCAGAGCATCCCATTGGAACTTTTCCCTAAAAGGGATGGACGGAAGGGAAGATGCTGTAGTGAGGTGTGAAGTGTCTTGGTACTCAATTTAAAGGAGTTGTTACTTGCCCTTTCTGCCCTTCTGCATTCTTATTCTCAGCTAAACCACACTGCAGAAGCTGTCCTGTGCAACAAACATTGTGTGGAACTACCAAATAAATAAAAATACACCAAATAAAGACAAAATTCTCCCTCCTGGCACTGAGATGGGCTGTGATTTCCAAACACCACCTCAGCAACGTGTGGCTTAACTGTGATGGAAAGAGCAAGAGCCCTGCAGGATGCTGTGGTACCAGCACCACCTTATCTGAACATCCTGTCCACCGAGGTTCTGCTGTACCAAAGCAGCACTGAAACCACCAGATGCACAAACGTCACGCTCCACACTGCTAAACATGCAAATATTGCATTAGAAATACTGTTTAGGTAACTCTTGTCTTCTTTCTCATATGAAATTATTTTCATCTTGCCTTTGTGTCACTTGACCAACCCAAAATAAGAGTTCTGTTTTCATGACATGACCCGCTACACAAATAGATGATAAACTATTGGAAAATGATAGAAAAACTTCCCTTTCCCAAATTTCCTGCAAAAACTATGCAGCACTAGAAGGTAACTCTCTAGCTTCCAGTCTGCTGCAAAAAAATACTCTGCCACTAGAACCCTTATAGCCACTGAAGTCTCCAGTGATTCACCACCAGAATCCGATTTCTTTCAGTTTTCTGACTTCACAAATGGTCTCAGAATGGTGGAAATAAAAATTTCCAGCACACGTTCTATTTTTCACTCACTTACCCAGAATCAATCAGCCTAACTCAGCAGGCCTGTAAATGTTCCAGTAATTCATTTAATGACTACTTAGACAGAAATATGCTGCAGACACAGTGGGCTTGTTTTGCTGTTGTTTACACGCTATAGAGGAATTCTGTCAGCGGAATATTGACAGTTCACTTTCCGAGAGATATGTTGTAATGATTGTTTACTGTCAATAACAAAAAGGATTGCAGGAGCAAACCTGAAGATGGGGAGCTGCCACTGACAGTTCCACGTGTTAACCTGAGATGCCCTGATAGGAGGAGGATAAGCACTTTGGCTCCTCAAAAAATAGCAGCACTCTAACAAACTAAGTTACTGTCACTGCTGCAGTGAATTGGGAAGAAGACTCTTCCAATCAGCAAACTGCAATGTTGAGGCATGACTGAATGAGTTACAAAGGTGATCAACCTTAGTTATTCAAAACCTTCTGATGATTTCTTTCTAGAAATGGCATCAACAAAATGCTCTGAGTCTCAAAAGTGATTGGCTTTTTCTTCCAAATGGTATCAACTATCGAGGCAAACAAAATGCAAACATGTCAAGAATACACCCAACCCAGCCATTCAATTCAGGAGTTTCAGATAATTTGAAACAAAAGCAGAAGGATATTCCTTTGGACACATGGCAGAACACCTTGTTTCAAGTCCTGACACTCTTCAGTCTGTATTAACTGTATAACTGGACTGACACTGACAGACTGTCTTTCCTGTGTTTGGGCAAAGAACAACTTTCAGCACTCCGTCAATAAATAGGTGTAGCAGTTTCCTCAGATACTCTCATGGTAGGGGCAGTCATAATGCTCACACTGAAGTGAATCTGAATTCGGTGAGTACTCAAGTTTATAGAGAATTGCTTGGGCTCTGCTGGTAATATGAGAAAAAAAAATCTGTCAATTTGAACTCAGAGAATCTACTTCAGAACAGGTCTGAAAATGTATTACCCACTAGAGTCCATATCAAAGGAGTTGAGGCAGTTGAAAGCACTTACTGGAGTGCTTTCTGCCCTTGAGGCATATACCTTCCTATCCAGAATTAATCAGCTAAAAATAACATGGCTGGAGCCCCCAGCTTTTCTTGTTTGTAACAGAAAAACAGCCTGGAGGCTGTGGTTCTGAAATAGGTTTTGTTTTGGTGAGATGCATAACTCTGTCTGCACCAGCTGGTTGATATCCACCTCACCCTGAAAGAAAGGCTGTCAGTATTGCTATATTTTTCAGTCACTAGAATGTAATCAATTTAAGGATAAGGAAACACAAGAGGCCCCAAACCTAATCCAGTCTAATTTTACTCTAAAATACATAGATGACAGAGGGTAAAAAAATGGTTTTCAGATATGTTACTATGATTTCCATTTCAAACTAGGGTTGAATTAATTTCCTTTCAACTTTCTTTTTGCGCCCCTCAAAAGTAACTTAAAATTGTTTGTTTAAGGACTGGAAATGTGTCCTGGCCCACTCACCAACTGAAATTAAGTGGAAAGGCTCTTCAACAAGACTCAGCTGGCCTGCAAACCTGTCTGAGAATTTGTGAACTACATTTATGACGTTTTCTCCCTTTATTTGAAAAAAATGTTAGTACATGCATACCCTTCCCCATTTCACTGAAGAAATTGGATACTGTTGCCTTCAAAATGTGTTCCTACACAGCACAGTACACAGCAATAAGGAAATACATGTAAATTAGAAAAACAAGAAGCACAAAGAAAACAGTAAGACATATGCATATCCAGACTCTGAATCTACCAATAAGGAAAATTCTTCAGAGGTTTATCAAATTGCTACTGCCAATCTACCAGAAGAATTTGAAACAAAGGGATCTATCCTCACCACTCGTTGTGTTTTCAATACACTATTACAAAAAACCCACCAAAATATCAAGTACTACATAAGGAAAAGCGATTTATGGAAGTTTAGAGTGAGGGATTTATGCACTCCAGACAAACTCTTATTTAAAACAAAGAGAGTTATTTGCACAAACTCCAGAAACTGGGTTCCTCCAGGCCAAATGACATCTTAATTTAAGGCATCCCTGCTTTTCTCCTTGTGTCACTGCTGCAGTCACTGAGAGCCCTTATCAAATCAGCACCACTTAACAAATACCAGAATATATATTCTGTACTTCCAGAGTTGAACTTTCCAAGAAGCCCTTTGTGGCCATTTCCACATGATTAATGTAGGGATATGATATCCTTAGATCACTGCAACCTCCTATCTCCATACTGAACTAATGCTTCTTTGTTCTTGTCGAGTGCCTGAGGAGCTTCTGCCAGGGATGCAGAAAGGGAAGTTTATCTGCCATTGCATTGTGATAGAAAGGAACCTGTGGACTGTACAACAGTCTGCAAAGGAAAAAGGGGCACTCAAAGACTCCTTATCTCTGCAGCTTTTGGTCCATCCCAGAGACAACACTCTCTCCAGCTGCAGGTATTATTAAGCAGTTACTGTTCTCAAGATAAACTTGCTGTAGTTTCTCAAATGTAGGAACAAATGAAGATTATAAATGTGCTTGCAAGACTACCTGTAATGTTTCACTGGATTTGGCCTGATGTGTGAAGGTTTTATGGCAGTGATTTTGCTACTCTGAGTACAAGAAAAATCTACTAGTTAACAGTCCTGCAAAAACATGTGGGTTGTGTAAAATTACACTTACTCTAATATCTAGAGATTGTCTAAGAGACGTGGTTCATATGTTAAGGGATTAGAAAGCTGTTCTCAGTGCACTCAGAATTTATGATCTCATTCCCAGACCTACTGGTCAGACTTGTCAATCATCTCCCGTAACCCAGTACCTCAATTAAAGAAGAGGTGAAAAGAAAGAAAAAGGAAAATTACAGAGGCACGTAGAAGATGGAGATGACCTAACTCTGTTTTGTTCAACTGCCTGAGGACAGAGCAAAGCTAATTCACTGCTGACATTCATCGGCTGAAAAATACTTCATTGTCCAAAGGAGAAAAGCATTCATGCACTTCATTTTAAGTATGTGCTATTAACACTCACTGCCTTTGAAACTAAGGAAAAATATTAACTTGGAACTTTGTGCACTGTACATGCTGGTGCCTAACAGAGCGAGCTCAATGGCCAAAAGGCAAGCAAGAGAGTAAGGCTTTTGTAAAGTCTTTGAACTACGTGACTCCCAAAAAGGGGATGACTCGCACCACACGTGCAAGCTGAACCCAAGTGCTCTGCAAGTCACCATGAATCTGAATGAGTAAAGCCAGAAGTGCCAGCAGCTGGCTCACAGTACAGCCCAACTCTTAAAATCACCACTCTGGTCCTCATTCAACATCTTGTGTGTTGGACTGCACTGAGAATCTGTTTTTTCATAGAAATTGGAAGAACTGACCTTTTGATAGCAAAACAACAACATGGGATTCCTAAGCTGCATTATACTTTCTAACTTTAGACAAACACTGCTTCAGTTTAAACTTAATTTCTACCACTATTTCAAATTAACAGATTTTATAAATCTATTTATTAGAAGAGACAGCAACATTCAACTTGCATCTGCCTAGTATTATATGAAAGTAATACATGTTTTGCAAATAAGGAAGTGCTTTCTAGTCAATACCGACCAACATTTGGGATATTAAACTAAAGAATGTAGCAACAATTTATTTTTATCTGTGTGGCTTTTGTTCTGGAACCTATGTTTCACTTTAGTAATTCAGTTTTTTTTCTTAAAAGTCAAAAGTAAAGCAGTCCAGCTACACTAAAAGCACACTGACATCTTTAATAAAGTGGTAATAATTTTAAAATGTCTGCAAAGTTACAGATCTTATGAATGCTGAAGTAAATCAAATAAAGAGACACCCATAAATTAAAAATTTTGGAGGTTTTTTTTTAAAGCACAATTTAAAATTAATAATCAACATTTAAAGGTGTGCTTGCATCTTCCCATAACGTTCAATTGTACATTTCTTTTATGCCCCCTGAAAAATGACAGCAGATATGTCTATGTGGTCTCCTAAAAATAGACATGCAACAACCTTGCCATAGAGCTTAAAAAAAATTCCCTGTCTCCCAGAATGACACATTAATCACACATTTGACACATTTTGTTAATATCAATTTTTCTGCTCATTTGAGTGAATTTTCCTGGCTGGAGTTTGTATGACTACTACTAAAAATAATGTTCTTGAATAAAATATGAATCATCAGTTCTGCTCTATTCAAAGTGGTTCCCAACTTCAACCCATCCAGTCTTCTTACATATTCCTATAGATAGGCTACAAAGTAAATTTGCACTGGCATTTCTGTCAGGCCACAAAAATTACTTGAATTAGCAAGTAATGCAGCAACAGCATCTCAGTTGGTAAGCACTGTCTACCATTCCTGTTACAATTGAATGCAGCTATAAAATATGGTGGAAAAAAATTGAGGATTTAATGCAAATTTGTTTCATACTATTTTCTTATAAATTCTGTTATTATATATATGTGTGTGTAGATATATATATATAAAATTCTAAATATTTTTTGTTTTTTCACATTAGTCATAATACTCTGAATAGCTTAAAAATAAATTCTATCACTATCACTAAAGGGAAATAAATTATTATTTCATTATTTCTTACAACCACTCTCAAAACACAGGTCTAATACATTTTTCTTTTTTCTTTTTTTTTTTTTTTTCTTTAAATGAAAAGTAAATTATTTGAAACATCTTAGCACTTATTCCTAGGGCTCTTGGTGAGGGAAGCAGAAGAGAGGATTGTCTAATACAACCCTCATACACTACCATCTGCTGCTGCTTGAACCTGGTGAACATATATATCATATATTTTCATTTTGGCACCCCTTGCCAGTGCTTTTGAAGTCCACCAGGAATGCTAGGGCTTGTGAGAACAACAGATGGATAATACTCTTTACAGTCAAGGAGGTATAGTATTTAAACTTCATCACCCAGATTTGCCAAGAAACCTCAGCAATGCTGTAACACAGCCCTGCTGCTTTATTATGACCTCTCCCTATGGAGGGCTGTTCTGCACCATCACTTTACTGAGAGATGACAGTGACTTGCCTAAATTAGTGTTTTCTCTTCGCTGTGTTCAAAAATATTTCTTTGATTTATTCCTCTGTGTTTTCATCCCCAAAATTCAATTTCAAATGATCCTCCAGCTGCACTTCCATCTCCTTTCATTTCTCTACGTATGGGTTGTATAAACAATGTTTTGGCACCATATCAATACCCAATATCAGTGTCAGTGTTTGTATCATGGGACTGAGTTAACCAAAAGTAAAAAACCCATTGTTTGTAAATATGCTGACTCAAGCAACACACTATCAATATGCATTTCTTTCTACAACCTATCAGTCATCATCAAATCTGAATACCAGACTTTCAGCTTAATTAATTACATTTGCTGCTTGTTCAGGTAAAACTAGAAAAAACTTACTTCAGAGCACAAAGAGTATTATACGGTCTTTTCCATGAAGCCAATTTGAAACCACAGCTCTGGATATAAGGTTGCATATTGCTCATGTGAACAAGCCTAAAATTGCTTTAATCCACTACATAAATAATGGCAGTGCTGAAAAAGTCAGAGAACTCACCACTTGTCCATCTCTCCCTGGAACACCAGGCACTCCAACAGAACCCTGGAGGGAAACAGATGCCAGTGTTTAGCAAATTAAACAGGTCATGAAACCTTTCATCTCATAATACAGTATTTAGAAATAATGCTGAATGTTTGCTTATTATAGCTGCAATAAATTTTTCAAGAACTCATTTTTATCCAAGCTGAGCTCTCCTTTCATTTGAGATTTTATACTAATTAGACATATTCTCATGTTGTACATTTTAAAGACTGTATGGCCTTTTCCAGAAACAAGCTTCAAGCTCGTGTTTTGTAATATTGTGGATGCTTCAGAAGAAATATAAGAATTAAAATGCTATTCCATACAACGCTCTCAATAAGTTTTGAGACTGATCCCATGCAATCAAATATAGCATCTGAACAAAACTATTAATGCTTTTAGAGGCATTATTCAAGCTCAATAACTTGTAGCACGAATCCATCTCAAGGCTTTTAAGAGATAATCTGCAATGATTCAGCCTGACAGTACAAATTACAGATACACTTTTAAACTGCACTAATATTAGCGCAATCAAAATTAAAAGGTTGATACAGGCCAAACACAAAGGACAAAGGGAAAAAAAAATTAACCACGATTTATAACATTGGAGGGATCTTTGGTACAAAGCTCTCATACTGTAATTTTCTATGTGATGGATAATTTTTTCGAAGAACCTTGTGCAATTTGCTATGGAAGTTCAGTGAAAACACAAAGCATGAGGAAAGCAGGAAAGCTGCATCTGCTTGTACAGCATTCTCCTCTTATTTTATAAAGATGGTGCTGCTCAGCAAGGGAACTGAAAGAATTGCTGCATGGCAATTTCCCCTCTATTTTGGTTAGAGGTGTCACTAAAATTATCACTAACACCCAAAGGAAGTGCACCCAAAATGGATACACACATTTGCCAGTTAATAGAGTTGGGAAATCCTGTGAAACAGGAAAAGAAAGCAACGCATGAGGGTCTCAAAAACCCTCCAAGAGCTAGTAACATAGCTTTAAATCAGTAAGAAATAAAACATCACATCCCAGCATATCTCCATGGCTCTCCTTTCTCCCAAAGCTTCCTCTTTGGCATCCTTGTCATAACTTTTTGCTGGATACATGGTCATGGCTTTAAGCTACTGCAAGAGGCCCTGAGCGAACATATTCACATCTCTGTATCAGTTTTCCAGAAAACTAGAAGGCAAAGCTCAGGAGGGCATTACACCATCAGCCTCAATAAACTATCTTATGTATAACAGTTCCTCCTCTCAGTGGCAGCTGATTATTTTTCTTACGAAACACAGGATGTTAGAAAGTGTAAAATGAAGCTGATTCTACTGTGGTACGTAAATGTTTACCAGATATTCAGAAGTTCATCAGCACGTGGGCTTTGCTGATGCCATACACACTAAGTATCCTCCTCCACAATTCTCAGGGTACAGCTTTGTAATGGCAACTTAGACATGAGCCACATTCCTGCATTGCCAAACACAAATGGTAGTCCTCTCCTTCAGCCTGCACACTCTATACAGCCCACAGCTGCCAAAATTCCACCAATTTGTATACTTTGGGATTATGTTTTACGTATCACAGGTTTTTCTTTCTTTTGTTAAAAAGTTTCATTTTAACAGATGCTTCTCTCTAAAGAACATTACTCTCAGAAGAAGAAAAGCAGGCATCCTTCTCACATATGTCAATAGTACTTATTCCTTCCTCTTTTTTTTTTTCCTTTATACAAATTCTAGCTGTTTTATTAAATATCTTTCATACAACTTTTCAATCTTTTGAAATCAGCTAGAAAATTACTCACCTTGGTGGCATGTGAGTCAGATGCCAGAAAAGTGCCACTCACTAGCTGTTACTGCTGATATTCTGAGGACTGTTTTAACGGGGTAATTCCATAAATCCCAAACTCACTCAATCAAACTGAGGCAGCCAGCTTTAATGAGTGTAAATAACACTGAAGGCATTCCCAGGAAGTGGGGTCTCAGGTTACCGAAGGAACAGGAAGACACGGGCAGACCACCTGAACACCACCAACCAGGCACTATTTATCAGCAACACCTACATCCTTTGTTTCTGCTGGTCAATTCTTTAGTCATATGGCACTGATCTACTCGGGTAGATTACATGCATTTAATCAGAAACTTTATCTCCCCACCTTTCACAACGTTTTAACTTTGGTTTCCTAATCGCACAAGTGTATGAATGAGAAAATTATAGTGACCTTTTCACCTGAAAGTTAAGCAGACAGATTGAAAACAGTCTGCTCTGCATGGCTTGAACTTCTTATGATGGGGGAAATGAGAAATCTTGTGTCTCACATTATATGGCTCCATTTTGCAAAAACTGAATTCAGAACCTAAGCTAATTGATTCAATGCAGCGTACAGTAGCTTATTCCATTCACCTTTTCTGCTTGCAACTTGGCACAGGAGGAATAATCACTTTCACACCATTGTTGTTTATACTATACCTTTTGTCCTGGAGGCCCCTGAGGTCCCTGCAAAGGGAAAACAATTCAATTAACATCAAAACTCCAGCCAATTTAAACTGAAATGACTAATTAAGACTGTCTTATTGTGTAAGCACTCTGATACTGGACTGAAACCAACTGATGTTTTAGAAGTCATAGAAAAGTAAAAGTTTAAGCTCAAAATGCACAATGAATCTTTTCACTTTTGGAACTAACTACTAACTAGAATACTCAAACTTTCCCCCTTCTAAGCTTTTCTCTTCCAAGCCATCTGCTTCTTCTAATACTGACAAATCTCCCAGCATTAAGATGACTGTGGTTTTTCTCTCTCTTATATCAGCTAACAGCCAGCTGTGTGTCCACAGTAATATAATAAAAACAAGGTTTATGCAAACAAGCGTATTTGAGATGGAGAGAATCACAAACCTCAAAATCTTGTCACCTTTTAAATATCAGCACACATGACTGTGTTATACCTAACTGGTCATGTGTGCCATCATTTGCAAGTGAAGAGAAAAATCTTTAACTTCAGAAATTGCTAAGAATGCTCTTGGGAAGCAAAGAACCACCATATTGTCCCCATGACCTGAGAAGGCAGGAAGAGATATCTCAATTCAGGAAAGCTTAATTTTCCTCAATGTCATACAGGAGTCAAAGTCTTGTAGATGTTAAGAGGAACCATTTCTCTTCTGGTGTCTCTGAAGTACCCAGGGGGACAGGGGAGAGGGGAAACAGACAGATAGTAGGTCAACCAGCCATGTCTTGGACACTTTGGCAGTCTGTTTTGGTAGCAGCCAGACCACATCTACCACAGTTCTATTCACTTCTATATCCAGGTTCCTACCATGGGCGCTGGTACAAACTGTGGGTGCTGGTCCTGTATCAAGCCAGGCGAATTCAGAGTCCAGGAGGGTGCAAAGCACAACACAAAAACTGGGGAAACCAAATCCTTCTGATGTGAGAAAGAATAAAAGAAGGACTGATTGATACCAAAACTGCAATTGCAAAAGGATTTCCGCTTCCAAATGTGACACTGATTTTATTCTTGAATGAGTGTGAAGTTAGGCAGAATCCTCCACTGTTGGTAAATGCAGGGCTTGTTGTAATTCAGCTTCAAACTGCTAGCAAGGAAAAGCTCCACTGGTGGTAATTCTGAGCGCTGAATCCACTGGTGTGGATGAAAGCCTTGCAGATTTAAATGTGGATCAGTACGTCTAAGGTTTGGCATCAAACCTTGCAAATGCAAGATCAGTGCTGCTTCTTGAAACTTTTGCCTGATTGTTTCAACAGAAGGAAAGTATTGTGAGCATCTCCTTTAGACTGTAGAGATGGATTCTGATAAAGGAAACCCAGCTGTGAGGTGGAGGGTGACAATTTTACTACCTTGCCTTCAAAAGAAAGCAGAAGCACTCAGCACTGGTGATGATCAGAGCATCTGCTTTTTCAGATGGAGAAAAATGTCCCCAGCTCAGTGTTTCACAAAAACTGCTGTTTAAATCAAGTCTTCTTTTCAGTAAGTGCCTGACAGTGAGTGATCTGCTGGGTAAGGAACCACAAATATAACACCTCCAAAAACCGTGTTCCTCCCTTTCTCTGAGTGCCTGACACCATCCTTCTCTCTTCTTCTGTGAGGACACAAGTTTTTCTAGAATTTCAAAAACACCTAAAAATTAATGCTCAAACTAGTGCTTTTACTACAGCAATGTTATCAAAATAGGCTCCAAATGTCTACATCCTGGGCATCAGTTGTCTGTTGACCTGCTGCAAACTAACCTGCTACATTTCAGGGTTATTTCAGGTCTTGGGAAAAATCCTTCCATCCGCAGGCCAAAGTGAATACAGAACAACTGAAGACCCCCTTCATAGCTCATAGCAGCTCTTTGTATGTCCAAGGGATGGATATATCAGTTTCTAGACACTTAAGAAGCTATTAAAACCTTCTAAAGACCTTCAGCTATATTAAATTACCATTTGGGAGCCCTTAATAGTGCTGTATGAAGGTAAAATGATAATTCACTTACTAATGTTAGCCCCAAAGCAACCTGTTAAATATCCTTTCTGTTGAGGACATTCTGCCTGGTGCTTGCAGCTGTCAGCCTGTGGGATGGATATAATTCAAGACATTGCAGAAAACATTTTCTTCCCAGAATTTCCTCCTCATCCCTGACATCATTCCAGCTTCTCCAGATGAGTTACTGATTATAAAAATATTTACATAGTAGCATAGTCTTGCTCTTATGGTGACTTTAAAATGAATCATTCAGAGAAAAGAAGCAGCAGATACTTATCAATAAATATCCTTTCCACTTCTGGTACTTAAGCCTTTACTCAGACTGGAAGTAGCCCTGGTGTTTCACATCCACTGAACCACTTGATGACAAGAACAGTCCTCAGCAGTACAGCTACCTTTAGAAATGGTATGGAATTGACTCAAAAAACCAATTTCAAATAAAACTTACCTAAATTGATACATTTCACAATTTACACAGGATAACAAGTCCTGCTTACCCTTAGAATGTTCTGATTGCAAAAAATACCGGAATAGAAACAATTTTCCTTTAAAGCACAGCTCCCTAGCATTGGGAAAGAAGCTCAAAGCCATTGGAAACTTAACAGCTCATTCACAGACAGCTCTCTGAGGTTAGTAACAGAAAACTTCTTTAAAAAACAGAATAAAAAAGCCTGTAGAACACTTCAGAATTGTGCTTATTTTTCTAGAATTACCTAAGATCTCTGATCAGAGCACAGAATGACACTGGGGAGACAGAAATAGGCAAATAAATAAAATCTGGTAAAAAGAAAAAATATGAAAGAATCAAATAAAAAATTAAAAACTAAACCAAAAACCAAAACAAAACACTGAACTATAAAAAAACTTAAAAAACAAAACAAAAAACCCAAAACAAAAGCAAAACAAAAAAAACCACAAAAAACCAAAGAACAAACAAACAAACAAGAAAAATCCCAAACCAACAAGGCTTTAGCTTATTTCCAGAGGCATAAATGACGGCTTTTAAAATAATCTATGTAGAATATTCCATATGAACATTTGGATTTCCCCCCCACATTATTCTACTGAACTTGGGAGCATCCTGCTCTATCCACTTGACGAACAGACAGTGAGACCAGCAACCAAAATCTCTATGTAGGCCTTGAGAGAGAAGCAGAAGGCAAGAAATACATGAACATTTCCAAGCAGTCCCTCAGGATGCTTGTTTTGATGTTTTTCTCTGTTTTCCTTCTGTTTTTCTGTGTCTGAATCAGCTGCAGCAATACCCTAGCCCTGCTGCTTGCTCCAGCACAACCAAAGGGATTCTTTGCAAATGCAGGGTCACCTAAGCCTTCCTCTGGATAGATATTCTGCCCCTGGGCTGAAAGATTGATCTTTCTAGTGATTTCTAGATAGAATCTCTATATAGTGCAAACAGGGACTTTGCAAGTGAAATATGTGTGTTGATTTGTGAGCAAATGACAAATCATAAAGAAGTAGAATTTATTTAATTTTGAGGATTTGCTTAGTTTAGAAACAAGTAAATCAAGGAAGACTAATTGGTGATTGAAGTTATCTACAATTTTTTAGTATCAACACATATTTAGGAATAAATACTTTACGATGTAACCCTTCATATCTTTGCCTACTACAGGAGAAGGTGTGAACACTACACCAGTCAAACAAATGGAAACACCACTTGATGTTTCTTAAGTTTTATAATAATGACTTTCTTCTCAAATGTTTCACATGAATACAATATTAAAAGGAAAATGCATCATATCTTCTGTCTTTTCCTGGCCAGCTAGAGGAACTAGGGGTTGAGATCACTATGGCTAAGTAGGAATCGTAGTATTTGTATTAGTATGGTTCTTTGTAGAAGCCATAATACTCTCTAGGCAAAAAGACTATTTTCATCCAAAAAGATGGAGTAAGAGCATCTTCGAATTGGAAAGCCAAGCTGTCCACCATCAGAAAATGCCACAATTAAGTTTGCAAGCACGAGCTTCAAAATCGTTCCACCAAGTCATTAACTGCCTATGATTTCCCAGTGCAAAAGGACACAGGGATATTTTTTAAGGCAGCCAGTGCAGAGCTGCTGCCACAGGTTCCCAGCTCATTCCCCTCAAGCCCAAAGCCTCGGCTCTGCAGTCACCACACTCACGGAACCTGCTGGAATCTGCACCAGCTGGAGGCTCCATCTCCAGCACAGGTAACATACTGCCCCTCTGCCACCATCCTGTCTGGCTGTATGAGGGGGTAAAACAGAAAACACACAGCCCTTTAAAACCATTGGCTGATCAAGAAAACAAAACAACCCCAGAGGTAAAGAATTCTTTCACCTCCTAACTACAAATACATATACATGATATCTGTCATTGATAAAAAAATCACTCCAAAATAGTCTGGACAGCTTATGTTGATAGAAAATATTTGTCTTTTGCCTGCATCATTGAAAATTGACAGAGTTTCACAAAGGGATGCTTAGAATCAACTCCTAAACCACTGGCAATTGATGTCAAAAAGCTCTTTTTACAAAGAGCATCTGGGCTTCAAAAATTCCAAAGAAAGTTTGTGAAAACTGTTTAGGTGAAATGACTGCTGAGCATTTTTGAAGATTATACCACTTTTCCTCAAATTGACCCATATTCACAGAGGAACTTCAATCCAGAAAGCAAAAAACTTTGGTTTCAAGACTTGCCCAGAACAGGAAGATTACTATAATGAAAATAAAAAAATAGTTCTTGCTCTTTCAACCATCATGAACATTTCAGAAGAGCCCTTTGCCATCATGTCCATTTGAGTAAACCAGCTAGGCAGCTGTGAAAACTTATTGCAGGGCTTCACTGAATTAGGCTCTCATTCAAATAACTCCTCAGTAGGAGGATGGAGAAACAAGGTGTGTTGCTTCCAAGAAATTCAACTGCCCTCTGTGTTTCTCTGGAGAAGGAGAATTATCAGTAATACCTAAACACTTGGAAAACTGGGTAACTAAGGACACTAAGGACAGGAAAATGTGTACAAAAGTCTTCTATGCAACTGTGTTTTCTAAAAGGTAAAATATTTCCGTTATGAGTGCCATTCTTCAATCCCTGTTTTTGGAAATTAACCAAACCTCCAGAGATTGAATTGTGTCAAGTCTTTGCATTGTAGAAATGACTGAATGAAGTTGGACATTTCAATTGGTCCTTAACAAGTAACTGGTCAGAGTAAATTAGAAACAAAACAAACAAACAAAACCAAAAAACCAAAGCACACCAAAAAACCCTACAAAGAAGCAAACAACCTCCACCCCCCATACCCCTCTCCCCCCACCAAAAAATAAAAAATCTAACCAAACTGAAAAGATTTACCTTAGTGTAGTTAAAACAAAGTCTGGGGTCCAGCATTCTTACTACACCTCTTTACTAATGTTACAATTATATTTCCCTTTTACACTTCATGTGTTCCCTGTGTTCTATCAAGCTGCAAAATAAGAAAATGCTGCCCTGTAAATGCTGAAGCCACAGTTTCAAAGAGAGAGAGAGAGAGTAATTCAGGGTGTGGTACATTAGCAACCCTCCCAAGGTACTTTTGTATTCAATTTCTA
The DNA here is from genome assembly GCF_001522545.3 of Parus major. NCBI lineage: Eukaryota > Metazoa > Chordata > Aves > Passeriformes > Paridae > Parus > Parus major. The sequence continues at coordinate 22,784,003 of NC_031771.1, forward strand.
GGGACTCAGTTGCTTAATGTTTGAAGAAATGAATTAAAAAGTTGGGGCATTTCAATTTGCAGGTCTTGGGGCAGGAATAATGATTTGTTTTACAAGGTGTCAGAATTCATGGACAATGAGCACAAACACCAAATGAAAATGCCTAACAAAAACATAATGAAAACATGAATGTTTTTGTATACTGCACAAGTTATACAGCAAAATAGGTCACAATGGTGCAATATGCTGTCATACAAGAACTCTCATATTCCAAAGCCTTGCAAACAAGAAAAACCCCAAAAACAAAACCACAGACAAACAAAACATCCAGAAGAACTTTTTTTTTAACTTCCATACCTTCTATGAAAGTAAAAGCTCTTTGTAACCAGAAGACCTGTGGGAAGTATCGTGTCTTTATTTCTATGAAACAAAAGAAGTTCCAGGACTGCTCCTGAGAACAGGTATTTTCCCTTTGCTGTCTGTAAGAATCATTAAACACTTAGAACAGAATCATGGGATTGTTTAGATTGGAAAATATGCTTAAGATCATGGATCCCAACTGTTAACCTAACACTGCCAAGTCCATCACTAAGCCATGTCCCTGACTGCCACATCCACACACCTCCTAAAGAACTCCAGGGGTGGTGATTCAACACTTCCCTGGGCAGCCTGGTCCAACGCTTGACAACCCTTTCCATGAAGAATTTTTTTCGTCATAGCTAACTTAAACCTCATCTAATGCAAGTTGAGGCACATTTCTCTTGTCCTATCACTTCTTACTTGGGAGAAGAGATCAAACTCACCTGCTGTAATCTCCTTTTAGGGTAGCTGTAGACAACAAGAAGGTTCCCCCAACGAGCCTCCTTTTCTGCAGGAAAAACATCCCCAGCTCCTTCAGCTGCTCCCCACAGGACCTGTGTGCTCCAGACCCTTCAGCAGCTCCACTGCCCTTCTCTGAACACTCCACAGTGCCTCAATGTCCTTCCTGTAGTGAGTGGCCCAGAGCTGGGCACACCACTCTGGCTGTCCAGATGGGGATGACCCCTTCCTTTTTCCCACAAACCTACTTCTTACCAGTCTAATGGCATAAGGAACTGAAAATGGAAACCTGAACTAGCAAAAATACGTGAAGACAAAGCACATGTTTCATTCAAAGTATTCATCTGCATTTCAGTGGAGCCTGTGTCTGGATCTCATTTCCTTTGTGTAAAACTCCGAAAACATGTACCTGCACGGTTGAGGAGTGTTTCATAAAGATTACAGTTTCTAGAATGCTAGTATTGAAATTCTCATTCCTGTAATATTGATGCATTACCTAGATATAAGAATGATCAGTTAATGAGAGATTAACTATGATGAAAAATCTCTTATATCTTCTTTAAGAGGAGTGACCCCCTCCCACACTCTCTACCTTAACTGATGAAAAGTGCTGCAAGATTATTAATTGGTGCTCAATAAGAGCTTCTTATCTTCATTCTTTTAGTCATTGTTGTGGCAGCCATTACCAAAGTGCAGAGGTTACAAAACGCCTGACTATTTCCTTGAGATCTCCAGCAAGTTAAGCTCAGTGCAACTGTACTACTGAAAAAAAAAGAAAAAGTAGTTACTGTGAAAGGCACAGGCTGAGAATTTCCATTTCATCTGCTAGTTCTCATAAACTTTTGCAGCTAAACAGCTTAGGAACAACACCTTATAAAATTTACTATGAACATGCTACCAGAATAAAACAAAGAAGGCACCTACAGAACTCTGGCCATTGAAAACAAAATCACAATTAGTAGCTTCCCAGAGGAGCTATGAAGATTCATAGCAGCTGAGAATCTGGCCCTGATGATTGGCCTGAAATGCTGTATTGAAACCAGCAGAACTTCCCAGACAATTCTGTCTGGTTCCTGAGAGTTCATTTTAACCTAAGATGAAAACAGTATTAATTCATTTTAAAGATGTGACATTCTGCAGACTTAACTGCAAGGTTACACTTTTCCACTGTCTTACACAAATATGGCTATATCCTTTGGAAGAACATCCCCCTTTTTCTGAATAACCAGTGAAGGCAGTAACATTACGTTTTACTTTCTTGAACAGATGCCCAGCAAGTCTGCATAAGCAGAAAAGTATTAGTTTGGAAAACCCTGTATCTTAAAGCAGAGGGATTTTGATTTTGGGTTAGTCATCATAGCATAGATTTCTTTTGCAAAGAGACACCTTTACCTGAGTTCTCTGGTTATTCTGGAGTGTTCTGTTCATGTAAAACATATGCAAAATTACTTATCTATGGTCCTTAAGGCCCATTTTGGGGAGGAAAATAATACACTGAGGTTTTCTTTCACTGACAAGAAATGGTTGTACACTGAACATGTTTGAATTTACTTCTGAAAAAAGGAGCTGAAGACATAGCATATTTTAATATTCCAGATTTTTATTAATATGAACTAGTTTAAAATAATTTAACCATAAAAGCACAAAAAATTCCCCCACATGGAAATTAGGAACAAAACCATCTCATGCACACCTTCTATCCCACTGCAGTTTATGAATCTGAACATGTTCATCTGCCAGTGTCAGCCTTTAATGTTTTTCATCACTGACTCTAAGTTCTCATGAATAGTCTGCAACCAGAAATCCTAACTCTTGGGTAGAAAAGAATCACAAATCCATCTATTATTCACTCTGAAAATGAGAAAATAAACTGGAAAAACTCTTGTATGGTATTTAAGAGTCCTTATCACCAAGAATTGCAGACAAATGGCGGGGGAAACAGCATAAATTATGAGAGGCCGACCACAACTTTAACCCAAAAGGTTGAAAAGCTACAGAAACTACTGGCCTTCTGTCTTGAGCAGTGTACATTTTTCTAGTTCCACATAATATTTCAAAACTTAATCTCTTTGGTCACCTCACTGCTTGGCCTCCCCTGAATTCTCTTAATCCCTTCTGCACAGAAGAATGATACCTTCAACTTGAAGAAAGTGCATCTGCAGGTCTTTCAAATGTCATGGAAACCGAACACAAATTTCAACCACTAGTCATTCTTTCATTCTCTTCTAACACTGAAGACACACTGAAGTCACATCTTTTATAACTTAAACCTCCATCTCACCTAAAAAGAAACTGAAATTTCTTGCTGCAAAGAGCAAACATGTTCTTCCTGACACAGTGACATACAGAGCCCAAAAAACCCTTGCAAAGAGTTCTCCCAAACATCTCAACCACAAGGACAGATGAGCAAAAGAATCATGCTGGCACTTAGACAACCTGGAATGATTTTTAACAGAGAATGAGACACTCCTGTAAGAAACAACTGATTCTCTCACATCCTAAATTGTCCTACCACCATGGGACACCACCACCAACCCACACGTTTTTCTACAATGGAAATAGGGAAAAAGAAATGCCATTCCTTGTCTCGAAGATGAATTCTCTTGAGCCAAAGCAGAACTCATGCCACTCATGACACTTTGAGAGGACTCAAACACTGTCATTGTCTATATATGGTCCAAGCAAAACTCATCTGCCTGAGAGGAAGGAAAGTTACTACTGCCCTCTCTCACAACATCACCCTGAAACATTCATTTCTTTTTTATTTACTAACACAGGATTTCATTAAATACAAAGCAAAATGTGGCAGCAGATTCTCAGTTGCAGCAAATTGCCATCTTTTCACTAGAGTCACTGGATTTCCTGTTTCACTGAAAGGAGAACATGAACGTTCCCAGAATTCCAAATGCATTAAACTAATTTCAACTTTCTGTAAATCAAGATAAATGTAAAACATATTGTTGCAGGTGTTGGGAGGAAAGGGTTAAATCCACAAGATGTGTTAAGGAGGAAATAATTTCACCCAAAGTGACCTCACAGCTGGGAACACTAAGAATTTTGGTGTGGGGAAACTCCAGTTATTCTATCTACTGTTGTTCATCCTCTGCCTGTTTTGAGAAGCAGAATTCCCGTGTGGAGATAACACACTGTCACAGACATGCTTGAGCTTTCTGCTGGGAGAAGGAATGATCATGGAAGCTCAGCCTTGTGCTGAACTGCTCCTGCAAGGAAACCTTTGATATTTTGGGTCAGTATCAGCCCCACCCCACCCCTGCTGTGCTCTAGGATGAACTGAGCCTGTATCCCTGTGTGTCTCCCCTCACTAGGATAAACTGAGCCTAGTGGAGCTGTGTCTGTGTGTCTCAGCTGCCCAGTGCTGTTAGTGAGGTGATGAAATAAATCTACTCTCTGCATTTCAGCTGAGGTTTTGTGGCTGCCCTGGGTACCTGTGTGTATCGATTCACACAGCAGGTCACACATTACTCAGCCTGTGTCACAGGCTCCTGGAACATCCCAAGGAACAAGCTGGAAAACACTGTTAGCTATTTCTGTTGCCACATCTTGTACTCTTCAAGAAATTTATTCCCCTTCTTTTGTGAGAAAATAGAAAACTAAGTAATTTCAAGCTATGCCATTGTTGGTTCACAGGTTCTTACTGAAATTGCCAGCTCTGTCAGTAACGTGTACATTCATCTAGAAATACCAAGGCATGCTACCAAATATAGGTGCAAAAAAATGCTTTTGAAAGAGAAAAATGTTCTGTCCCCATTATTATAATCCAGAGGTCAGGCTTTCTGCTATCCTTAACTTGAACAGCACCATGGGATTTAAAGCCTGAGAGTGTGACCCTATAGGTCATAAATAGCCTTCATCTTCCACAACCTTCAGTGTATCACCCAAACCGTATGGATCCTCTCCCAGTATTTAGTGGTCTCCTTGGCTGCATCCTGACTCCATCCTTCCTCTCAGAGGAAGAATCAGAATATATGCCACAGTATTTGCTTCTTACTGGAAAGGGCCTTGGACAGGTGGGCAAGTAGGAAACCACAGCCCACTCCATCATATGGACTTTTGGGAGACCAGGACTGGTAGTACTTTATGGAAATCACTGAATTCCGAGTTTCAATTTCAGTGAGAAGAAAAACAGGAAGCTAACTCAGACTGGAGACCCTTGGTGTGAAAAAAAGATAAGTCCTTACAAAAGAATTCCTGCAGAAATAACCTAGAAGCTCCTCTGGGCAGACATCTCCATTTTCCTTTACTTTGAAAAGATAAGAGGTGAAAAATGCACAAAAAGAAACTCAAGCAGGAAAAAGCCTGTGCTCCTCACCACATAATATACTATATTTTTTAGCAATGTGATCTTATAACATACATGTTGGGAATCAGCTATTCCTGGAGTATCTGAATTTCTAATATGGAAATTCATGAAATAAATGCATGATGGAAATTGTCAGAAACAGCTAAGCAGTCCCTGAATAATTGTAACATTTTCCACGGGGAAGAGAAGTCTGCAAATCTGTACTGGCATAAAGACTACGTCAGAAGCACCAAGAATAAAAAGGAACTAATTACCTCCCTGATACTCTGATGCTGTTTACTTGATCTCCACATAACCTAACATTTAAGCCATCAGACTGACCTTTCAAACAGACACTTGGAGTTGGAAATTCATGTAATCTGGGATCTTTCTCCAACTCAAGTTTGATGATTTGGTTTTCAAACACCTTTTCCTCCTATATAAACACATTTGCATTTAAATAAACAGAGTAGTAGCAGATTTTTAGTCCTTACACACAGACTATTACATTAGAGCAGTGGGAATGCTCTGAATATGGGGACTAAAATGTGATGGATTAAAAACCCTCAAGGATCCTGTGACTCTGCAGATCTGGTCTTGAACAGAAAGACACTTCTGCAGAACCTGAGTGAGTTTCTGTCCAGAGGTCAAATTGGAAAATATTCCAAATACAAGAAAACAAACCAAAAAAGCTCCTTTTCTAGATATTGCATCTATTGTTCACAGGCACTCAGAAACCAAAAGAAAAGAGCAAAAAACCATCCAGAAGGCATGCTAAAAAATGAGGTAGTACCTTTGTGAGGCTTTGATTTTAAAACTGATAAACCTTTACTGCAAAATGAAAAAGTACAGGACTTTAACCACTTGATCACAGCAAATACTTCCAAGTCTCAGAATCTACATTTTTTTCTTTCAAAAGATACTGGATTTTGTCAATTGGAAATATTTTGCAATTTGTCAAGGAAAAATATCATGGCACCTGTTTAAATCTTCACAAATTCAGACAGCAATCATATCTGCACTCATTGTTGGTCTGATTGATACTGATAATCTTCCTCCTCAGAAGTACTCAGGAATCAAAACCACATGCCCCGTGCTAAAATTTGTCATCTCTCATAAAATAAAAATGACTGTGTTTAGAGAGATCTTAAGGGAGAAAAAGCACTGCATGTTGCACCGTTCTGGGAATATGTGACAGGCAGAAACTTACAATGCCTTAATCTGTGGCTAAAGCTGATTTACAACCAGTGGAGCTTCAATTTAATTCCAAATGAATCGGAAGTATCTGACACACACAGTAGAAAAAAACCTGGAACCTCATAACAGAAGAACTTTCTGGGAGTTTCAGCACTGTCTCTTCACTGTTCTGCCAGGAAAAGGTCCAGAGCCCTTGCCATAGAGACATCTTGAATTTTGGCCCATAAAACATGTAGATGGTTCCAGTGCTGCCCAGTGGTTTCAAGGTAGAAATAGCTCAGCTTCAGGAACAGTGTTAAGAGGGTGCCAGGAACTGGGAACCCCTGGCTTGCTTCTTTTTTGTTTTACTGTGCCCTTATCTATTTTACTTCCTTCTGCTTCTCCAAGCTGAAAGAAGTTTGCCTTATGTGACCGTATTTAAACAGAAGATGTTTTCTTCCTTGTGTTTTCTTCACAAACAAGGCCTCAAATAGCCTGTGACAAAGGAAGGTCAGGAAATACACACCCATAATGCTTTTTGGAATTTCCCATTTTAAAAGATATACGTCATGTTACACTTTCTTAGAAAACTGGAAGAATACTTACTGTCAATCCTTGTTCTCCTGGTTTTCCTGGCTCACCCTTTGAAAAAAAAAAAAGGAATTAATAATTTCAGCAACGTATCTTGAATCCAGATTTCTATCTAATAATAAAGTACCTTAAAAATTTAATTCTTAAACAGCCATGGCAGCTAACTGCACATTAAACATATCACTTTTTTGCTTTTTAACCTGTTAGTCCAAATCACAGACATCTTAAGAAGTACTACTTCCCAATCATGTAATGGTATAGTTCTCAATGCAAGAGTTAAGTATTGGTGTTCTGACTCTCTCCCTTGGTTCCAAATATAATATTCCATTCCACTGTGCTAAAGGACACAGAGAAAAGGTTATTTTCACATATGTGCTGTATCCCACAGTCTACATATTCCAAGGATACTGGTCTGTGTCATCACCTCAGTCAGCTGGCATAACTTACTGTTGTCAATTACCATGTTCCATAAAACCATGAATATTGGTATTTTGAAGCCATGAAATAATTACTCAGCTGCTAAATACCTGGACTGGCTTTCAAAATGGTAACCCATCATTTCTCCAATATATTCTCTTTCTGTGGGCACAACTCTACATAAAGTCATAATCTATCTTCTCCCCTTTTTTCCCATATGAACTCATACATCTGTCTGCAGAGACAGTAAAATGTATCAGTCATACAATAAGGACTAAAAATACCCATCCAAAAATCCAGAGCACCTATCATTTTAGTGGTCTGGTTTATGCATCACTCCCTTGAAAACCCAGCTGAGCATGGGACAGTCCATGCACTACTGTATCAGCACAGCTGCAGGGTCCCCTTTAGCAGCTTTGCCATAAAAGAAAGCCTGTCATAAAATTCATGAGAACTGTTCTGATGTCGTTGTTCCTGGCAACCGGAAAGAATCAGAGCTGCTTCTCTGGGTATGTGTGCATTGCACTCAGAAGCAAACACGCAGCATCTGCAAACACACCAAGGACAGCTGGGAGAAAGGAGCCATGGAGACACAGGGTTCTGGCCAGTCACTGCCCCAAAACACTGTTTTACAGCTGTGGTGATTGTAAACCTTCTTGCTTGGGAAGGACAGGTTGGAAGAGAAGCCCTGCTTTATCTAACCCTGCAGAAGAAGCACTGTCTGCCCAATGGTCACTGTCACTCTAAGGACATCCTATAGCTGCGAGATGCTGCAACACCCAGCTCACAGCACAGAGCAGCTGCTGTTTTCAGTCTGCACAAGTCTTTATCTCAAAAACAAAGCTGTCCTTCCCGCTCAGCTAAGTTTTCCCTACTCTCCTCTTTGACTGTGTATCACACAGCCATGGAGGAACAAGCCTTCTGAGGATCAGGAACATTAACCTGAGGGTACAGATCAGTAGCAAGGGGCAGAAAACTGGATGGTTTCTACCTGAGAGCTTGTTTGTGTCTGATTCTAAAGCAGTATTATGAACAGATTTTCCATAATGTTACAGGGCTTAAGATAGCCACAGCTTAAAAACTATAAAAAGAAACTCTGCCTTGCCATCTAAAGTCAAATCACTCTAGAATTATTACAAAATGGAATGACCTCATTGCATAAAATGCATGACTTTTCTGTTGTGAGAAACACTAATGATCCCTTTGCTAGAAAGCACAAAGCAACACACAGCCACACTGTAATCAGCAAAGCCAGCTGATTCTGCCAGCCCCACGTATGTGAATTATTAGAACACTGTCACTGCAGCCAGAAATGGATTCTGGTTTCAGTCTTGCCCTTACTAGATCAATCCAGCACCAACTCTGCTGACCACAGCCCATTTAACCACAGTAAAAGAACACAAGGGAGACCCAGAAGAGGCCCAGAGCCTGATGTGCCACAGAGAAATGAGAAGGTTGCCAAAGTAAAGCATCATGAGTGACAAAATTTTCATGTCATTTCATAACCTTGAGCTAGAACTTATGAGGGCAGGAGTGGTAAAAAAAAGCAACAGCAGCAGCAGTAGCAGCTCTAGACTCCTAGAGGTCTCAACAGGCCAGATTTGCTGGATTTTCACAGGAAATTTTTGGAGCATCTTACTATTATCATGCTATATATATTAAATTTAGACAGTTAACACCTGACAAGGGTTCGAACAGGAGTGTGGATATTTTCTTTCTCAATGTTAGCTAAAACGGACCTGCAGGAAAAATTTATTCCATCCTGGCTTCATGTAACAAGAGATGCTTTTTCTTCAAGAAACCAGTTTCTGTTTTCAGCGCTGGTCCTCACCTTGCTGGTTCCCCATGTGCCTTCTTGGCCAAAATCTTCACTTTCCATGGATGTGAACGTGTGTGTGCATCTGTACATGTGCCATTTCATTTTCCATGTCCCTCTCCTGTCTGTGATTCTATTTCCACACTGATAACACAGTTATCATAACAGTGGCGTGCATGGTAAAAAGGGAGATACTTGTCTCAAAGGAAGAAAAATTACGGAGGCCACAAAATATAAAACTATAATAAAACACAGACTTTTTTAAAAAGTGATGTGTTTAAGCATCTGTTTAAAAAGTGTGGGATTCATCCTGTGCTTAGCCTAAAATAAACAATACACAATATGCTGGATTCTGCTGCTTGTCCTAATGAAGTATGGGGGCTGAGCCAAAGAAAATAGTACTGCTCTTCTTGCTTAAAGATGGCAGAATGTAACTCCAAACTTCATCATGCCTTGGGCAGCTCTAGCAGTTTATCACTTTACTCCAAGACTTCTGAGGTTAAACCATTAAGAAGCGAGAAATCAAGCACATCCATGTTATGAGGCCTCAAATTCAGTTTTATCTTGAAGTTTGAACAGAAACATTTATTACTCGTGGAAAGGGGCAGACTCTCCTCACACAGCTATTAAACATCAGTGAGTCACTGAGAAACCTTAGAAAGTGTGGGGAAACTGCCAGGGGTGGGAGGAAAGGAACCTTGGTGCTACTTCTGGCCCTGCTATACACTTGTTCTGTGTGTGTGGAATTGCAGGTACACCTTGAAACCTGCCCCTGGTTCAGCTTCTGCATCTCTTACCTGCCAGTCTTATCTCAGAAAATGTCTTTGACACTATGCTGGCTGAGAGAAAAGTTCACATCAAAGCAGCAACAGAGTAACTCACCGTTAAGCCAGGCATCCCACGAGGACCATCCTTGCCAGTATCTCCTGGGGGACCTCTGGGTCCTGGTGGCCCTGGAGGCCCAGGGGGTCCAGCTTGTCCTTGGTCCCCCTAAACCAATAAAAAACTCATCACAAATTTGCTTTAGAGGCATCAACCACATAAAAACACATCAATTCACCCATGAAGAGCGCAAGACAGGCTGGAAGAAGCTGCCATGAACTGGACAGTGGCTCTTTCATTGCTTATGGCACAAACAGCACTTTGCCTTGAAGACCAACAGTTTCTATCAGCCATAGAGCAGAAGGTTCAGATTCCAAACTGCTTGTTTTACCACAGCACATATGCCAAAATTTGGGATGGTCTTGAAATATTTTACTTATCTAGTTCTCCAGAGCCAGCGACTGCTTTTGATAAGCATCTGTTTGCTTCATGATTTGCATAATCATAGCAAACCTGAGGCGAAAAAAAAAGTCTCATCTTAAAATATACAGATTTGCACAGCAATTTTCCAAGCCCATGAATGATACATGGATAGATTTCAAAAGTGAGCATGGAAAATAACTGCTTCTTCATGAAGTTGTACATAATTTTCCATCTGTTTTGGGAGGCTCTTTTATAGTGACAATTAGCTAACTCTCTTCATTTTTACCTATAATTTGTAAAAGTCAATTCTCAAGACAGTTGTCAAAACATATTACCTTTCCCTTTAAAAAAGAAAAGACACCCCAAAATGGTGCTTTAGTTGTTTCCAGCACTTCACTGCAAACCCCTGGCAAAAGCTGCTTGCATCTCAAACGTGGATCACTTAGCAAAGCCACCCATGGTCTTTTAACTGTTAATACCATTAACAGCTGCTTCATTTCAAAGCATTTTCAAGTGAACAACCTGCCATAAGAAGGCAACTAACAAAAAGGTACAGCAAAGAGTAAACTGAATGTAAAGAAGAACCAGATTCCAGTGAGGTGAAGCACTACCTTAATGAGGCGGCGTTTAATGAGCTGCTGATCAGCAGAGAGAAACCCATGATTGATTTTAGGAAACACCATCTGATCAGGCAGGTGAGGTCAAAGGTTGAAGATCAGAGATGAGAGAATTGAAGAACAGACATCAGAAGGCCCGAGAAAGAAATAAAGACATATTCATTAGACTTGTAATAACTAATATAATACGAACTGGTGCTTCTGCCTGAAAGAAACTGTGCATTTTTTTTTGGAAAAAGATTACCTCTATTGCACAGGATATACTGTTATGATTTAAATCATATACAGTGACTTAAATGAGTAACTGTTTTCTCCCCAGATTTTGCATGAAAATTCTGCGTGTGCATGAGCTTTTTCATTACCCAGGCTCTAAAAATCAGTAATTTTATATGTTGTTATTTCAGCAAAGTTTCTAGAGACAAAGCACCAGTTCAACTTTCAGTCAGATTTTCTAACCAGCATAGTGTGCCATGAAGAACGGTGTTATTTTTATAATGTCTGAAGTTCCAGCTTGACCAGATTGCTTCCTGCTTAATTTGCAAATCCACTTGGAAAAAATACGGACGTACAGATTAGATCTCTGATATCTAACACAAATATCTGACTCTACACATAACCAGTATAGAGTTCAGTGTCATTTTCACACTCATATATGCTTCAGGGAAGCAGAACACAAAAAACTCATCTGAAAATAAAATACTGACCAAGACTATGGGGAATGTAGGCATTTCCAGAGGTACACAGTTATAGATTTGATTCCACACTCTGAATCAGGAGTACTTAGATCAATGCAAAGGCAGGGAGGGTTGGCTTAGATCCACCATGAGAATTCACTGGTATTCCATGCTAAAAAACGATTTTTCATGTGCACTGTTATGCTGATACAGAGAGACCTGACCGAACAGGGTACATGTCAGCCACAAACCTTGACGGTGAGGATCTGATTACTGTGCAGAGCAGCAACTGTGGGGAAGCCTGGCAGACCCTAGGGACACAGCACAACATGGTACGAGAACAGCACGACACAAACATCACAGAGACAATTTACTAATGGACAAACAGAACAAACACTGCGTTTAGTACACCCCGCACTGCCGACGGACAGGAAACGGCCTCTCTGTCATATGGGAAACAGAGTTAGGTCTGCACTGCACTGCAGATGCAGGCTGACACTTCACAACGAGAATATCAAGAGATTTTTAGAAGGAGCAATCCCATGAAGGTGTCTTTTCTTTAAATTACAATAAATTGTCATGATCATTTGAAAATTGTTAAGACTATCAGCCAGCAGACGATGAAGCCATTTTTGATTGAAATGCACTACAGCACTTCAAGAGATCTATGCAAAAAGCCTTGACTCTGGATTACTGCAGAAGCTGACAGCAGTGACAGCATACTCTGAAGTGCTTTGCATCATTAATATCCTGCTCCTCATATTCTGTTTAACATATGACATGCAGCACATACACTGGTAGCACATACACAACCATAAACACTGAACATAAATCTACTGCTAGACTTTGGGTAGTCCATAATGGCCATGGTCAAGGTTTTTGAGATATACGTAGCAGTATTTTCACATCCATTTTTGCCCCTCAATTGCTGTATGCCACATATGGTTTCTCATATTCTACTCTACCAAGATGTGCAGAACTTGTACTGTACTGGCACAAAAAAAGGGAGGAGAGTGGTGATTGTAGCCTGCTGTCACAATATAAGGGGCTGAATTTTGCTCTCAGTTCAAAACCTTTCTTGAGCTACCTTGTAGGGTGTGAATTAAATCTTCTGATAAAGCCAAAACCTTATGCAGTTGAGCAGTGAATTCCTAAACTGGAGGAAATCCCTAAGTCCTCTCCGTGCCTTTAGCACAGCACACTGCCAGAAGCAGAGGCTTGTTCAGTGGCAGAGACATTAGTCTGAGGAACATTAAATAAAACACAGCCAGGGAGCTCTAAGCCCCCTGTATGGCCACAGAACACTTTTATGAGGTAGAGTTGGTAGCACAGCCCCTCTGGGGGCTCCTCCTGGAGCAAACAGCTGCACCATGCCAGCTTAGCACCTCCTAAAAGGGAAGGCTGTGCCTGGGCAAGGGCCCTTGTGAGGAGTGTGGCGCGGAGGCTCTGCTGGTGCTGCCCATGCTCCTGTAGCACACGAGCTCCCTGCAGCCCAGCTGGCCTGCTGGGGAGCACCAACAGGCCAGGGCAGCCTGCCAGCTCTCTCAGCTGCAGCAGATTCTTTTAATGTGGCAAATATTTGCTCTCTTCATCACACCAGAGAGCCTGTGGATCGCAACGACTGCACCAGTCTTTACAGAAAAGGGAGAGTAACTTTTTGATTACATGTTCTTCACTAGCACCTTGGAGTTGCATTTAGTGTCTTTATTCCTGCTATATATCCATGATATGAAGCTGAGACCCTGCAAGTTGATCCCATAAAGCCAGTGGCTAAATTCAGCTTTCCCACTTCACTGGGATGAACTGCAGTGTGGCTAACTGCATTGCTCAGTGACCTGAAACCTCCTCTTTAGAAACAAATAAACAGAAAACAAAACCAAAAAAGGCTAAAACTCACAACATAGAAAGGGACTGACTCCCAAGACACTGATAAGACTGGAATGATACATCATTTAGGAAACAGATGTATCAAGTTTGCATTTATCTTATTATGGAATATAAGTTAAAGAAGTTATTAGATAGTAATGTGCCAGAATCTTTACATCTGTGACTCATTAGCCCTGCTGTGCACATGATCCATTTCTCCTCCAGATAAAACTACAACACCCATGTAATGGAAACGAGAACAAACAAGAAACCTACATAAGAAATAAAATCTAAATAGCAAGCAATAAATGACATTTATTGAAAAAATTAATAAACAGAACATTTTTAAACAATTTCACTTTTACTCATCAGCCTTTAGAATTATATGAAGGGAAGTTTCAGTTACCACTAAATTAACATATTCACAATTTGAGGTTTTAAACTCATATTACTTTGGACTTATTTCATCTTCAACATAAAGGAGAACTGAGAATTAATAAAGAAAGGTGCTTATTCAGTAAATACAGTGGTTTGTCATGAAGGATTTTCTTTTTCCTTGAGAAGAAATGAAGACTTGAAAGATTTGTGTAGCTGCACACAGAACCATTTACATTCAGCATTTCCCAGTCCAGCCCCAGCACTCCCAAAGCTTCCCAACACTGCACAGGCAAGCTCAAGATTAGTTGTCAGTGCTGCAGTTTTCTGCCCACATAAATAACACAGGAGAAAAGGGTCAGTCCCATTCTTCCATCTTCAGCTTAGTTACTTCTTCCAGCTTCTTCCCAAGCTTTCCTTCCTTTGCCCAAAGTGGTCATAATCTTAGACCTAACAGTCAGATACGTGCAATGCCAGTTTGGACCTGGATCATCTCCCCATGAGGAACACAAATCTTTGGAGACAGACAGAAACATGGGAAAACTAAATGGAACCCAGCAAAGACACTACAATAGGTCCATAGTTTTTGCATGTGTGAGCGGCTTTAGGAGGCATTGCACCCTCTGGCATCCATGAAAGATAATGTTGGCACACAATGAGCTTCTAAAAAGGCATAAAAAGAGCTATCCTTCCCACAAAATGAGTTCCTTTCCTGTCACTGTGCTATTAATATAACCACAAATATCCCCTGGATCTGTTTTATTTTTTCCCTATCGAAAGCTGTTCTGAATGACAGATTCAAAGTTACCCAATTTTTCTCTTTATTTGGTTTGCTTCTTGAACTGCACATAGGAAGGGTTCTTGTTCTACACCCTGGGAGGCCCTAACAGAATACAAAACACTACAGTCATCAACAGCGACCACTGGTCTACTAAATTCCTCTGCTGACAGCTACTCAAGCTCACCCTGAAATGCTAGCTGGTTACAATTTCTAAATTAGCACAGTTGCCGCATGCCTCACTGCCATTTTTGCCCAAATGCCAAGCAAAACACGATGCCTGATGGAGGCCAACAGCCATGGGACCACATTACCCACCTGGAAGAGTAGGTAAAGCCTATTTGCCCCATACACTGAGAAAACTGAGGGATGCCATCGTATCATTCCCCCCCATCTGACTTTTTTCACTTGGATGAAACAGTTGTCCTGTTACATTCAGCACAGCCTTGAAGGATGCAATTCCCACTAGCTGTCCTAGATTTTTCTCAGTACTCTCAGCTTTGTCCATTGGTCCACATGAGGTGAATATTCTAAGGTTGTCACGACCTTGTCAGAGGCAGGTATGGCAGCGCTAAGCAACAGCGTTACTGGTTTTACACTGTGCTGCCTACACTCCAGTCTGACTGCTGCATTTGCTCACTATAGTAAATGTCACAGTCCTCTCTAGGATTTTCCTCCTGACCTGCCAATAAACCCAAGCTGCACAAGCTTGCATGTTCCTGTGAAGACATGGTAAATGAGACAGGAATTACCACCTGCTGTTCTCTTGCACTTCCTAAGGTTACAGCCAGCTGCTGCTATTTCACATCAAATCACACAGGCTTCAGGCCAGAGTGATCCTGACACTCTTTATGGCTGCTCTGCCTCTCTCCAACACCACCTCCAGTTCTAATTAATCCCTCAGACTGAGCACCAGTCCTGTGGCTAATTATTGTACCTGCCCTGGGGAATACAGTGTTTGGTATCACCCTGTAGAGTGCCATGGACTCTCAGCAGGAGCTCTCTTATATAACCCCTTTTATCCTAACTGCTGCTTTCTCCAGCAGCAAATCTGCTAACAAAAACAGTACACCACAATAGGACAAGAATCCAGAAATTTCTTTTCACTTAGGCAAATATTCAGCAAAGAGTTCTGATTTGGATAGATTACTTAATGATTCAGACTTTGTAAAAAAATAGTAAAAATGCAGTGTTTAAGATCTAGCATAAACAGATCACTGTAAAAGCATTATTTCCTGTAATGATCTCTGAAATCTACCTGACACTGCATTCAAACTGAATAAAACTGGGAAAAGCCAACACTTCTCCACTTTTGTCCTAATATTAGATGAATTTTCAGTGAGGCAAACGTCCTTTCTACATAACTCAATTATGTGTTCTGATGAGTGATCACACATCTGACCTCCATAAAATATCCTTCCTGAGGGTAAACCTGCTACTCTCACTGAAAGTGGTGGCAGGCACAAAGTTAACTCCAAGATGGGCTGGTCCAGAACCAAGTTGGTTCTCAAAATAAAAATCTCTCCTGGCTTATGTTTATCTCTGAATTTTTTTACCTGCTGCAGTTATCTGATGCAGGTAAGTGGTTCAAGCTTCTTCTCTGATGTTTACTAGGACTAGATTAACTTTTTTTAGGAGCTGTTTTCAATCAAATTTGTCTAATTCCAATGTTCAGTGCTGCAGTACTGCGTGACAGCTGTAGTTTGAGATACAACAACTACATGATGTATTTTCAGCCACAGGACAGGGCTGTAGAAAAAGGAACAGGATGTACAGAGACTTCCTTCCTCACCATTCCTCTGGCATTACTAAAAAGGGGCAAGATGCAAACCAACTGGTGGGAGAGAAGACATGCAGTGCCTAGCTCTGAAGACAGGAATGACAACATCCTCCTCTTGGGAGCAGGTATGTGGCACTTTCTCTGGAGTGTCACAGCTGTTCTACATTCCCCACGGGAACCTCAGGAGCTGAACATCAAAGGCATAGCTTGGCCCTAGAGAGTCATTCACAGCCAAAAAGACACTCTTGTGAACTCTGACTCTCAAGTCTGAGTGTCCCAATGCTTCAGACAAAGTTGGCAGCCAGCACCATCTGAGTTCTTTCCTAACCTCTCCTAGCGACAGAGCGCCAAGTTACCTTGCTCCAGTTTGCTACCCTAGTTTTGCCTTAATGGAAAACAGGGGAGCCACAACAGCCCAACACCACTGAAGTGCAGACAATTAATCCCAGGAATGGAGTAGGTAAATACCCCTGCTGCCTTCTGGCAAATAAGGAAACAAAGTCTTAGAAGTTAAATTAACTGCTCACAAACAGACTGGCATTAAACCAGGTGTCCAGGAGTTTTCTCAATGATTCTGCTTCAGAAAGTTATGTTAACAGAAGGAATCACTAATGATTTTTTAATATTTCTTATTGTGGCACACTAAGGGTGCAGTTTGAAACAGTAGCTAGATATATCTTACATCTTGATCTATAATGTGATGTACACAGGTCAATTAACAACAGAAGAAACAATCATGAGTGTAATCATCCTGGTAAAGTTAGAAATTAAAGCAGCACTCTGTGTCTGCTATATGTTTGAAGTAACATACAATGAAAAAGAAAATATGCTTTCAGACATAAATAAGAATCATCAAGAGAAGAAATTAATAGCATTAAATAGAATTAAAATTATGCAAAACTGTATTTAATTAACATAATACTTATTTTTACTCAATACTATACATTTTTGCTTTGAGAAGATGTGGAATGAGGATAAATATTATCAGCATGAAACATTCGGGAACAGATCTTCCTGTAAGGTAACTGATCCATCTACATTCATTTCACTTAGCAATGTCAACCTGACTTCACTCCAAAAAACTCAGTTTTGCTTTTGGGGAAGGCAAGAAACCAGATTAGTTTATGTATTACTATTTATTATGTATTACTATTTATATATTACTATTTATTTTGTGAAACAAACCTGTTCCTTTCTTTAAAAAACCCAACCAAACAACAACAAACAAACCAAAGCCAAAATCCCCATACAGTAAAAAATAGGATGGCTTTAAAGGGGGGTGAAAAGTTAATGGTCATGGTTTAATCATTCAGTAACTAGTATTTTCTAATTTATGACTGAGGTACTGATTCGAAGGACATGAATACAGGTTTTCCATGCACTGTCACTTGGAGCAGGAAAAGGCTCAAAATAATAATTATCTAATAATTATTATCTAATAATAATGCATGTACACTAAAAAAAAAAAAAAGGCTTTTTAGAAGTTTCATTTTAAAAAAATCAGGTCAAAATTTACTGCTTGCACACCTTTAATTTCCCTTTAATATGGCACAGTTTATATAAGTTGTGTCTATAATAAAACAAGCGAAGCAGTACTTCAATTTTAAAAGAGAGTTATGTCTATATATACACACACACATTTGTATTTGGTTATTTCAGTAAATACAATGCTTCCAGGACTACTTCTGGAGATACTGGGTAATTTTGAAATAATCTGTCAGCACAGAAGAGTAGAACTTGCAAAGCAATGATTTCTCTCTACCAGGAAGCAAGTAAGTAACAAATATGTTAAAAAGCAAACAGAAGAAAGGGTTAACTTGAAAAGAACATTATATCTCTATCATAACCCTAACTGTTTTAACAGGACTCAAGGAATGTTTTTAATCTTCAAGTCAATAAAGGTTAAAAAAAATAAAATAAACTTCCGAGTTCCTGTCTTTTCTAGAACTTCATCTTTCCTGCTTAATATATTTTTGAGATATTATCAGTTCTGTGCCACGCCAGCCAACTGGAAAATTTACTGAAACATACCAAAAGTAAAAAATCATTTTATGAAAATACTTAAGTATGGCTTCTGGGTGGTATCTCATTTCACTTAGACCAAACCCAATTTAAAACCAGCTTCTAGCTAATGATTTCTAGCCCTGATAAACAAGAAATCTCTTATGTATCTGAACTAAAGGACAGAAGATATTTATTATGTCATTTACAGAAGGATGAGAAAAGACTAAGAATCATAGAGTCACTAAAGCTGGAAAATACCTCCAAGATCATTGATTACAACTTTCAGCTCAACACCACCCTCATCCACTAGGCAGGTCACCTGGTTATAAAAGGAGATCAGGTTGGCCAAGCAGGACATGATTTTCCTGAATCCATGCTGGCTGAGCCCAATCTCTGGCTGTCCAGTAGGTGCTGCATGATCACACTCAAGATGATCTGTTCCATAACTTTCCATGGAACTGAGGTCACACTGACAGGCCTGTAGTTCTTCTCTCAATCCTCCTGTAACCATTCCTGTAGCTGGGAGTCACCTGGTCACCCTCCAGTCATCTGGGACCCCCACAGCTGGCCAGGACTGATGATAAATGATGCAGAGTGGCTCGGCGAGCTCTTCCACCAGCTCCCTCAGTACCTCCATGTGAACCCATCTGGCCCCAGAGAGTTCTGAGTTCCTAAGTGGCACAGAGGGTCTATCTACTTCTTCTTGGATTGCAGGGGGTCCATTCTGCTCCCTATCCTTGTCTACCAGATCAGGGGGCTGGTAGCCCTTGGGACAACCAGTCTTTCTGTTGAAGACTGAGGAAAAGAAGGCATTAAGTATCTCAGCCTTTTCCTCATCCTTGATCACAAAGTACCCCTCCCTATCCAATAAGACACTCCGTACTAGCTGTTCTGTTCCCATACATTCACCTCTGAAGACCTATTTCCATAGGTCTTCATATTTTTCTTTATTTTCATGTTTTTCAAGATGCAGTCGCTACTTGGACAATCTATGCTTTGAAACCCTACCATTACAAAATTTTCAAAGGCTTTTTCTTTACTGGACTAGAGCTGAACGACTGGAACTGAGCAGCCTGATATCACCATTTATTCCAACAGTCCACAGGCTAACCTCCATCATTTTTAATTTTCTCATGGCTCAGCACAGTAAAACAAATCTCCATGGACATTTCATGAAGCCATGCCCTCTGAAAAAAGAAGAGCATCCAAAAGATATACTAACATTATCATTTCTTACACTGGTATGAAGGAAAGCTAGCTTTGCATTTGACCTAAATGTTTAGTCAACCAGAACTTTAGAGTAATTAGAGATCTGATACAAAAATACATAAAGAGATAAAAAAAATATTTTTTTCCAAATAAGATCAGGACTCACCATCACTACCTTACTGGTGGTCTCATGTGATTAAAAGCTGTATTAACTTGCTGCTCAAACTCAGAGTATTAATTTCTATATCACTCACACTACTAGAATGTGTTTTGGCTTGCATTTTCTACGCAGTATGGACACTGGTAGATCAAGCCATATGGCATTATAAACTAGAACCCTTATGCCATCTCTGCACAATGAAGGAGTCTGATCCATAGATTATTTCTGAATAATTAAGAAAACTCCTGACATACTTTAAAAAAAACAAAAAAACAAAAAAATACACAAAAATCCAGCCACATTATTCTAAAAATATAAGTGCCTGGCCTCTGGGTGGTATTTGCAGGGCTGAGTTCTTAGTGTATGACCTTATTGAAGGTATTTTCAAGAAAACCTGCAAAGCAGTTCAGTATATATTCTACATGTACAGTGACTGTGAACATTTTGAGATAACTGGTTACTATTTTTTACGTTTTTGAAATTATTTCAGAAAGAAAGATCCCTCAAAAATCTCAAGGTGAAAAAACTTGGGTGGGACAGAAAACAGTATCTTTGACCTCAAAAGGGTAATTTTGAAATTTCAGACAGAGCTTGGAACACTAACAGTTTTTGTTAAGGTAAAAACTTGTTACAAGCAGGTATGTAAAAGTATCAACCCAAAGAAAATTCAGGCTCCATACCTGTGAAAGATGAATTAGCATTAAAATGTTCACTGCTCTTAGGTATTATATCCAATCTGTCTGCAAACTTGTCAAATCCAAGTGTTAATGTCATGCCCCAGTTAATTTCAGGTATAATATTTCTCAAAAATAAAATTGTATGCCATTACCTCCAAACCCATTTATTTTATACAGGCAGTGATGGAAAACTATGTGCAAAGGTAACCAACCAGGACTAAATGGGTTTAGTTTCATTTGGTGCATGAGTGGCTTACACATAAAAATTCTATTAATTATATTGTAAATCCCCTGGCACAGCAGGTTGAGCAGACTCACCCTGAAGACTGTTATTAGAAGAGGTAACTGCTGTACCATGAAACATAAAATGGTCAGAGGCTTCATAGTACTTACTACTTGTGAAATAAGGAGGGGGGTGGGGGAAAGGAGAAGAGGCTGTGGAACACATTCTAAATAGATTAAAGGAAAACCAACAATACTGGGAAAATTTCCCGAGTTTAACCCATATACTTAAAAAGGAGGTATGTTACTACAACCTGCATTGACTAAAGAGTTGGTAAAGTTTCAGCCTGTCCACAAGATGCTTGTTACCATCTCTTCCTCTCCACTGCTGACCTTACTGAATTCCTTTTCTGTAATCAGATACAGAATTCAGTCTCAAGTGCCAACTGCAGCTGCATATACAACTTTGAGATATCCTTATATATTAATTCCTCAGGTTGGATATTTTCTGCTTTTTATCTGCACTTGATTTACCAAACCCACAAATAGTCATAAACATTATTTGTGTGGCTCAGTAAGGACTCTACTGCCTTCCTGCATATGGAGTGTCTCTTGGCAAAACAGGACACAACAATCTCTGCATAGCACAGGTCCCATTGCAGTAACACTGATCAAACCTGCATCTTCTTATCGGGCACTGCCTACACTTCCAGACCAGGCACTGAAAGCCACATATGCTTAACCACTTAATAGTTCTTATATCTCTTCAACATTTTTTCAGGATTTCTGCATCATCATTCCCTTGCATTGATACCACTTCATTTGTTCTCCAGCATTAAGACCTCTGGGTCTTTCCCTGAAAACTGCTCTGACAGTCGTAATTCCAGATTCGTATCCTCAGCTATGTAATGCTCTTCAAAACACCGATCTTCCATATTTGTTATTGCATCCCTCTCTTATACTTCCATCAAATTTGCTCTCCTGTTCTTTTGGATCTACAGACACAGCTGTGAATGTAAGAACATGCCACCTTCTGCATGTAAGGCCACTTAGTGCAAGCACTTACACACGAGCCTGTCTTAGGCCACCTGAATGGAGCATCCCTTCCTAAGCCACAGGCACTGCTCTCCTTCCCTGCATCTCTCCTCACATTCCCTGTGAAACCCTGTAACACAGAACCAGACCAAATGTACAGCCTCCATCTCCAAGAGACACTTAGTTTGCTTAGAAGTTAAAAGGAAATTTTTACTTTATTCAGAACCTTTAGTTTTAGTCTGTGTGTTAGTCACCTAGAAAAAAGGCATGTTGCTCTCACTGTTACTCTCTGCTTTCTTTTATTTATTTAAGTAGTTTTCCAGCTCTTACTGAGTTTCAACTGAAATAATATTTAAAGCTGTTCACTCTCAGGCCACTGTCTTTATGATGTGCAGCCCTAGCACCAAGCATACCAGGACACCCTGGTAGTTACGGGAACATCAAAATCAGCTGTGAAAGCATGTTGTGACTTTAGATAATCTTACTGGCTGAAAAAATGTAAAATCCAATTAAATCAAATTATATGAAACAAAACAGCAGAATGAAATAAAGCTGCAAATTCAAAATATTTAACATAGTTAACAGATGAAAATAATCCATGGAACATACTGTTATGGGAGAAATTATAAACATGTAACCGAAGGGAGTTACTATATCATCCGAACAATGTAACCAAGCGTTTTCTAATGAAGCACAGATGTAAAGAAGAGTGAACTAGCACAGCCAATCCGTTCGAACTTACACTCCTGTATGGCTCTATTTCTCTGTTAAAATAAACATGACGTTTAGAAATTAAAAGAATCTTCTCATTTCCTAAATTAAATAATGTTTTAACTGTCTGGATTGTAACTACAAGGTGATAATATTGTTATTTTTAAAAATATTAAATACATACATGTCAGGAAAAAAGCTAATACATGCATACATTATATTTTTTTATAATTCACTAAATATTAGCTACATTTTACATCAAATCCCACTGGCCCTCTGCATTGTGGAAGCCCATGCATGGCATGAACACATTGCTGGGGAAACTGGTTTGGTTAGGAAAGCCAGCCTTATACAGCAGAGCAAAATCACTGTGGATGGAACCTGCTTCCACCCATAATGGAAACTGTACACTATGGAACCACTCAAATCTTCCCAGACACTTCCTGCTCCCGTTCAGTACTGCTGTCCTGCAGACACTTCAACATGCAGGGTAAATGCAGCTAATAAGCATAATTAGCTCAGACAGTGTATTTTAATTTAGTTTTGCACTAAAGACTAATTGCCTACTCAGCGAAGGGGAAGTGGAACATTTTTTTTAAGATGCTTACCCGAGGGCCCTGATCACCTTGATCTCCCTGCAAAGTGGAAAGATGAGATGATAGGTTTAACACAGCATCTGTCTGCTACCCAGCTCTCTTACATAATCTAACATTTCACTGCATCAATACAAACAGTCTCTGGAGTTCATGCTGGGAGGGCTTTCCAGTCACCTTGTAAGAATCACCCGAACACCAACTCACCTTCTCGCCTTTTGGACCAGGAGGGCCCTGAAAGAAACAAAGGCAGAGATTAATTACTGATACTGATGAAGTCCTGGGACACAGCAAGAAACAAGTCTGTGCCAATCTGCAATTTCTTCCCAACAAGGTATTTCTTTATAATTTTTAACTCCAAATGCCGGTGCTATTCCAGAGATGGCTTCTTCACTGTACTAATAATAGGAACTGCACACTATTTCTTGAATAGTTTGCTAACCCTGTGTGTTGAATCAGTCTACTTAGACAAGCAGAACTATGCCTGAAATGGCAAAATATCTACAGATTTCACTTAGGGACAATAGTTTATCTCCTATCAGATAATAAAATTTTTCTTAGACTGCAAAAGTTCTTAGCAAGTACACTTAATAAATTCAAATATATATAAATCTGTCATGTATTTTGGCACCCTCCTTCTCTTAGATTGCCAAAGAAAAATGGATTTGAAATTCTAAAAGTAGGATTTTCATTCCTTTCTTTGGCAATACTGATGTTTAGTCTCGACCAGAGTGTTTAGGCAAAATGAGCTCTTTGTGTAACATGATTTTGCGGGAGTATTACTTTTTGTTACTTACCACCCAACAAACAGTAAGGTGACAGAATCACAAATAGGAGGTCCTTTCCTATTCCATTTTTATTGAGCACTCACCAGAAAGCTAGCAGCAGGTTTCTAAACAACTAGTTTTTCAGTTTAGCATCTTGTGAATAAAAATGCTATCAGTCTGCAAAAACCTGCCTGTTTACACAGTGCAGACTCTACCTCCAGCTTTCTGAAAGATATGCAGGTGTTTCATTACAAAGAACTTCATTACCTGAGATACATATGAAAGCAGCTGTAAACAGAGAGGAAACCATTCGAGCCAGCATGGTTCACTGTGATAACACAAAGAGTGTGGCAGTGTGTGTGTGTGTGTGTGTGTGTGTGTGTGTGTTTGTGAGGGTGCATGCAGAACAGGAAAAGATTGTCACTAACAAGACTGGTAAAAATTCATGTGGTTCAAATAAATGCAGTGGAATGGAGGTCAGTCTGCTGTGTATTAAAGATGTGATCAACCACAGGCAAGTCTTTGAGAATCCCTGTTGTAGCCAATTTTCTGCTTAGTTTTAAGGGCTTCTGATGCATGCCAGAGAAGAGCATCTGCTGCTAAATCTTTCAAGGAATTAAAGCATATGCCTCTCTTTCCATGGCTTGCCATCTCTTCTGTCTGCTGTAGAGGACACAGAAACAAGTCTGCCTCCTGATGTCCCCACATCTCATTTGGGAAGGACAGTGCTCACTGACAGCTGAGTGGAAACTATCTGCTCAATTAACTATGACCCCTGCCCACTTTGCATTGCCCTGCAAGCACTTGGCCTCTTTAAAAACGAATTAAACAAAACAATTTAATGAATAGATACAACCTGGCTGCACCTTTAAAGTCTCTCCATGTATTTTTTTATAATACTTTAACCTCTACTGTGCTTTCCCAGTTGACATGTTCACATAAATATATACTGAAAACTAAGTGCAGCACTGTCTGCTTTTAGCTAGTCTCCACATACATGTATTGAGACGTGACTTTACAGTAGAGCAGGTCTGCTTTGAAACTCACACACACATGCCACTGAGCTTGTGAATTTGTAAACTCATACCATCAGTACCACAGTAATTGCAAGCTGGGAAGAACTAAAATCAGTCAGTGCAGGCTGTTGCTGCCTTCTCCACCATGAATGCGAAGCACAAGTGAAGAGCTTGTGCTCGTGTGTTCCACCTCCTTGAATTACCAAGCCATTACTGGCTCTGAATATCTTACTGCTGCAAAGCACAAATAGCATGACCCCTATCTGCTACAGTCAGAATCCTATTTCTCAGGCCTTAGGCATGAAATTATAGATAACCTGACATGACTGAGGCTGTAAACAAATGTTGTCTTGTGGGAGCTGCTGCTGCCTTCATTTAGATGCTCAATGCCGTTCCTTTGCCCAAGAGTGGCTCTGCTTCTGATGGGTTTTGGCTCATAACTTTTCTGAAGCATGCTTGCCACAGCTCTTCCTGTGAGAGATCACATCAGCTCTTCCAAGGAGAGATCACATCAGCTGCCTGAACTAAGCTGGCTGACTGGAACAGAAACAACTCAGAGCTCACAGGAGGGGTTCAGCCACCAGATCTGCAGGGCCACTGCGCTGTCTCCCTGGTACCACTGGAACCACCAATGTGTTCAGCCATCTCCAGGGCACAAGTGGCCCCTTCCCCTACCTTGCATATTTTCCTCTGCCAAGAGTTTGCTGAAAGTACAATCTATACCCAGACATGCTTTTTAATAAGACTGAACCATATCTCCCTTTCTTTGCTCATTCTTCTGTGCAGGATTTTCTGAAAACAACCTGTGCACATCATAATCAGAATTTGTTTTGTTTTTATTGCTTGTTGTTTTCTCTCCCTGAGTGGTAAACACCACCACCTCTATCAAGTCATCCTTCCAGCACACAAATTTTTCATAAAAGTCTTCATAAACATCTGACAATTCTATTGTACCAGGAGTTAAAAACAGCTTTTCAAAAGCCCACAAAAGCACTTCTGGTGTAAGCATTCTCACAAGTCTCTTCGTTTGTATTGCAATGCTTTTGCTTTCTGCAAGAGTCTTGAGAAACAAACAACTGCAAATAAAAATGGCTCTTTTGGATGCAAGTGAAGAGAACCAGCAGGGTTCCATCAAAATAAAAATTAATGGAATACTTTCATGGCTTGTTCACCCATCTCTGGCTTTTCCCCCACTGTTTCAATTGTTCTCTATTGTTTTTGCAATTTTAAACAGAAAACTCCTATCCTCAGCCTTTGACATCTTCTTTCTATTTGTGCTGCAAAATTCTCCCAAGGTTTTTTACTGCAGAGTTTATTAGTGTGTGTACACTGAGTGGAGGCAGGGAGGGAGAAAAATCTGAGGGAAAGTTGGGTTTGTGGGGGTGGGGTGTGATTAGGAGACAGATTTGTTTAAAGGAGGGCAAGGTTTCTTCTGTTTAAGGGTACAGACACAAAGCACAGAGTGAGTAAAATAACACTAGTTTTTCAGGCCACAGCATAGACTTGCTGCTTTTTTCCCAGGGAGACTTCTGTGCTTTCATTTATGAGATGGCAGAGATCAAGCCGCGAGCTGCCGAACAAATGTGAAAGCATTTTGTGTAAGTTATATGAAACGTCTGAGGTCAGAGCATTTCTGAAATAACTTTGCAGTGTTTTCACTGGAAACAGAGGCTCTTTTCTCAAAGTGTAATTATCTACTCCAGACTACTATACATTTCCAAGGAGAGTTTATAGCCTGTTTCACATAAGCAAGGCCTTGTAAATCTCAAACACATGCAAAATCTGCATTTATAATTAGGCGAAAAATACTACTGTTTTTAAAACAAGGTTTCCTAAAGCAGACTGAAAGGCCTCCAGGCACCTGCCAGCCAAAAAACAAAGCTGAAATCAGAGTCAAATCCAAAAAACAGCCATATTCAGGATTACCAGCAGGTGACCCCTCCCTGCCTTTTATTTTTTCCTATCAGAACCCCATTTCCATACTCTGATGAAATTTTACATTATAATAAATATGTGTACAGGAATAGAAAGGCAATACTAGAAAACAGGAGACTGATCTTTGCTGTCTTCGTCATCCAGCATTCCCTTAGAATTAACTGAGTGTGATCAGCATGATTTTTTTTCACACAGCTGAAATTTTATAATTAATTCCTGAAAGATGTCATTTTGTATTCCACCCTTGAAGCCTACATAGTTTTGCAAAAGTTACAGCCAGAGACCTCTTAAAAAGCCAGCAGTTGACTTACATTGGTTTTACAAAAATTCATAATTATCAAAATTCTCTTACAGATATATTCTCTCTACATACCTGTTGCTACAGATCTGCCTTTAGCCATAATACAGGAAGCTCTGCTGCAAACTCACCCAAAAGGCTCCAAGAATTGATGGGACAGTAGAACTGAAAATAGTAAGGGATTCTCAGCACAGACTATAAAGAAACAGCAATGCTGAAGGTTCTGTAGAAAGCTCCACAGTCGGTACAGAGGAGAGCAGATTTTTCCTGACTGTCAGACAGCCCACATGATGCCTCCAGGTAATGGCAAAAAGGACCAGCCAACACAAGTTGGTGACAACCAACCAACCAATAGAATCCATGACAGTCCCAGGTCCCATTGGGATCATCCACCCTCACAGCCCCTAAGGAGCACGACACATCAAACTTGGCAGCTCCCATCAGACAGAGCTACCACGGAAGACACAGGTGACAATCACCTTTCAGACACAGTCACTGCCTTCCTATGCTCCCACCACAGCAGCCACAGGCTAAGGCAAGCTGGCAGCTGGAAGACTGAATGTAGTTTGTGAGGTTCAGCCTTCATTTGCATTTGGGATTGAGGGGCACACAGTGCAGTCATCCCACAGTGTGACTGGCAGCCTAAGGCAACGGCAGCCTTGCAGAAATAAATGGAACAGTGAAGCTATTCCAACATCACCCAGACAAATCAAAAAGGGAATCAATTTGCCAGCTTAGTTTAATCATGTTTTAACAACTAAACATCATGCCATACATTGCCTAAGTTAATTCAATATTGCAGATTACTTTAAGAGTGAAAGGTGGCTTTAGCACGTAACAACAAAATAATCAGATAGAAAAGCTGAACTTCTTGCTTTGAAACTTGACTCATGACTTCGATAAATTACAAGAATCTGACTGGAACAACAGTCCCCAGTCTATCCTATAATTGCTGCAAAATATTAGGATCAGATGTGCTGAATCATAGGAGGTTACACAGAGCATTATGAAACACCCATCGTGTTTCAGAACCATTTTGAAGTTCCTACACTCATTTCAGTCTTGTGTCCACCATACAAACCCTGAACTACTGAGGCAATGTGGTTTTGGCATCTGCTGAGCTTGGCCATGCTTTCAGCCAGTGTTTACATATGCTAGTTTACAATGCCAGCATTTCACCTTGCAACAATTTTATAAGTACTCAGAAGAATTTTCAGTGAATCTGAACAGTTTCTACTGCTGACGTGCCTTCCTTTTTACATGTTTTATTCTTCCCCTGTAATATGACTGACTTGTGGTGAAAACTTCAACAAATCACCTCTCATAAGACTCTTACTAATATCTCGTTTCCTCCCCTTATATTCTGAAGTTTTTGTTAGAAATCCTAAGGCAAAGAAAAAGAAACCTGAATTTTTGACACAATAATGGTGACTGCCTTGAACAACATTATGTTAATGATTTAAGCTGAGAAACATAAAACTGATTTATATAGCAATCTAGATAAACAGCTCTGTTATCATTCACAATAAGCAAATTATAAATTACTCCTGCTAAAAATTTGTAAAAATGTATTCAGAAGTCAGTGATTTATAGCAAGATATAAATCAGACAAGTTTATAATCTACAGGCAGGAGAACAGTCTACCCAAAATGTCTCAAGAAACTATTCAGACTGTAATTTAGACATTCATTTCTCATGCAGCACTCTTGCTGAGGTTGGGATGAGGTAGATTTTTGAAAGTTATGATGCTGCTCACAAAAACCAGTGTCCAGTGTCCTAAGCAAGAACCTGCCTAAAGGGGATCTCCTCTTCCTTTCCCTTCCTTCTACAGACAAACATGTGTCTCTTTGAAAGCCCACAAAACAACCTGAACAGTCCTACAAAGATTCTGTGGTATAGAGGGAATGTGTCTATGTACCCATTGCCTGAGCATGAAAAAACAAGGATCAGCTTTACTATTTCCACAAATTAATTTAAGTAAATATTATGATTTGAATCTGCTAAGTTTCTTGTGAGTCAGGTAGCTGCTGTGTGTGACAGTAAAAACAATTATATGGCTGCAGAAAAAACCTGTCACGTTCTTAAAGAAAAGAAAATGGCTTCTGATAAAGTCAAAAGCCTTCTGACTTACACTTACTGCTCAACACATTGTAATACATCTATTTCCTGAATCTCAGCCCTCATTGCCTTGTCCACAATGAACCCTCCTAATTTCTGCTTGAAGCAGAAATTCACTGATGAAGTTAGAGATTTGATGCAATACTGTAAAGAACAAACAACAAAAAAACTCCACAAAGGAAATGCCACTCTTGTAAACTGGTAAAACAGGACACAAAAATACAGATGAAAAAACCTAATACTACTGTGTCTCTCATGTTATAAGAAAACAACCAGATCTTTTGATTTCAATAACAGGAAGGAAGGAAGACTGTGAGGAAGATACAAACACAATCTTCATTACTTCGAAACCACAGAAACACAAATTTTGGCTGGCACTCAGAACTGCAGGAAGATACAATAAAACACAACTGATGTGGGCTCTACAGAATCAAAATTCAGAAAGCAGACTGAACAGGGAGATTTTTGTACCATTACTGTTATATTTGCTATTTCCACTGCAGACTGTGGATTTTATGGAGTTGCATCTATGATTTTTAACAATATTTTTAATTAAAACATACTATCAGCTTCAGTGTTCAATATTTGGTTTACAAAACATTTCAAAAATGAGACATTTTTGATACAGACTGGTTGAGACTTCCTACTCTTCCACCCATCCTAAAGCAGATCCTTCTCATGAGATGTCCACCTGAGACTTGAAAAAACATCACATGCTATCTTAGACTCACCAAAGAGTTTGGGTTGGAGGCCTTGAGAGTCATTTAGTCCATCCCCCCTGCAATGAGCAGGAGCCTCCTCAACTTGACCTGTGTGCTGGTCAACAAGTTGCCCATCCAACCTGACTTTAAGTGTTTCCATGGATGAGACATCCACCACCTCTCTGGGCAACCTGTGCCAGTGTTTTACCATCCTCACTGTAAAAACATCCTTCTCTATGTATCTAGTCCCAATCTACCCTCTTTTAGTTTAAAACCAGTAACCCTTGAACTATCAATATAACAGGCCCTGCTGGTAAGTGTAGTATGACCAAGATTAACTCCTCATCCTCTGGTATTTCAGGTAGGCTGCTCTGCACTCCTCTACCCTCACAGAGCCTCCCTACTTCTTCCTCCTCTTCCTTTAGTCCCACTTGATCCCATACTAAATGGCTATAGAGCAGAATTTGGTTTTTATCCCTTCTCCAATAGGAATACACATACTTAAGAGTGTTTGTGTGTGAGCATGCTGGTGGAACTTAAAAGAAAATACTGCATTTCTGTATCAGAATTCATTCAATAGTTGAAGAGTTGATATATAGCATGGTAGCTGTTGAATAGACAAGAATGAGTCTTCTGTCAATAGCAGAAAATATTTATTTTAAGTCATAGGATTCTTGATAAGATTCAATAGTTTGTAAGATTCAATAACAAAAGAAAGTGTAGTTGATTCAGTCTTGTGCCTTTTTTAATAAGTATTCACTATTTTCAACACCAATGATGCCACAGGAATTCAATGAGTTAAAAATATATAAAAAATAATGCTTGGTGAAGAAAAAGACAAGAATTAAAGGCTGCTGTCAAATTTTACAATAACAAATACTAGAGTGACAAGATTTTTCAATGTTGATTGCTTCACCTTTTCTTTAGAAGAACTGCATTAATTTTGTGTCAAACTACTGAAGCAGAGAAAGTTTTATAGCTCTAAACTGTTTTTATTTCTACAGATTTCATGCCTTTTATTTTGCACTAAACATTGAAAGGGATACACTGAACATTGAAACAAATGAGAAAAAGTAACTAGCACTCCTTAAAACTTCTGGTTACCTCAGTTTATTAAAATAACACTGCCACAGTACCACTCCAGAGGAGTTTTCTGCACTAGCCAGTGAGAACTGCACCTGTAAGCAACCAGTAAGCAGAATGTACAAATACACAGCTGTTTTTTCCAAAAAAATACTCATATCCTTCTGGCACCCTGGTCTAAGGAGATACTTTGGGCATTGATGCCTTGAATCCAATCAAAACATTCTACTTCATGGAAGCAATTAATATGCCCCCAAATCCAATTAAGAATTTGAGGGGAAAAAATTTTTTTAAAAAAAATCATAAAAGAAAGAGTAGCAGAGTGAAATTTTGAGTTTATAAAACTGCATTGGGATTATGAAATTACGTTCTGTCTCTCTTTCTTAACACAACAGAAATTGAAAAGCAAAAGAATACATATTTTGCCAATAAAACTCATTAAATTCTTTTTTCAGATTTTTGAGACAAAAACTTCACCATTAAGTACACTGGTACTTCCTTTGGTAGATTTTTATCCATTGGTCCGTTCTCTTATCTATTCCTAAAAGCTTAATAAGAAAAAAGCTCCTCACTGGGAGTTAACAACTTCTTTTATTTTCAGAAACAGTAGTTCATATTCCAGCGTTTCAGCTGTTTTTAACCTAAAACTTGAAAAATGGCTTCTGTAATTCAAACACCTCTGGTGCTCCCCTGATTGTTTACTAGCCTGGTAGATAATTCAGGTGAAATGAGAGTGCCCTTCACTCATTTAATCTTTTTTTGTTTGACTTAAAAGAAACTTTTTGATGAGGATGGCAGGCTGAACTTCAGATACTTTGAAGGAAACAGAAAAAGGATGAAAGCAAGGGAATGGGGGAGTTTCAGAGCAATGGTTCAGAGCAATGGAGATTCACCACTGCCACTCACTACCTACAGGAGAAGTACCTATGGTGATCAAAATACATCTTCCAATCTCCCTAGCCTTTTGGATATTTCAGCTTTGCTGTCTGCATTTTCCATCTGTGTGATGGAAAAGCATCCAAATATCCACCAGGCAGATCCTCCTTTGACCAGCAGCTGAGTGAAAGAGATTTATGTACTTCATTAACAGGTGCTGCACAGGGTCCAGCTCTACAAAAAAGTAGTAACTACACAGAAACAGATGACTTAAATTAAAAAAAATAAACCCAAACAAACCCAAACCTCTCTGTTCATCTATTTGAAATAAGGGCTAGTTTCAAAACCAGGCTGTTTTTTGAAGAATTTTGGCCTCTACCTGCTATCATATCAAGGCAAATTTATAAAGTAATAAAGGCTGAACTTCTGCAAACAAGCAAACCTGCACAGCTCACATCTGAAGGATTTGCAGGTAACATGCATTTGCTGAATTTTAACACTAAACCTATTTTCAGCAGGATTTTATCACAAACTCTGAAAAAGGGAAGGCCAGGTCCATTCTTCCATTTACTGTGGTACCTCCACACTGGTTTCAGTAGCAATGCTCTGAGTTTCACTCAGTATTTCAAAGGCAAGGCATACTGTCTATGCAATGTTTTCTCTTTTCCAAATTTTGCTACTCAGTACAGGAGATATTTTCTCATCCAGGGTAGCAGAATGTCAAAGAAAGA
Source organism: Parus major (assembly GCF_001522545.3). Classification (NCBI taxonomy): domain Eukaryota; kingdom Metazoa; phylum Chordata; class Aves; order Passeriformes; family Paridae; genus Parus; species Parus major. Next base: position 22,816,572 of record NC_031771.1, read on the forward strand.
TTTAGATATTCCTTTAGTGTTGTCTGCAAATGCAACTATAAAATGCTATTGTAAAAGTTGTGTGTTAGATTACTTAAATCATGAATGGTTAAAGGAAAATGGCAGTAAAATAGCAGTATAAAGTCAGAGCCATGCAAAAAATAGCACCAGGGGCAGAAAGGCTTCTGAGATATCTACAGATTAAGAGCAATGGAATTATTTCAAAAACTAGGTAACTTTTTAAACTTCAGGATATGCTAATGCTTGAGAAGAATTTATTTCAGCAAAAGATGATACATTCCTCTGAGAATCTTATTCTTTCTTTCCAATTACTCTTTGCAAGTTCTGTAGCTCCTTAAATTGTTCCTGTGCACGGGCTCCACTGGCACTCAAAAAGGCCTTTTCACAAGCACAGTCTGACCAATGTCATGATAAAAGCTGAACAAACCCACCTGAAGTGACCTGCAAGTATTAGGTTACTGCAAATATTTCTCAACTATCCCAGGCACAAGGCATTGCTAAAAGAGGCAAAGCTTGACACTCAAAGTCATAACTCTGGGGATGTGTCAACCCTTAGTCAGATTAATTTATTTAATGTCAAACAGTATATTAAAAGAAAAGCACAAAAAGTAGCATATAAAATAGTATTTATGTTACAATAAGACAAACAAATGTCAGAAAAAGAACTAAATCCTTCATTTATCGTCACCAATTCTCTTATCTATAAAGGAGAACACTACAATGATGTATTTCATAGGGCTGTTTTGAGAACAGATTTGTGAAGTTTGAGATGGAACACTGATAAATGCAGATGATTTTCTTTATGAACTAATGTACACATATTTTATATGCAGACATATGTAAAAGTGAGATGACTGAATATATTTTTGTAACCTGTAAGGCTGGAAACATCTTTATACAGGAAGTAATTTAAGACAACATAAAGTTTATTAAAAACAAAACCGTTTTCTCCTCAAGACTAAGAATATGGACTACAAAATTCAGAACATCTTCAGGGGAAATCAAACACATATGTATATTTGTACTTAAATGGCTATTCATTCTTTTTGGCAAATGATCACTAGCAGACATACTGGGCAATATAGCTGGATTGTATTTCTGAAAATACGTGATTTTCTTGCATGTTTCTCAGCAGCTCACAGCTCTTGAATATTACTGATGGATCTCAGTAAAAAACTATATTAGGAAATCCTACGGTATTGTAGGGACAGACAAAGCATTTTTGCAATTGGCAGTCTAAAGCTCACTAAAAGAATGGACACTTCCATGCCATGCTCATTAGTAACATTACTGGCAGTACACAAAATACTCCAATGAAAGCAACTTCTGCATTTTCTGCCTTTTGTTCCTTCTCAAAACTTGACTCATACTTACAGGAAAAAATAACATTTCAGCACAGCTCTTCATGCATCAATTCAATATAAAAAAACCTAAAGCATTTCTAGTAACACAGAAATTTTCTTGAAGTAAAATTTGGTTCAGGGGAATATCATTTTATAAAGGGAAATATAAATTTTGAAGGTTTCCTCTACCAGCCTGAGATCCAAATCTCCCAGGTCTGCTCAAGTTTACAGGACTTGCAAGCATCTAGCACAAAACATCACCTGATCTGATAGTGGCTTTGAAAGAAATTCTGATATTTTGAAAACCTTGTGAAAGACTAATGTCTTAGACATCACAACATTATCTTCAAGTCACAATAAGTTTGATGAAATACACATTTTTATAACTTCTAATTTTTTTTTTTTTTTTAAACTAGTGAAACTACTGGGATCTGCAACAAATTGAATTGGAATTCAAAGCTAAAATACAGCATGAAGATCACTAAAAACAATAAGCCAGCATGAGTTTAATATCAAATTAAAAACATGTGCAGCAGGATAGTAAAATACTATATAATATTCCTGAACACAGTGCAATACGTTGCTTTGACATATTCCCTAACAGAACACAGAACACACTAGTGTATTTCTGCCATATGCAGAATAAGAGGAAGAAAATACGAAGGTCATTTGATAAAGATATGATTTAGTAATACAAGAAATATTTCAGAGCCCTTAATTATATTTTGACAACCCTTTGTAATGTTATAATGGAACCACAATACTAAGTTTGCAATCGCTTTTTTGTACTCATATGTACTCTGTTAAGCTAAGCAATGCTTTACCAAATTAAGGCTTGCAAGTAATTTTTGGTTCACTTGCTGTTAGAATATTTACTATGCCCTGGTGACAGCTGGAACTTTTAGATGAATAGACGGAATGCTAATGTGTGATTCCCCATCACATTTATATTGGCATTTATAACCAGTGAATCAGATCTTCATGTTTATTTTATGAAAACAACCCCAATTCTTTTTAAAAATTAATGATGCCAGCATGAAGAAAATTTGGTAACATCCTAAAAAGCTCTCATGCATGTTTTCTTTTAGAGTTTTAAATATTAGTTTTGTGTATTATATAATTTTAGGGCTTGCTTTTTCAGACTAACAGTATCATAAATTGTTGCTATGTGAACTATGAAGTGAGATCAGCTTCTTAAAGTTTTGGGTCAAACTGTTCTCAAAGCCCATCTTCCAAGCTTTCTTTGGAAGCTACTCCCAAAGGAGATCTTCAGATTCAGTAAAAGAAGCCACCTTCATAGGAGCAGAATTTATTTTATCCAGCATATCCAGAGCTGTTAGTTATGTTGCCTGAAGGGCCCTTTTCACAGAATTCTGTACAATGAATATTCTTGATTTTCTGTTTGTAGAAAATCAAAACCTAGACTGAATCGGTAAGTGTAAATTAACAGAATTCAAGCCTGATACTTTGTGAACCAAGCAAGGAAATAAGGAATAAACTATCTGTTTCAGGAAATTCCATGGAACATCTGAACATCTTGCTATTTCAGCACCAGATAGCTACTGAAATTAAAACTCAAAAGCTTGCCTATCAGAGTAAGTAAAAGAACACAGTAGCACAGTTGGGGTAGGAGTCTGGCATCCTTTTGGTGTCTGACAGAGCCTGATGAGCAGAGCTCTAAAAAGTCTAATTATCCCCAACTAAGTTCACTTAGCAGGGTACTGTAGGGAAGTCATCAATCTGCCATTAGAGGCTCCTTTGCAATTCCTGACAAAAGGGTGGGAAAAGACAAGTAAAAAAGTATGTTGAAAGCAGAGCATAGTCTCAAATTGTACAAGAACTTTTTTTGTTGATTCTTGGAACTTTTACTCTCCTCTGCCTTTTTAAATTATGTGTTTCCTTAGTCTTGGTAGAACAGATAGTTCAGAACAATTTGCCCCTAAATCTCCAATTCTGCGCTCTCCATTTTACAGAGCAAAGAATCTGTTTACTTGCACTGATACTGTCTGCTTAGCCAAGAAAACTGTTTAATATTCACAGCTCTTCTGGTTTACACATGTGCATAAGTTTTATATTTGAAAGTGCTCACTGTTGTTGTCAATGCCTTTTAACAAAATTAACTTCTATTTTATTACATACGAAGCTGAGAAAGCATCATACTTAAAAAGAATTAAATGCACAATCTCCTTCTGAGAAGACACATTCTGGCTTCTTTTGTGTCATAAACACGTATACAGTAAATGAAGTTTTGAGCATGATTTCTCCTCTTAACATTCTCTGATGTGGCTCTTTTTAGACACTAACATAAAATGAAAAGCCATGAAAATGGCATTTGTTTCTTCTTGTTCACAAATCAATATGGGCTGTTTCCTAAAAAGGTCTCACAACTTCAACAGTGTTCAAAAATGCTATTACCATTTAAGAAAGGAGAATGGCAACTAAACAGAAGGTCTGCCTGCTTAAACACATATGAAACTCAGTACAACATTGTTTATTTATGTGATGCCCTCAGATTAATTTCTTATCTCAAAATTTGCAGTAAATCGTTATTAGCAGCAAAGGCATTAAGGATTTCTCTTTGTTATTTGTAAAAAGAAAGGAAGAAACAGACGTTTTTACAAGTCTGCTACCTAATGTTAATAAACTAATTGTTGAAGTTTGACAGCAAAATCTGACCTGCAACTTGTAACTCAAAAGCAGATTAGGATTTGTATAATCAGACTGAGTCATATAACTCTTCAGCTGGATCAGAAGTTTAAAAAGGAGCTTAGGGTATGAATTTCTAGGAAAAATACCCGACAAGATCATTCTCAAGAGTGAGAACAGCTGATGGCCTAGGTACAACCACTGGGATTCTCCCAGGAGCAACAATTTTACTGCACTGTGTATGTGAAAGTGAACTATTTCTTCAGTCTTTGGCTGATTATATCCTTTATAAGTGTACTTCTTGCCTCCTTCCCCGACTCTCCATGCAAGCAGAGTCTTGAGACATTTGTGAGAGCAAGCTGCTAGGAAAAAAGGAATATGGAATTTACACCTCAATTTATGGTGGTCAGAGCAACAGAAACATGTCCCACTCTAACAATCTGACAGGTAGAGACCATTCTGCATCACTGGTCAACAGGACATTATGTACCTTGCCCATAGCCTAAAAAGCCATAAAAAAACATACACGATCACTTGATGTTATCAACTGCCCCACTACTGAATGGCTTACATTGAGAGCAGTATTTCACAGGTTGTGGAATGCAGATGGCTATCCAAACTACCAAAGCTGAAAGGGAAGCTCAGCAGGAATTAAAATACATTTTATTTATGAAACCCCTTTCTCATCCTTTCTACTGTCAAATACTCTTTTCTAAGATCTAGGAGTCTCCCTACCATCACAGTGTTCTCTAGGAAGTGATAAATATCTTCCCTAGACTGCTGCCTTCCAAACCTACTCAAAACTAAAGCCTGTGGCCTGCTGTGTGTCTCTGTCCTTTGACAAAACCCAGAAAATGAAAAGCTAAAATGGTTCCCACCAGCACTGTTGACAGCACAAGCCAGTTATAGCCAGTTTAACCATGAATCAGAATCTCTGTCATCAGAAATTAAAAATACTCCAGTCACATAGCCTGATGCTTGACGGTGAAAGAGAAGACCACATACATTTGTCACCAGAATTGCTGTGGAAACCCTTTATCATGCACCAGGCACTGGAAAGTTTCAGGCTGTTACAATGCCACATCCATGGACGCATCACATGAAGGAAAACAAGAATCTCATGAAAGCAAGTATCAATCATTAATACTTTGTCCATTTCTAATGCAGACTTGGACAGCCGCCAACGAGAACGGAGAAGCATCTGTGAGGCTGCTGTATCTCAGAGTCCCACACAGAGAGTGCTCATGCATGCTGACATGAGAGACAAAGTATGTTTTGCTAGAGATAGGCCAGGGAGAGGACCTTGCCCCAGAGAAGGAAACAGCTTGCTGGCTGAGATGAACTCACACCAAATTACAGTCTTTAACAGTTTTACTTCAGCAACATTTTTTAAAGGATTATTTTGTTTTCCTTCACCATAATATTAAAAGCATGGCTTCTAGTATTTACATGAACCTTACCTCTAAACAACAAAACAAGTTTAAAATAGCCAGCCTTCTCTCTTTACCCAGATAGTACATTTCTTACAGATTTAACATCAGACTAGAAGCTAAACTTTTTCTCTGAAAAGCAGGAATACTTCCATTATTTGGAAAAGAGAAAGCATGGGCAGATTTTGGTTGTCTAGATTTACTGGGAGAAGAACCCTTTCTGGTTCAAGCTACGCTAAATACATTTTTATATTGCTGATAAGGAAAAGCAGGTATTTTTTTGGTTCGCCCAAGTCAGAATTTAATTTCAGCTAAAATATTAAATATTTTATTACTTTCTTTTCTACAGAAGAACTCAGCTTACATGGTATTTTAAGTAGCTTTCTTTTTAACAGTAAACCAAAATCATATGAAGGAACTTCATTTTTTAAAAGATTAGGCTAGAAATTATTTAGCATTTTTATTGTGGTCTTTACTTTTCAGAGATAAAATAGAACCACAAGCTTTTTCTGGAAGAAAAAAAAAAAAGTGCCTGTAAGTTATAATGAAACTTTAAGGAAAATGTGAAGCAAAATTATCTTTTGTCATCTATTTTTTAAGAAAATAAGCAGTAAAACAATTACAATGGCAGGAGGTTGTGCCCAGTAATTAGGTGGGCATTAGGTGAATTTAGTGTGTACTTTATAAAATGATAGCAAAAAAGAATAGGGGTTAGTAAAACAGTGAGTTTAGAAATTATTAGAATTTCTCCTTGATTTTAGCATGGACTTGCATGGCTAGGACATCAGGAACTTTCTAAGTGCTTCTCCAATCAGCATAACAACTTTGTTCTTTGAAGTCAGGTAGCCTTTACTTATTAACCAAACTGATCAATAATTTAAATTTTCAATTTCTCATGGATGCAGTTAAGACCAGGAAAATTGCTGACAATCGTAATAGTCTGGAATTTCTGCATTATTTAATGACATGCCAAGGGATTCTGAATTATTTTATCTGTATGTGAACAGATTCTGTTTTCTGTGGATAGCTTTAATTTTTAAAAGTCTTGAGATTTTTCAACCACAGATTCCAATATTTAAAAAATGCCATTTTAATATTTAAAAAATGCTGTCCACCATGTTATCTGGATCTGAGTTTCAGTACATGTAAATGTACAGCCTCCATGTAGTTTCCTGAGACACGCAGATGTCAACCCTGGCTGGAAAGCAGTTCAGCAGCACGGTTATCGGATTCAGTAGCTGCCTACAGTCAGAATCTGGAACTAGGAGGCACGAATGTGTGCAGCTAGTGTCATGTGAGAGATTCCCTAGGTATCCAAGACAGCTGCCTGTGACTGACAGCTACAACCACAGTCCAACACAGATTCCAGCCCCCGTACATAAAACAGCCAGCGGCTAAGGCCGGAGACACTGGATCAATTCACACAGCGACAATGCCTGAATGCAGACAGTGTAACTGAGCCCAAGGAGTTTATCATGAGCTGAACGGGTTTCTAGGTGCACTGAGCATTGACTTAGCCTTCACTGACTGCAAGGAGTGCTGAGACACCTCACAGGTCAACACCTACCCAACACAAGCTAACAGGTTTAGGCGTCTTAATGTAAAGCTGAACACGACTCTGACTGTTTCATGCCCTTATGTCTTCCCCACCAGTGCTCTCAAAAGAATTACTCCTGGACTCAATCAGCCAGTTGAAATGACTGAGTACACACATATCCTCCTGTCACAATAGGAGCATCGTGAGCTGAAAAGGAGGAAAAGGCATTATTAAGAACAATGGTATGTGTTGCTGAGGATGATGCAATGACCCAGAGGGGAGCATTTCCACTGGGAGGAATTACTGAAGTTAACATGTAAGGATTCTCTCTTAAAAAAAATTTGGGGAACATTTTTAGAAGGCTTTTTATTTGTTTTGCATCTCACTTCTCTTACACCCACAATGAGATTTCTCTGCCTTTCTGCCCTTGAAACAGCACTGAACACTGCCATCTCGATGGTGGTTCCTTGCCTACAGCTACCCCAGGGCATTTCATGTAGAGATATGAGCTCCAAAGACCGAGCAGCTGTTTGCAAGCATTAGACAAGAGACACTCTCCAAGCAACTGAAATGTGGGAGGTGGGGGTCCAAACCCAGAAGGAAAGGACACGGGTGGCAGCACAAGTTAACATCATCTAGAGGGCAGCCCACAGGCTCAAGTATCAGCCTCAGGTCCTCAGCAGAGCTTGTTCAGAGCTACAGTGCCACACAGAATTACAGTCTCTCTCTTCATCAACCCCCAGCAGCAGAGAGGCTGAAGATACCTCTCTATGTAGTCCACACATCAAGAGCCTATTGTGAAACGTGAGTGCCATGGGCAGTGGTCATCTCCAGTATCATACAGACTTCTTATGCAATTCTCTTAAATGGAGCCTGGCACTGCAAGGATACTGCACATTCAGGCCAAGTGGTTTGAGGGTTTGTCAGTCAATTTTCAACAGAAAATGACATTTAGAAACTAAAAAAATCTAAAAGAAATGCTTGCTTCTTATAATGAAAATATTGACTTTAAAAAATTGCCAGTCAGTAAGGTGGTAAAGCTTTAACTTTCAATTATGATTCTGAAATATAAAAGGACGTCAGAGAAATCCTGGTTCAGGTAACTAACTTATGCTAAGACAGTTCCACAGACCAAAGCTTACTTCCCACAAAGCATGTGGAGCATACAAAAAGGATGAGTTTCTCAAATGATTTTATTAAGTATGGCATTGGTACTGGCTTTTTAATTTATTTTTTCTTGCTCTTCCATATTTCTATAGCACTCAAATAATTCACATTTAATTTTTGCTATATATAATATTTCCTTGCTGTCGGTCTATTTCTCCGTTAGAACTCAAGTTAGGTCCCTAGATGTCCATGTCTTCAATTACAGCTCACAAGACAAAGTTCCACTATTCTTAAATAAAGCAGAACTAATTCAAAGCAGTGTATCTAATTAATCAAAATAGCTAGCAGTGCAATATTTAAAATAACTGAGGGCTGCCTGGATTATAGCAACATTATTAGCATGTGATTAATAAGCAGTTGAAGTATTACATTTGCTACACATTTGCTAAGTTATTTTATCTTGCTTTAAAGTTTGGTGGCAAAGTTTCAAGCCACAGTTAGGAGATTTTCTCTATTCAGTATTATGTTGTTAACCCCACCATCTGGTCAGACAGCTGAGGGAACTTAACCATATGCGGGGGGCATATTTCTCTCTTGGGAAATACTTTTCTTACAGAATTATGCAATGGTTACCAGTTTCTATCTTATTACAGTAGGATCAAAAAATATGGTAAAATACTTTGTAGACAACCTGAGCTTAGTGGGCTCTGTATTTAACTGTTACTTATGTAAGAAAATAAGATGGCACTTACTTGAGGACCAGGCTGACCCTGAAAAAAGAGAGAAACAAAAGATTACGGAAAGTTATGACAAGGGGGAACTCCTTAAATAGTAGAAAATAGTTGCAGTGCTCTCTAATAAGGAGTTAACAAAATATACAGTGACTGCATTGAAGTCAGCTTTTGGCCTCTTGATATTGAATTGGGGTGTTTTAATTCAAACCAATGAACTTACTTGCAACTGATTCTAGAAATAAATTACAATAACATATCAAAACTACATTTGAGAAACTTCTTATTTTAGATATTCATAAAAATTTGGAAATGATAGGAAGACCTAACTGACAGTTCTCAAGTGAGAAAGAAGCCAGAGATGCTAAGCTGATTCAGAAGCAGGTATTACGGGTTTTTTCTCTTTCATTTCTCTATTATGGCCCATCCCCGTGATTCAAGGAGATGCTAATTATTTACTATTACTGGTTATTGAATGAAGAAAGTCTCAAAACTGGAGGAACACAGTGCTGGACAAACAGTAGTCTTTTTGCCATTGCTACAGGCTCCACAGTTTTAAGCAAGTGTAAACCAGTATTTAAACCAGCAACAGTGAAAGGTTTGAGATGAGCTTTTGTCAGTCAATCCAAGACAGCTGATACATTTCCTCTCTCTTATTTATCAACATCTCATTTAGATCACCCCTGGAGTGGAGAGGCACCCTTTGCACATTGAGGAACTGCATTTCTTCTTGCTGCAAGTGCTTACAGAGAAGAATTCCTATCCTTAATTTCACTAGACCATAAAAGCCAGTGAAAAACATGAATTATTTTAGTGCCCTTAATAGAAATTACTTGCATGAAGCAGAATTATTTTAGCAAACAGTACAGCAGCTAGAAACAACATGACCCAGACAATCAGCTCACACTGTAAGACAGAAAAAATAGTTACATATTTCTCCTTAGAGAAAATTCCTTTAAATGCCTAGGGCTAGCTTAGCTTCTGGTGTTTTATAACAATTAAACAATACTTCATTTAAACTGAAACTACATTTCCTTTTGTTGACAGAAACTGAGCACTGAGACTTCTTTTAAATCTTATAAAATCACTTCAGCTGGAAGGTACATCTACAGAGAGCTGAAACTTTTCTGTCTGAACATCAGGAAACACTTTTTTTACTGTTAACCAAGCACAGGACCATGGGAGATTGTGGAGTTTCCATTCTTGAAGATACCCAAAAACCATCTAGACATGATGCTGGGCAAACTGCTCGAGATAGCTCTACTTGACCCGAGAGGTTACACCAGATGACCCTTCTGACTTCAACCATCCTGTGATTCTGGGTGATTTTAGATGGGGTGAGGGGCAAAAGCATTTGAACTGGGAACCATTACCAACAAGAAAAGCAAATGAAGAAATGCTTCTTATAGTAACTAATAAAACTTTTTGTGCCAACTAAAAATCCCAATGAAATGGTAATTAAATTCACAAAAATGTTTTAAAATGCTTTTTTTAAATATATGAAACAACGTTACACAGAAATACTGGTAAAATACAGAATTATTGTGGCTACCTAATCTTTACATTCAATTCAGCCTAAAGCATTTGTTGTGGATGCTGCAGTCTTCTATTTGTTCCTTAGAACAAAACTGGACCACAGAGGATATAATAAAATAACTTACTGGCTGAGGTTTGTCAGTTCAAATATTAGATAAAACTTTCTGAGTTGGTGAGCTCTGTGAAGTTACACATCACACTGGGTTAATGAATATGATTGAGACTCCTCAGCACTCAGATTTTACCTCAATCTTCCCCTCACAGCAGGTTTTAAGATATTTTATGTTATACCTGATCTTAAAACCATCAGGAATTTCTTAGTGATGCAGTACTGAGCAGCCAGTACAATAAAATTGTTTAAATTATCTAAACTAAGGTCTGCGCCTCCAAACTTTATACATAAAATTCAGAATACATTTGCTCACAATATCTAAAGTTGCAATAGATTTTGACTGAATCATTAAAAGCTGTCTCCAACATATATATGTGTATAAATAGATAGATATATATATATATATATATACATATATATATATATTAAAAGAGCCAAAACTTAAATGAAGGTCTGACATTGCCAAAATGTTTCAACAAAGAGTTGATTTAAAGCAGTAGAAAGCAAATAAACAGAATATATGCATATGTGTTTTAACAATGAGACTTGAAAATTTACTTTTTTCCTTCATTTAAGACATAGAGGCTGCTAAGTGTCCACATGGTGCATGCTACATGTGTGATAGAAGAGACATACACACATAACACAAACATATCCTGAACTGAATATGAGGTGAGGGTTGCAATCATCCTCCCATGAAAGTGTTTCCTGCTCTCAATCTCAACAGCATCATTACTTTGCCTTTCTGGTACTGAGCATTCATAGTTACTCTTCTTTTGTATCTCCACTACAGAAGCTGGAAAATGAATTTTTATAGGACAATGGTTTTTCATGTAGACAGAAAACTCTTTGCGATATAGTGGAATATAATAGTTAATTATTAATTATTATTAATTAAGCATTAATCTTAGTTTATATATGCTGCCAATATTACAATTATCCTGCATTTAGCTACAAATGGAGATGGTGAATACAAAAGTACTCAAAGCAGGATGATTTTAACCCCTTGGCCATTAGCTCCTTCAGCATGGAAGGAAATTTGCGCTAGTGAAGGTAATTATTTTCTAGTTTTTACAATGGTTCCCAATCCTTCAATATTTCTGAGTGATCTTGTCCTTGCCCTACTATCCACTGCAGTTACTGCAGAATTTTCCCTTCTCACAAGTGATGCAGTAAGTGACACTACCGAGAGGGTGCAGCAAGCACTGAATTATGGAACTCATCAGCTCTTCTTACAAAGGTGTGGGTAGAAAAGCATCACAACACTGACATGTTTAATTGCAAAGGGTTATTGTGACACAACAGCAATTCAAAGTGTGAGACACAAAAAGGGGCTGTTAATTTTGTCTTCTCTCATTTTTGTGTGTCGTGAAAGGGTCAGGAATAAAGCTCCTTGAGTTACTTTGGTGTTCATTAAAAAAACCCTCTAACATGAATTCAATCTGATACTGTAACTCATTGGAGCAAGCTCAATCTCAATTTATCTGCTTGTGTCCCCAAAATGGCCTCAGGACTGGTGAAATCAGTCTGGTTCATTGCTGCACAAATTGCCCCCAGTTCATGTTACTTGTGGATTAAAATGTTTTAGCTGTAAGTCTTTCTCTAAATTTTAGATAACCAACCGCTCAAGACTGAAAAGTCAGCTTTACTCTGATTTTTATCTCATGAACATCTCTTTATTCAAATCTGTTACATACTCTAACATTGATTCATTGATTCTAGCTACCAACTAACTGCTGTCTTTGCATGTATTTAGGGACCAGTCCCAACACCACTGACTGGTTTGATGCATTTTGGTGGCTGCTCCTTTGAACCCCAGATTATTGCTCATGTACTTGATTATACCAACTGAATGCTGCTTTTTATTATTTTTTTAAACCTAAATTACTACAGTGGGTATAGCTGCATAGTATGTCATGGTTTCAGTAAAATCTCCAGAACAATTTTCCCTTCTATATCCCTATTTACTACCTTAATACGCTATTTTGAGGCAAACAAAGGGATTTAGCAACCTATTCTAATTGCCATGATGGAAGGTCTTCTACTCTTGTCAGTTCATCTCTTCTCAGCAATTGAACCTAATATCAGCTGCTGATAGATAAATGATATTTAAACAAAAATAAAATGTCCATGGTGTAACTAAAGCCAACAGGTAAATTAACAATCCCCTAAAAGAGATTAAGGAAAAAGCTTATTGACTGCATGTTGCAAACTTTAGAGACAAGTTACTTAACAGCAGAAGAAACCTCAAGGAGCACAGGAAAGAAAGAGAAGAAAATGAAAGCTGACACTGCAAGTCAACAAGTTGAGCTTGCAGAGGAAATGGGGCTTGTAGTAAGTAAATGGATAGAAAAGAAAATAGGTATCCAGGGTATCAGTGTAAAGGGGTGCCCTGGGAAGGGAGAAAAGAGAGGGAGCAAAAGGAATAGCAGGAGAAGGTGCCAAACCTGGATTTTCACACTTTCACCATGGTGTTAATCTCTAAAGAGCTGGGAACATAAACTTCCAGGCTCATACATCCAAACATAAAGCTATACAAATACACACACAAGTACAAATGCATTAACAAATGTGTTGTATAAAATTAAATACTATTTCTAACTTGATTCAAGCAGCATATCCCTAACAAGTATCTGGAACATCATACAGATGCATTTATTATGGGACATGAGGCTGTTCAGATTTAAATCAGCCAACAAAATCCAGGCACAGAAATTAAAACACAAGAATTAAGAATTTGTGAAAGAAGGAAGAGTCACAGAAATGTAGTCAGAAGCGATATCCTGGTGTTTGAAAGGCACCACCAAACTACCCTGGGACAGAGCACCAACATCTGCCATCCAGTCTAATTCAGACAGAAAATGTTAAGTGAACAGGAGGAGCAGAGCTGACCTCCATTTCCTTGCATAGGCACAAAAGACTGAAGCAGCTTTTCAGTAACCTGTTAAAAATCCATGCTACTGAAGTTGAACTAAGTTATGCTGAAGGAAGCCAGTATTTGACTAATACACATTTCAGCATAAGCAATTTTAAAAAGCAAAGAGGGGAATATGTGAAAGACCTAAATTACACTGGTTTTGAACAAATCACCTACCAGCTTTCCATCCATACCAATCGGACCCTGGGATAACCAAAAGTCAAAACAAAATGGAACAGTTAAATCAGAGGAACACTGCAGATGAGGGGAAAAAAACAGACTTGGGGAATACTGTGGATTTTAGAAGATGAGTAACTCTATGTCAGCAGCTAATTGCAATACATTTTGAGAATGAAGACACAGAAAAGAGACAACAAAAGAAGCAGACCTAAGATAGAATTAATAAAAACAGCATGGTGGGGAAGAATAGCCAGACAATAGCGGTGTTTAACAAAAGACAGGTTCAACATGCAATGAAGGAATTGCTAGTCTGGCAAATCACAGTGGTCCAACATAACCAAACATATGAAATAATGCATCTTGCTCGTGTATTTTTCTTTAAATAATAGAAAATAGCTACTTGCTTAGCCTATTCATATGGTTTCAACATGAAATTGCACAATTAATCTGTATTTAAATTAATGTTATAGAAACGATTGTTAATAAGAAACTTTAGCTCACACCATTTACAGGGGCACTAGAGATTTCCACCTAGATCTTGTCTGAGAAGTCTTGTACCTTACCCCACTTTCTCTTTTTTCCCTTGGGAAACATGGAATTTTCCTCACTAGTACTTCGCAAGTTACTTATTTTCATAAGAATCCAGAAGCTGGTTGCTGTTACACGAATGCAAATTATACAAAGGATTTAAAGTGGATGTGTAATGCTGTAACTGAGTAATTGGTCTTGTATCAACTGCCTGTTTAGGTGATCAGAAGAGAGAGAAGAGGGCTAAAGAAAGCTGGATTAATTTTAAATGTGATGTTTATTTGCTATGTCTTCTGAAAAAGAGCAGTCAGGTTAATTTTCACTGGCAATAGAATAAGAGCAGGCAGAGTAGGTTTTTCCTGCCATTAAATTAATGTTTTAGGCTGAAATCGTGAGCTCTCAGGTATTTACCCTATGCAAATGGGACACTACTTTGTGTCTGAAGAGAAGCTTTCTCTTAAATGCATCCAGACTTTCCCCCTGGAGCTTCATGGGCACCCTCCTCTCCAGTCTGCCCCTCCTAAGCATAGAGCCCCTTAGGGCTGACTGCTCACGCTGCTAGATTTGGATCACTGCTGCTGAGAAGAGAGCACATAGCCTATTTGCTGGTTTTATCTTGATCTATTTTATCCTTGCTGCACTTAGCCTCCTTCCTAAGCACTACTTTGGCTTGTGAGCTAACAATCAGTGTAAAAGTTCAGTCTAAATCAGGTCTGCATCCAGGAGTGTATATTCACACCTTCTGCACTGTGACCAATATGTACTACATATAGGTAGATATATATTGAGCTAGTTCAACAAGCAATCAAGAAAAACAATAAGCACTATGAAAAACTGCTGCCATATCATCTACTGAGTTCCCTCAGTTTCAGTCTTCTCCCACCCTAGATCCTGGACTACACCAGAAATTCCAGACATACTTAACACGAACAGGGACATCAGTTGGATGCACACATTGTCAAACTCATTATTTTTGGTACAGTATTGGCTTTGTAAGAAGCCTGTGCACTAACCTACTTGTCAGATCCAATAACAAGTTACTGTGTCTGGGAAGCCCTGTGGGAATAAAACGCCTTACCTCATTCTCCCGCCAGCCCTTGCTGTGGTTTCCTGTCACATCATGAGTGGATGACATGCTGAGAGTGTAAAACGGGTCATCAGTGTCCTGGCTGTCTGCATGACCACTACCTTATTTATGTGGTGACATCCTAGGGAAGTTTGGGACTGCTGGGATGACCTACACTACCTTTCAGATGTTATCTCTGAACAGTCCTTCCCTGGTAGCAAGGAAAAAAAAAAGCAACACTGTCCAATGCATTAAAATGGTAGAACCTTTATTACTGTGTTTCCTCTGTAACTCTTGATTCCACACATGCAGCACACATAAAACACTAATTTTCTCATCATTATTTAGCAATTTTCTAAATATGTTTCTATACACCCCAAAAATTAAGGCACTTCCAAGTTACTAGTTATCCCAGATGTTTTCAAGCTCTGGGTACTACAGGATATTTACCTATGAATATCTACACACACAGCCTGCTGCAGGTACAGAAATGAAGGCTGAGCTGAACTCTGGCTATGAATAACTTTACTTCTCGAAAACAAGCTAGAGATATTTCCAGTCAAGCCACTCAACAGTGAGGTCGTGGTAAGTATATAAAGTTCCCCACAGGGCTTTGTGGGACAGCAGATAAGTTTAAATGTTAGGCTCGCTGCAAGCTTAGCCCAAAAGATTTAACTGTTCTTATTATAAATGACTACAGAAAATGGTTATGCAAGTATTTGTAGAAGGAAGATTATGGGGTTAAACTGACTTACAGGGACCATTCAACAGCTCTTGCACCTCTATCAGTGCTTGTACTGTGAATATAAGTACTGTTTTTAGGGAATGTTTCTTTATCATAGGAAAAAAATACTATTTGTGCTCCTTTACAATGACAGGTGTTTCACAACTACTGTTGGATTTTTGCCTGCTCTTTATCCCTGCTACATAGCTCCTGTACTTGAATTAAAGGACTGTATGTAGCATCTCAAAGAGTCTCTGAAAGAAGATTCAGAAATTCCCAGCAGACTGTAGAGAAGCATCTGCTTCTCTACAGGAATGGAAAATAATAGGAATTTCTCCCATGACTCCATTTGTATCAGGGCTATTTGGTCTGACATGTCAAAATGTCTTCTGGGATTTGCTTTGTAGAATACAGGAAGAAAGCAAAATTGTCTTGAGACATACTGCCTTCCAGGAGAAAAAAATACTGTGAAACAGAATACTATTCTTTCATTATAAAAATACTGACTCTTTAACAGCCCAACATGGCAATTTCCTCCTTTTCTCAATTACTTCTTTCTAGTGTTACAAAGAGAGAAAAAGCACTTTTTAAAAAAAAGAAAATATTAGAATTGCCACAACAAATACAGGCTGGATGAGAAAGATGAGCTGAAATAGTACATGATGTTGCTTCCGGATGCACTGAGAAATTTATTTATTGAAATTCATTTATTTATTTATTGAAATTCATCACAAGATTGCACTGAAATTCCAATTTTCTTGAGATAAGGACAGTTTAATTTTTTCATTCATTTTTAGAGAAAGAATTCAAGCCATAGTCTGTCTTTGACTTAAACCTGAATGACTTTTGAGCCATGCTATGTAGACCAAACTACTTTCTGCTCTGTTCTGTAAAATAACTGCCACTACAGATTAGCAAGTAATTTTTGACAAGAAGTACCAAATGCATGGTCTTCCCTAACACAATCCCTGCAGAACAATTTAGAAGACTAGACAAGACAATGAATCATGAAGAAGAACTGAATGAGTAGGTTTAGACAACACACGAACACTAAGTATTTTTTCACTTACTGCAGACAGTACAGATGGTACTGGAAGGGTTTCTTCTGGACTCTGTGTTTCCCCTCTAGGTTTCCACTACCACTTTTAAATGTATGCTATGGCTGGATGCAGCAGGTTTCACTGGAAAAGAGCTGAATTTCACTTCAGTAGCTCGTGTGGGGCTGTGCTTTGTGTTTCTGCTGAAAACAGTGTTGATAGTGCTGAGATGTTTCAGTGACTGCTGAGCAGTGCTTATGCAGCATCAAGGATTTTTCAGCCTCTTGGCTCACCCCAAGAGGGAGGGGATGGGGGGTGCACAAGGAGCTAGGAGGGGACACAGCTGGGACAGCTGATCCCAACTGATCCGAGGGATATTCCACACCACAGTGCATCATGCTCAGCATATTAAGCTGGAGGAAGAAAAAGGAAGCAAGCTTACACTCAGAGTGATGGCCTTTATCTTCCCAGATAACCACTAGGTGTGATGGAGCTGTGCTCTCCTGGAGATGGCAGAATGCCTGCCTGCCCATGGCAACCAGCCAGTTAATTCCTTGTTTTGCTTGGCTTGAGTGAACACCTCTTGCTTTAACTATTAAACTGTCCTTACCTCAACCTATGGGTTTCCTCACTTTTAGACTTCCAAATCTCTTCCCCATCCCACCAGGGGAGTTTGAGTGAGAAGCTGTGTGGGTGCTGAGTTGCCAGCTGGGTTTAAGCCATGACGCTATTTACTTACATTATTACATACACCTTTTTTTTTTTTATTTTTCCAGAATCCTCTAAAGTTGTTTGTACAGTAGATTTTTTTCCCCCAAATAGTACCTAACTATTTACTTAGCAAATAACCTGTCTAATAACACTATTATGGACAGAGACAACACATGAGAGGTAGGAGAGTATGAGTGGCAGTCAGGTTTTGCACAAGGTAGCTACCACTCATCAGGAATACTTAAAATAGGATGTCTCTCAAAGAAAAATTTTTTTTTTAAGCAGATTTTCAGTGCTTCACAAAATCATTTGTTTTCTATTTAAGCAATATCTTTCTTCTTTTTTGCTACTCTGTAGGTAAATATTTAAAGGATTTTAGGGGTTTTTGTTAGAAAGTGATTACATTAGCAAGGGCATCAGAAACCTCTGGAGAGTTCCTGACAAATAGATGGTAAATGTTATTACTTAAGGCAGCTTTAATGTGATAATTTCCTCAGAAATTTCTCACTGAAAAGGTAAGAAAATATATATGTTGAAGTTTACTGTGTACAAAGAAAAAGAAGGTATGGATTATCTTCTTACTCTAAATTTCTCCACTCATACTTCAGCGATCTTTTTCAATTAAGGAATACTCATCAGAACACTGAGTTGTGAACCACAACAAATAATAAACAGGAAAAAGATATGATTCCCTCTTTATAAGCTAAAAAAACACACCCTACATAAAGAAAGTGGGTTTTTTTGTTTGATTTTTTTTCTCTATTTTGGTTTGTTTTTTTCAGAAATCAGAAACTCTTATCCTGACAAAATTATAAGACTATTTTTTTTTCCACACTTATAACAATCTACTATAAATTTGATTGTTAGATTATTACTTGCAGGTAATAATGTGAAAATCTCTCATGTTAATACACACACAACTGGAGATTCAGGAGAAAGCACAAATCAGCTTCACAGCAGCTTTATGAGCTGCATGCCAGTTACCATGTCAGACTGAGCTTAAAAATACCTATGTGGAGGGGGAAAAAAAATCTGTTTCAAGCTGCAGGTAGGTACATCATCCCCACTAAATTCTGGTGAGGTGAAAGATGACACATCACATTTTCAAAACACCTATTTCAGTTTTAGATTGAGAAAAGTGAAAAACCCACCACTGTCAGGTTTCCTCATCATGATAGTATTAAAATGATTCATTTCTTTCTTTTTTTAAATGATGTATTTCTTTCTTTTTCTCCCCTTTGTTAAATTACAGGTTGATCAAGGCTGACTTTATTAGATTTAATATAGTATTCCTAGGAAAGATATATAATTCCTAGCAAGTCTGATGAAATTTCTTTTTAGTGAAGTTTTGCTTTAGAGATTATGTGAACAATAAGCACAGTTAAAATCATCAACAAACTAAATCTCTTCTGCTTCTTTTTCAATGACTGGAAATGATTACTGTTAAGATCAGGGGGAGACAACAGCCCAGGTACAGAAGTCACTTGCTCCATGTCTGGGGGAAGAAAAGTGCACTAAATCAACCTGCAGCAAGTCTCTCTGGCCAACAGTCAAGATATTACTGAAAAAAATCCACAACCAAACCAAAAACAAATAATCCAGATTGTTTGGGGAGAAAAAAAATTGCTGTAAAAAGAACTAGACTAGAAGAGTACAAGAAAGATGAGCTGAGCCTCTCTAAAACCCCTTTACTGCAAAAAGCAAAATTACTGACAATGACAAATGAAACACTAGAAGGCTCTTTGAAAAAAGCCCATTTCAGAGTTTCCTGAATTCTTCCCTCAAGCAGTTTGTATCAGTTACTACCTGAGACATAAACTTCAGCTAGATGGACCATCACCTGGAGATTGCTAAGTATAACTGTGTTCTGAGGTAGAGATGTACAGCTTTAAATAAAGTGGGTTTCTTCAAAAACAAAATTGACAGTGCTGTTATGCTGCCTAATTTTCTTGACCACAAACTTATATATCCCATCTTAACTACTAGAGACTTGATCACATTCAGCCTTCAAAAACATCTTGTTTTGCCTAGATTCATTCAAAACACTGGTTCTGAAATATGTATCATTCATAAAATCATTCAAAATAAATCATTCAAAATCTGAACTACAATCCCTCCCAAAAACACCTCACTGATTTCATTCTCATGGAAGGGCTTTCTTAATTCCTTGACAGAATTGTCCTGTAATCCCAGCCATCTCTCACTTGTTTGCAAGCCATTTATCAACTCTCTCATAAAGTAATTCCTACATGATCACCTTTATCAAACCAACAAGTTTCTCAAAGCATATTATGGAAGCACAGGAAAGTCCAGGAAGCCAGGTCCTGATAAAACCTGGAGAGTGCTGAATTTCAGCACCATGTTTAACACTCCACCAGCCAGAAAAGTTACACCATGCCTAAACTAGATTCTAAATATTGAGACTTCAGTTCCTGAACAAAATCAGAAGTTATTCATATTTATATTTTAATCCACCTGTCAAGTGCTGTCAATGCCATAAGTGCAGAGAAATATGCAGCATGCACATGTAAAGCAATAAGCCAGTGTTAATCATTATCTGTTGAGGAAAAGTGGCAGTCGTCTAACACATTTTGCTGATCTTGTGATAGAAAATGTCTGCTTTTTTCTATATATATTAGTTACTTTAAATCTAAAGAAACAAATGGACGTGACCTGAAGCTATGAATGTCATGAAGTGGCTCTAGTGTCCATACCAACCTAAATAAGACAATGAAATTTTTCAATGATGGAGTAATACGGAAGATGACAAACAGTTTTAAATATTCCAAAGTAAACTAGAAGTGCCAGGTACCATTTTCAAAACTTTTTCTTGGAGCAACATAACTCTACATATGAAGACTCCTAGCTGAGAGCCCTACTTGCAGTCTGAATACTCTTACTAGCTCATTTGCAATTATAAGATGGACTGGTTATGTCTAGAAGTAAGCAATTTAAGGAAGAAAAAAGTGTTCCGAGTTTGGCTATTCAGGGAGTGGCTGAACTACAAAAAAGCTCTGCATATGGTAACAATAAGGGAGTACAAAGAGTTCTGTACAAGAAAAATTACGGTCACAGCTTTACAAAAGCATGTTTCACAGCTGAAAAACAATTGCCAAGATACTTTTTTATTTTTATAATTTATGCAGGAGATCTGAAAGGCAGTTTCTTGTGGTGCAGATGCATTTTTTGAGTATCTCAGCACTAAGGCAGCTCTTGCTGCAGAAATGTATATAAAAGAACCATGAGGAAGAGCTGGACAGATCCAAGTTGGAAGGAATTTTCTCTTCTCAAAAACTGTGGGTGGACATGCTTCTGTTTATCATGGACAACTCTGCAGATATAGCAAATATATATATTTAAAAAAGAGCTCTGCATGACTGTGAATCCCAAACTGTGGAATACCTCTGTTGCCTTCATACATCAGACTAGCAAGAAGATTATTTCCAGTTTTCCTCCTGTAGCCTATTCCTCTCACCAGCATCTACTACACTTGTACAGTCATATCTGTATGACAAATTACTGCAGAGGGAAACTATTGTTGACCCCAGAAAGAGTAAGAGCAACAGAGTTCAAGTTATGGTAAAGAATGGAGCCAAAATGCTTCACCCATCCATTCCATCATTGCAACAGTCTGGTGAAGTTTTGCAGAACTATGTGTTTCTGTAAAAATGCTCAGTTATGCTACTGAATTCCAGCATAGCTTAACAAGTACTTGAACATGGAAAACATTCACACAGACTAGAGAGAAAACTCCTACATTCTACCTGAAACTTCTCTTTTCACCCGAAGAAATTGAAACTCCTGTACCTGTAAATAGAAAGCACATGGCTAATTCATCAATGCCAAAATTACTGGGTGATTATATTTGATGTGGTTGATGCCATGTTGATGGGGAAACATTAAACTGGGGAAAATGTCACTTCTCAAAAATTAGCTGGCTAGCATTCAGTAGGAGATAGATTGTTGTAACAGCTGTGGCATGATGACTTTGATGAATTAGATTTTCCCTCTTCTGGAATAATTCTGAAGAATGTGTCTCCTCACACCACCATGGAAGCGAATCCTTTTGCTCACTGAGACCCTGTTAAAAAACAATCTTATTACCTGTGTTTTGATGGTTTTACAGAATGGGGAAAAAAAATCCATTTAACTTCTTTCGGTCAACCAGTTTTTTGGCTCCTATAAATCTTTTTAGGGGGAGTAAGCTCTATTAAAAAAAAAAAAATATATAGTGGGTACATAACAGAGTATCATATGGATGTAACCTTCAGAGACCAATTTTTTCACCTTGCCTCAGTGGAAACATCAGCTTTTGAAGATTGACAAACTCAGGAGCCGGAACATAAAAACAATTTTTGCTCCATTAGGATAAAAGAATCCTACCATCATGCTTCTTTTATCTGCCTATAGAGGCAAATATTCTGAATGAGTCTCCAGGGAATTAAGAAAAAATACAGCTGCCAGACAGATACATCTCATCTGAGTTGCAATGAAGAACATCAACCGGAGTGAATACATCTCCAGAAAAGAGAACAGTTACAACAAAGTGTTTAAAAGAGAACAAAACTAGGACCCAAGGTACTGAAGGAAGCATATATGAATAAACACACCAAAGATAAAACCCCAATCTCTTTCAACTATCATGAGAATGAAGAAAGCTTTGTTTGAAAAATTTCAGGAAAAGGGAAAAAAGCATGTGAAAATACTCTACATTAAAATTTAAGCTGCAAAACAGGTGCCTTCAGCTATGGGCTGCCATATGTGGTCAAATGCTGGAACATAAAATTCTGTACATGCAAGTCCATTCAGATGCTTCTGCCATGTACCTATGAGATTTAAAAGCCACAAATATGCATGCAGCTAATGTAAAGACACTCCAGTTGTTCTAAACACATTATAGCCTAAATCACTTGTTAATGGTGGGTGCTGTATACAACTATGCCACCTCCAAAATTACTTGGAATCAGTAAATTCTCAAAAAGCATAAAGCATCATGGAAAAAAAATCATAGGAAGTACACTTACAAAGATTATTTCAATCACAGAAATAAAGCAGAATTCAGGGATGCAAGACAACTTTTTTCACTCTTTCTTCCTGAAACAACTCCCTATATATTTTTTAATGATGCACCACCTGTTCTATTTCCCCAATTTAACTAGGAAAGAGGGATATGGATATGAAAAGAATTTGTATTTCATGAAAAGATTATGTCTGGTTCTTGAAAAAAAGATACTCCACACAAATCACCATCAGTTTCCATAAGGAACTTCTATTACTGTGACTTGGAAAACAGAATCATTAAGCCTGTGAAGTGCCCAGACAGGCATACAGCAGCTTTATTTCCAAGTCTGAGCTGTTATTAGATATATTAACTGGGGAGCTGCGTAGTACTTCACTTACCAACTCAATACCCTGTGCCATCAATCTAAGACCTCAGCCCTAATGGCCTGTCACACAAAACTGGACTACTTTGATTCTAAATTCCCTTTAACCTCCAGGTACAGCCTCATTGCACAAAGAGAAATCTTCCTTCCTTCCTTGACAACTGCTGCACAGAAACAAGCAAATTCAATCAACAAACACCTAACCAAGGAAGCAAAAGTTACTGATATCTGACCTTCAACAGAACATGGGCTACACCACAGCCAAGAAAACTTGAAAATCCAAATATGTTATACCTGTGCCTTTCTGAGCCATACTCCAGCAAACCATGCACTCCTCTCGGCCATCTCCCAGTTTCAGTCAAATTAGGCAAGTTAAACTGAAGTCCACCAGAGTTGAACAGGTGAATCCAAAGGCAGAATATAGTTCAACACAACAACTTAAAATCTCCAAGCATTTACCAAACTCATTATTAGTTCATTTAATCTCAAACTCTCTAGACTACTCTTTTATGTTTTGTGGATCCACACATGAATACCTTCAAATAAAAAACATTCATAACTTTCTTCTGACGTAACTAATTTTCAAGATTATGAAAGGATTTTTGCAGAAGCTGGTGACAGCATAAAAAAAAAAAAAAAAAAAAAAAAAAGTGATTCTGATTCTTTGCATTCCCATCTAAGGAGAAAAAAATTTGGATGTGATGGCAATACCAGATTGCACTTAACATACCCTAAGGGCAGAGACCCAGTATTCAGAGTGGATTAGAAAAAAATCAGGATAATTGATCCACACAGCTGGAAGTGGAAATGTTGAGGTAATTTTCTCTTTGGAGACTGGCTAATCAGTCAGAGTACCTGAATGAAAACCACAGGCCTGACTTGTGTCTTTTTCCTATTAAACCAAAGGAAGCTGCAGTTGCACTTTCTCAATGACTAGGAACACCAATACACCATGTATAACAGAAGTTACTGATAGTAACATACTGCTGTATCCTACTCTTGGTTCTTTTGGAGTGCCTTCTTTCAGTGCTCTCTCTCACCAATGGAAAACTATTGTTAATTATGTTAATTATTGTTAATACTACCCTGTGAAACTAACTGCAAGTGGCAAACTAAGATTACTCCTATTGCTGGAATCCACAACCTCAGTATACATATTTAATACTACTGAACTAAAATATGAAATTGAATGTAAGCTTAGGTCCAGTATAGTGATACAACTCCTGTTTCACAAAAATCTATGTACTGAGAAGTAGAAGAATCTACCTTAAAGCTTGGCTTATCTTACTTGCAATTGATCTATAAAATGAAGAACTGTTACAGATAAATACTGCAACTTCTGAAAATTTCCAAATTTTTCCTATGTTTATTCACTTGCTGGAATTTTATCCAACAGCAATTCCTTTTCATTGAATATCATAATGCAGAAAGAAATTGATTTCTACATAAAACTCATGAGTGGTTATGCACACAATAGTTTTTCATGAGTCAAAGCAGCAAAGAGTTCAATTCCTCTCATTTACACTGGAAGTAGCCACCCTGAAAATGTACAAAATAATCCAAAAAGAATTTTTAACTCAGCAGTTCTGTTAGACTATCAGTACTTTGCAGATCTCAATACTAGCAAAAATAATAAATGTTAACTGCTTTACCTAAAGCCAAACTGGGCAGGCATGGAGAGGGAACCAACAAAATAAAAACAACAAAACAAAAATCTCAAAACAGTTTTCTGAGGGTGATTTATGATCTGTATCCTACAGAATCATGGAAAAATATTCCAGCTGACATTCCACACTACTTGTATACATCTTTCCTTCCAGCGAACTATTATTGCTTTCTGAAATGTCTTTAGCTAATCTTGATTTCAATATGCACAGCTAGAAAGGTGAAGGAATGAAAGTCAGAACAGTCTAAGACACAGCCTAGAATTTTCCCTGTGCTTCAAGAGGCAAAGTTACACACTAAATGTGCCCACCTCAAGATCCCCATAATGGAGAAAAAGTACTTAAAAGCTTTGATCTACCAGCTAACTCCTGGACTTGAGACAGGAATCCAAAGCCACAGAGTTAAGAACCCTATTAAACTTGACAAACACTAGGCAAATAACTTTTGTGTGATAACTGAATGATGCTAACCAGTGTGGGGCCCAGTACAGGTATATCAGAGAATGATCTGATTCCCAGCAGGGAAGTAGTTCCTCACTCAAATTTGTATAGAGGAGCCAGTTCAGGTGACTGCCTGCTCCAGATGTTCCTCTCCTCAAATCGCCTCTCTCCTAAATGGAATCTGAACACTGACTGCAGGGAGAAGCAGAAACAATTCAGGGAAACACTTCCCCCTGCAATTTCTGGAAATCACAGAATCCAACCACCTAGTCTAGTAATTCAGGAACAAGTTTCTACAATGAAATTTTACACCCCTTGACCTCAGCCAGGATTAACAATGCACTTAAACTCCCACATAGGATTAGTCATCTGGGAGCTGTGTGGGTAACACAGTTTTACACATCATTCAGAGTATCGTAAATCAAAATTAAAATCCAGCATGAAAGAAAATCTCAGAATCATCTGCGTAAACTCCCCCCTGCCAGGTAAGGAACTGATGACTTAAGAATTCTTAGAGGGTAGCTTAGGATTTTCCTTCTCATTTGTGACAGACATAACCTGAATCATAGCATCATTTAGGTTGGAAAAGACCTTTAAGACTGTCAAACCCAACCATTAAGTAATTAAATACAGGATTTATACTGTAATTGATTTAACCTTGTCTTTGAATTTCTAAGCTTCTTGTGAGAAAGTGACGGTTCAGACAAATTCCAAGAGGCATTTTTAACCACCACTGGTTAATCACTCTACATCCACATCAAACTGTCAAACACAAGTAGAAAAATGAGACATAGAATTAAAAATCTTTTGGAACATAAAATTTTGCTCCAAGGTAGTTTATTTCATAAATAAAGCTTGTTCTGTTACACCAGAGATCTACATCATGTACTGGGAGGAAATGACTGGAAAATTTCAAGTGGCAGGCCTGACAAAAAGCAAGTATGAATGATCTTAGGTACAGTTCAAGCATTAATTAAGCCTAGCAAAGCATAAATGTGAAGATGCTAACCACAGCCTTCTGCATGGCACCTGCTAAGCTGCCAAGCTGAACTCAGTGGAGTAGCCCAGAGAGACCAGAAATGTATGTATGCTGTCAAAAAAAATGACAAACAGCTTAATTCCCTTCTCTATCTACACATGCTTTATTATGAAAGAGAGGAGGGCAATTTCTAGGTCTGCAGAGGAAAGTACTGAAAAAAATACATTTAATTCTTAAATTACGCTTACCCCCCATCTATCTACCATCAGTTATAAATCTTTATTTATCTGATATGGGTTTGTGTCATTTTGAATTGACGTCAGCTGTGAATCAAAACTGTACTGACTCACACTAGCCTTCAGTATCCTAGCATTTTGTGCTCAGTTTTTAATCACACACTGACATCTAAAAGTCCCATGCAGAGATGTGGATTTTTTAATACCAGAGTCGTGCATCCAAGATGGAAATTGCTAGTTCAAAGAGGGTCTTGGTGGATCCAGCATATGGCAACAATTGTCTGTATTACTAATCATTCACTGAAGTTATTTATTATAATGTTATTTTATTTTTCTACATCTTTATTTGCAATGCTATGTATAAAATGGACCCCAATAATTTAGAAAGTTTAATGCATTAGGGTTAATTAGATTAACTCACTGCAGCACAAATAATTTTCTTAAATCACTATGTGGACTTTCTCCTGTAGCTTATTGATGGCAATTTATTTTCATAATTTTCAGTGAAGAAATGGGTAGAGATATCTTTTTATATTGCTGCCTTTTGCATATGAGGCAGTTGTTCCTTCACCAGCATAGTCACAGAAAAGGAATAGCTTGGGGGTCTCTGAGTTTCCTCCAGGGAGTTGCAGAAATAAACACTGCCTGCTCTTATTCATGCAGTCAGCATTAGACAAATGTAATGAATGAGAGGATTCAGCCCATAGTTCACTCAAAATGGCAACTGCCTTGTAAGTGGCTAATAAATGTGTTCTGATATGTAGCTTTGTTCCTGTGACACAGAATTAACAGAAACTGTAATTTTAAGAGGTCTCAAAAAATTTCTGTTAGAATGATATTTTATAATTATCTTCAATCACTGTGAAAATATTGGCATACAAAAAAATTGAAGTCACGAATTGCAATAATTATTTATAGAACCAAAGGTCATAAAAACCCATTATTGGGTACGGGTGTGACTGACATTATTACAAAGGCCACAGTTAGTATTTAGCCACACAAATCCAGAGATCTTCCCACAATTTGTAGGAAGAACTGGAAGTTTATTTGCTGAATACTATCAGTATGTCCTCAGCCACAGCATGTTTACAAGAATTACCACATTTTTACAACCTTCCTCTGGTTCTCATGGTGCAGAAATATTACAAAGTTAACCTGCATGGCAGCAAGTTTATCACAGCACTTGTTTAACCTGAAGCATCTATTTGGGAACAGTGCTGAGTTTGTTGAGGATACTGTTATTGTACCTGGTTCTAAACAAAGAAATCTGTAAACCCAGGTATATTTTAGGAGGGACAGTTGACCACTTGCATCTCTTTCCACTCCCTGAGAACAAGCAAGGAGTCTGAGGCAAAGGAACCAACTGAAAACCTCGTGTTTCCTAAGCCAATCACTTGTTGTGACTGAATACAAGGATAGAGCATATAAATTCAGAAAACACATATTAAAATCACAGTACAAAGAAGCTGTTGAGACTCCACATGTTTTGAATTTTCTGATCATTTGAAAGGAAAAAAAAAAAAATTAAAACCTGAAATAGTTACCAGTGTTTCACTACCAAACATGAAATTTAGTGCAAAAATTTTGCTGCCATATGCCTGAGAGTTACTCAGGGCAAATGCCAAAAATAAAAGGTGGTCTGTGAAGACACCTGTTGAGAAAGAAAAAATTTGCTGTAGAGTGGGAAATTTCTATAGGGTCACCAAGCCAAATCCTCAGGATAAGGTCAAGAATTGAGATTACTGCTGCTTGAGCTTAGACATTTATATTTTTTATCATTCTGAAAAAGAGGAGATCTGACCAGCTACTAGAAATACAAGAACTGTTGCAAAAATGCTTAACATTGCAAGAGGCTGTCTTTAATCACAGATGAAAAATGCACAATCTTTGCTCATTTCTTCTCTTTTGATTATTCCAATTCTATTTGTTTTACAGCAACCGAGTTTTCCTTGTACCTGAGACTGAAAAACTTGCACTTGGAGGTTAATTTTATGTATATCCCGAGACATTGCTACTTATTACAGATTTGCCTAGGCAGCCCCAGTCTCTAACTGGAGACACAGATGAAAACAAAATGAAGCACCATCAAAGACAAAGCAACTCAGCAGGATAAAAAATGCCTTTTACCAATTTCTCACAAGGGTGGTTTTCATTTTCATCCCCACCAGGCCTATTTTTTCCAACTCAAAAGCCCTTCACTGTTCTATGTGGACTTCTCTTTGCCTTTTGTGATACAGGAACAGAAAATTAGGTGAGGAAAAATTAAGAGACTTGTAACAGCAACCTGAAATTCCTTACAGATTAAGATAAGAGCTTTTCTCATGGTATATTGGGAAAAATTTTTACGGGTGCAAAAAATCCGAAGTGTGATGACAAAGACATTTTGTAATCTAGAAGGAATTATATCAGGCTAAAGAATAATTGAAATTTTCTATGTGCACTTCTAAACTTTGCCCCTTTGTAATCCTGAGGCAAGTCTGTTGAGAGCTAGGAAAATTTTAAATTACTTGACAGGTAAAATTTCAAAGATCTACATTTCAGGTTTTATCAAGTAATGATATTTGACATTTACAGAAGAATAATCTCCAATTTAGACTTTTTTTTTATTTATTTAAGGGAGGAATCTCTCTGTATTTCTTGAAGATGAAACAAGGATGCTAGAAGAAATGGGATTGAATACAAAGCACATGGTCACCTGGAACAGCCATGACCCTCCACGGCTCCTGAAAGTCTTGTAAATGCATAAAGTGCTCTGCAGACTGACTGTCAGGGAGAGATGAAGGAGAAATTTATCCACTTCTCTTTTTATGAAGAAATGCTCTGTGGGCATCTCCATATTCTGAAACTTAATTCTGAAGAAGTGAAGTTTTATCACCACACATGTGGCAACTTCCAGGATGGTTTTACTTGGATGTTGGGCTTGATCTGTGCCCCAGCTTGGGAAAAGTGGTAGGAAAAAAATTTGCTTCAATTTTTCAATGGAAAATAGTAAAAAGCTGCTACCCATTTAACCAACGGAGCTTTCACAAAACCCCATAGTTTGTGTATTTGGCCTCCTTTGCATTAACAAGATAGATTTTTTTTTTAGTGGCTGGGTAATTTTGGGACAGAGGGTTTGGTGTGAGTTTTCTTTAGGGGGTGGGGGGTGTGTGTGTACCTTTTTCTAAGTTCTAGCATTAGTTCTAAATGGCATTGTCAATAAAAAAATGCCTGGGAAAACTTCCTGTCATCTCATTCTCCAGTGTTTGTGCACTCTTTTCCCTCTTTTGGGTAGATTTGATATTCTATTTCAATTTTAAATTCAAGGTGAAAGAGTCCCAACTCTGAATTTGGTCACTGTCTTTTATACAAAGCTTGTTATGAGAAAAAACAGGAGTTGTACCAGTGTACACCTCCTTAGTATTCCTGGTGCCTTAAATAATAACCAGTTAATTGTGGTTTTATAAACCCTTAGTAACTGTGTTACTCATTAGCAGTAAACCCCACTTATTTTATCAATTTTTGATGCTGTATCTTCCTGGGAACTTAGATTTCTCAATGTAATTCCTTTCCTAAATATGAAAGGAATCACATATATAATGTTATATTATTATACATACATTATATACATATACATACAATATAATGTTATATAGCTATATAACAAACTATAATTGTTCTTAAAGCATCTTTAAAAACCAGAATGAACACAGGCAAAGAAAACTTAAGCCGTGGAGAAAACAGCCACTTGCTTTTGCGAGAGAGCTATACCAGGTTCAGGTTTTGTGTGTTATTTATATATGTGGCAGATATACCTCACTATCCTCATAGAATACCCCATAAAGTCCAATGCAGATTTAAGCAGAAAGGCATCTACAGGAGTTAAATAAGTTAAATAAGACTCTGGAAAAATCACTTAGAACACTAATGGCCTTCTCATAGACCTCTACTGTAAAAGTACTTGTAAAGCACATGGCACTTGCAGTTACATATTTCCCATTCAAAGCAGGAGGGTATAAGTGAAAACACTAAAACATTCAGCCACGTGACATCTTTCAGGAAGCAAAGCCAGATTTTATTCCAAATCATCTTCAAGCTGAAGGAGCAGCACTCAATCAAGCACTAAGCACTACTGACAGCTCACATCACACATGAGGAGAAATGCATTCAGACTAAGTCTGCCCATAACAACACCATTACTCCCAGCAATTTCAATACCATGGCCCTGAAGTACCCTCCACTGTTTTCAGATCCCAGAACAAATCTCTTCAAGAAAACAAACTTGTACTCACCTACACAGATTAATCACTCTAAGAGAAATTGGAATGTGCACTCAGCAACCTGATAATGGTTTTAGCACACCCTAACAGGTTTCTTGATACTGATGATCAGTTCCTCACCAGCTGACTTCCAACTGCTTGTAACTATAAAGATGGACACTGGACAATGATCCATTGGTGACACCACTCTGCAGTTGTAGAACCTGCCCAGGTAAAAGCACTGGAACAGGCTGTATCAAATGAAGTGTTGCCAGCAGGTCAAGGGAGGTGATTCTCCCTCTCTGCTCTCCTCTCTTGTGAGACCCCACCTGGAGTACTGTGTCCACCTCGGGCCCAACGTGTAAGGAAACACATGGACCTGTGGGAGCAGGTCCAGGGGACCACAGAGATGATGACAGGGATGGAGCAGCTCTTCTATGCAGACAGGAAGACTGAGGAATTGGGGTTGTTGAGCAAAGGCTCCAGGACGACTTTATTGTAGCCTTTCAATACTGAAAGGGGCCCTGAAAAAAGGTGTGGAGAAATATACTTCTTTTTACCAAGGCCTCTAGTGACAGGACAAGGGGTAATGACTTCTAACTAAAAGAAAGTTTATACTCGATATAAGAAAGAAAGAAAGATTTTTTTAGTTATGAGAGTGGTGAAACACTGGAACAGATTGTCCAGAGAAGCTATACATGACTGATCTCTAGAAGTGTTCTCAATCCCTGAAAGTGTTCAAGGCCAAGCTGGATGGGGCTTTGAGCAACCTGGTCTAGTGGAAGGTGTCCCTGCCCATGGCAAAGGGATTTGAACTAAATGATTCAATCATTTTCTTTCTCACCCAAACCATTTTTGAGAGCTTGTGATTCTATACATTTCTCCTCTAATTGCAGGTGCTCAAGGTATACAATTTATATTTTACCAATGAAAACATTTTTAAAACTCACTGAAAAATTAAATATCTTTTGTCTGAAAAACACAGGCAGATCAGTCTGGGAGGGCCCTTTAAGCTACACTATCAAGTGCTATAAATAAGATCATTACTGTACTTCAACAGTCACTATGCTGTGCACAGGTATTATGACATTAAGTCACATGGTTTCCAATACCCATGTGACAGCAGGCATATACTTCTTTCAGTGAATGGGACACCACAAACAGTTTGCCTGACTACTAGAAGAAACATTATTAATAGATTTTAGAAAGATGCATTATTTCATATATTTTTTTTTCAGGCAATAAATACTAAAGATATAAATGAAACTGACAGAAAGATGAATTGTATCCATTATCAAAAATTACTCTCTGATGGTCACTGCAGCCAATTGCTAGAACCTCTGTCATAAGACCTTACTTTGCTCAAAATACAATGAACAATGCAGTCAAGTGAAACAGGAGAGATTTAAAAGAAAGGACTCAAAACTTCTATATGGCAACGCTACAGCTTTCTAATATGGAAAATTGAGATGCAGTATCTTAGTAAGTTTTTTAAATAATTGGTTATGAATTTGGTATTCAAGAATGAAGAAACTCAACACAAAATATGTACAACATCAAATAATCAGTGCATCTCATTTATACATTGTAAATAGTCTGGTTCTTTTCAGAAACTTGTCACAGGCTTTTTATTCTGCTTTTTTTTTTAATGAAAAACCTACATTTTCTAGGCATCTGAAACACAAAACAAAACGTCCTTTTGACAGTAATAAAGAGAAAACAAAAGATACCAACAGGATTTTAGAGCAATCACAAGTTGCTATCATAAATGTATGATGAGTTACCGGATAGCCATTTCGCCCTGGTAGACCCTGGTTGAATGAGATGAAATGGTACGACACATTAACAACACAGTCATGACATATGACATAACAAACATGTAGAGTACATTACCAGGAAATTATAATTTGTGTATTGCTCGATTTTTTTGCATGTGATGGCATTTCAATCCAAGAAATATGAGCTAGGTACTACACAGTAAAGAAATGAGGCTTTGGCAATGGAAATCATGTGTTTTAACTTATATAAACCCTCTGATTAACAAGCTACTGGCTACTTCTGATGTCTAGTGAAATTCTGTTTTTTTAGGAAGAGAATTATCCACGTAAACCGATGGGCAACATGTAGTTATTAAAAAAAAAGAAAAAAAAAGTAAGGTTTAGTGCTTAGGCAGTAAAGTATTAGATTCCATAGGTGGCAAAGAAGAAATTTGAGATTGCTGTAAAAGATCATAAAATAATTCAAAATCCCCAGCCTCTGACTGTTATTACGTGTGCCACTCCGTAGTCATGTACAAGGAAAATAAACAGAGCACTGTGGCAGCTTTTGAAATTACTACACCTAATTCCATCCAGTTTCATGTGAGATATACAAATATTTTATATTTTAAATGAAAACTATTACCACAGTCTCCCAGGTGAAAACAATACTTAAGTTCACAACAGTTGTCCCTAGCCAGTGTCTGTGTAAATACAGAATTGAATTAGGAAGAGAAACTACCCTTTTTTATGCCTTGTAACAGCCTAAACCATTGCTGCCTGTCAGCAAGATGAAGTCTTGTAGGTTTCAGGTATGAAACTTGGAATTTAAAGTTAGATACTTCCTAAAATTATTCAGTTTTGGAACCTATTTCAGGTTTGTGCTAATATTGTCAAGATTACGACTTGTTTTTTGGGGAGTTGATTGTTTGTTTGTTTGATTGTTTGAGTTTTTTATTGTACCTATAATGAAACAGTGGGGACCTGAAGTCAGAGACATTCTTAATGAGGCATGGAGTGAACTCATGCCACATTGCCTTGGTACAGGAAAATATAATGATTTATGTTTGCTCTTTGTGTTTCATAGGAGGACTACAAAAGAAATTGGGGGGAACAGTGCTTCTTTCAAATAAACAACAGCTTTATGCATTAACCCTGGCTTTTCACTGATGATTTGTTAAATTAATTTGTCACTTTGAATTGCAGAGCACATGGTCAAAGTCTTACAAGGATAAGTAATATCACAACTCAATATATGCAGTTTACAGTAAAATCCTTAGGTCACATCAGGAATTCAACATGTTAATGAAATATTCTTAAACATGAATGTAGCATAGAATAGACAGGTGATAGGGCCTTGAAATATTTAATCTATCAAAGACAAAAACACAGTCTTCAAACTGTAAAATAAATACTGTTTTAAGAGTTCACACTCCTAGACCTTTTGATGCACATGGATGGCATGAAAGATACAAAGGTTTGAGACATATGTGCTTAGTCCTGCCCTTCAAATCAGACTTTTGACCTACTCTGGGAATGTACAAAAAAGCAAACCAAAGATATACCAAAAAAAAAGCCCAAGCAAAAAACAAAACAACCTAAAAACCTCAGAAGAGAGAAAATGTTGTCTCACAAAAAGAATTAGCACAGCATTCAGTCGACTTACTAAATTGAACAGTACTATTTAATAATATTTTTACACAAGCACTGACCTGCTTTCGTAGTAACTACAGTGAAATGAGCTGGACAGGCTGTATGCCTCCAAAAAACAGGGAGCTGGTACCCCATGACTTTGTGATAAATGCAGAGGAAGCTACTCCCCAGCAAAAGTGCCAGTTCTGGGCTTAAGATAGGATACTCACACGTTTTTATACTTCAGTACAAATATCAGTATACTTCATTAAAATGTCTGTTATGAAGTCACAGGCAAAATGAACATAACATACTTACATGGAGTTGTGAATCCAAATGGCAATCTGGAGCGCTGAACATAAAGCTTTATTGGTTTAGAGACTTTTTTCTTAAAGAACTTTCTGATTAAATTATTCAGCTCCAAGACACTGTGTGCGTATAAATATCAAAATTCCCTCTTGAGTATACATGATCATTTTATCATGCTGGTAACTTAACAGGATCTAACAGAATTCTCCCTGATTCTGGAAGAACCAACAATGTGTCACTGTACTTACAGGAGGTCCTGTGGGGTGGGGGAGAGGGGAAGAAAGGGTAAAAAAAAAGAGAAAAAAGAACACGTAAGCTTATGAAATCACTGAAGAAAGACACACACATGCAGTCAAGCACAAGGCCTTGGGATTGTCAGTGAGCAGCACTGGTAATACAGGGCACACATTTTCCCACTTAAGTAATCTTGAGCTTTGGTAGTGCTCTGAAACTTGTAAATATGACTACTGCCTAAATGCATGCACTTACCTTAACAAATCTTCAATTACAGTCATGCAATCTTACGAAAATTGCTTCTCCATTCATTTCCATGCAATTTCATGCCAGTCCAAAAGTACCAGCCACGGACTACAATTCATTTTGTCAGGCTCCACATAAAGCATACGTAACCACATCACCAGTTTCAGCTAAGCACACAGTGGGGATTTGATCAGAGCTTGGCCGTGGAATTGCACAAAGTACCCTTGGCATTTAACCTGGGCATCTTGTCCAGGGAGGTTTCAGTGGCCACCTGACAGCGCTGAACTTTCATTTCATTGCCTTCCTCTCTCAAGGCACATATATAAAATGCTCCCCATTAAAATGTCACACTTCATGAAGTGATATTTGCACATTTTTTCAATTATTTAGACCTCAAAGACATTTGTGTAGCAGTTCTTGGAAACATTATCAAAGGGCAACAAATCAAATGTACTATTTCAGTCTTATTAAGTTGAGCAGCTGCAGTTCCCAAATCAATGGCATTTCATTAAGCTTTTATGCCTCTCTCTAATTTCTGAATAAAGTGAAGTGCAAAAGGAGTATAAAACAGCAGCAGCTGTACTTTGAGATTGCTTTTAATATTGACAGCCTTTTGGTTTCAACAATGCAACTTTTATTGTCCAGCAACTAAGGTAATTTCTTTATCCTGGCAAACATTCTTACACAGCATTTTAAGGTGCAGGTCTGTTTTTAAATGAGAGATCCATTTCCTTTATTAATAGTTTACCATGTGTTTATTTGAGATGTAAAATGAATCAATGAGCATCCCACAAAGTGATTTCCAGGATCATTTGTAACTCAATCTTCAACCACAGAATCTCCTTCTGTATTATAGCCTCTTTCTTTGAAGTAAATACCAAGACAGCACTGAGTGGAAACACGAAGGTGATTTGTATCAACTTTTGGCAAGGCTTGGTTCTAGCTTTGTGATTCAGGAAGATATGGAAATAGTTTTTAAAAGCCAGGTAAATTATCATTTACACAGATAAGAAAGGCTACAGGACATTTACAGAGATCAAGTTGATTGGAAGACTTTCCGAGCTGGCAGGTTAGACAAGACAGCCAAGGAGAATAGAAATGCTCCTTTTCTACTGCACTGCCTCCAGAAAGTTCACCTTGACGAAAAACTCAATCCCGCAAGGTAATTGATTCAATTCCTGTGAATGTCAACAGCAAGAAGTGCTCAGCATCTCACAACTTTGCCTCAAATGGAATTTCAAGCTACACACCACCAGCAGGTTTCTATCAACAGCAACCTCCCTGGTACAGGGTAACGAACCAACAAATGCTTTTCATATTTCTGTTAGAACTTAACTGCTCGTTTTTATCAAACAACTTCCCTCACACAGAGCTGTCCACTTATCACATTATGTCCCTGATTATCAACATTCTTGACATAAGGAATTTTACTTCTTTATTTCCTTATAAAACTGTTCTCCTCAAACCAAAGGGGATGATTTAACACTGAACACAGTATTCCAACTACTGCCTTACATGTAGTTGTTCTAACTTGTGCACGTGTGAGAACACCCCTAAAGGCACCGTGTCGAGCACCATGAAGCGTGCCTACAAATTAAGGATGCCCAAGACTAGAGAAGCATCTGGAAGGCCACCAGATACATGCCAAGGGTCACAACATTTTACCACAGAAGTTTCAGATTTCTTTGTCAGAGCACACATGCAGAACAACGAAAAATCAGGGCATGCTGGGTATGCATCCTCACAAAAACAGACATCAAGTGACAACAGATCTTATGAAATTGAAAACTTACCAGTCTCTCCTCTTCTTCCCCGCTTACCTCTTTTCCCTGGAGGACCTAAAAAGAAGATGGTGGATTTTGAAATTGCACATAAAATAGAATTTGTTTGGATGTAAGGGCATTAGACTGATGTATTATGTGAAGCTCAGAGATTTTAGCTGAGCAGGGGTAAAAGATAGCCTGAATAATATTTAGGAAGATTGTGATAAAGTTGACAGCTATGGTACCCACTAGAGGCTCCCTGAAAAAAGGCTGGGAGAAACTTTAAAGGTCATCAAGTTTATCTTTTTCAAGGAAAAAGTTAACCACATATAAATTTTTATTGCACCTTCCACAGGCTTTTTTCTCCCCCCAGTATTTCACTGTTCAGACAAGTGGAACATTTTTCTTTATGTCCAATTCGCTGCACTGAAGCCCATCAATTCTCGTGCTTTCCACCATGAACCCCATGGAAGAAATTGTTCCTTTTCTTCTCTTAAAAATATCTTTGTATTCCTCAGAATTGCTTCACCATCCCTTCAATCATCCTAAACCAAATATATTGTGGGACATTAAGTTTTCTTCAATTATTTCTGTATTAAGCCAAAAGATCAGTATTTATTCATAAAAGATTACTATTTATTTGTGAGAGTAAATCCTCTGGAATTTGCTTTCAACCTCTATCTGAAAACATGAAAGAGATGAAGAAATCATCACCTGGCTTGCCATCCCCCAAACATTTAACAACAATGTACATGTTTCCAGATCCAGTGTATGGTGCTTTGCACCCAGTTTATATTTGTTTATTTGTCAGCCAACACAATGGCTCCATCACTGTATGCTTTTTGCTTAGAAATCTTTGCTCCTCATTGCCCTTTCTCCACAAATGTTTACATAATACAACTACAACCAGCATCTGCTGTCACCTCTGAAAAAAATAAAAATAAAAAGGAAAAATAATTTTTGTCTCTCATTTCTGCTTCCAATATCCTTTTCCAGAAACTGCAGATCTCGGATGTCAGACTGCAAACACTTCCCCCCGCTCTTCTTGGTGACCTTGACATGCTGCTCCTGAAAATGCCAGGAAAGCACACTTGCACTTCTCCATGTCCAGCTTGGAGGAGAAGCAGCAGCTGTGGGGGTGACACAAGTTCTGAAAGTTGGCTGCTCTGAAAAGAGAACCACAGGTGGGACTCTCAAAGCTGCTGAAGAGAGGCGAGCGCACGGGTGGAATTTCCAGAAGCAGCGACGCGTGCAGGAGCACAAGTACCTCTGCTGCGGCTGTACCTCACCGTTTGTAATAGATATGAGATGCACAGGTGGTTTTGTGCAAAGGGCCTGCTACTTCAAGCTAAAAATCATCTGAAGCATCATGCCATCGCTTTTAAATAGCTTTGCATTAGATATTTGCAGCAATCTGGCTTAAAAGACTAAGATGCTGAAAAGCAGCATTAGTGAAACAATTTCAAGATATATATGAAACAGCATTAGTTCTCCAGGTGAACTGATTTAAAGAGAAAGGAAGAAGGGAAAAGAAAGAAGGGAGAAGAAAAGAGAAAGGAGAAGGGAGGAGAAAAAAGAGGAGAAAGGAGAAAGAAATTAGATAAGCAGCTCTTGTCTTGAATGTAGAGAGGTTTACTCCTATCAGAGTGTTATAAATTTGACTAAAATCCTTCTTGCCTCTTCTAATAATTACAGTAATGGTATGATGCAACACAAGTTTAAGACAACATTATTATATAAAGCAAGAGTGGCATGGGATATTCAGAAGCAATAGGACGAATACTTTGTAATGAAAAATAGCAAAAGTGTTATTTAAGTATGGGAGAATCTTGCAACTTCCTCCTGCAAGGGGTGTCTATAGAAACTTCTTACACAGGAAACAGCATGTTACAGACACAGCAAGTTTCCATAAGCACCTCCTTTCTTCTCACCTCACAAGGAATACCAAAACCTCCTAGAGTCCCCCCTGCATGCACACAGCCCTGCAGAGGCCTCTGGGGAGATTTCCTGGGCTGTACCCAAGTTCACAATACAGATGCAGAGCAATTTGGGCTCAACATGAACATGGATATGCACAAGAAACTGAGAATGTTCTTCTCCACGTAATGACATGGCATTGTGCATACAGCAATAATATTCTCCTAAGCAGGGTAGTGATATTTTATTTATTAAACTTTAACTGTGCTATAGGTGTGCACATACAAAAATAAGTCTACTACCAGGTTTGCTTTTGAGAAAGGAACAGCACTTTCAAACTAAAACTTTTGGCTATACACCAGCAAAACACACTGAAGTCACTAAGAGAAAATCCTGAAGGTCACTTCAAGCTATGAATTTTAGGAAGGAATGCAATCTGTCCAGAAAACCAGAGTTCCACAGAGCGCTATGTTGCTAATTTAGCTGTATACGAGGACAGCAAAAAACTGGCTCCAGTTCAGCTCTTTCCTTTGACATCAAGTGCCAATCCTTTCTAAGACGTTATTCTAAGATGATCAGATTTAAATGTGTGAATCATCAGAAAAATTACTGTGATTATTATGTTTCCAAAGTAACCACACCGCTGAGGTTAGGAAAATTACCCTGGACCTAGACCATTATTAATGAAACCATACCACTGCCCCTGACCATCAGACCAGCAGTATTTAAGGGCCACTGAGTGACACGTATCTCTTCTCTCTCTCATTAAAACTTTTTTGATTTGTGCACTTCTAAAGTCTGTCAAGGTGGTGGCATTTGCAAAACCTCTAATTAATTGTGAGATGAGAGATGAATCTTGCGAAGTTCCACTAGATTTTGGTGACTATTTGGGGAAAGAGTTTCTGTGTATTTATCTGTTTAGTTACCAATTTTTACCAATTGAAAAATAATTTTTACCAATACAAACTAAATAATTTTAAACAGTTTTCCACAGATGGTTTCAATTCACAGAAAACTAACTCTGAAATTTATGGTCATTGCTAGGTGACCTACTGCTTCAGAAAGTACACAAGCTTTCATATTTTCCTGAACAGACTGCTTTCTCTAAATCTCAACTGCTAACATATCATCTGTAGCTGCAAGAGTTTCAAGCTATCAAAATCTTGGGCATTTTTCTATAAATATTAATTCTCCATCTGTCCATAATTGTATAGCTTTGCACTAAGTGGAGGATTTGGTGGGAACTCATCACAGCAGAAGTGAATAAAGCTGTATTACGGACAATGTCAGCTTACATCAAGTCCACAGATTTTAACAGCTTGCACAAAACACTCAACATGACACAACTACTCTGAACTTTCCTGCCTCCGGTAAAAAAAAATCTCTTCAAGAGTATCAGAAATGTCTATGCTGAACTGAATTTATTCCAGAGTATTTTAAGGATATTTTATTACAAAATATATTTTTGTATTAAAAATATAAATATTAGGATGAAAAATAGGAATCTGAATCTCAGTGGAGTGAATTGGGTTAATAAACATTAATCATACCAATAAGCAAAAGCTTGTTTATAGCAGCCAACCTTGGCAAATCATTGTTTCTCCAGGATCACTACATTTACCTACCTGAAGGGGGTAAGAACAAAATGCCAGATCACCTGGCTTTCATTTTTAACTTAATTTAGTTTCAAAATGTTTGAAATTATTTTATTCTTCCAAAACCATTTATGAATCTAATTCTTATCAACAGAAAATTTGGAAATAATTTTCT
The DNA here is from genome assembly GCF_001522545.3 of Parus major. NCBI lineage: Eukaryota > Metazoa > Chordata > Aves > Passeriformes > Paridae > Parus > Parus major. The sequence continues at coordinate 22,856,747 of NC_031771.1, forward strand.
TCCATTCAATTACAAAAAAAATAATGCCAGTACTATTCCATATTTCTGAAGATAAATTTGGAATTGAAAGACACTAAAAGCTAATTTAAATTAGAAGTCAATTATTTATTTAAATTTATCTTCTCAAGCACAAAATGCCAGCCACTCAAGAAGTAGTTCTTACCTACCATAAGAGTCTGTCAAACGAACTAAAAACCACCACGAATAAAAAAAAACCCTCCCACCCTGCACAAAATGGACAAAACCACCTATACTCTTTAAATTTATTCATATATTTACAGCAAACAAATTCTGCATTTCAGAAACAGCAGACAGGGGGAAAACAGGCAAAAACCCCACCACATTTGGTGGGTGAGACATAGAGTTCCTCTATCAGGACCTGCCAGGAACATCAAATGCTTGGCCACTTGGTCACCAGCTGACCTAAAAAGTCAAGTTTGTCCTAAATTTGGAGAGAATTACAGTGGCTTTATTAAGTCAAAAGAAACATCTTTGGTTATAACAAACTCCAAAATCTATTCATTGTTGTTCCAAGAGCCACACCAAGCCATGCACCAAACTAAGAGTAACACAGGAGTTTGGAATCCAGTTCTCTCTTTTACCAATGCCCAGCACATCACTCGTATGTTGTGTCATGCATAGACTCATTAAAGGTAATGTGTATTCCACGTGCACATGAGAAGAAGAATATTTTCCTGGCTATTTCAAAGGACACCCCATTTCACATGAGTTCACAGCAACACAGGATTTTTGCCTGTCAAGTCAGAAAAATGAATTAACACAGCTACATTCTCGGAAGAAATCCTGAGCAACTTTGCTGAAGGTAGCAGAATTACTTCAGTATCATCAGGCATAAAACTGTCAGCCTTGCTGAAATCATCTGGATTAAAATATCCAGAAATCAGCTGAACCATACCAACCAAATCATCCTTTCTGATTCAACTCTGACACTGGTAAAATAATTGCTATTGGTTTCATTTCAAGCTCCATCACTCCAAGCTGTAAATGGATCCAATTCTTTCCACTTCCAGAAATCAAAACCCAGCTGTCATCATTTTATCCCACTTCACATTTCTCCCTGTCAAACTGATTCAGGAAGGAGTAGGGCACTGAAGAGAGCCAAGTCCTCACTGCTCACAGGGGGAGCAGAGCCTCCCCAGAGCTGTGGCAGCACCAGCTGAGCGCAGGCCAGCACTGCAGGTAGGGAGCGGAGCAGAGCGGCAGCTGCTCAGCCTGACACCTCCTTCTCACCACCACAAAATGAGCATGCCATGAGCAGTGTGGTGGCTCCAGGAATGCTGTCCAAGTGCCCCATCCTGCCAGCCTGGGATGGTCACCACCACCTGCAAGCAACACTGAAGCATCCCAGTGGGCTGAGCACACACCAGTGCGTCTGTCTGGGCAACACGAGATCCAATAGACACATCCGTGGTCCCTTCTCACAGCATTGCCATCAATGCGAAGATTTCTGTCTCCAAAGCTGAGCATGTTCATATAAACTCTGCATGGATCTATTCCAGGCTACTTCATCAGCCTTTTCTGCTTTCCCCTATTTTCTCAGCTTTTTTAACTCATGTAAAACTTGGACTCTCCTTTGCTCATACTCTGCAAAACCACTCCACCTGATGTGTCAGTCTTCTCTGTACCTCAGCCTCTCTGTGACAGGCTGCCTGAACTTCCTACCTCATAAAATTATCTATCTCATTTTGAGTCTTGGCTGGATAAATAACATCCATTGTTTCACACACAGTACATCACCTATTTGGCTCACCGTGAAGTATCATTGCATTGCAGGGCTTGGATGCATGTCAGAAGCTATTATGCAACTGGGCTGAGGAAATATCAAAAATTAGTCTGTCTGATCCCCACAGCAAAGCAACCTGACTGCCCTAAGTCAGATTTGTACCATTTCTGTACATGCAAAGTACCATCTGACTGGAGACATCTAGCATAACATAATTTCACTAGTACCAGATGCCACTGAGGAAGAATCCCATTATCATCACCTGCAAAGCAGCCAGACCTGCCGACAATCACACACACATACATACATACATACATATATATTTTCACAGAATCATAGAAAGGTTGGGCTTGAAAGGAACCTTAAAGATCATCTGGTTTAAAGATCAACCCCCCTGCCATAGGCAGGATTGCCACCCATGAAATCATGTGCTCAGGGCCCAGCCTGGCCTTGAACGCTTCAAGAGAAGCAGCACCTGCAGCTTCTCTGGGTAATCTGTTCCAACACCCCCACAGTAACATCTAAACATCTCACATCCTAACATCACACCCTAACATCTCATCTAAATATCTTGTCTTTTTTTCTTTTAAACTGTTGTCCTTTGTACTAGCACTTATCTGCCTGTGTAAGAAGTTGTTCTCCCTCTTTTTTATAAGCTCCCTTTAGCTACTGAAAGGCTACAATGGGGGCTCCACAGAATCTTCTCTTCTCTAGGTTGAAGACAACTGGGACAATCCCAATTTTCTCAGCCTGTCTGTTCAGGCTTCCAGCCCTCTGACCATCTTGGTGGCCCCTTCTGGACTCACCCCAAGAGATCCACATCCTTATGCTGGGGATCTCAGAGCTGGACACAGTACTCCAGGCCCCTCACTCTGCTGGCCACCCTTCTCGTGATGCAGCCCAGGATACAGCTGGCTTTCTGGGCTGTGAGCACACACTGTTGTTTCATGTCCAGCTTCTCATCCACCAGAATCCCCAAGTCTTGAACTCTGCATTTTTTACAGGTTACTGCATCACCACAGAGCTGTGGCAGAACACAAGTAAATGATGATAGTTAAAATACTTAGCGGTGAAGATTCATATTTATAAGGTAACCCATGAAATGATGCATATCAGATCCCATTTGTATCCAGATATAACTACGATCTATTTTGCCTAAGAAGTCTGAAACGGATCCCAGTAGCCTGAGTTTGATGGTTCTTACAGACTAAATTTTATTGGTAAGGCTGTTGAACTATTTTAATGAACATGTAACACTCCAAGCACACATGGTCATCTTGCAAACACAGAAATAGCTGCCATCACCTGGCTGACAAATATTGCTGAGGGACAGCTGAACCATGTAGGGATAGCTATTCTATACTAGCAAGGCATGAAAGTATTATCATTTCAACTGGCCATTCCATTGTATTATTATCATGCCATAACAATAGTTGACCCTATGATGCAAAAAGCATATGTCATATTGAGAAAAACTATTTAACATTCATTTACCTTTTTCAGATAATAACATGGATGAAATTATAAACAAGGTGTCAGAATTAAATTATTCTTCAGCCTCAACAGAATTGATATTAACTTTAGAAAGATATGTAGACACTTTTTGAGGACACAGCCAGACAGATGGTAAAGTAACCACACGGTACAACTGTAGTCATACAAAAGCAAGATCCTCATAATTAGAAGTCCTTAAAAGCTAATCCTCCATCCACCTTTAGGAAGTCATATCTCAAAGTTCTGCCATCAGGAAAATGACAAATAATTAGAACAAAACAATGACGCAAAGCGTATTATCCTTCTCAAATGCAGTGCTTGGGATGCAATAGGTCTCAAGTAGAGTCAAATTATAATCTCCAAGAATGAATCATTCCTTCCCTACTATTTACAGAGTACCACCAGCTACAGGTAAGGACAGAGAAGGACTGCAGCATTCCAGGTCGTGTAGCTGTGAAATGGGGACTTCTGCATGGCAGTCAGTGCCTCCCTCAACCCCAGTGAATGGCATGTACCTTTCCCTACAGCAGCAGGGAGCTGCCATCCATCCTGGCTCTGGCTTCAGTGCTACTTGTGTGTCTGAGTGATTTTTCATTTCATGGCCTTGCACGTGCATGGGAGACTTTGGTCATTCCCTTCTCTGATGGCTCGCTCTAACCTGAGGAAACACATAGCCTCAAAGCTTCCTCAGCCAACTAAATATGTACATCTCTCCTCTAGACAAAAGATCACCTCTCCCATGTCACAGCAGTATGATCACAGGCATACATGTGTGGGCCACACAAGGGCTGAAATGTCCACACCATGGTAGACTTAAAAAGGCTTTTATCTATTTTTTCACGTGTCCGACATAAATTTATTCCTTCTGCTATAACTTCCCACCACATTCCTCATGTCCTTTTCCCTTCACATTTCATCAATCTGATTTTGTTTACTTGTTTTGCTCTCTTTTTTTTTTATTCTTTTTGCTTGCTGGCCATGTGGCTCTCAACTGACAGACCCAGTATGGCAGCAAGCTAGGTGCAACAGCTGGAAAAAAGCCCTGCTCAAGCACCCACACCAGGATTAGACACACACTTGGTACTCGTGGTAGATGAAACACAGGCTGCTAGTTTTGCTTTGGAACAGTTGGGATAGCTCACCTCAGTGCAAACATGGGATATGTTTAGCATATGAGAAGAATGATTTTTCCAAGGCTTCTCAGTTTGGGAAAGTTGGGTTGCCATCTTTTAGCCACACTTGACAACAGCAGAAGGTCACATAGACCTGATATCAGCCAAGGTTAAATCTCAGTCTTTCACTCCAAATTACAGCTATGTGAGACTTAATTCACAAAGAAGAGGTAAAGCCAGAATATGTTTCCTTTAGCTTTCATTCTTAAACATCTGGTCCTGCTTGAAAAGAAAAAAAAACAAAAAACCAGACTGCTGTTGCTTTTTGGCAAAAAGGTAATCCACTGAAAACACAGTCTCATAATGAGAGGGAAGAGGCAATGCTAACAAAACTATGTCAGGTCCTTGCAACCCTGATCAGAATTGGTGATATTATTTTCACTGGCAGTAATGCACATAAAATTACCTAAGGATCACAGTTCAAATTACTCTGAATGCTTATCATAAAACAGGAGTTTTGCTACTATTTTCAACAAGTACAGATTTTAATTAGTAAAAGTGCTTTTAAGTGACTGTAGTCATTTTCAGTTTTAGTGCATTTGTAAAACTCGGGATATTTTCATAAGGCGCCCAACTTTTTTCCGTGCATTCTGATTTTTCTTCTCAGCTCAAGAGTAAACTTAAAATCTAAAGTATTGCCATGAACAAGTATAATTCCCATCACAGAATTTGTCATATCCATTTCATTTTATTCTAAAAATTTTCTCCTGATAAGTGACTAAGTAACCTTTCCAGGTTTTTAAAGATGAAGAACAACATCAACACCACATCCAGTTAAAACTGTACAACACAAATGAAACCAATTTTTAGCATCCTAGACTATCTCCACTTACAATGTGGAGTCCAGGTGTCTCCTCTTACTGCAGATTTGATCCGTGTGCTTAACTTTTAAGCCATGATTGACAAGAGTTCGTGATTATGATGACAGATTAAAGTGTTCATTGAATTCAGAGGGTTTTTATTTCAGTTGTGACAGTAGTGTACTGGGAGACAATGAAACACAATATCACAGGATTAAAGGCAGCACATAACTAGTCAGGCACGGGTACTGCAATCATCTTGGTCTCACACACATGCTGATCACCCATTTAAACATAAAACCCTACCCTGAGCAGAGCATATTCCTTTCAAAGTCTTACTCACGTGCCTCCTCTCATTTCTAACATAATAAATATATCATCTGACGAGGAGCTTAGTGACAGCTGCACAAGTTAGTTCTAATTACAAAAAATAATAAGTGGTTTTAAAAATAATAAGTCTCTATTGCATAACAGCAGCAAAGCAGCACAATTATTGCTTACAAGCAGAAGTAAATATATAAATAAAAATTGTGCTAGGATTGCCTTATTACTAAACTACAAACATCAGTTTCTCCTGTATAATCTAAAAAAAAATCCCTTTCTTGATGCACCATTCACCTATAGAAGGGGACAACAACTTCAGACAAACACTACCAAGTATTTTGCCTAAATTAACATAGGAAGTACACAATTGAAGAAGACCAAAAATTATAAAGAGGAAGCAATATATTCACTTTGGTCTACATCTTACAGCTGCTTGTGAACTTTAGCAGTGATAAAGGCTTTGGTTCCCAAGGAGATGCATATTCAACCTGACATACATCAGTATTATCCTGGGCTACATCCTGTTCCTTAGTCTCAATTATTTTCAACAGCAAACTTTCCCCCCCTTCAAAAAGCCTTCAAAGAAAGGGTAATCTCCCATGCTTTAAATACTCTCATGAGACTACACTCATGAAATATAGCAGCTTGTCTTTCATCCACTGGGCATTACTTCAGGCTGAGATGTGAGTGGAGTGCATAATGACAATAAAAAGACTCCAGCAGATGCCAAAACAACCAGAACCTGGATTATTCTTGCTGTGAAGGTCTCTTTCATAACTTAAGAGGATAACCAAGGGAAGTTGTACTATGTCAGGATCAGAGTAAGGTAAAATAATTAATGCATTAAAATATTTTTTTACCGCTGTAGTGACTTGTTTCATTATATTTTTTGTTTGTTTTTAAGTTTCAAAAATTTTCTGATATAAATGCAAATCTTAGTACACATCTCAAGATGGAGAACTTGCAGAAAGGAGCACAAGAGAATGGATGCTCTCAGCTGCTTCTCTGTGACCAGCTGTATCTCCGGTAGCTTGGAAACCATCCAATGCTGTAACTTTGTCAGCCAACTGTAACCCCATGTTGAACTTAAAGAACTTAATCCACTCTATTATTGCCATTTCACAGGTGGAACCTGTGCCCTTTTCTTTTATCAAGATCCTTCTCATGACATAATAAGAGACTCCAAAAATCTAATGACTGTTCATATTAATTCATATAGCTCATCCTTTATCCATACAAAGAAAATGAACTAGCAGCATAAATAAGTAAAAGAATTCCATCTCAAGCAAAGCACATGGAGTTGAGCTATGCTTTCAGACTGCCAGACACACAAATATACACTCAGAGTCAAGTACACACACAGAAGAGCTTTCCACTTCATAGGCAATTCCAGAGGGCCTTATCAGCTTTGACTGAGGCAAATCTTCCCCTGAAGCTGTGGGGCTTTTACTTGGACAAGTGATGAATTTGAAAGAAGCATCTTGAGATTTGGCAGAGTTTCAAAGAAAAATCCTGTCATGGATACTTTTCATAATATATAGCAAGAGTAACTGTCCTCTAACATATAACAGTTTACATATGCTGCTCTGTAAATAAGATAACAAATAACACACTAGTTACACATAACTTACTATTTATCCTGAAGATTAGGTGCAAAATTTACTCACAGTATTTTCAGGAAGTAAAATAAAGACATTAACAAAGTTTTTACACACCTACTACTAGCACAGAGTAAAAGCTGGGACTGAAGTCAATCATATCATATAATCATATAATCAAATTACAGATAGCAGCATACTTCTCTAAATTGCATCCGTGCATGATGGGGATGAGTGTAAGCCACTTGCAAAGGAAACACCTCTCACTGCAAAGAGGGCAATCTGCTCTTGGTCTTCTATCTACAAAACACAACTGCAGCTTTCCACCACCAGCTAGTTGCAGTAACATTTGGAGTGAAATGACAGTAACACATAAAAAGCTTGGAAACAATGAGATCATGGCTTTTTACCTACAAGCCCAGCTGCAACAAGTCTGACATGTGCAAAAATATTGAAAATCTGGCTCTCAGCATCACAACTGAACCTTCAGGGAGCTGACCATAATGGAAGGCTGTTCCTTGTACAGATGTTTGAGCAAGAGTTACAGTCTTAACCTGCCCAGATGTGACATATGCAATGTGTCACAAAAAGAATAAACCACTTTTTACAAACATCTTTCTTAGTGAAACTGGACAGCACGACTTAACACAGCCTTAAAAGAAGGGGATGTTGAAAAGCACTAGGCTCTGCATTACATCTAAAATGCTGTCCAGAGTTAATAAATTTATATGGTGCTGTACCTAAACGTCCTGAGAGTAGAACTTACAAGAAGTTAAACATTAGCACTTTGCTATGACTAAGTGTTGCATTTTACTAGAGGCAGAGAAATGCTATATTCATCATATAATTTGTAACCCCTGTCAAGGTTAAGCAGTAATCAAAGAATCTTCTTTCAAAGTTTAAACGTTAGGACTGAGTTGGGAAGTGACTCATCCCCATACCCCCTTATAGTTACAGCTGTGTCCTAGCAAGGGCCACAGACCTGCTGAAAGTGTCCAGTCCTCTTCTTGGGAGAACATCTGCGCAGAGCTCTCAGGCAGGAAAAAAAAAAAGGCTACAGCTTTACTTAGATCCCAAAATCAGTGGCATGAACTCATATGTTCCTAAACAAAACACTAACTTGGCAATGATGTTTGGATCATGTTATAGTTTGCATATAAACCTACTTGGCAAGCCAGGCAGCAATTGGAATAATTTCTCTGGGATAAAGAGACAGACTAACTCCTTGATGCCACTCATGAGCAAGCATGCTAGTGGGTCTGGCAGTATTTCTCAGATGTTACTACAAGGCCATGACCACCTGCTGAATATCAAAGCCCAAACATCAGTGCTGAATTTGGACTACAATATCTATCCAAGTTAAAGTGATAGTGAATACAATCAGCAAAAGCCTACCCATCCAAAAAGACACACTGGAAAGCCACCTGTTTGCCTTCCAAGCACAGCCACAAAGCAGGCAGTGCTAGAGTACACAAACACTCACAGCAAAGGAAACAAGGTTTGGAGACCCAGGGGAGACAGCCCCTTCCTGTGGTCCACTCAACAAAAAAAACCCACAAATTTCATGACTAGTGAATGGAAGTCTCTTGTCCAATCAAGCTTAATTAGATAACAGATTCAGAAGCTGTCATGAGAAATCTTAAAGGCATGTAAGAACAATTTAAAATTAGGGCAATATTCACTTATTAGATAAAGGCAGATCTTTAACCATTGATCTATCCTTTTGAAAGATTGTATTAATTGTATTAATTCCTGTTGAAAAGAACACCCAATCAGCTACTGGTGTGATGTCAGACATGTACCATTAAAGTTGCTTTTGGATGAGGAAAGATGACAGAGATCTGCAACAGGGTCACTTAGAGTCTCAACAGGAGTTCAGTAGGGGTGGCCTATGCATTCTTAAGCTCTTGAAACTCTTCTGAACTCACCACAAAGAGTACTTTGACACCCAGATACTGAATCATGTGGCTGTTAAATCATGTTACCTATTAAAATCAAACATTTGGTGGGGAAAGGGAGGAGGGAGAGAAGCTTTATGCCTTTTGGGATCTCATTATCACAATAGCCAACGAAACAGATTGTTTCTTCACTTATGCAACAATCAGTAAATGCAACTAGCACCCTATGATCAAACAATTAATTCTGGTTACTCAGGCATTCAATAAGATATTTTATTTCCTCTAAGGCACAAGAATATGTAAGCAAAGTTTCCTCTAAAAATAAAACCCAACAAAGACAAAAACGTATTTGGTACACAGGCTATTACAATTTCCTCTATAAAACACCTGAGATCTAGAGAACAAAAAGCTTAAGTAAAACCCAGTTGCATTACTAGCACTGCCATTGGTACACTGTCCATCTTAAATAAGACTGAATTCATGTCTGAAGCACAGTAGCCTCACTTTCACCATTCAATACATGAAAAAATAAGGTAAAAATAGATACCTTTGATCTAAAAGAAAAAAAGCCACTGAGACAACAAATTCATAAGTAGCTGCCTCATTTATCAGATTGCCATGCATAGCAAAAACTTATCTCCTCTGAAGCGTTTTGCTATAGATGTTAAGGCTATTAAGTCATTATTTCTTCTTCATAATCAGGAAGTGTGCATCCCAAACTTTTTATGTTAAAGTATGCAAGTGTATGCAATCTATGTAAGTACTTGAGGAAAAACAAGGTTATTAATTCTGCTTGAAGAAACAGATTGAATATGGAAAACAGTGTCCTAGAACTAGTAAAATTGCAGGTACATGGAGCTTTTGGAAATCTTTATGTATTTATATTCTCTGGCTAATACAGATTTTTGAGAGCAGGATCAGCAGAGGATTAATGAAATTACCTTCCAAAGTCATCTAAATTGCATAAACAACTCTAAGAGTTTGCACAATGCTGTTGTGCAGTTCTTCCATACAGTGAATCTATCACACAGAAAATCAAGATGCACTGAATTAACACTGGTACCCAAGTAATTTGCTCAGCATGCAATGTAAAATCTTGATCACTACGTTTTTCAGACATCACAGAGAGCTGGAAACTTCAGTCATGACTACAAAAGTATCATCCCTCCACTAAGAGGTTTTGCACCATATAGACAAAACAGGGTAGAAAATAGTATACAGGAGAACAAAGTGCTCTTTCATTACAGTAAAGGTTGCAAGTGTTTTTCTGTTCCGCCCTCTTCCTGAAATCCAGTCCTCACAGCCTCCTGCAGCCAGCACCTACTTACATCAAGGATCAGTCTCATTTTTGCTTGTTACTCAGCGTAGAACCATCTTCCAGATACTTCTTTGCTTTCCATGAGACCTAAGGGCACCTGGACAGTCTTCACAGCACACTTGGACTATGAAAATGCCAGCCAGTTGACCAAAGTTATCTCAATACTTTATCCTTGCATGAGGTTGTCAAGACATCCCTTGCAGTAAAGTGCACAGGCATCAAATCTTTTATATATATAATGAATTTTTCAAACTCAAGATGCTGTCACGTATGTAAATTGCAAAAAAGTCAGACTGAGAGTTGTAATCTTCTTAACCCATGTTCACACTTTGTAGAACATCTCAAGCACCTGTCAGTTTGCTTTCTCAATTGCCAAACTTTATATGTTGAAAACATCCTTCAATTAATACCTGCCAGAAGAATGGGAATTTTTGATTAAAGGATATAATATGTAGCACTGGAAACTAGTCGCTCCTTGTTGGGTTTTTTTATTAAAGTAATGAAAATATGACAAAAACACAACTGTTACTTTGCTATCTTCACATCAACACAGCATTCTGAGGACTACATTAAAAATTTGTAAGAGTCCAACTACCTTCTCAGTCAACACAAAAAACTCAGTTTTGAAGCCTAAAGGAACTGAGACTGAAAACGGTATCTAATTTAGAATCCCACTCCATTTCTGAATATTCTGAAACTTTTTAGTAGCCCTAACTTCTTTGCAGTAATTTGTTATTTCCCTTCTATTAGGAGTCACTCATTTTGGCTCTCAGGATCAAGTCATCAACACATGAACTGGAAAAATATAGAAGCTAAAAGCTCATATTAGAATGTGCATCGCTCAGTATCTACAGTTCCTATGCTCTGCACATGGAGATAGGAGATCTCCTACCAGTTATTAGATCAGCCACCTACTGCAAAATCTTAGTCAGGAACACTAAAAGCATCTAACCTACCTTCTGTTTTCCAATGTGGATTGTCTCTACTTCCCCTAATATCCAAACTATTACATTAGGGAAGAGATTAAGTGGTTCATATTCACAATTCATAATGAGCTGAATCCGGAAAGTTCATTTAATAGGATTATCATGCATGAGAATAATATTACATTACTATGTTTATTACTGTTTCTGTCAGTGCAAGGTCAACACCTATTATCTAGAATGTTCATACTATTAATACACTACTCCACATTTCAAGCCTGAAAATACTTAATCTCCTCACAGTATTGTGGGCACTTCTGAAATTAAAATGTACGGTTTTCACTCTATCACAGCAGTCTACAGGATGTGTTTCAAGTCTAACCTTACAACAACAGGATTAAGAAATATATACTAGTATTTAATGAATTGGAAAAAAACCCCTCAAAGTTAACAAAAAACAGCCAATCAAACAAACAGGAAAGCCAACCTCTATGTGCAGGTTTTCTTTTTTCAGCATTAAAACCTTTTAAAAGACATTTTTCAGTCTATTTCAAGATCAAGATCTACTTCTCAGAATTCCCTAGTGCTAATCAGAGGGATCATTTACCAAGCAATGCAAGAACTTTAAAAGGCCACATCTAAACATCACCTGCTCCAGAGCAATAGTTTGTATCAGCCCAGATAGCTATGCATGTTTTCACATCAGTGACTTAACATTATCGCTACAGGAGGCATAACTATTTCCTTATTAGCCAGCTCTCTTCTTCAGGAGTTCATGCCAACTCCACAACAGCCACGTGCAAACGTGCAGACTGGGATTTTATTCCTGTCTAAAGCAATGAACTCTGAAGACATCTGCAGCTGGGCACAATGCCCACACTGGTACAATTACAACGCTATGTCAGCTTCTCATTGTTTAAGGTGATGGATTTCATATCTGGGCACATTATCTTGCCAGAGTCAATGGTATTTTTTTCTTGGAAGCAAGCTGGAATGGCACAGGACTGTGCCAATTTTAAAGCACTGTAATGTGTTTCTACAGCCTTTTTCATAGGTCACATTATAAAACAATTTCTATTGCGCACCCTGCCAGCACTTTATCCTGAACAGGTGCTAAACAAACTTACAGACTATTACAGTGCAATATATTAGAGAAAATCAAGATATGAACAGCCAACCCTCTTAACAAAACAGCAATAGGAGCATGCAAGTAGAATGGCACATTAAGTTTAATAGGCCCCTCAATAGGATCCCACTTCATTTATTAGATCAAAGATCACATATTACTTTGACTGGGGCAAAAGACCATTAAAATTTGAAACAGTAGATGAAAGTCATTCATAGCAACAGTTCCCAGTTGTACTCACAACTAGAAAGAAGTCTTTTGGCTTCCAAATACCTTTTTGTTACTCAGCTACCGCAGAATGCAGTGTGGTCCAAGATGTTTTCCCAAGGCTTACTCTCACTAATGCAACACTAATAAAATACAGTACCTGTGGTACCACAAATAAAACACAACTGCCCATTTACACACTTGAGCCTCCAGTCTCTGAATAAGGTTTGTAATACTCTGTACAACAGACAGGGGAACTGAACACTAAGCAGCTGGTTGGAATGTTTTCATCAGTAACACAGACAGTGGAACGGAGATGCCTGAGGGACTGGATGCCATTCAGAGGGACCTGGACCAGCTTGTGAAGTGGGTCCTTGGGAACCTCATGAGCTTCAAAAGGGCCAAAAAGGTCCTTTGCTCTTGCAAGATACCCCTGCACACAGCAGGGGTGTTCAACCAGATGACCTTTGAAGTTCCCTTTCAACCAAAATGATTCTAGGATTCTATGAAAGATACAGTATCTTCATACAGCATTGTCTGGCTCACAAAATGGGGAAAATAACCAATACAGAGTAATCTAGAAAACAGGCCTGGATAAAGAACAAGAAAGAATTCATTCTTAGTCTCCCATCCCAACCAGAATCGATTGTTTAAACATGATTCACTATGGAAAAGTTCATAAATATTGAGATGCACATTTTATAGGAAAAAAAATAGTATGTGCAGCCGTATAAAAAAACCTCACCAAAATTACTTTACATTAATATCTTTTTAGAAATAAATATATGTGTTTCTACAAATATAACTAAATGGAAACAGCTATCTCAAAGGTAAGCACATATATAAGCTGCGAATATTTTAAATACCATAAAGGGATAACTTTCCACTACAGATCCTGCTCAGAGGGGTCACAATAAAAGGCATTAAAATCACCTGAGAGATGTTCACAATGAGACAAGAAGCTGCTTCCTCTTCTTTGCAAAGGTCTGCAGAGTGCAGCACCAACAAACCCTAAAGATTTCTAAGAGGGGTACCCTTATGAAGTCTTCACTGCAGACCATCCATGAGATGTGCTGTAGCACACACTGAGGCCAGAATATCATGGAAGGAGACAATCCAAATTCTTAATTGATTTTTTTGCTTTGTGATTGCAGGCTCCTTGTAAAACCTCCCCAGGCCCCAGGCACAAATCACCACAGACTCTGGATGATGATGATGTAAATATGATGTGTGCAAAGCAGCTTGAGATATTTGATCAACACACCCCAAAAGAGCAAACTAGGACTAGCTCATCTTCAGCTGCTGCTCCATGCTCGGGAATCCAGTTTCAGTAAAACAGAAAATCACAATACTTTCATGGACCTTTCAAGGAGCCAGTAAAAGACCCACCAGCATTTTCCAAGCACCTAGAGAGCATTATCTGAGTGCCACAAACAGATTCAATCAGAGGTCCAGTGGAATGGTATGTTGCATTGTGCTGGTCAGCAGGGGTTGAGGCAAGAAAAGGGTTATCAGACAGTGAGTAATGGAACACCTGCTGTCACCTATAGTCAGCTCTGAGCCCATGCTATACAGTTTCATCACTGACAGCACCAGAGCGTAAGTAATGCTGCAGGCCAAACATGGACCTGTCAACCTCCTGGTGTTTGGACAAAATGTCCTGAGAAGCTGATGTAGTGGCGACATTCAAGAAATGCAGGAGTCATGGCTGGATCCCAGCAACTCAGCAATGGCATTAGTGATTCATGCTGTGGGTATTATTCCTGAATTCTGTGAAATCTTTCAGTGCTTGAGTCCCATACATGGAGCCAATATGGTCCCTCAGGACTACTCAAAACTTTCGTCACTTTTAAAGCTTTTCAGCACTGAAAAGAATTTGCACTGATATCTCTAAACGGAACCATCAGCACAGACAGAAGTGTTGCAAAGCATCCAGACATGCTGCCTCAGTAATACCAGCCTGATCCACTGCCACGTGCTGACCCAGTGCATTACTCCAGATCCACCTCCCAAGCCATCATTTGCACAGGTGCAGGACAGGCCTCCTGACAAAATGGAAATAACCTAAGTGTTCATTTGTCATGTGCAGGATGTGTGGTTAAGATCTAGAGGCCCTTTTCTGTACTTTGCTTCCTCAGCATCTCAAAGGAAGCAAAGGAAAACATTTATACAGGCCTACAGACAAGGATTACAGGAGCTGGATACAGAGCCCCACTAAAATTAAAAGTCTGAATTTTCTCTCTTTCCTTAAGATATTACTGTAGAGAAGGAAAAAAATTCTAATCATGATTTTGAGAGTTCCCCTTTGAATCTGAATCAGCATTTCTGTCCTAAAAAATGCAGCTCTATTCTAGGAAAGTTTCCATCCATTTTAAAGATAGGTTTTCTTGAATATGATCTGGAAGATTTCTGGTACTTGCTGCATTGGTACGTTCTGCAAAAACAGTCAAGCAATTCCAAACCTCTTTCCTAAATAATGTTAAATTTCAAAAACCTGAGGATTTGTAGAAATATGTCCAAAGGATTCTTAGAATAGAATACCATAGAATCATACAGTTCAATATTTCTATGAATATTTCTATATATGACATGTTTGTATTAGGTTAGGAAAATGATAGGCGTACTATGGTGTACAGATCACTGCTACACACCTAGAACGAATTAAGTATCAGCCCACGGGAAAGAAGGTCTCTGAGAAAGCGATTTTATAAGCTGGCAGTACAGACGTGGTCAGCACTGAAAGATACTGTCTTGCTTTCTAGAAAAGGATTTCAGCCAAGTGCCACTGAATTAGTAGCTACTTCTCTGATGTTCTGCAGGTTCTTTAGCCAAACCTAAAAAGAATAATCTTAAAATCACAAAAAAACTTATCCAAGTCAATGAAAAACACAAAACCACCTTTCAGTGTCAGTCTTAAAATAAAAGAATATTGTTTTAGGCACCCTTCCATCTTGCCAAAACTCAGTTACTGGGGAAGTACTGTATTTCAGGCAAAGATATTTGAGAAGAAAAAAGCTTCTGCAAAATACCTTTGAAAATGTAATTTTTAACCGCTCAGCTACTTGAGTTTTGTGGCTCCTTTCCACATGAGGACACAGACGTTGGCATGGATGGGATGGGAAGAGCAGAACCACAGGTGGGTAGTGCAGAATACTCCCTTTTATTACAATATTCATAACTAGTGGGCACCTGCACCACCTTACTGTGGGGCTGCCATTAGCCTCTCTGGTGAATTATTCTGCTCAGAATTCTGACTTGCACAACACACAACACCTGGTGTTAACATACCCAAGGCACCATCTAAACAAAACGAGACATAACCAAACCTGTCCAGCTCAAACTGACCAGATGAATCCAGCATGTGCTGGATAACAAAGGCAACGTTTCTTGTATCACATATAGGCAGGTGGCCAGAGGGTGACAGAAACCACAGCAGCAACCACTGATCAGCCTCAAGGAGGGAGGCAGTCAGAGAGATTGGTCTGGCACTATGTGACTGCACCAATGATCTAATGTAGAGAGCAATAAAAAATTAAGACAATAGTCCCAGGGCCCACAGAGTGGTCAGAGGGGAGAAAGGCAATGCCTGGAATTGAGCTGCCTTGTAGGATCTGCAGTCTGAGGAGAACAACTCCTCAGGAGCTGTGCAGTACTGAGCTGTGATCCGCACACTGCGCGCGTCACGCGGCTCAGCGAGTGCCCCATTCCCCTGACACAGGACAGCTCTGAAGCGTACAACTGAAGTTCTGATTTGTGATACAGGTCTTTCTGTAGAATAAGAACCACTGCACCTACTGCATCTGTCCTGCCAAAAATGTGTATTATAGATTATATGTCAACATGGGGTGTGATTCTCTCCCAGTGGCCACCTCACTGATCTCCCATGACTACTTCAGTGTCTAGCAGCTCAGTATATTACATATAATAACGACTCAGAACCACTTCATGCATGTTTTTAGAAGAATTAAAAAAGAGGAGGAAAAAAAATTTAAAAGAAAGAAAAAAAATGGTATATAAATTACCTCATAAAAATCCAAGCGGATGAAGTCTGCAATGTTAACACACAAACATCATGTTCTCTTTTGGAAAGGCTAACAAAAAATCTTAAAAGAAAATGCAGAGCCCTGTGCCTCACATTTGAAACCTTGCCAGGTGTATGCTCTTACAAACAAAAATTTCCTTTAAATGACAGAAATCACTTGTGGAGAAAGTCAAAATGTTTTTAAACTAAATGATTTCTCTTGAACAAGAAAGCCTTTCTGCAGTTATGTAAACTAAGCGTTTTAGACAAACAAGAAAAACAGATATAGGAGTGTTGTCAAGCTTTTTCCAAGGTTTAGTCATTTGATAAAGCCTTTGATAATTCATTCATGAATGTTTAATACGCAGCTTTAATCTTCAAACAGCTTCCTAACTTTATTTTACTACTTTATTTCCCTTCCATATTCTAACCCACATAATTACTTTTTAGTTTGGATGAGATTTTATGCACTGATTAGCCTAGCAAGTAACAAGCCCATCATTCAAACTTAAACATGCTCATCAGAAATTTGTGAAAACTAGTGGTGAAAACAATCCCACTCATCTGTGTTAACTTAAGAGTAAATTAAAAGGCACATTTCTGGCATATGAGGCAACCACTAAAATACCACCCTTCCAACTACTGAAATGTAAATAAACACTTCATCTCTAGTTTGCTGTGCTACCATTGTGGTAATTTATTCAGAAGTGTTACAAAGAAATATTTTCCCTGTCACTTTCAATTGAAATACTAACACTTCAGTTTGAATGTCTAGAAGAATATGCTAGATTGAAATTATACTTGAAAGTTTATTTTCTCAATCAACATCATCTGAGCTTTTAAAACTAACATCACTCAAATGAGTGATTATTTTGGGTTGGGTATGAGGTACTGGGTGGTGAAGGCAAAAGGAAGCAGACAGACACAGAGGAGGAGTTTCCAAGATCAGGAAAAACAATGCTTACGGTATTCTTGAATAATCCTTTGTAAGGTCAAACACATATTCGCCAAAAAAAGCCCCAAAGAATAAAAATACCTTCTGTAACTGCACTGGTCAGTGTGTAGAATAATTTCCTAATTTCTTAATGTTGTGGGGGCAAAAATAAATTAGTCAATTGCAAACTGTATTTTTAAGAGCTTTAGAAAGACAGGAAGAACTTTCACGCCACTTCTGAAGTCGCCAAATTGCTGTAGGGTCAACTGGGTCAGCTTTTCACAGCCTAAGTAAAATGGGTAGCAAAATACTCCATTCACCTTCTGTAACAAATGACAGTTCTTTAGCTAAAACAGTCATTTAACCAATTTCATTCTTCAGAAGTTGATTTAGTTGAATTAATTACCATCTCAAACAGGCTGATGCATTTACAGCACTTACCCTGAGCAGTCTGTCGCCAGACTTGCACATAGCAAGTTGAGTAAAAGATTTTCCAAGGGCAACACTCAGCTGTTGAATATCTTAGATCAGAAACGAGCCCGAAATCTGAACACTTGCTAACAGAAACACTGAAAGTTAATGAACCCCTGATGGTACTGAGAGCCATGGTATTTATCTAGGTGCCCAAATACAGGCAGAAGAACCTAATGTCTCAGATTATTACTGAAACTGACCCTTCCCCTGAATGTCAAAGCATGTGAAGAAGAAATTTCGGTATCAGTTACACGCTCCTACTTCAAAAACACCTCTTGATGTAAATCTCTGTAAAAATCAGGAGTCTCATGTGAAGAAGAGATTAGGCACACATCCAGAATATTATGAAAACATAACTATATTTGGCAAACTACTTGATCAGAGGGTGGCTTAGGCTTATGCTAGGATAAAAGCACAAAACTCAAAACTGCCACACCTAGAGATTTTTTTTTTTAAAAACACAGAACAAAGTCCTACATTTTATGAAAAGAGACTTTTTTCATTTTACGTTTCAAATCTCATATTACATATCACTATATGCCAAGTTCTTAAGTTTTGGGGGTTTTTTAGTAATAAAATAATCCAAATACCCAAATTGGTTTCAGATATTTTCATTTTATAAATAACGCTCCTTTATAAAATGTACAGTGCAATTTCCATAACACTCTGTTTTTCACTGAATTTCCTGGAATGGAAGAATTTTATGACTGCATGGAATAAGGTCAATTATATTCTTCATTATAGTACAACACAAACACTTATGGAGAGGTGAACTTGGTTATTTAGAGCAACTAGTTAAATTTATAAAAGCAGGATTGGACTCAATTTTGGTGGTCAACTTTCACTGAATCCCCTTCATCATATTTTTGCATCTCACTGTTTCTTCCACTATTTAAAAATAAACTGTTTTGATATTATCCCATTCTTTGACTAATTTTTTCTTTCACAATATCATTACAGAAGACTTTTTACAGGCACAGCTGGCACATCTCACAGAAACTAATCATATAAAATATGTGATTTATCTATCAGCCTGCTGAATAGATGAAAAACTATTTTTCAGACACAAGGTCCTGAGGTACTAGTCAGACCCATTAGTCTTCCCATGAAGCACAAAACCACAGCACGTGATGGATTTTTGAGAAAAAAACTCTCATTTCACAACTCAACTCATCCTCAGCAACTCCTGACACAGTATCCTCTGGCTGTGTCACAGCTGAAGCAGGGTCTGCAAACCCCAGGTGGAACTTTTTGAGCTCTGACAAGCATAACATCATTCCTTCTCTAACTGCACTAAGGACCAGTCACTACTGTATGCACAGCATGGACAAAGGCCACTGCACAAAAGGTACTTCTGATGCATATGTGAAGATATAGAGATTTCATGAAGTATCAGATATCCTCCTGATTAGCATTAGGGCAATTAAACACCAGTTAATCCACCACCTTTGCTGCCTCCTCACTTTGAGAGGTTTCCTTCCAATGCTTTACTGACCTGACAGTCAGTCCCCAGGAGGGAAGCTTTCAGAAATGACCCCGCAGTCAGCAAAGGATCCACCTAACAGTGGTTTCCTGGAGATACAAGCTACACCCTCCTGAGAAATAAATTTTCACTCTTTCAGATTTTTAACTTTACTACAAACATTTCTTCAGCATTAACAAGATTTCCCCATCTAAAAAAATCTCCAAAAACTGACAAAGTGGACTTCTACCAGAACAGGAAACCACTAATTCTGAGAAAAGGTTTTTATGTAATTTTATCTTTTCTCAGAGATAATTTGTATTTAAAAATTATCTAGACCAATCTCTAGAGATGTGTCAGAGATGACTTTCATTGGAAAATGCGAAGAACTGAAATCAGTGTTACATTACAGACTAAATCAAAGCCAGCATGACACACAACATTCCATTTGTTGCTCAGAAGTATTCCCCTCAAAATTAAAGCCTTGGCAAGGTCCCCCACACAGAACCTAAGTGCCACCCAGGTCTTTGCCGGTGAGTGACACTGTGCTTCCTGGTGCTCAGACAGCCCCACAGGCCGATGTCAACCACACAATAAGCAAATGTCATCTTGGTTTTACACAACTTGCAAGTAACTCAGCCAACTGGCTTCCTACAACCTTCCAGCCAAAGAGCCAAACCAAAGCTTCAAGGAAATGCAGTCAGGCATCTGGACAACAGTGCATTACCATCTCTCCCTGGCACAGGGTGGGCAGAACACCTGAAGCACCGCTATTGGGAAAAGATGGCAGTCCAAGTGGTGGAAAGTGACAGCTCTCTAAGTGCATGGATGGGCTCATCTTTTGAGAAACACAATCATTTCTTTTTACCAAAAGAAAATTATTTCTGCTAAATTCAGCAAATAAATTAACATTTTAACAAACTTGAGAGAGGGCAGATTGCACCATTGCACAGTGTCCCGTCAGGGCTAAGACAGCCTGTGAAGTTGTTCTCCACATGCATTTCTATGTGGAAATAACCTGGCACCTAGCCCACAAAACAAACAAATACCTTGCAGTCTCACAGTAGAGCTATTTTGGGAACCCAGAGCTATTAGAGCTATTTTGTGAGTTCTAGAAGCTTCACAATAACACAAAAAATTTCTCCAGAGAATCTACTTTATACTGCATTTAAGAGGAACTGACTCTGGCCTCTATCAGCAGGCTCTCTCTCTTAGTTGGTAAGCAATGATTTACTTAGAGTGACACAGCAGCAGAGGATAAATAAAAGAGAAAAAAAACCCCAGAAACCCACTGAAAAAGCTTGGCAAGAGGGTGATACATGCCAAGAAACCAAAGGCACTCTCTATTTTGGGTCACTTTTTTGTTCAGAGACAGCAGACCTTCCTGACTGTCCTGTGACAGCATCCAATGGTAGCCATGCATATGTTCTTAACTTGGAGACTTACTAAGGCATCAGAATCATTTCTCCATGAAACCTAGTTTAGCTTCAGCACTGTATACATCAGATTCTCTGAGGTACCAATTCTGTATTCAACTGTATTCAACTGTTGTTTTTGCTTGAAAGCAAAATTACAGAGAAATATCAAGCAATTAAAAAATAGCTTTAAAAAAGAAAATTGCATTTTAATGCTCAGTCCTTAGAAACTCTGTAACAGGCTTGTTGATCCACTAACTAAAGAAGAGTTCCAATAAAAAGGCTAGGGAGCATATACATATTTTATTTTATGCTTTGAAATATGTGTTTCTAAGACTATTCTGTTGGAACAAAGCTGCACAGTGAAAAAGCCTGGTAGAATCTAAATTTTATCCTCTTTCATTCTGCAGCATGAGAACACATTACGGATGGATTTAAAAAACTATTTTTGTGCATTTGTTCTGTTTATCTTTTAAATACTTTGTGTGATATAAATATCCTTCAGTCAAGGACAGCAAGAGAAAATATAAGTCAATTCTGACCTTAAAGAAATATTCATATTGCTTTAGATACAGCCTGACTTGTATCTGATGGATTCTGGCAGGTTCTTTTTTGAATCTGCATTTTATTCTTTTATTTTCATTTCATAAAGTATTTATGTTTTCAGATTAATTTCCTCCATAATGGCATTTTAAGCATTCATAAAAATCCTTGTGAATGTGGCTAGGAGCAAGTGCTCATCTCTCTGAGTAGTTTTAGGAGAAAAAGTCTCAGGGGAGCTCTGCAGGCTGGATGTCCCACTGCTTTCTAATCCTCTTGCTATTACATGACTCCATTTTCTAGAAAACTGTGCCTTCATTTACTTTGTGTCAGCACTGTGATAGCTATTACATTTCTCCTCCTTTATCAAGTGCAGCCTTCCTGTTATCTGCTAGGATAGCTGAAGTCAGGTATTGAGCTGAAAACATTATAAGGCTGCACTGTTGGAAAAGAAAGCAGAACAGCACGTTTAGAGACAAAGCACTGTAGCTACAGAAAGAGAAGAATGTTCTGAACAAATTACATCTCTGTGTAAAAGTAACCCACAGTATCTAATACCAAACTCCAATAAAGGATAGACTTCTGAGACATTAGTCTTCAGTGAGTAGAGCGAATTAAAAGCTTTTCTGGTTTTGAAAGCAATTATCCAAAGGTTATAAAAAGTCCAGCTCCAATTCTCCTTTTATTTATACTTCATAGAAGGATTCATGTATCATGTTCTCAGGTTTTATTTCTTTACCTGCCAAGAAGCAAAGAAATAGCTATTTCTACCAAACTGTTCAGCAACTGTTCACCCAATGCATGAAAACTGCACCTTGCCATACACAGAGGCACCCTGTAACTTACCTTCACTACTTTTCCTGAACTGTTGGCTGTAGTTACTGTAGGGTCAGTTATGCAACAGGCTAACACAGCTATCTTCTCCCCTACAGGAACAGATTCTTACTGTACTTTCATCTATTTAATATATAAATATAAACCAGATTACCCAAGTGGGAGACGTTATTATAACTCATTTAAAGACCTTAGAAAATAAAAGAGGTCACTACTGAAATAACATCAACTTAGAATAACAGAGCCATTTAGGTTGGTAAAAACCTTTGAGATCAAGTCCAGCCATTACCCAGCACTGCCAAGTCCACCACTAAATCATGTCCCTAAATGCCATTTCTACACCTTTACAGGTGGTGGCTGAACCACTTCTCTGGACAGCCTGTTGCAGTGCCTGACAACCTTTTTAGAGAATAATTTTTTTCTAGTATCTAATCTAAACCTTGCCTGATGCAACTTCAGGTCACTTCCTCTCATCCTACTTCTTGTTTCTTAGGAACAGTAAAGGTTAAGAGATCAAGGAAGAAGGGTTGTAGACTCTCCTTCTTCATAAATATTCAAAATCCACCTGGACACAATCCTGTGCAACCTGCTCTAGGTGAAAGTGCTTTAGCAGGAGGATTGGACTAGATGATCTTGACAAGTCCCTTCCAACTCCAATCATTCTGTGATTCTCTAAAAGAGCCTGACCCCAACCTTGCTACATCCTCCTCTGAGGTACTTGTAGAGACCAATAAGGTCAGCACTTATTGAGCCTCCACTGCTCCAGGCTAAATACCTTCTGCTCTCTCAGCCACTCCTCAGAATCACAAGATCAACGAGGTTGGAAAAGACTTTTGAGATCGTCAAGTCCAGCCTATGACCAATCACCACCATGCCAACCAGACCATGGCACTGAGTGCCACATAGAGTCTTGCATTGAACACTTCCAGGGACGGTGACTCCACCACCTTCCTGGGCAGCCCATTCCTATGAACAATCACCCCTTCTGTGAAGAATTTCTTCCTAATGTCCAACTTAAACCTCCCCTGGTACAGCTTAAGCTGTGTTCTCTTGTTCTATTGCTGGTTGCCTGGGAGAAGAGACAGACCCCCACCTGGCTAATGCCTCCTTTCAGGGGATTGTACAGAGAGATAAGGCCTCCCCTGAGCCTTCTTTTCTCCAAGCTAAAGACCCACAGCTCCCTCAGCTGCTCCTCACGTGTTCCAGACCTTTGCCAGCCTTTATTGCCTTTCTCTGGACACTGTCCAGTATCTCAACATCCCTCTTTTCCAGGAGGGAAAGGAGCCCAGAACTGGACACAGCACTCAGGGTGCAGCCTCACCAGTGCAGAGTGCCGGAGAAGAATGATTTCCCTTGTCCTGCTGGCCCACTATTCCCAATACAGGATGCTGTTGGCCTTCTTGGCCACCTGGGCACACCCTGGCTGATGTTCAGCTGCTATCAATCAGCACCCCCAGGTCCCTTTCTGCCTTGCTGCTGTCCAGCCACACCATCCACAGCTTGTAGTGCTGCAGCAGCTTGCTGGGGACAAAGTGCAGAGCCAGCACTTGGTCTTGTTAAATCCCATATTGCTGGATTTGGCCCATGGATCCAGCCTGTCCATGTCCCTCTGCAGAGCCCCCCTATCCTCCAGCAGACGACTGCTCTCCCCCAACTTAGTATCATCTGCAGATTGGCTAATGGACTCAATCCCCTCATCCAGACCATCAATAAAGGTGTTAAGAGGACTGTGCCCAACACTGATCCCTGGGAGACACCACTGGTGACTGGCTGCCAGCTGGATGCAGCCCACTCTCTGGGTCTGGCCCTCCACACATTTCCCAAAGCAGTGAAGAGTGCACCTGTCCAAGCCCAGGGCTGCCAGCTTATCCAGGAGAATGCTGTGGGAGACAGTGGCTTTTTGCAGGAGTCCAGGCAGACACATCCACAGCCTTTCCTTCATGCACTAAGCAGCCTGTCTGAGGTTGGACCACTTATACTCAGTATGGCACATTAACAGTGCCATATTGCTAATGGTTGTCCTGTGATAATTGGTTGTCTTGTTTATAAACAGTATTAGCAGTATGTTTTTGTAACTCTTCCTGCAACATCTATGGGAATTCTTTTTCATTTATTATTACTTACAGAAGAGTTTCTCTTAATCCATATGTGTACCTAGTGCACAATGCAAGGTTTATGGTTTGGTTAGGAAGCTGTCAGAGTTCAATTAAATAATTAACATCACTCAGCAGTAATACCTGCATTACTTTGTTTTGGCAATGCTTGGCAATGCATTTCATGCCATCTGTTTGAAAACTTTTGAGAGCTCAGAGATTAGTCAAACAGAATTACTAATTCTTACTTTGAATGCATATTGTGATACTTCATTTCCCAATATGCCACAAGGGAAAGCAAGTTTTGAAGTATTAATTCAACCTACAAAAAATATTAAAAAAAATAATTTGGTGGATCATCTGTAAGGTCAGGTGAGCAAACTAGGAAAAAATGAGAATTAACTTAAAACTATGAGATACCTTTTACAATTCAAGACTTTGGAGGAAAAGATAAAAAAAAAATACCACTTAGCTTGATTTCATATTGGCCATATGAATCAGGTAAAATTATAAAAAAAATCTGACAGTATTTTAATGTTAGGCTCTGCAGCTTTTTTGTACTCATAACTTGGAGAATTTCTGAGGCAATTTTACTTTAGGCAAGGGCTCATGAAAAAAAAAATCCCACAAAATAATCTCTAGAAAGATGAATTTTGTATGTACTACTTTCTTTGAGTTAACAATACAAAAATCTTTTGACCTGGTCAACAACAAGCCTGGGCTCAAAGTAAATACCACATGACACATGGGTTTTTGAGCATATCAAGGCAATGAAGAGACCAAGGCAGAAAAGTGGGACTCTTCACACAGCTGAAGCCTGAGAGAGGTCATCCAGCTCCCCATGGAGAATGACTCCCTAATGAAGGAAGCCAAAGTACCACTTAAGAAGAGAAAATCAACCCTTGCCAGGTAAGAGCTCAATGCCTAAAAGGGAAATAAGAATCCTGCATTTTAGAGTAATAAAATGCAATACTAATACTAATGATAATACTAATGATGATGATGATAATAATGTGTTTATTAATTATTAATAAATTATTATTAAGTATATTGTTAATAATATTAATAAAATTTTGAGTGGCTAATAGGTAAACTCAATGGACATGGTGGTTGTTGTATGATAAGGGAAAAGGCCAAGGTACAAACAAGGTTTGCATTTCTCTTCAGGAGTCTCTCAACTGATTTGTTTCCTGAGGACAAGCATTTGTTTTCGTGATCTCACTACTTCAAACAGAAATCCTGTCATTTGACTTTAAACAGTATCTAGGGAAAATAACTTACTGATTAGTTATTTGTCACCTCATCTCTAGGTGTTCTAAGGCTTTACATAAGATATTTATTATTATTCATATTATTGGCAGTTCTGCACAGGAATTTACCACCACTGCAGCAATACTTCAGAGCAAGGAGCTGTTTCTGATCACAGGCCTGCTGCTGGCATGTGAACTTCCTAAATAGATACTGCATTATCCTAAGTAAATAAGAAATGCCATTTGTAGAGCAGTAAATGAAATTCATTTGAAACAAGGAGGAAACAACATCCGCAGAGGGACAGATACTCTATCGACTTCCCAAAGACCTCCTGCATGCAGTCCTACTGTATCACTCTGTGATGGAGTGTTCACTAAGGCATTCTTTGCTTGGGACAGTAATTTCATCAAAATCACAGTTCATCAAAATCACATGCTTCCTGAAAAAATTCCTGGACTTACAATATGCTGCTTTTATTAAAGCAGATGCAGTGCTGCTACACTGCTTAAAGCTGGCATTTGCTTTGCAAGACACAAGCAACTGAGTGTGTCTGTCCACAGAGAAAGTGGCACTTGGTAGCTGCAGTGGAATGGGCTGGTTTAACACAGAAGACCATAGGGAATAAAAGGAGCATTGGAATGCCTACAATTTTCAGAGACCTAGCCGCTGCTGAATTGTATTACCTTTTGTCAGTGCTGTTCTCTAAAAATATATTGTCCAAGCCCACACGTCCAAGGGAAGTGACTTAGGAGACACGAGGAACCACCTGCTGTGCTCTGAGCTAGGGAAATACTTCCTAATGTGCAAGCAAGTATGCTTGAATCTAATTTAATTATCTTGGGCACGCCAGAATAGGTATCCTTTTCCATTTCTCTTTCTTTCAGAATAATAATTAAACTATTTTTTTTTTTAGTGTGAGACTAGCTTTGATCCCAAATTTACACCAGCCGTCATCACCATCACTTGAAAGCACTCCTGCTGTTTCCAGTTCTTTGTTTAGCAAACTTGGAACACTGGCTAATCTCACTCAGATCACTTCACCTGTTTGTAAGAAATTTAATACATACAGGGAGGGAGAGACATGGATAAAGTGACATGATGCATCAAGTTCCTTATGCCAACAAGTTTTTCATGGAAATCACTGTTTGGCAAAGGAAGATGTCAGATTACTGAACAATGTGCCACCCCCACTATTTTGTCTACAGGGCATTATGTAACAGCTGCCCTACAGACAATACTTTTCCTTTCTAGGGGAAGGTAGGCAGGCAGTAGGAAAGCAGGTTTGCTTTGAGCTCAAAGGATTTTACTCCCTGGTTGGGGAAGGTAAACCTAAAGAAAAAGAGGTTACCAGCTTATTGGGTAGTGAGTGTTGAGCTTGTTCCAAAACTTCAGTGTTAGCATGAAGTTTCCAAATCCAATATTTTGATGTCTGGACAGGGAGACACGATATTTTAGTGCTGCTTACCATTAATTAAATGCTTTCCATTAATGGAAGAATAAGCTTTTCATGCAAAGCGAGCGTACTACAATCATTTAATGGAGGCAGCCATGCTAGTCTTTAGTAAAGATAATACTCTAGCCACATTTCAATACCATACATATATTACATTATACATGTAGTGAGAGAGAAAGTAAGGAAGTTCCACATGAAACTGGCAAAAGCATGAAGTACAGCAGGAGTGTTTTTGGAAGGAAAACCCGCGCTCAGCCAATTCCCTTCATCGCAGTGAAGGAGAAATATATTTTTTGTCTCAATTTAGAGTAAGCTGTGTTTTATTCCACAACTTAACAAAAACTTCACGAAAACACACAGCT
The DNA here is from genome assembly GCF_001522545.3 of Parus major. Lineage (NCBI taxonomy): Eukaryota > Metazoa > Chordata > Aves > Passeriformes > Paridae > Parus > Parus major. The sequence continues at coordinate 22,884,190 of NC_031771.1, forward strand.
CCATTGATCCACTTGGCTTGCCTGTCGCAGGGTACTCAGACTCACATGTCTGAGAAGGCATGTAGTTTAATGATCAAAGCCGAGCAACTGGGAATCAAGCCATCTGGTTTATTTTACAGTGAAAAAAAATATAAAGTGGATTAATTGATTAAGGTTGGGACTGTTACTTGCTAAGAGCTCAGTTCTGCAGGAACAGCAATAACCAGGTGCAACCTCAACTTGTGCCTTCTACCAAGGCCAAACCTGCAGAGGGGTGATATTTTGTACCTAAACCATCACAAAGGTAAGTTCCCCTGGAGGGTGGATAACCTACTTGCCATTTTGGAGGCAGTGCAGTTGAGCAGTGCCCCACCTCTGCTGGGGAAATGCTCTCCTCAGCAGTTGCCTCATGCTCACAACTCTGAAGCCACGTGGCCTTGGAGCAGCAGATCCCAGTCCCACTGGGGAAGCAGGCATGGCAGGAACCAGCTGTTCCTGCCCTCCATTCACTCCCTCCCATAGGCACCTCATTGCTGTGGGATGAGAAGCAAGCCAACCGGACCTTCAGCAACCTTCTCCCAGCTGCCACCTCCTCCGGGGAAAGAGAGGGAATCTGACCCTCCCTCCCCACTGTCCATGACCAGACTATGTGCCTTCAGCATCCCCAAACATGAGGCCACCATCAGCTGCGTAGAGGACCTCAGTAGGCTGCAGGAAGCCACTAAGCACCTTCAGTAAATGAGTAATTTCATCAGGAGTTTTTACCTGTGCTTTACCAATGAGGGAAAGGTTATAACAGCTTAAATGGCTGATTCTGGCATGAATAGCACTGAAACAATTAACAAAGCTTTTCTGAACTCCTCTTCCAAGGAGCCACATAATTAGTGTCTCCTTCTAGGGAGATACTTAAATTAAAATCCTGTTTTCTTCAGTCAACACCAAATACTATTCCAGATTCTCCCACCGTCATGTGAGACTGCATCTTTTATTGCTGCCTCAGTACCAACAATAAGAAATAATAACACATTTTGACACCTAACTTACTTTTCCCCTCTAGTTACAATTAGATGCTTCAGCTCACAGAGCAGTGCAATGCTGGCTTTTTTCCACTACCACTCTCTTTTCAGATCTCACACAATCACCCTTGAATTTTACTAACTTATTCCTATCTCATTCTTGATCTAAAACATCTGGAAGTGGAATTCCAGATTTTAACTCGTGTAAGTGAAGAATAATTTAAAATAATAAAGCTCAAGGGCCAGATTACATGCAAGGAAAGCAACCATGCGAGGCCCTTGGAGGGAATGAGGCTGAAGGAAGGAAGGCCAGATGGGAGAAGAGGCCAGATACAGTAGTCCAAATGAACATAAAGTTTTCTTCACTCTGTTTCAAAGCAATTGTACAGTGAGATCTTTTAGTACTTAAGTATAAACATAAGGTTCCTGATTTTACAATGCACACTAAGTGTATTAATTTGTACTGTTTGTACTAAGGTTTTTATTTCGTATTTTTCAGTGTAAAAGAACAAACGAGGATAGGATCACCTACTATGGGGAGTCTTGCTTTGTGAGCAAAGGCTCTGAACGTAAATACTGCAATTCAAGAGAGGCTTCTGGTAGAATAGAAAATAAAAACCAGAGACATTTGGGCAATAATGAACTGTTCAGATTTCAATAACTCTTGCACTAGTTAAAAAAAAAAAAAGTTGTTTTTCTACAATTTTTATGTGAGAACAATGATACAGAACACTGTATAAGTGTAACATATAATGTGAAGAAGCTTTTTTCACTTAGCTACAGCTAAATCAATTCTTTGGTTCTGCAGTGAGCACAGGACTGTGAGGGCATTGATTCCAAAGAAAGCCCCCTACAACTTCACTGAAAATTAAGTCATGAAACATATAGCACTATTGAGAGATGGTCCCCAAGCAGGAAAGGAGAATATTTCATTTTGCCTCATTTGTACCATATCACGTTTGCAGCAAAACACAATTAAGACTTAAGTCCTGGATGATCTCAGACAGGAGCAAATGACATTGACAGGAAAGTTTATTTTTAGTTATATTCAACAAAGTAAGATCAGACCAAAATAGCATTTTATGTGAAGATAACAAAGAAAGATGGAATATGTAAATAGGTAGCCTTCAAAATGTACCAAATAACACAGCAGCTTTTTTAAAATGGTGCCCTACTGTCTCCTTGAGTAATATAAATTGATCACCATAGTGAGCATTCTTGTTAACCATCCCAAACAACACAGCCTATACTCTGTCTATACTACATATACTATACCACTGTGCCTAATGGGGAATGGTACTCTACTTGTGAAAGGCAATTCCTTTCAGTTGTCTAGGACAATAACCTTAGCTTCAGTTAACTTGACAGTTTTGTCCTATTTTCAAACTAGTATCACAGCTCATGACATCTCAACAGACCCTGAAAAACTGAACTAATATCAAAATGTTCTCTACTCTATTGTCCATAGCATTACAGTTGTTACCAAACCAACAACACTGCAATACCCATCTTTTAACTTCTCTTCCCTGGAACCAGGCAGGAGATGGATACTTCAGAACACAAGTATTTGAGGAATTAAAAAAAAAAACAAAACCACAGAAACATTATGATTAAAAGGCCACCTGGGTCTCAATATCTCCTTACTTTGGGATGGCGCTAATTCAGCCATCCTGTTTTCTCACAACATCCCTCAATACCTCTAGAAAGAAGTCTAGGTGTCTTTTGACTTCATTTATGCTTTTAACTTCAAAATAACTCCCCCGTAACTTATTCCATATGTTTACCGTTCATTCTCTCATGAAACAGCCCATAACCTGAACAGAAATGGATAAAAATTTCCCCACCAAGCTGACATCTGGCTGTCTCTTTCTGCTTCTCCTGGGCCTTCCCTGCATACACACCAGGCTGACTGAGCTACCGATAGAGTTTTCTTTTCTCTCCCTAGTGAAAAATTTGTAAGCAGCAGCTCTTTGTGTCTCACCTTATTGGAAATGCATGCTGAAGTTGCTACCACTTCTTCAAATAAATGTCATGAAACTTAACCTTTTGTACTATTAAACACTATAAAATATGCACTGTTTCCTTCAACAAACTCTTTAGAAGTACTGTTACCAAAGACCAGTGAAGACCAATAATAGTCTCAGAAGCTCCAGTCTCACATTTAAGAAGAAAGTTATCAGGGCACATGCAGGGCCTTGTAAAAAAAATCCGACAGATGCGCAGTCTCACATGGTTCTCCTTTATACACCAGTCTAAGGAAATTAATTCAAAACAATCCATTTAATGTTAACAGCATTAAACTCTACCACAAGAAAAATTTAGCTTGGTCTTGAATGTTTACTAGGACTTTGGCATTCAGAAGAATCACAGAAGTTGTACATCAATCTCTTACCCATTGTAAGGGTTTCCCTGTGGGACAATGTGCTCTGTCACTCAGTGATCCACAGAGAAAATCCACAATACCTCACAGGGCTGTTTTTTGTTTCCCTTTTCTAATATAAGCTTATTTGGCTACCTAATTTTCACTGAAAACTCAAAAGAAATGTAGGTAATATTAACAGCAGAAAACTGGTAGAAAACAGCAGAATTCCATGTTGGAACTTGACTGCCAGTTTTGTGGCACTGCAGAACACTGTCCTTCCGTGTCAGAGCCATCAGAGCACGTAACTCATGACAAACTGCTGTTTTTCTCTAGGAGCACCAAAATAGTATCTGGCTACTCAGAACTGATGTAAACTCCTTGTATTTTCAGAACATCCATCTATTCAGGAGGTGTCCTGACTACAAGGAAATAAAAATACTGAAGTCAAGCAGAGCTTTATTTTGTATGCATACTCCAGAGCAGGAAGAGAAGGAACCTACAGTAATATTTAATCACTGTTACACTGTCCCATAGTGTAGTTAATTCCATGATAGAAGCTAACCTTCCACTTGACCCAAGTGTCAGAGATTAAGATACACTAGACAAATGAAGAGAACTTGGATATAAGAATATTTAATCTTAGGCCTTTGGAAGGGAAAAAAGAAAAAAAAATAAAAAATCAAGCAATTTGTTTTATCTGTTTAAAGGAAAACTGTAGTTAAAATCACCAGTGATTTTACTGAGGAATGGAAGCATGAAATGCTCCTGTAGCTGATGACTGAGACACTACTTCCCTTCTGTTTTGCCACAATACATGATGTTTTCTTTAAATACAACACGTTAAATATTGCTCTGAAAAATCCTTCAGTTACTGAAAGGGTTTCTAAGGAGCTCAGAATGCTGGAATTTCAAACCCCATAGGAGAATTTCGTTAAAAAGACAGATGTGGTCATATTCATGAGAACTTGTTTTCCATATTCTTAATGACCTCCAGACACTGCAGAAGTCATATTGTGCAGGAAAGGTACAGGAGCATATGCTTTGTTTGCTGCCTAGAGTGTGTTACATTCCAACTGGGTATTAAGTATCTGGGAACCAAACAAAACCTCATGCTTTATCAATAGATGGAGAGTCCCTGACTGGCAACTTTATGGAACATGCTTGAGAACTAATGGTTTCTCTGCTGCAGAGTGAAGGAATAATCATGTAATTTGGAAATCATAAATTCTACTTTACAGACGTTTGATTACATTACCCATAAAAAAAGGAAAAAACCCAGACCAAATCCAGAATTGATATCAGCACAAGTCCACCTCAAAGGTAATAAAAGTCAGGAATTAATTCCTATTCCAGCCTTCATGTGAAGCAGAGACAAAAATCTTGTCCCTCTGATACTCAAACTCTGTTAGTAAAGTGCTTAAAAAGTGAAAGATAAGCAAAGCCTTATGCCAACTATTTTTGCTTAAAAACTTTGCTAGTACATAGCATAAACAATACTCAATTCTTTCTTTTCTCTGATATTTTGAAGCAAATGCTGCCAACTGAATAAACATGTGAATAAAGCTTGCTGTCAAAAACTGAATCAAGTCTGAGACTTACCAATGTTTTTTATGGGGAAAGAAATGACTAGCAGGTGAAGTAGATACTGCCTCATTATGCTGTCACATTACATTTCATTAATGTCTTTCAGTTTCTAGTGGGATGAGAACTCCACAAGTTTACTAAATTACCAAAAAAATATGCTCAAAATGTTTCCATTAGCTAATAAAAATTTTCTCCTGCAACAAAGAGTAAACAAAGCAAAACCTGTCTCCGTATCTTTCCTTGTTTACTTTTTGAGAAACAAAGTCACAAATAACATGCTACACTCAGGTGGTACCATTGCTAACAATTTATGTTGACAAAATGAACTAGCAAATGTATCAACAAGCATCTCCTCTACAAAATAAAAACAAGCATCAAAGAAATAATGATGTTTTTTAGAAAATTAATTCCCAGTTAGAAATGTGGTTTTAGTAGTTTTCCCTATTCAGAAAAATAGCCACAATTCATCCTAATTAAATGCTAGTCAAGTCTGTTTCTGCAAAATTTTAAGTCAGTACCTTTCAGCACCCAGATAATATTTCCAAGGAGAAAGTGTGATAAATACAGTCTTGCTGCTTGACAAGGCAATAATGTTACTGAAAAGAGATTTTCAACTTGTATTCATAATCCTCTTCCTTTCTCATGTCATTCCATTAAACAAGAAATTATAGCTCAGCCACTGAAACTGCAACCTAATTAGGCTGAAAAAAACACTCAAGTTTTGTGGAGTTTTGATACTTAACTCACGAGTTTTTCACAAAGAATGCTTCCATAAAACCTTTCTTTGATTTTAGCACCATGATGAATTCAGGTAGTTTTTCTGTTACAGGCTTTTTGGTTTGGCTCTGCTGAAAAATTCTGTATAACTTTGATTTATACTCTGTCCCACATATAAATTTGAGGGAACAGATCATTCCAGATGCTGTATAAGACAGTTTTCTGTTTTCCAGACAGTGCTACCTACAATATTTCAGTTTATGTTTTCCTGTACGTTACAGTAACCAGGAACTGAAAGGTTCTTAAAGACTGATTGGAACATTGAAATATAAGTTAAAAGAGACTAATAGACTAATTTAAAATTAAGATTTTATGGAGCAAATGTTATGAATATGCTACAAATGCAGTTTTTCAAGATGCACAGAATACTTCTCTGGCAAGAAGAGAGAGCTTTTTTATTCCAGTCCTTACTTACATTCATATCTGACCATCAGAGACTGTCATTCAACACCAATCTTTTGTCAGAAGTGCTACTTCAATATATCTTAAATATAAATATATATATATCCAAATATCTATCTATCTATATATATATTTTCAAAATATCTTAAGTTGTCACAACACTGGCTATGGCTGTTAACTACACCTTCAAAACCAATATAGGGAACTAGCTGCAAATTCCCCATTATTTTCCACCAGCTTTGTCACAAGATGAACTGGAGGGAAATACCCGTACCTTCATTGCCTTCCAACCACACCAAAAAGCCTGGATAGCCAGGCATTAACAAAACTTCGTTCCACGTCTCTTGGTCATCATCTCCCATCACCTTTTATTTCCCTGTACTCTTCCCAAATACAATTCCTGGAACCATTCTCTTCAGAGGGAATAGGTGGTTTAACGATGATTGCCATTTCTTTTCGTGCCATTCATCCACTGCAAAGAGAATTCAGTCAAAAAGACTCTACAGCTGGGGTAATTTGTCATCAGGGTTCTGGAAATAATTAACCTGTTTCTTCAATAGCTCTAAGTTTCATCACACAGATTTTTTGACACTGTCAAGACTGCAGAAAAGCACAGACCTTCCGTAACAATTGCCATTGAGCAGTGATGTGTGTTTTTGTTTAAACAAGCTCCTCATCTCTCAGAATTTTTCTATGGTCAAGGGAAGTTAGCTTGAGAGTGTTTCCCCACAAGGCTCCAGGGCTGGCCTCAGCAGTTTTCTATTGACCCTTGCTGATCTAAGGACTTTGAGCAGACAGTTTCCCAGGTAAGCACTTCAAAGAGCTGCAAAAGGAAAAAGCCAGACTAAGAAGCTCCATCCCATTACAGCTCATTAACCACTGGATTGGGTCCAGGCAGCTCAGCAAATGGGACAAAAAAGAGAAGCAAGAAAAATGACAATCACCTCCAGCAGAACATGAACTGTACTGTTTCTCTTTCTCTTTGGGACAGCAAAAACTGCCAGCCCAGGGCAGGCACTTCAGGGACCAAGCAACTCTCCCACCACCTGTGAGAGCAGCCCCAGGAAAGAGGGCTCTGCTGCCACTCTCACACTAGCCTGGCAGCCAGTGGAAAGGCAAGCATCCTGCCCACTGCCAGCAGATCTGTCCAGCGCAGCAGAGCTTAGATTAATGCCCAGTGACAGCCCAGAAAGCTCTCTGTGCTGCTCTTGTGCCATCCTGCTCATCACTATCCCACCTCTCACTGGCACAGACAGTGTCACACAGAGGGCTACTACAGAGAGGTTGGTTTGGGGGTTTTTTATGATTATTTTTGTGTTGTAGGGCTTGTTTTTTAATTTGATAGATTTGGGAGGGGGGGTTGGCTGAGGTTTTGTGTATGTGTGTGTCTTTGGCGGGTTTTTTTTTTTGTAAGAGGGAGCAGTATCACTTTTGCATTGGATCAGTAAAATCATATTCAAGCTCTCAAAACAAGAAAAGTTAACTTGAATCCATATATCATGTCAGTCCATTAGAGTAAAAAAAAGCCAAATCAAAGTATAATAAAGAATTATTTAAAGCCTCAAATCAGTCATCATTTCAAGCTTTTCATTTAGTTATTTTTCTGGATGCTTTATAGCTGCATATTTAGTATTTCTAACTAAAAATTGGTGGCAAAATCAAGAGTCACATAAGAAAATTCACAAAATATATTATAATAAAATATACTTAGGTTCACTTCAGGTTCCATGAGAAGAAACAGACAGCAATAAAAATTCTTGCAATAGAGAATCTTTTAAATAACAATTATTCATTGTGATTATAAAATCTCTCCTAAGGTATGACAGCTCATTTTCTCAATTCCCTCAAAGGCTATGTATACATAAAGCTATACAGCTCTCATGGTAACAGCTAGGCCAGAAACATTTTTCTAAAATAAAATATTGGTGGCAAAAAGGGTTCCTTCACAGCTGCATTTGAGCAACCTGCTGGCCCCATTTAGCTATCAGCACCCACTCTCTCACCTTTCCTGCTTCCCTTGTCTCAGTGGATCCTAGTCTCCAAACAGAACCAATACTTTTCTTAACAAGAAGAAATACAGTTCATTTCTCAGCTCATTACAACATTGCAATCAGTTTCTCTGAATTGCTAGGTAATTATTGCCCTTGAATCTAAACTTCCATAAGGAATTACTCCTGCTGCCTGTAAGAATTCACTCCTGAAATTCTGAAGCCCCATACCTGAAAATAAATCATAATTTTACACCTCTTTTTACTTTTTTTTTTAAAGAAATAGCAACCAATGCAGTAAAGGACATCCATAAATTACTAAAAATTTATTCTCCTAAACTTCTGCTTTATCAACTGTCAAACACTCTTGCAGAGAATAATCTTCTCTGTGGTGAATCATCAATTACTGGGGCTGAAGGCATACCCAAAATGCCAGACAGCACTTTCCACGAACATCCTTTAGCCAGGCTACACACTGAAATAACCATACATCTAAAATAAGTCAGAACTCTGGAGACTACAGCATTTAGTCAAGAAGTTGTTGCCTGGCTGATGACCACATTAAATGAAAAATCTCCCATTTCTTTCAGTCAAATGATTTCACAAGTTTACCTATGAATAAAAACTGGCTCAGAAAGACAGGAAAAATAAATGAGTTCACAAGATGACACCTGAAGTTCCATATTTTCTTAATACTGGATGAACAGAGAAAACAAAAAGACAAAATTTTAAAAGGAAATGTAATGGAAGTATTGGACAACTGTGAATAATCTCTTCCCTGTGATGTATTTCCCTGAACAACTAAGGGTGGATAAAACTTCTCTGAACAGAACAGGAAGACAAGTCCTACTTTAACCCCCTGATGAAAGAATCAAGTTTTTTTGTAGCTATTAGGGGAGATTTGCCATGAATGTGCAAAACAGATCTCTCCTGCTTGACATTACACGGAACTACAGCACAGCAGTTTCCATGATCAGAGTTCTATTTCTCCTTGGTGATACGAAGGGTTTTTTACTTTATGGAAAGTATCTATATATTGAAGTGTCCTTTACTATTGGCCAACCCCCCCACACCCAACCTCTAAACACTGCCTATCTGGTTTTCAGTTGAATTCTTTAGCCATAAGAAAAAAAATAATAGAAAAAGAAAGAACCCAAAGAGATGCTGATTAAAAAAAAAAAAAAAGTTCTGTTTTTAAATAAACTCAGTTTTCATCAATATTACACGATGAAAGTTGTTATTTATTTTATGTCTGTTACTGTTTTTTCAAGTCTGCTTCCAAGCCTCTACTTCTCAAATGCACATTCAATAAAATCACTCAACTGAATGACTTCCTATTCAACACTAAGAATAAAGAGCCTACAATCTAGTTTAAAATTATTGATGTCTAAAAAGCATTTCCAATTAATGAAAAAGTTTATGTTTGAACAGTAAAAACAGTGAAAGACTAATTGTAGCCATAACTGCTACATCATCAACCCACCCCAAATCATACCTAATGTTTACTCACGTTACATATTTTTTATGTCTGCATTCTGTATGCATTCCTATAGGCTTTTTGGGTTGGGTTCTTGCTTCCCCTTCAGTAAGCAAGTTTCAAGACAGATATGAGTGGGAGAATAAGAACACCTTTAGCATTCACCAGAATGCCAACTGCAGATGAAAGCTGCACTTATCCCAGTGATGAGGAAAGCACAGAAAGTGGAAAGATACGTTCCTTTGTGGTTTTTGTTCTGTCTATGGCCTTGTCATCACCAAAAAAGATCCTGTTTGTGACAGAAAACTCTGCCACAGATATCTCTGTCCAGACCTTAAACCAGCTGGTTGATTAGACTGGAGTATCAATCTATCAGTTAGATTCTTTTGTGATTTGATAGATAGTACTTTTCTAAATTAAAATTACGAATGAGAACACAGATATGCAGGAAGCCTCCTCCTTCATGTGAAGTTTGTAACGGAAATAATCACTTTGGCTTTCGCCCTGTCTTCAACCTTCTTGCATGTGTGAACTGGAGAGATGAGACTGCCTCAGTAACCACATTTGTGCTACCTCAGGTTATGCTTTCCTCAGGAAAAGTATTATATGCTTCCTATGATGTTAATGATTATTTCAACTCTAAGTAACAAGGTGAGGAGAAAGTGTCTAGTGCATCCATCATCTCCAGGTGCACTGTAAAATATTTTTCATTAGCATAAAAAGCAGTGTTTTTGACTGACTTGTTCTGCCAGTAGTTGAGCATCAAAGACAGTGAATCTGAGCCACAGGTGCTTCAGGCTCTGCTCAACTCCTGCAATGGTTTCCCACACGGACTGCAATTCATCCTGATGCACAGAGCTGGAAGAAGGATTTGGTTTAGCCGTAAAAGGAGTAATTTGAGTTTGTTTTTTTTTTACAAGGATATTTTCTGTTCTTTGCTTCTTTACATATTCATTGGGGACCATATTTTAATTAAGGTGATTCATTTGTGGTGTATTAACTAACACCTCTCAGCTGATAGAGAAAGAAGAGTTTCCAGGTCACGAGTACAAATACCAATATCTGTACATGTCTGAAATATGCCTTGATACCCCCAAGATTATCACCTGTGGTATAAAAGTCAGCTGAGACTAAATAATAAAGCATTTTACAAGGGCAGAACTTTTTTCACCCTTTTGTAGGCTAAATTAAAGGTCCAATAAGTGTTGTTGGATATGGTGTTACAGAATGGGGACTACAACTTCCTGCCTTTTACAGACACAGTAAGAGAGTAACACTTCAGACGCCATTGCTTAACTGTTTCATTACGAATTTATTTCCTCCATCCTCCCTCTGATAATCTGATAAAGTAATTTACACTGCAGCAAGGACAGGAAGAAGCTATATCCTAAGGAATGTCAGTTCTGAAGAGCACTCTGTATTAAATAGTAATATGCCTTTCTCACTGCTATAGAGGGAAAGAAAGGAAACTATGACTCATATTTTCCACTGAATTTATACAAAGGCTTCCAACAACGTAACACCAACCAAATGTGTGCAACAAGGAGAGCGTACTCTGTTCCCCAGTAAACATAAACTGTATGTCCACATGCACACACATCAAGAGGATATGATTACACCCAGTGTAACCAGAAACTCTAATAGTTTGTGACATCTAAACCCAAGGTGCATATGTAGTCTTAGGACCGTTTTCTGTCCTCAGAAAGATGCTCACATGTTGCATGGATTGCCACATTTTATTGAAACATTTAAACAGGTTTTGATAATGAATTCAGTACTTCTGTAGTATTTGGCTCTAGCACATCACAACGAGAACATAATTCATGTTAAGCCTCACCCTGGAGCTCTGGGAGAGAGCATGTGGAAAAGGCCTAAGTAATTCTACAGAGAATAACATTCTGGAGTAGGATCTCTGTGGTCAAACACAATGTGCTATGAATCCCCTTGAAAGAGGCAAAGAATTTTATAATAATTAAAAGTACATAAGAACACCTTTCATACCAAAGCATGTAGACTTTGCCATGTGCCAAAAGCCAAATAAAATTTTAATAAAATTTTCCAAATATTCTTACTAAGTATTACTACACTTGCGTAGTTCTACAGATCTTAATGTTTCAGAATAAAAATGAAATCAGTATTCAGGAACAGTGTGTTAAATCGTGGCAGCAATATGTCAAAGCACAAAGGCAAAGAGATGGCTCACTATTTCTTCCTTATATTACTGAAGCACCAAACCTTGTGGTAGCCTTCAGAGCTGCCAAAATCACTTAAAATACTACTGCAACTATTACTGGCACATAGTAGTCCAAGAACGTTACCCTTGGGTTCCACATTAATTAAAAAAAAACCCAAACAACAACAACAAAAACTAAAAAGAAAAAAAAAAACTAAAAAAAACAAAACTATGTCTTTTATCAGTCAAGTCAGTAAATATCATTATTATGAGCACAACTACCAAAAGGGAAAGGGTCTTAACAGAGAAACCTATATAAATCAAACAACACTTAACCAAAAGTCAGTAGACTTAGTGAATTATTCTTTAACTTCACACATTTTTCATTTCAAAATGCCCCTTTTCTTCTAGAAAAGGTATTTATGTAAGCGGTTGTTGTTTATAATTTGCATAACAGGGTACTGTTCAGGTGTTTCATATACACTTGTTTACCACTAAGCATAGAAGAAAATTTTCTGTGGAAGAGTGGAAATTTTTTTTCTAGCAAAATCAGAGGTTCAGGTAGCTCATAAAGGACCCTATAAAAGCTTACATTTCAAATGCAGTCCATGAAGTAAATTGTCACAACCACAGAAAAAGAGCAAGAAATCAGTGCACAAATCAGCTGCATTATTCTCTCCAGTACTGCTGCTCAGAACAAATAGTTCAATGATTACAGTTCCGTCTGTATTTAGGATAAAGTAAGCAAAAGGTGTCGTGTTAAGAACAAGAAAGGGTGGGAAAAAAACCCGATCATACTTTCTGAGAAGAGCTTAGGTACAGTTGATGGAAATAGTTTTTCTTTTCCATAAGGTATATCCAAGGGGTTAGTAAACCCAAGTTTTCCTTGCTTATTCCTAGGCAGTGAGAAGCAAGAGAAACCAGACAGCTGTCCATTGGGGAAAGACATCAGTGTGTCTGCATGACTAATGAACACAGAGATAAAAAGCTCTTTCTATAAACTTTATCATCTAACACGCACCATATCCTCAGTGGAAGAGAGCTCATTCCTTCGGGATGTAACACTGCAGTGGAAACCTCTCTGAGAAAAAGCGTGGCACCTAGCTGAGGATCAGAATAAAGTGCTAATACCTGGTACATGTTTTCCTGTGCTGCCATGGAAAAGAGGGTTTTCAGGACTTCACAAAAAGTTTGAAAGCATGTCTTACTCAGACATACTGTTCAGAAGCTTATCCTTGACTACATACCCTTGCACTATAATTAGCTTCATTTCCCAAGCAGAAACATTTGAGGTTTTATTTTGTTTCTGTCAGTTTCATTGCATTTGAAAGGTAGCATTTCCTTTCTCACTCGCAACATAATTTTGTGAGAGAGGGATAAGGACAGACAGTCTTTGGCCATCTTAATCTTTTACTCCAACAGCCAGCACACCTCAGAAGTAAAAGATGCTAAATCTTCTTAAGGAGACTCAGTTCATCAGCCAAAACAAACTGAAATACAAATGAACCCTACAGCTTCAGCCACTACTCATATTTTTGAACTCTCCAGCAGCTCTCCCCTCACTAGTATCACTTCAAGGGCACAAGACTCAAATGACAGAAGCTGGTATCATAAAGGGGTTGTATCTCTTCTGCAGAAACAGATCAACTCCTCCAGATAGTAACACACTCCTGTTTTTAAATCCAAATTATTACTGGTCTGGAAAAATTAAACCTGAAGTTACTACAGTTAAAAAAAATACATAGAAAACATATAAACTTTCAAAACATGGCAGAAAATGTTACTTTCAGATTCATCAGGCCCTTCTCTATCCACATGCAGATTGGTCTGGTCCAAAACCTGGATCTAAAAGCAGTCATCGCCCACATTCAAAAGCCACAAGGGAAGCCAAAGCCTGCCTCCAAGGCTGTGGCAGAAACTAGTAAAATTTTACACTTTCAGCTAATCAACACAGAAACCAGTTGTGTTTCATCAAAATGTCAATGTTTCACTTAGCTAGATTCACTGAGAAGGGAATAAAGTTTTCAGTGAGAGACAATAGAAAAGACAGTCATGTTACAGTTCAGAAAATCAGTCTTTCACACAGGGGATTTAATATACTCACTAGTAATTTTAAAGAACTATCATGGCTTCCATCCAAATTGAGATGATCACTATATCTGTATTCGAATTTTGTTGATACTCTTCTTTCTGGTATTTGCCTGCTACTAGCTATGTAACTGAAAATTTATCCTTCATTCCATTTGAGGAAGAAGTAGAATTTCACTGCAACACAAACAAATCCTTCAACAAAGATGATAAGGAACCCTGCTGGCTCTGGTTTTAACCCTATAAACAAGGAGATAAAGTCCCAAACCTCAATTCTGCAAGATGACTAAACCTGAACAAATCAATAAATTTAATTCCATCTCAGTTTCACATACCAACTGCTTCATGTTGTTACCTATTAATACGAGTCTACAATAATTGTTAAACCTACTCCAACAAAAGAAGTGTTTCGCATACACATTCCACTTTTGGTCTTTGATACTTGATACAAAACACACTTTGTTTTGTATCGAAACAAAGCCACTGCATGTTAGTACCAGCATGAATGCAAATCTCCAAACAGCAAGGTATGGTGATACATAACATTTAATGCACAGCTGACTAAACACCGTTAAGTGTTTACTTCAAAGTCATTGTCACCTCTGCCCACACTGAGAATATCAAATACAGCCTAATCACTGTGCTATGACAACAACAGCTCCACAAAAGGCTGACCATGGAACTCACAGGCATTATAATGGATCAGGGAAGCCTGCTATGCACCTGGCTATAAAAGCAGTTGCCTTTGCAGAAGTCGCACTGTGTGCACGTGTGCATTTATACATGGAAATATTTGCATGAGAGCACATGTAGAGATGCCTATTTGCCCACCTTGAATCAAGATTAAGAATTCAAAGAGACTAATTTTAATCACCACTGAACATTTTAAAATAGGTTTTAAAGGACTTGACATTGCATAGGTATCAAGAGAAACTTTTTATTCTCCAATTACAGTGCAGGTTGGATCCTCAGAGGATCCTAAGGGTCTAATGTGCATGGTAGAGAGATACAGGAGCTGGCTCAAAGTGAATCCATTGAAGGTGTAAGACTCCATATGTACTTCTCAGCAGGGTAAATCATCATGTATGAGTACTCCATGTCGAGCCTGATGATCTGGCTTTGCCATTGACCACAATGAGCTTCTCTAAACCTGAGCACAAACTCACTGGGAGCAGAATCAGGCCAATTCAGCTTCTGAATATTCAGGCACCTGCAAACTTCTTTTGCTGTTGCTGAACTTCAAGCAGATTTGCTACTTAGCAAACTACAAAAGCATTTCAGCTAGGAATGAGAACTTTGCATTGTGGAGATTAGCCTTGTATTTCAGTTTGCTTTAAATATAAAAAAGGCTTCAGCTATCTCCCAAACATGATCATAAGCAGGGCTTCTCTTGGACTCTACTTGCTCAGATCACATGCAGAACTTCCCAGCACTTCACTTAAAGGAATCAATTTGCTAGTACTATTCAGGAACTAGAGTGCCTCCACTGTTATGGCATGGTTTTAGTTCCCAGGTACTGCAAGAAAATGGACTGAATCAACTACTGTATACAGACACATTTTTCCAGAGAAAAATCTGGACCACTGCCAAATGCAGAGTCAGGTCCTCACGAGCAAAGCATGAGGGGCAGAGTTATGGCAGGGTAATCTTATCAGAGACAGCTATGAATTCAAAGAGACTGCCATTATTGTGGTTAATAACCCAAACAAGAGGAGCATCTGCAGATGCTGCAACTGAAGCCATTCTAGCTTACACATATAGTGAGGTAATGCTTGTACTTCACACAACATTAGTTAGATTCTTACTGAAATTAAGAGGTCTGTCCTAGTATCAATTTTAAAACATGAACCTGACTATTTGGAAACAGTTCAGAGAACAGCTAAATAGTATTAGTCAAGGCTTGGAAATGTGCCTCAGAATGAAAAGCTTAAGCACTTAATCTATTTATTTTATCAAAGAGAAGGTTAAGATGTGACCTGATTATGGTTTATAAGTAGCTACACATGAACAGACTCCTCAGATTAGACAGCCATTTACTCCAGCAGAGAAACACATGACTAGAACCAAGAGCAGGGAAAAAGGTGAAAGTATAAATGTTTAGGTAAGATGAGTTAATCATTATGTGTAAGACTTTTTTTTTTTTTTCTTTTGGTACACTGGTGCACCTAGGCATCAAGCATTGTCTAAATATATATTTACCAGATGAAATTATATGGCCTGTTATCAGAAGACAAGAGCTGTCCTTACCACCTGAGGACTTACACAGCCTCCACATTATAGTGACATTTTCACGTCAGGCTGCAAATTGATCAACACAAAGTGGGCATTTACACACCAGCAGTAAGGAGATGTCCAAAAAAGAAGGCAACTCCATAATCTCATCTATATTCCATCTAAAATCAACTCCACTTCAAAGTACTGACACACAAATGTAAATAGGCTAACCTGTCTGTACATGCACACATACAGATAAAACCTCAGCAGTCTTAGAACACTTTTGCAAAGTTTACAAACTTTGCTCACTATAAAACTTTGGCCTAAAGAAAAACGTAACCAAGATATAAAATGTGATCAGTAAGATCCCTACCATTAAACAGTCCTGGCACCTTTTCTTTCCCTTTGCAGTATTTAACACAAAGATCACAGGATAACATAAAGCTGTGTGACGTTTCAGGATGCTGCATGCTACAGTTTCTTTGTATACCTTTATTAGCATAGCAGCAAAAAAACTATTTCACTCTTAAATTCTTCTGCATCACTAAGATCTGCTTTGACAAAATAGCTCTGTCTTCCTTTGAACTCTCAATCCCTACTCAGAACAACTGCCAAAGAAGATATCAGAAGGCAAAAAATAGCATAATGCATTTAAAAAACAAAGCAAATGTAATTGCTTTTGATCTGATTCCTATGGAAAAAAGCAGCTGAGATGTTCTGAACCATGATAGCCTGCATGGCCCTGTTTTTCTCTTTAGAATACATACTTTTTATTACTTTGTACTACTATTATTATTAATAATAATAATAATTATGATGATATTAATATTACTAATAATAATAATAAAGGACACTCTAAAAATGGTGATGACATTTTAATGTATAGAACTGTTCTTAATCACATTTGATAAAACATAATTTTTGCATTTGTGCATGGCAGACAGTATTTCCTTTACTTTTATTTTCAAACAATGAAAATTCAACAGAGCATTGCACTGCAACTGGAAAGTTAAAAGTGAGTTTTCCTGAGAAATCTGTTGAACCTGAAAGTGAGGAACAGAGTGAGATGGCAGGCTTAAGAGATTAAAAAAATGATGGAATAGAAATGCTGTGTTCTTCAATGATTAAATTCAAGGAATAACTACAACATAACATACATCTCTTCAAGACCAAGAAATTTTAAAAAATAGCAGGAAAGCACAGGAGAAATAACATGATATTCTGTCTTTAAGTTTACAGATACAGACAATACAGGGTTGAGCTGGGGCCTTCAGGACTGAGAAGAATCAAAGGACTATCCTACTGTAAGGTATTTACTCCTTAACTAATTATGGTTTGCAAGAAAAGCATGAGGAGGAGGATTTTGGTACTCATGAGGAGCTGGGCAACGCTGGTGACGAAGTCCAGCAGAAGCTGATGAAAATTCATGTGGTAATAATCCGAAGGCATTCCACATTTGTGACATATTTTTGTGGTGGAACTTGCCTGTAATTAAACCCTTCCACAGGGTATATACCATGTTGGGCTTGGGCTTTGTTTTGTGTTTGGTTCCTGCATCTGCTTCTATTTCATGACTGACTTTTGCTGCCACATGCCTCCAGGAAATACGAATAAACATGGAAACATGGATGAGCCTGTTCACAAGAGGATTTACAATTTTTGCAGTTCTCTGTGCTCTCCCCTTCCTCTTTTATATAGATATATAATAATCTCCCCAAAAGGTAGAGCAGAGGTGGTTCAGTGAGATTTTCCTGGATGAAAATACTCTTTTTAAGCTATCTGACTAAGCCACACAACTTTTTAGGACTTCAGACAGAAAACCTGAGCGTTGTTTTTGGGTTTTTTTAGAATATGGTTAGTATATCTTTTCATTTAATATGTAAGAACAGTAAGTAGACAGACTAATCCTCAGTGATTTCATTATTTAAACCTTATTTTTCTGTAATTTATGGCTGTATTCATGTGTTATTACTAGACAAATAAAATCAATGAAGATGCATGTCAAAACAAAAGGAGAATTTACTCTCAGTAACACAGCAAATAAAAATAAGACAGACAATGAAAAACAACAGTAAAATAAGTAATACAAGAAATACACTATCTAGAATAGGAGCCACAAAATGTTTTACCTTTCCTCTGCACCTTCCCTCCCTGGCAGAAGCTTATGTGGCACATTGTAAATGGTAGGGTTTTATGAAGGATGATACAACATCATTAAAGTTATATTAAAAAAAAATACCCTCTTGGCTCCAAAACTGTGGTGTGCTGCACTCAATAAATTACAAGTGACAGCTCTTTCACTTTACCAAAAGGCCTGTTGTGTGAGACATTGTGCTGTTGCCTCACTGCCCCTGTGAAATTCCATTTACAATGTTTTCAGTGCTTCTGCATTTGGAGGTGCAGTAGGATTACGGACAGAACAATTAACCATCTTCATTTATAACAGTCACGGGACAAAGATACAGAAATTAATCAAGGGTACTACTTTTTTCTAACCTCTCAAAGATACTATCATAATGACAGCTGATTATTCGCTTAGTCTATTTTGCATTCAGATCTCAGAATTATGAAAAAGAGACATGAAATCTTCTACCAGGATGACAATTATCTAACTGCTTCACCTTTGTTTCAGCAGAAGCATGAAGCATTCACCTTCCTCATGCATTACTTCTGAAGAGAAACCAAGAACCAAAGTTACAAGTAGAATAAGTGACTCTTAAACAGAGGATTAAAATATCAATTTTCTATCATTTCTATTATATTGTCAAGAAAAATTATAATCACATCTTGGGTTACAATGGAAAACAAACGGCACAGTAAAAATAATTATGTTTCTAAAATATTGTGTTTCTAAAGTGCTAAAGCTAGAGAGTTATTTTGTATTACTTATCTTTGGACAACTTTGGCAAGAACTTCCTCTGTACTGGGCCCCATGTTTCACTATAAGACATTTTCCTGACAGGCATTCAGTCATGAAAAGAGGACAATTGAAATAGATGCCACTTCTCTTAAAAGTACTAGGCTCCAATTTTTAACCTCTTTTTTTATGCTTTTGGTTTTCAGCCTTACTGTCATCACCCCTTGTTCTTCCATTCCAGTCTACAAAGAAAGGCACCTGGTACATAATATATTTTCTTCAAATACTAAGAATTATTATATTTTGTTTTAATAAGCTCCATCTTCTTCCTTTAGCAATAGCCACAAGGATATTTGAGAGGATAGAAAGGTATTTCAATATGTTTACTGGTTGTATGGCATTCCACACACCATCCAAGTTGTCTAAACCTGTTATGCTCAGAAACCCACTCAACCCCACACATGCATACTTACACCTCTTACTTTTAGGCTGCTTTCTGTGGAAACAGAAACCAATGTATCAATAAGAAAAAAGTATTTAGCAGGCCATATCACCAGGAAGTGGATCTAGTAATGTCTGAGACGGAAGAACGGAGCAGTACTTTTATGTTCCGTCCTTACTGTCACTAATTAATCATGACTGCGCTCCACAGCAGGACATATTCATACTCAAGGCTGTACTAAGATCTGGTAGTGAGAATTGCCAAGATAAATTAAATTGTCAACTCCTCACACAATCTCTCTCAAGTATGTTAAAACAAGGTCTACTTAAACTCATCCTTACTTTTATCTGCATATATCTTAACCTTTGTAAGACCTTAAAAGGAATCTTCTAAGAAAGACTGTGATATCTAAGACATTTTTATCCTCTACTTCCTGGGAGAAAAAAAAAAATACCAAACCCAAACAATGGCCTATTTGTGAGGAGCCCTGCTGCAGGGACGCTGCTGTCCTTTTAGCTTTGATACTTCATGATCTATGACACTCCCTGCCTATCTCCATCTAGCAAGTGCCAAAAGGGGAGAATAAAACTGGCTGTTTTGACCTCCACATGCTTGTAACACTTTGTGACATTCAGTGTGGCTGAATCTCATGCTCCAGGGCTTCAGCCAGATGTTGGTGAGGTCAGTTCCCTCAACTTGGGCAGGTCTTCCCAAGGACCATCAGAGACCAGCCACAGGTTCAAAGCAGACAGAAGATGAAGTGCCCCACTGTTCAAAAACTGCAGCAGGAATCTGCCTCTGAGATACCTGACTGGTATGTGACCAGTTCACACATCCAAGGCATTACTGACAATCAGACCATTCCAATATAAGACTCCCCCTGTTTGAGATGAGTAAGGGCCTTTGGTTTATTTCCTTATTCCCTCCTCCAGAAGAGAACAGAGGCTTTCCTTGGGATATATTGGATTCAACCTGAACAATACACAAAGCTCAGATATTTACCAATGCATCTGTTGCTCTTACTTACTGGTCAGGGCATGCAGTTTCCAGAGGGACAAAACATTTTCATTATGGTCTCTGGTACTGCCTGTAATATACAGGAAGATGTTGGCACAGGTTATCTAAAAGCCTCTTCATGGCCTGACTATGAAACTTTGATGTTAACTACCATATTTTTTAAGGGGGATATTAACTACCCTGTTTTTAAGGGGCTAATACAAAATAATATTTTTTTCCCCACAATAGCAGAAAATTAAGTAATTCACTGCAATAAGCTGTTTTTGTTTCCTTGATTAGTGTACACATGCATGAATGAATTTGTATACACATTGATCCACAGTTGTATGCTCACATGAATTAACACAGAAGTATAACTGAACAGCATACACAACAATCTTTTTTGGTTTTTGTTGTGTTTTTTTAATGAATTGGTTTTCTTGTTCCTGAAGCAGCTTAAACCAAAGAAAAAACATGGAATAAATTGCCTGTGTGTTTGCTCTCAAACAGGTCTCTGTGCTGGACAGGAGGGTGAGACTATGAATCATCCACTGGTCATCTACTCGGACTGAAACAATAATAGACAGTCTGAGAACTGCATCCAGCATCATTGCTGGAGTTCAGGAATTGTGTTCCTATCACATGCCTCTGTTTTAAGAGGTTTTAAAAAATGGCAGTAAGTGCACTTGCTTTAGGCTAAATGTGGGCTTGAAAGGAACCAATTCAGAAGGAAACATGCTGAACAAATTAACTCCCTTCCAGTACTCTACTTAACCATTTTAATTAATGTGAACATTGAAAAGTGAAAAGTCAGCTAGTTAGGATTGTTTATCCTGAGCTTGCAAATTAACAAGAGGGTCAATTACAGAACCATAAGCAAGAAAATATGTACATGTGTGAAATGGTTCTTGATAGCATGAAATTATTTAGTGGTCCATTAAAAGCATCATCACCAGTTTCTGCCTTTAGATTTTGAATAGAACTTGGTAATGGATTTGTCTACAACATTTCCTTGCTCGGGAGATACAAATCTTGAGGTTTTTACCAAGCAGCTATGCAGCCTGCTCTACAGAACAAAAAGTAGGTAAAATTAAAAAATTAAATGAGTCATTTGCACTAAGAAAGAACAAAAGAGGAAGAACGAAAGTATGTCATGGAATACAATCCCAGCCCAGTGTCTGTGGACCCATAAACTGGATTTTCGCTGTTCCTCAAACAGAGAAATATCCACAAACCTAGTATTATTATTTTAAAAAATAAGAACTCTCACTTTATTCTCTCAGAGAACTAAGTTTTCACGTCTCCTTTTTTGTTATTTTCAGACTTTTTTTCCTTGTTTTAATGAATACATGTAACACCAAGTAGTTCAAGTTTCAAACCTTGATCTGCAAGGTAAAATTCAGATATTAAAGGCAATTTAACATATGTATTTCCAGGATCAGATCCTTCCCAGTGACCTTGACTTCAGTCAACTATAGCATTTGTTGCAAAGAAATTGTAAGCGAAATAAAAGTTAGAATTATGCAAAGTTATATATACAATTAATATATTCAAATTACTGAGATTAATGTTCATGTGAAGTCCTCCTGTCCTTGCATACAACACTGTATTCTCTATTATATCTTGAGAAATATATGGAAAGTAACTTTGCTAAATATTACATAACAAGAAAATCCTTTTAGCTCTTGTTTGCAATCTACACTTCACTTAGACATCTTAAAATCACAAAAGCCATCCACAGAGAGGGATTTAAAAATCATTACTTTAGAATACTTGTTTAATAGAAAGTGATGGCTTAAATGCTACAATATGTTCCTTGAATATCTTCACATTAAATGGGAATTGAACAAAAAGCTGCCTGGTCCTCTTCAAGGGCAAGTCCCACAAAGCTCCTCATTATCGTAATTTCCAATTTGGAAGCCAAACTAAATAACAAGAAGTAATTTGCCAATTAGAACTTCCTGCTCTTTTTCCCTTTATTCCTTAAACACCATTCAGGGGCTGAACCAGTCAAACACTTTTAGCTTCAGAACTGCAACCGAAAGAATTTAATTTGTGTCTCTCCACGGTGAACCTGTCAAGAGGCAGCAGTGATGCATACCATGGCCCGACACAACAGTTGCCCTTAAATACACAGAGAGTTCTCCATGTACTTGCTCTGCCTCAGGTTTCCTTTAATCATTTCCTTCATCTTTCTTCCCTTAAAATATATGCACACTTTTCCAAACTTTAAGATTTCTCATCAATGATTTCTGACATACAGAACAGTCCCACAGACAAAATTCATCTTTTGCGTTCGAGAAGCTTTTAACGAGAGGTACAAAACGATAAAACCAACACAAAAGACTGCTCAGAAGAAACAAGGTTCCATTCAGCCAGTGAAAGCCACAGAGACCAGATCACTCCAGAGAGATTTACAGCTTCAAAAACAAGACCATGTGTGAGCTGTGCTGTACGCTGTCCTGAGAATTTAGAACGCTGACCAAAAATAATGAACCCTGCTTTACTTTCCAGAAGTTCATTTGAAATATGTGCATGCAAGGCCAAGTACAGACACAGCCATGAACAGTAATGTTCATATCATGGACTATTTAAAAACTATCTGAAACAATCCCCAGAAAAAGGCATTTTCTTACGTAACAAGATATTGTATTGCTATGAAAGTTTGCCATATATATGGTCTTTAAGGTATGTAAGTACTAAAATAGGAACAGTAAAGTTAGAGTTAATGTGTCTCTGCAGTTTTTATATTCTTATGGTAAAATAAATACTGGATACTGAAAAAATGCTTTTTAAAATATTTTTGTCTCTATGCATATACTCCTTTAACAAAAGCCAGTGCAATTATCTGCTTAAAGGAAGCTATTTAGTTTTTTCCTTTTATTTATTTACAGAAGATTTTCCAGTCACCTTTCAGATCAGCAGCTTGATCTAAAGAGAGTCTAGTACTTCCTGCAACAGTTCATTATGTGAGAATAATGAAGAGAAGGATCTAATAGCACACAGATCAAACTGCCTTTTGAGGTATCAGGGCCCTGAGGTCAGAACATCACATTGCCACAGTGGATCCCAGGAGAAAGAAAAAGTGTGTTATTTTGAAAGACATAAAAATTTGGAATGCTGTAGATCTGTGATTTTTAACATAACTGTAAGCCCTTAAATCTCTTCTGCAACTGCCATGTCCATTATATTGACTATTTAAACTGCTTTTTATGTTGCTCAGCCATTTCTGGCTAAACTCTTAATTTTGGGGGGAAAAGATTCAAAACCTCTTTAAAACCCCCACAAGGATATACTTCCCTCACACATACTGTGTGAATTAACAGGGGATAGATTGCCCTGAACAGGTATTTTCTTGGCCTTTGTGCTGCTGTCCCTGCAAGTATTTTGTGGCGTAAGTGGAAGACAAGATTTGAGGAAGGCTGCACTAGAGGGAAATTCAGTCTAACCTAGTCTAATGTACACTGTACAGCTTGAGTAGCTGAGCTGGGTTTGAGAGAGATAGTAAGACACAGTATTTCTGGTGGTAGATGATGCAGAAAAAGGAACACCAGGACACACACATAAGTGATATGTTTCCTGGTCACCTCTGTGTACCATTAAACCTCACACAGCTAATTAAGTTGGTGTGGATTTAAAGTTAAAAAAAATGTACCTCGACAGCACCAGGCCTTGATCATTTCCTCACCAAAGTCTTCTCCAGCACGGGAACCTGCTGTTTTCTAGGTACATGTGGATCGTGTGACCAAAGAGATTTTCTGATTTGTAACACGGAGCATAAAATTCAGTGCTATTGCTGCATAGTCCAGTCAAAACATTCCTTCCCTTATTAAACCTCACAGAGGCATGTGGATAACAAACCACTGCCTAGCAATCATACCTAACACACAAGGCTGTGCTATATATAAAGAAATCTGAAATGGACTCTGAGACACGAGACTAAGGGTTTGCACTCTAACATTAAAATTGCACCTCTTTTGGTCAAATTTTACATTCAGCCTCCTGGCAAGAGGCACAACCAGAATAGGGGAAAAAAAGACAGGGGCGAGGAAAAAGGCATGACCAAGAACATTTAACTGGTCTACAAGATCATAAAAATATCATTAAATCACCTCCACTTAAATACATACTACACCAGAATGAAAGTTGCAACGTCATTTACAGATGAATTCTGATGGGAAAGATGAAATATAACCTCTGGTTATCTCGAACTAGAGCCTAATACAAAAAGCTGGGGAAATAAAAGGTTCATTCATAGACCATCAAGATAACATAACTGTGTGGTTCAAGATCAGCCTTGCTGCAAATACTTTGAAAATCAGCTTACCCCAGTGCAGTTCTAAAAATAAAATAAAAAAAAAAATTTAGGTTTCTTGAATTTCTAAAGTCTTTGGCAGTTCTCCTCAACCCAGTTAATCAACTAATACCTCCTAAGGGTTCTTCTGAGACATCTAAAAAACCCCATTTTCATTGTACTCAAGGAATTACGACCTAGTCCTTATGCTTGGGATAAGACCCAGGAGTGAATCTATGAAACAGCACTTTGTTTGGCAAAAAGATAAATATATCCACTTGAAGAAACATCTTTGCAACTTTCTAATTTATTTTAACAGCATGCATCAGAAATAGTTTGGTTCAAAAAGAGAATGAGCAGGGGGAAATGTAATTACATGCTAAAAAAGGAAATAACTTCTCTGAGTCTACTCTGAACCTCCAAGGAACAATCTTCACAGCATGTTGAAGTCACAGACAAATATATAAATCCTTATATTAATATTCACTAGAAACCATATACCATTATGCAGTATGTATTACACCCAGAGATTTTGAAGTACGTTATCAGCTAAGGCAATATCCCCGTTCCATATGACATGAGCATTCCTACACTGATTTTCAGTGCAGATAAAAGGAAGATGAAACTGTTTTTTCTGTTTCTTAACTAAAGAAAAGTAATTCACTGTGGTCTCACATTCTGAAAACAAGTGCTTGCCAAATGGCATATGGAGGACAGCAGTGGGCAAACTCCCTTGAACCAAACAAGTAGATTTGGAAAGGCCAGAAAAAGAACTCAGTACTGGCTATTTTCTATGCCATAAATTGCACAACTTCATAACAGGTATCATCAGTTTCACATTTAAATGACTCCACTGTCACATAATCCAGCATCATTCAAAATACTTTGTCATTCTCCTATCAGACAGCTATGAATTAATGAGACAACACCCAAAGCTGTTCACAGCAACTCAGTCATCAATTAACTGACGTTTTAAATTAAATTCTGTCAGGCTGTGAAATCTCTCTACCTGGAAGTTCAGGGAAGGTTTTTTAAAAGCAAGCATTTTAATCTTTCATTCCTACAACAGGCTTCATATGGCCAACCTTGACTTCAGACACAAACTGTACAAATCTCTGAAGCCCAAACCAGGAGTCCTCCAGCTCTCCATCATACTGCAAGTGTGACAGGAATATTCAAGGCACCTTTTCTGACTCACAACTGCAGCTCATTTGGCTGATGTAAATACACAGTGATAACCTGGGTCCACGAGAGGGCTGTAAGAGCAATTAGGAACACATCTGAAGTGCCATAGCAATGAAGTGATAAAATTAAACAAATATTAGAACACCATGCTATCAGATGTGAACTGGTTTACACCATCAAGGGCCAAGGCCATGTGTTCTCCGAGTCTGTCCCAAACCATAAGGCAGGCTGTCCCCCATCCCATGCTGCTGAAGAATACAGACAGCACTGCCTCCCTTTGCCAAAACCTCACAGAAACATCACTTTGGGTGGTCCATATGCACTGGTCTTCATTTCTAAGGATGGTATGCACTAGGGAAATACACAAAAGGAAATAGGTAGGTTGCTACAAAATGGCCTTTCATGACTGTTGTGCACTCCTGGTACAAAACTTACTCCTGCCGGGTATTAAATGGGGGAAAATTGCCCACAAACAGGAAGTACCTGTCACACAAGTTCAGCCTTACAGTTTTTTACATGCAATATATAACCAACTGCAACATTTTCCTGTGTCAATTAAAACCATTCCCTGCAAAACTCATAATATGGTGTATAAACACTAAATACACTTAGCAATACATTTACATATAGAGCAATAGTCACTCTTTTCTGTCCCTTACTGTGTCAAGTGGTTTGGTGGTCCAATTCCTCAGAACACCTGTTAGCCACACAAAAACCACCATCATCATTTGGAGTTTATTGGCAGCCTGAGGAGGGAGGCCAATGATTAACTAGCATGAGGAACGAATTGCCCTCAGAATCCTGGAAAAGTGTCATTCTGCAATGCAGCTGAGGCAGATTGGTAGAAGCTGCCTGCACTAAACCTGCCCTGACAATGAATGCTCCTATGCAGTGAAAGTGATTAAAAAAACATATGAATACAGCTTTGCTCAAGGAGCCACACAAGCAGAAGGCAAACAACAACTGACTTCAGCACATGTGTCCAGGTCCTACTTTATCTCTTCTTAATTCAATTCCAATAAAGCCAAAGACAGAGTGTATGAACAGCTAGAGGGAAACGTTCTCAGAGGGCACCCATCTTAGTAATAGTCACATCTGCTCAGAAAACCCACAGCCTGTTAACTTTCACTGTTTGGACCACTTTGGACAGCAAACCTAGAACTGCCACTGGCTCCTGATGCTGTGTGCAGATCCCACATCTTCATTAATTCACTTTTTTTACTACAAAGACAGTGACAAGCTGATGGATCTTTATTTTAGGAGCCATGGAAAGAGATAATGTTTTGCTGTCACTGCAAGCACTGCAACATAAATATACTGCATATATAATGCAAGCATTTATATATAAATATTGCCAGGTAAAGTATTGGAGGATCTGTAACTCAAGACCAGATTCTGCTGGTGGTTAACACTGTATTTGGAGAACAGTCTTAACTCAGAACTAAGTCATATTCAGCCCACATTTGTTAAGTAATTAAGTTATTCAGCATTTAATTAGAAAATATTTTATAGGGTAAGCTACTTTTTTCTGTGTATGATGCTTGTCTCCACTTAGCATTTAGAGATAATGGTCCATGCTTTGAAGCTTGTTTGTTTCATAATACATAAAAAGTTTGGTATAAAGGATAATTAGCATATATGTAAAACTGGCTGCATAATGATTACTTGCAATTAAGAAATCATTTTAATAATGAACTTAGGGGAAAATTCATTAGCCTCACAGTTTATTTTGTTAATATCATCCTAGAGATGATGCTCCACTGGGACAAAAGTTATATTAGTTAGGACTCCTTGAACTTCACAAACTTCACATTACACACTTAAGAGCATAACAAAGAGTTACACTAGCTTCAGTACTACAGGAATTAATAATGTAACAAATACATAGGACAGCAGATCAAATACTATTTTGAAATAATTGTGACTCCACCGATGTTCATTTTAAAATATTGAAATACTAGTTTCAATAGCTAGTAATTTAGTGAATCATTTAATTCTCAAATAAAGTATTTCCATCTCCTACTGTACCTCCCAGTATCAGTATTTTAAATAACACAGATGCTAAACCTGAAACCTTTAATAGAAATAAAGAAACTAAATTACATGACTGCTTCAAAACTAAATACAAATACTGAGTCAATCGCACCTGCTACATCACTTGAAATATTATTTTAATGCCCTAATAAGTACAAATATATCTATCTAGGTAATTATCAACAGCTTCTTCCTGCAGAATCTATGCACTAAGAATGATAGGGCCTCAGTATTTATGCCTGTCTGGCTTACAAAAAATGAAAGGTCACCTAGAAAAATGCAGCATCCATCAAGGGTTTTTTTTGAAGCAGATATACTTGTATTTAAAAAAATAATCAACATGCCTCATTACAGACTGAAAATTGACTAATTGCCACTTCCGCCAACAGTGCAAAATGAGAACAAGCCTGAAATCATCTTTCAGCACTTTAGTGATGGTACCACTGGATGGGATACTCTGCTATGTACAGACCATAACACAGAAGCCCACAGCCTGTACCAGCCACTTCATGGTGAGCTCCATCCTGGAAAGGCAGGATGCAAGGCTGGCCATCCATCCTTCCCTGCAAGCTCATCCAGTCATCCTCTGCCAATACAAGGAACTGCTCCAGTCTCCATCTGTCTGTCTGGGACTCCTCTCTAACACCTGTCATGAAGGACTCAATCCACAAAGACTACTGGATGCAGATAAACACAGAAAAAGCCACAGAATGGATTTTCATTACCAATTAATGGATTCATAATGGATTCATTACCAGTGAAATGGATTTTCATTACTAGTAGCACTTGAATTGATTTAAACAAGACTAGACAGCACATACGTAGAGAACCATCCCACCTGAGAAAGGCAGCACATGGGATGATTTTGGTTCTACAGCTTTTTTTTCCCAGCATTCCCAAACAGTAACTAATATATTAGGCAATAACTATTAGGCATTTAATAAAATCAAATTCCACAATTTGATTTGATGATGCTACCACAGGCAACAGGCTGGGTAATCCACAACAGAAGGCAGTAGTAGTTGTAAAATTAAAATTTATCCTAGGGAAAAATAAAAGAGCCTTGAAGCAATTTCTTAAATTGTTCTGAGTCAACTGGCCTGTTTGGATTTTTGGCTTGTTTCAAATTAGAAGCACTGAGGCATTCTACAGAAAAGGCAAGGTTGCCTGTGCAGCTTGTCTGACCTCCACAGCTAACCCTTAGCCTACCAGGAGCAGCACATTCCAAACTCACATTTATCACTTGTTTTAACCACCATAAATTGCTTTTCATGCTATAAAACAACAGGTTATAATCCAGTAAAAATTTCAGAACTCCAGAAAGTTTATTCAAGCTTAGGTATCAATTTTAAACATCCTACCACCCCACCAAATTTGGTTATTATAAGAGTTGGTTTCAACAGCTGTAATTCATAAGTGAAGTGCCCTTGCTACAGAGGAAAGTGAAGCAGCATTTGGTAGCAAAGTTTGATCCTACATAAATAGCATTGAACAGACTAACAGACTATGTCTAAACAAAGCATTCCATTGACCCTGCCTGCTCTTTTTGAAACAGCTATTTCATCCTGTTACTCTACTTTCATTAACACATTTTCAAACTAATGCTGAAGTACAAAAACAGTGCATACGTATGAATTTCAGATTTAAGTTCTACTCTTAGTTCTCCCCTTCCATACCCAGAGAAACTCCACTGGCTTTTGACTGAGTGATCCTAGAACTGCATTTAATAATAATTAAAATGCTAACTGGATCTGTTCAGCTGAGATACATTAGTACCATTTTACAGCATGCTATTGCTTTTGATTGCATTCATAATACTGTGAAGCAATTCTGCTTAGAATGTTAGTACAGTAGGAAAGCAGGTAAAATAAGAAAAAAGTCTAAGTATTCTTCTATATGAGGTTAAAAGAAACCATTTACAAATTTCAGGGAGCTATCCACTTCCCACCCCTTCCATTCTCTCTCTGCTTCTCTCATACCTAGACACACCCATATTCACCCCCACATATTTTATTTAAAAGGCACTACATTTATATGATCTCCCCAAATGGACAAACCCCCTTATATTTTAGGTAAGAAAACAGTCCATGGGAAAGTAAACACCAACTTGTCTGGTAGATGCACTTTCAGAGTAAGAAATTTTTTAAGGGTTACATTCCTAAAGACGCTTTTCCAAGTGTCTGCCTGAAGAGTCAGAACTGCGCTGGTTCTGCCAGTTGCCACTGTCACAGCTCAGAGTGTGCAAGCTCTAGTTTGACCCTTCTGGGAAAAAAAGTACAATTAGAAACACATAAAAGGAATGATCTAAACATCTCTGTTTAGCACGCTGGCTAAGCTGATGTGTAGGTGTCAAGTGAAACAAAAAGATAAAGAAAGTTTCTAAAGGGGTTTGTGTGTTCCAGATAAAAGCACAGACCTTTCAAGACCCAGCTTTTGAAGTAGGCTTCCCAGGGCTCAAACACAGACAAGACTAAAACATATCTTCATTTCCTCTGACCTGTAAGTATTTAAAGATCAAGTAACTGAGGAACAATGCAGTTAAGCATCTTCATGCATCTGTCATCTATCTCCAAGCACCTTGAAGTTGTACTTTTTTATCACATTCATATTCTAATATGAAGTATTACAGCATCACAGACAGCTTGAGACATAAGCATTGGTTCAACTCAGTTTTCTGAAACAGCACCTTGCCAGCAATGCCACACCAATAATCAAATCATACACGTGCACCAAGCTGGCCTCCAAAAGACAGGACAGGATTTTGCACAGGACTGTGAACTGTAGACTCCAGACTGTAAACAGGTAAAAGAGAAAGAGAAGTATATGAAATTTCAGTTATACACCTTTTTATCTGAGCTGTGACAGACAAGGAAAAACTGTTTCAGTACGAGAAGTTTGACATTACCAGATGGACACAGCTCTTAAAGCAAGAATTGGTACACACTGTGCAGACACACAGTAAGAAACATCTTAAAGGAGTTACCATCATTACTCTTAGTACTAATTTTCCTTTTTTCAAAATATTTTGTTTCTGTTTTTGAATTATTTCCAGTAATATTATTACTATTAATATGATTACCAGATGAAAGAACTGTACAGATGACATCTTTCAGGAAACTACACAGATTACTTGATTCAGTTCAGCAGTCAAAAATGTCTTCATGACCTTCCAGTCAAACCCCACGTCAAGCATTCATTTATGTTTGCCGCAGGGATTTAAGTACAGCTTTGTTTACAAAATCCTCTTTGTCAAAGGCTAACACTGATAAATCCAACATCAAAAATTCCTAGTTTTTCAGATGTGAGAAACACCAAGAAGTCTGTGAAAACTACACAGTCACAGAGAATGAAGATTTTGTTTGTTAGGTCCCCAATATGAGAAAATGAATTAAATTTCAATGGCCTCCTGGGGTGAATTGAAGAAGTTAGCTGCCAACCCAGGTTCTCCCCATTCTCAATAAAACACATGAATTTGTAGACAATGCATTAAAAGGCGAATTCATCAGATGCCAAGAGCTGTGATGACAACCATTGCCTCTTCCATCCCTCCACATTGTCATTTTCATCTATGTAATATTAAATGTATGGTAGTAGTGTGGACTAACCAATTGCACAAGGAATTGTGAGCCATTGTTTTCATTCTGGGTAAAGAAAACATACATTTCCCTAGTATTTCCTTTATCTTTGAAAGAACATGAAATAATTTTCAAAGTTTTTCATGTAAACCTTTGTCTTACTGAAATGAAAGAATCTTAATAGTATCCTTTTCTGCTGAATGGATTATGACAATAAAACCTATTTTTATTTCAACAGTTGTACAGGATGTACTTGCTACCAGCGATTATGCATTAAACACTTGCAACAGCAGATTTATGGCAGGGTAATCCTCTAATGATCCCAATGGAGAACAGTCCATGTGATTAATACAGATTGATGTGCAGTTCTAAGTAAGACAGTCTATGTGAATGCTGAATTCACAAAAAAGGTGACAATGTGCCTGATACATAAAATGGAAAAATAAGTGTCAATCCCCTTTCCTACCTTCACTAAGAAGATGAAAGGGCTGTTGAAGGTGGAGGAGCTGGATGGCACCCACATATATTGGGTGTTACTATCCTTTTAACCACTACCAAAGAGTTGCACAAGTGCTTATCAATATCTGTTGGGCAGAAGACCAGTGGGAATACTGTTACTCCTTAGCTTGTTGTTTATTATCTTACTGTCCTAGGAATCAAGCTCTTTCTGTGATAATCCTTGACATGATAGATTTGGTGCATACAGGGAACTGCTTTTGACTGAATAAACAGCAGTACAGAATCCCAGAATGAGCCAAGTTGGAATGGCCACAGTGGCTCATCTGAGCCAACCTCCCTGCTCAAGCAGGGTCATCCTAGAGCACATGGCACAGGATTGCTTGAACCAGAGGGTTCTTGAGTATCTCCAGTGAGGGAGACTCCACAGCCTCTCTGGCAATCTGTTCCAGTGCTCAATCACCTGCACAGTAAAGTTTTTCCTCATATTCAGGTGGAACCTCTAAGCACACTGAGCCATTCTTTCTGAAGGCATCTTCAGAAATCCAGCACGAGACAAACAGTCCCTACAGGTTTTTCTAAAGAGTCTGAGATTAGATAGGTAACTGCATCCCTTTAAACAGTCCATAAAGACCTGCCCATATTGCTTCTTGTCTTTACAACAACAACAAAAGAAAACAAAAACAACATAAACTACCAATAAAATATATAAAATACTTCCTTTAACCATGTTTGCCTTTTAAGGTGAACAGTGCAGTGAAAAGGCTAGGTCTGAAAACAAGCCTATTACATCACTATCTTAGGCAGCCACTGAAATTCTGAAGAACTCAATGACTGATCTTATGGACTGCACTTTCTCCTTTTTCCAACTTTCCTGATTGCTCCAATAAAAAGAAATTATTTCCTGTGTTAGCATTACACACTGCAGTTGTTCAAAGAAACCAATCTTCTGTCAATTCCCAGAAAATCATCAATCTGTAATCCTCTGTCTGTTCTTAGTTCCTGACCAGTATCTTTTTCTCTAGAAGCTGAAGTATCAGAGTATCAATAATTCAGGGGTTTTGGATCCTAAATTCACAGCTCTTCACTACGGCAGATGTTTTCTTTCACTAAAGCTGAAATGGTCTTCAAATATTATACCTCGGGCAAGCACAAGGCAAACATCCAGACACAATTTTCTCTTTTATGAAGAAAAGTAATAGCTTGATCAGTCAAGAAGAAAAGTTTCAATGTATCATTCATTCCACACTCTTACCTGAAAAACTTGTACTTCTCCAGCGTTTTATCCCTTAACATCATCAGTAACTCCAGACGTGACAACCTATGAAAATCATATCTATTCCATTTTATGGGCTACTATTATATGTACCAAATTATAAAATTATGATTCTTTTCCTGTAACAGCCAAATTAGTTAAATGACATACTGCTTTATCCTTGTCTCATATCAATTGATCTCTGTTGCCTTGAAGGTCCAGAATCCAGTAGCTATGGTGAAGAACAGGCCTAATCTTTGGACAAAAAAGTCTGACTGGCCCAGCAACAAGGAATCCTGCGCATTGTACTGCAAACACTGGACAAAGTGTCCAACACCCCACTGTGAAAGAAGAAGGGTTTTTACCTAGAACTTGTCACCACCCTGGCATGTATTGTAAAGGTCAAAAGGAATATCTGTCTTTTATCCTGTCTCCTGCTCAACAGTTTTGATTCTTATCCTTGGGCACTCAAGCCACTCCACACAGTGCAGAGAGAATATCCACTGGCAGGGGCTCAACTTCAGCATCCTCCTCTTCACACTGCTGAGCTGCTGCATGACAAAGAGAGTGAGAAGCCAGCACCGAGCACTGCTCCACTATACATGCTTAAAGTGCTCATTTATCTTCCCTGCTGGCATTCCTGCTCCTTAATAGGGTGCTTTAAACAGAAGAAGAAGAAACATCAGGATGTCCTAATCAGTGAGGACGATTGACTTTTCCCTCTATATTCCATGTACTCTTACACTGCTCTTTTTTCCTCATCTGTTCTTCTTTTAGTGTACCCAAAGAAAGCCCAGTCTTTTCCTCTCTAAAGCTCTAGATAAAAAGTAGGTGTTTGGGTATTATTCCATTTCAAAGGGGTGGTGTCTCTCATGCCACTTCCCTCATCTTAGTGCTGCAAGCACTGCTGGGGAAGATCTAAGCAACCACTCCTCTTTAACTTACAGCTTCCAAGGAATCAAACGAAGCAGCTGCAAGTGAAAAGGGAGAAGCAACTCCAGAGTACAAAGACCACCAGCAACCCACTAAGCAAAATTTGAGAGCAAATGAATTTAAAAATTAAGCACTGTAATTGATTACTTTTTATTTCGGTGACTACAAATTAGCAATCTAATGTAATTACAATTAGATGTTACTGTAGAAGTGTATCTCCTCTGCAGTATGATTTTAAGGCCACAACAGCCATAAAGTGGAAAAAAAATTAAAGTTTAATTAATGCTATTGGGGGACCTTCACCTAAACAAAGAAATTCACAGTTCAGATTTAAATGAAAATTTTCAGGCTAAAGCAGACAAGTAATTGGTTTTGCCATAGAAATCCTGATGAGCAGTTAGAGGAGCTTTTTTCCTTTCCATTTACACCTCCTGGCAGAAATCAGAAATGAACATGATTTTATTTCAGGCTGATGGGAAGAGTGTAATGAATATAAATCTCACAGTTTCTTCTTCATAACAAAGGTACAGCAGCATAGCCTGCATCAAGTGCCTCTGATATCACCAGGAAAAAAAAAAAAACAACCTCTTTTCACCATAAAGGAAACAACATCAGGCTCATTGGTAATCAATTCTTTTTACAGAGGCATAATCAGACTTTAAACACATTAACAACCCTTGGTGTTATCACAGGAACGAAAATGTGGCAGGAGTAAAAGTGCTTGTTCTCCCTTCATGCTTTCTGATACGAATTAAGAAAGTCAGTAGAGCTACTCAATCTAAATGAGAAAGAAATCATCTGTCAGAATGATAATACCATTTACAGATTTGAAAAAAATCTAACAGATTTCAAGTTAGTTGGCTTGTTATAATCCAGGGGTTTAAAATACTCCTTAAGCCACTTTTCAAATCAAAAAAGTGTCCTTATTTCTTCCTGAAGATTTCAGAGAATGTAATATTGATCCTCTTGAGAGACAACAAAAATAGAACACACACTCAGCGTCCACACGGACCAGAACCATTAACAAAGGTGATACTTTAAACCATGTGTGATTATCCCCTCACTTATTAAACTCCTCTGTTCAGCTGACGGAACGTCATGCATTAGCAAGGGGCTTTTTTTACTGTGATGTTTGTAACATGGTGCTCATCCATATTATCAACAAATCTGCGAAACCCAAGCTTTACTACTCCAGCTGCCTTCTACATGCACAGCATGAGCAGTCATTGACACAAGAAAGTACTGAGCTGGCACCAGGCACACAACCATGTAGCCAGCACTGACACACACCAAGTTTAAATAGTGCCATACCATTCCCAACAGTGCAGCGCCAGTATCAAAGGCATGGACATAACTGAAATGCCATAGTCTATGTCTCTAAAGCTTCTGAATACCTCTATATAAAATTACAGTTATGTTGACAAGCCACCTGTTAGGCCAAAGAAAAACTGAGCAACATTGTGCCCTTGTGAGGCCACCTTTCACTGCATGTCCTCCTGACATTTTTCCTCTTCCCCAGCACACCAGCCCTGCTGTGTGACTCACCATGGTGCGTGCTCCAGGCAGGGCAGAGCTGGGTGATGTTTGCTGGCAGCCTGCAGTGGCCTTGACTCAGGCAGCACATTGCCTCACTCAGCCAGGGCGCGCTCCCTGGGCACGCACGGGTCCTGCCAACCCGCCAGCCGCTCCGCGCTCTCCCCGAGCGCTGCAGCTCCTCTCTGCTCCGCTGGGACACAATGGCACGGGAAGAAAAAGGCTCCCTTAACTGCCATAGGGACTGGAAAAGAAGCTTCTAAAAAAATTCACAGTCCACATCTCATGTCTTTGAGTGACCAAGACAAAACTAGTAAATTACACAGCTCTGTGACTCTTTTAATTGGTAATTTTTTCAGATTCTCATCTGTCAAAGCCGCTCTCACCTTCAGGAAAGGTGTGTATCTGTTGAAAATATCACGCTTTAATGTTCTTTATTTGCTTTTCAGTAAGTTCAAATATCACTGGAGCTTTGTTCTAATAGAAGACTGAGATTTTCAAAAAGGATCTGGAAGACAATCAGATGATAACTACAACACAGGACAGGAGACAATTTCAAGGAAACCCCTTGACTTTTAATTCATTGGCTTTTTAAAGTTTTAAAAGTAATGTTACAGAGCATAAAAAAAATCTTTACTTCTTATTGGTAATTGATGCTTTCTGATCTTTACATACTTAGATGAGGCTGTTCATTTTTTAAAAAGCTACACTTTCTGACAGACACATCTTGATAACCACAGTAAGTGCTCTATCTCCCCTTATTTATATTTTAGGGAAAAAAACATGAGAATTATAAGCTGTATAATTTTTCCCAGTAAATTTCAATGCCAGTTTGGAGAAATAATTTTTTAGGGCTACACGGCAGTTTTATGCTGTAACACAGAATTTTTGCTCCCATACAAAGACTGCTAGCTAAGCTTACAATTGTAGTAACTTTTTTGCAATGTGGACACCTGTTCAGTACAAACTGAAGTAAGACAGGCTACTCATTTCACATAAACCACCAGCTGTTAGATGGTACCAGGATTCAGTGACTACTGACCTGGGACAGATTTGAACTGGTGACCCAGGAGTGGAAGACTATATATCCAATTACAAACCCACATTTTAAAAACTCAACCTTTTTAATTGCATTCTAACCCCAAAGATCTCAGTTTTAACCAATGGCCTCATTTCAGTGAAATGCAGGCCTATCTAGGAATTTTGTTCTCAAATTGTGCATTTTTATTGCACATGCACTTGGTTGCATTATAATGACAGAGGGTATTTCTTGACTTGCTAGCAGGCTCACCATACACGTAATAAGAAAGAGCAAGTCTTTTAAAATCTGTTCCTAGAACAGAATGGAATTTATAATTTCTTTGCAGTATATAGTACCACTAAAAAAGAAAGTATTTAAGCAGAACTGAGATAAATTCAGCAGTTCTGAGCTCTTGGAGGACATGGGGTTGACTAGTACGTATTAGCAGATGGTTTTCATTAAACATGCAGAACCAAAAGACTAGGAACTGCAAAAACTAGGAACAAGCTGACCAGGAGAGCAGAGACATGGCTTGAGAAACACAATAACTGAAGGAAGCTGTAACATTTAACAAGTCTGGAGTGATGGCCCTCTTCCCCTGGTTTCTGCAGTGAAAGAAACATGGCAACTGCACTGTGTAGGATGACTGGGGAAGGATGGAGAGGAAGGAAAATCTCAAGTGGTAAGTACCAGCAGCTTTCTACTAGTAGTGAAGGTCTAAATGTTGAGGGTATATCTATTTATCTATTTATGACTGAAGTTTCACAGAGGCACAGCACAGACCGCTCTACTCAGCCTGCTGGATTTTAAGCTATCTTGATCATCTTTTGTGAAGCCTAGATATAACCTAAGCCTTCTGCAAAGTTTTCTCCACTCTAACTTAGGTAGTTCTGGAACAAAGGTAAAGAGACAGGAGACTTCAAGTCTGATTTCAACTCTAGAAAAGCACAGAAGTGAAAACACTTTCTTAAATACAGAAAACAGCGCCTTAGATTGTAAAATTACATGTTTACTGAATACAGGCTCTTTGCAAGTGTTCTGAGCTAACAGTTAACATGGTCAGGCAGGCCTAAGAACAATCTACAAGAAAAACAGCAGCAGAGGAGAAGCAATATACAGCAAACAGCAGCAGATGGAAGAGCAGTAGAACCAAAGATCATGAAATAACCTCCCCCGCCATAAAAAAAGCCCAAATCCACAGACTTTCCTCATGCAGAGAGAAGCTCATGCATCCCAGTATTTGAGGATTCATTTGCTCACAACATTTCTTCAACACAGTACGTAATACACAATGCACAGAAGAAAAAAAGCAGCAGTCACTGGATTTGGATATGCTGGGGATGGAAAAGTACTACCAGTACTACTTCTTATGGAAGACATTAAAACAGCAGCAATGTGAGTCTAAGATTTGGAGTTTTCAATGAGGCACACCACCTGCAAAAGGAAGTCATGGGATTGCTCAGAGGAAAAGTTTTCAGTTAGCCATTAACCACAAAGCATTGAATTAGTCTGTAAAAAAACCTGTAGGCTCAGCCCCTTGATTCTTTAAAGATCCTTTACATTTATAGTGTCCCATGAATGTTAACAACTACCCTAAATCACAGGGCTTTTACTTGGACTAAAAAAAAAAAAAAAGCAAACCAAACAATTGATGTGTATTCTGACCTATTTAAGCATAACTCCAGAGCTTCTCTGTATCTTGAGGCAGATATAGTGAGAGAAACTTGCATATTCATTGTGCAAAATCATTAGCTTTTCTGTAAAGCACAGATTAAAAATTGCTTGCTATTGCAGAGGAGCCTGGGTCTAACCTAGCACCATAAAGCTTGCATGATATGTCTGTGCAAAAATCACTTACTCTCATTACACTGTCCTTCTGCTGGCTTCACTGAAGTTAAAATAGTAATGACTGGGTCTTGACAGAGCCACAAACAAATGTGAGGTGAAAGCAAGCCAGGCCAGCAAGTAAACTCACTGAATTATATGAGTATCTTTAAAAATCAGAAGTAAGAGGCAGATTTTAATTCAAAAGGAAGACTGCAAGGTTATTAAAATATGAAAATATGTTGACTGCTTCACAGGCACATAAACACAAACAGACACACAAATATACATACACACAGATACACCCTGAAGCATAAAAATAGGTTTGCCAAAGCACCTGATACCACACATTGTCTGCAGCCTATTTTCCTGCACATGTATTTCCTCCTTGCAGAGCCTGGCAAGTAGACTACAGAATGAAAGGCTTTGTAAATTTCTCAAGGTAATGAAAGAAATCTTAATCCACACAGCTCCTTTCAGATAGGAAAATTCCCATTTGAAATGACAGCTTGCATCACGCTGAGGCAATTTACAGGTGACAGGATACTGTGTTAGCTCCCCGAAGAGTATAATAAGTTCAACTGCAATTTGGTCTTAACTATCAGCCAACTGCTGCAAAGGGAATAAAAGGACAAGCCAAGTAAAAGGGAAACTGCACACAAGAGGGGAACTGCAGGATCAGAAGCAGCAGCATAAGGTGCACCAGCACTAGGAGCACACAGCCAGCTCTCACTCCAGGTCCTAAGCGAGTCCTGTCTGGGGCTGCTGTCCCTGTGACGGTGGGACTGGCAATCAGTGACGGGATTTGTGCTCCCACCCAGGCTGGCAGCACTCCCACCCACCTGTTCACCAGCTCCCGCTGCCCCTACATGGCCACCTTGGCACACTTCACACAGGGCAGTTTTACACCATACGCTTTCACAACACATTTCTAACGCTGCTCCTGCAAGCTCCCACATTAGTTTGCTCGCAATCTGACCTTTCAAACTGTGAGTATTTGTTGGAAAGCTACGTTCCTAAAACATGATGATAGGCGCACATATGATACAGGGAATTAGGGATTAGGGCTCATCAAATCAACCTCGGGAAGATGACCCAAAATCTTGAGCTTCTTTTTCCTCCCACCATATGTTTCTATCAGTCAGAAGTTTAAACAAAACCAACATGAACTTACACATCTCAGATACAAGTGCATAAACAAGTGGTTCTTAGATTTTTTTATTTAAAATCACACATATTTTAATATTCTATTAAGTATGCTCAACAATATTGTGTGGTTAATATCCTCTGTCATGGTCTATTACTGGAACCAAACACTGCCATAAAGATATTAGGATGAATACACCACATTTGATTACATAGATAGCGTAAATGCGTGAAATCACGTGTTGTTAGTGGTATGATTTAGCAAAGTTTATTTATAAATATATTTAAATCTTCAAGGGTCAGAGCCTCAAAACAAACTTAAAACCAAAACTACGAGCAGTTTGAATTATGGGTGTTTTCTCTCCATGCCATATTTATACCAAACATGAAGCAACTGCCAAAGAATATTTTAGAATAATGTAAGAAACTCACAGTTTGATCAGGTGAGAGTGAAACTCATTCAGCTTACACTGCTAATTTAGCTTTTAACTACAGGTCCTGCAACTGTCTGTACATTCCCCTGAGTCTAAACCCTGGCCATTGGCACAACCTGGACACATTTCCTATAATTAGGAGAAGAGTGGTCATTTGTTAAGCCAGTGTCAACTTGCACTCTGGGCCAGCAGTTGAGCAAGAGGAGACACATGACCTTTCCACTGACCTGAATGACAAGGTGATGACCTTTGCAGTCCAGCCCATAAAGGAAAGAGGACACTGTAAAATGGTCATTATGATTAATGGTTTTCTCAGGCTAGGCCAAAGGAGTAACTGCTCAATCACAAAACCCTCAGGCCCCAAATACTTAGCTTTATTACCTGTAGATATGAGATGTCTTTTCAACTCCTAATCCTCTTTGCTCTAATTGAGAGTTACATGGAAAGCTTTCTCCTTGTATTTTAGGAATACAAATTAAACTTTTTGGATGAAGGTATACACAATTGAAATACAATCTACCTGCAAAGCAAAGGTGACTTCCTTAACTCTGTTATTCTGAACTTCGGGTTCCAGCTACTGAGCTTTGCTGGTAGCATCCCAGTATTGCTTGCAAAAACTTGAATTCCAGGGAAGATGTTTCAGAAAAAGAAATCATTAACAAGCTTTAATTGTTAGAAAATTAAGCCCGATTTCTCAAGTTGTTGTCTAGTGAGGCAATTGTCTCTTATTGTGAAGGCATTAACAATCTGTTCTGTCAGCCCAAAATGTTTGCTGTGCCAAAAACTGAGCAATTCAGCATTATGAATTATCAACCTTTCTTCTAATACAACACAGGCAAAGTTTATATATATTGTTGCTCACAAGTTCATAACCCAGGAAAGCAGTAAATAACTGCTTGACAGGACATTGCTAATGTTACCATTACATGACACGACATGAGTTCGTGGGCAGAACCACCCTATTCCCTTTCAAAACTCCTCTAATCTGAGGAGAGATGGCAAATTTAAGAGACAAAGAGCCAAATATCCCAGTAAAGCACTGGGATATCCTAGCCACCAAAAGTTAACATCACCAATAACTGCAATAAGCTGCAGAAGCTATGTCATTTGATGGTAAACAGAAGACACTCAACTCCTAATCTGAAGCCATGGGGCATTAAATTTGCATTGAATTTGCATTCACATCTGCTGTATTTCAGTACAATTTACTTCAGAATCTTATCTGATACACTTCTGTTCACAATTACTTAAGCATATTTTTCGGCAAGGAGGGTGAGCAGAGCACCTGTCAGCCTTCAGGGAACACTGGCTCACAGCATGATTGTGTATTAAATGGTTTCATGGCCTAGGATAAGGTCAGGGATTCTGCCATTTATGGAACAGTATAACTGTTGTCAGAAACCATATCCTACAACAAGAGTCCCACAGTCAACTTAATGACCATATGTAAATATCTAGGAGATATACAGCTAGAGAACAAACAAACAAAAAAACCCAAAAAAAATAAAATAAAAAAATAAATAAAAAAGAGAAAAAAAGGACAAAATTAAATACAAACAACATTCTATTAACATTCTATTAAGAATTCCAGAAGTACTCAGTAGAAATTCTCTGGAACTGCTGGAGAAATTACTATGATTGGGCACCCACTATTCACTTTTACTTAACAGTCAAGTATTTATTTCCACCTTTTTCTTTAAGCCAGAGAGGCCACCATCCCTTCTGGATATATCCATGGAGATAACTGAGTTAGTAATTGCACAACTTAATTTTAAAAAGTTTACCTGGAGAGTTTAATGGAGAATCCATACACTGCTAAACTGACAACATGGAATCACGAAATACTGCATTCAGTCCAGGAATTCAGTACTTCATTTCCTATGAGGCCAGTGTTTAAATTCTCACAGAAAAATGCCAAGCTCTCTACAAAAGCAAAGGTTAACTGATCACTCAGGACAGAGCTGGTTGGGACAAAGTTTGACAATGCTATGTAGTATAAAAAAATAGTTTATCCATTTTCATTTTTAGTTTTATTTAATCTTGAGTGGTATTTATAGGTGATGTCAGGAGATACATTTTACAGTCTACTAACTAAAAGCAATTAATAACAAAGAAGTTCTTTGGAAAGAAAAGTGACATTTAGAAATCTGAACCCATAAAATGATAATGCAATTGTAGTGTCTTTATGCATAATCGCTCAAACTGAAAATGAAAATATTAAAGTGCAAATGTTTAATTGCTCCTATATGCAGTTAAAAATAGCCATTTATTTCCTTTCAGAAAGATTTATTCATTATACGATTTTTTCTTAAAAGTCAGCTTTTTATCGCTGGACTATCTTCAGGCAATCTTTGCTTAAAAGGTTCCTCTTTAAGACTGCTGCCCTTATCAACTGCTCTCTCTTCTCTATCTTGTCAGCCTTTATAAAAGTTTAAACCCCTGACATTTTCTGCTTCTTTTTTTATGTGTAGTTACAAACCTGTCTATATGAATTGGCTTGCATATTGGATCAGTACTTCTCCATAAAAACTGGATTCAGAGGGAAAAAGAATGTCAGAATTGTTTTCAACTGTTATGAGTCATTAGAGTCATTACTCAGTACTGTTTTTCAGCCACCTGGTTTCTTCATTTTGGTGACTGAGTTCCTGCTCCCCATTCTAAAGTCCTAAAAGCTTCTAAATTTTTCTCCTCAGGCTACAACAGAAGGACTGGAGGTAGCAGAAAACACATCTTGCTCTACTTTCACTAGCACCATCAGCTAGTGCTCATTTTTCATAAACATTGCATTATATGATGTTTTATTCCTCTTCCCTTTATAACTCTTCTAAGTGGAGTATTTATGGCTCATTTTATGCATCAGCTCAGTTCTATCAATATAGCAGCAGATACATTTAACTATCACCACAAAGGACAAACAATGGCTGTAAATCCATTGTTCTTCCTTCCCAACCCCCACCAAGTTTTAGGTACAAAGCATTCCATGAACTGCTGATATGCAGACACTACTAAGAGATTCCACCCATCTAAGCTGGCATCTGGCTAAAAGCACCCTCATCCATTTATATTTTTACTTTTAGAATCGTAGAAATAGCATCTCAAATCAAAATCTTCAAAGTTCTTAGATCCTTCTACTTAGATACTCAAATCTTCAAGTTCTTAGACACTTCCAACCTCCCAAGAGTGTTCCCAGTCACAGGAATACAAATTCTGTAGCTCTGTAACTTCATACAAACCTTAAGAAAGCTGTATTTGTTTAATCACACTAGTGACACTCAACATCATTCTCTCCTCCAAGCATTGAGATCTCATTTTTAATTTTGTAATTGTGTAATTGTTTCAAGCTCACCTCCATTAGACAGCTCAAATATGCTGAATGTGTTACTCCTGCAGCATTCCCACAACCTAGAACCAAAACAA
This sequence comes from Parus major, assembly GCF_001522545.3. Lineage (NCBI taxonomy): Eukaryota > Metazoa > Chordata > Aves > Passeriformes > Paridae > Parus > Parus major. Next base: position 22,927,652 of record NC_031771.1, read on the forward strand.
TACCCAGTTCTACATTCATGTGGTTATCTGACATGTTCCTTTTTTTAAAAAGGGCATCACTTTATATTTGCCTGCTAAAGTAAATTCTAGAAAAAATGAGATTATTTGTATTACTACAGCAATCAGTACCCGATGCAGTACTTTGACAGACATAATGAGCAATCCAAAGCTCTCATCAGTAAATAAGCCCCTTGAAACTAAAAGTAAAGCCGAAATAATATAAATATTTATGGTAGAATAGGCTCAGTCATATGTCTTCAACGGCTTCAATCTCTCTGTTAGAGATTTTCTTTAAATGTCTGCTGAGCATAAGACCCATTCATAATGCTAAGGGATTTGTTGGAGAAAGTACATTGGTACCATTTAAACAGCCTTTAGTAGACAGTTTTGACAGCATTCCACAGGAAACTTTACCTGCTGGATGGCAGAGCAGTACTTAATCATGAGTTTTATCAATCCATTCAAATTCAACATGTTTACCAACAGAGAGCAGTCTCAGCTGCTGGGCACATGGAGTCCAGGCAAGGAATAAAAATTTAAAAGTTTCTGAAAATGCCATGATCATTGCTCTGGTTCTGGTCCCGATTTTTATGTTTTCCCTACAAATACTGGACATGACCTGAATTTTAACAGCATTTAAAAAATCAATTTACTATTAAAGAGTTGAAGTCAGATTTCAGTTATTTTACTCATTCAGTTAATGTATACATTTTCTCTTAAAAAGAGCAATGAAGTAGTACAGGAGGAAAAAAAATACTTTATTTTCCTTTCTGTCTACTATTTCTCCCCCTCCAGTGCCCTGGAGACTGAGCATGTTACTTAATTGATTTAAGCCTGCTATATCCATATTTTCAAATCACAGTGCACTAATCAGGAGTGAAATTCAAATTTGAGTGAAACAGTAATGAAATATCACATCTGGCAGCATTATGGCAACATAGTTTATTTCTTCCCTTTTAATCCTATTCTGACTGAGAGAGGCAGGGGTGAGAAGAATTCTGCAAAATATAAAGAAAAGTGAAGTCTAACAAAAAGAATACAAAAGGATGGAAGGTTATATTGTGAGCTCTCTAGCAGAACTACCATCCTCTTATACCATCTTCATACCATGACTGACGAGAATTCTGCCAGCCTATAACTAGAATTTCTAGGCACTTCCACACTATCAAAAAAAAAAATAATTTCTTGGACTACTAATGATTATCCACAACCAACTGAATGGAGACTTTTTACACTTCATGAGAGCCTGTGTGTTTGACATATCTCTGGATGCAGTGCCTCCTCAGCCTGGATGTGAGAGGTAGTAAATCTTACCCTAATTATTAAAATATAATACAAAAGCATATGTATTCACAAATTGATGCAGAAGGGAGGGGGCAAAAAATAATCAAAGAGAGTGAAATTGTTTCTTGGGAATGACTGCTGGCATAATTTTAAAATACACTTTATTTATATTAAGTTCCAAGCTGTGCTAAAGAGTTTCAGTAGCATATATTTTATTCCCTGTTGGTAACAAATGTGTTTCACTTGGCACCGCCACTATGTCAATTGCCACAGCCTCCATCCATCCATCACTAGCTGATTTTCAAAACCTGAAAGATTTTCTTTCAGATACAGCTGTAACTCATTAGCATCTTTTTGACAACCTTGTTGCAATGCATTTCTTTAGTGCCTACCAGACACACCTTTCTCACTGAATGACAGGCTATTTTTGCCCCTTGTTTTTTGACTCTAAAGTCAGTAATATTAGAGTATCGTAAGTACACCCTCTGTAATTCTGTTATCCTTTCTGTTTCTGGCTCCCAACTGAATTACTAAACTCTAGTTTACCAAGATGCTTGTCAATAAACACTTCCTGTATCTTCCAAAGCCAGCCCAGCTACATGTTGCCCCCACCTTGGTATCTACAGGAAAGTAAAAATGAAGTCCATAAATCAGAGCTTTTTCGGAAACATGCTGCCACATGAGCAATCATTCTGCACTGCAAACTTGTCTGCAAAGGGCAGCTTAGAAGCCTAGCGATCCTCAAAATGACAATAATATTTCTTAAAGTTTTGTGCAGTGTCTGGAGCATTATGGTCTCCAGTGACAAGCAGAATAAAATACTGAGTTCCCTACAAGTCACTGCTTTCCCTCTTGCCTGTTCATGCATGAGAGTCTATAAGACCACATAACTTTCTTAAGGTGAAACACTTTTCTTGAGTTATGAATCCTTCTGTCACCAGTAAAACAGTAAAGCTAAGAGTAATACAATGCCAAAACCACTTACTGTATAATACATGTACAGTAACAAACTCTGTCCCCTCTGACACAAAACTCTCTTCCTTTACCCTCTATGACTTGCCCACAAAATAGGTGTACACTAACAACACCAAAAAAAGTACTGAAGACAACTCTATTCCCTATTGCCTATTTCCTCCCAGTTTTCCAGGAGACAATTTCACAGAACCAACTAGGTTGGAAAACACCTCTGATACACTGAGTCCAAATACAATGGACTAAGGCAATCACACAGAACTGAGCTGAAGAGGAAGAGGCACTCCAGGCACTGAGAGGAGCCCCATGCCCAGAGCAGGTGGGTATTTCCTGAAGGAAATGGCCTCTGGAGAAGACCCATGCTGGAAATGTAGGAAATTGTGAGGGAAGGAACAAGAGAGAAGAACTGCTGTGTGGTGATTGTATCCCCTCCTCAATCCCACTTGTGCCAGGCAGAGTGTGGAGTAAAGGACTGAAGTTGTTTGAACTGGGTAACAGGAGGAAATGGTTAATATTTATTTGTTTCTTACTACCCCAACCAAATTTAATTGGCAGACAATTATCCCCAAGACAAGTAACTTTTTGCCTGCAAAGGTAATCAATAAGAAATCCCCCAGCCTTTATCTTGAATCACAAGTTTTTCTTATATTTCTGTTTGTTTCCTGGTTTTCCCATCCTACTGAGGCATGGAGAGTGTGGCTATGCAGGAATTTCACTAACTCACCATGATTAATAACACAACTTCTATGACTTTACTGAGATTATTTGATCCCTCGATGCATTTGAGAGAACATTAATTGTTCATTCTACATTTTTCATTTTAATATATTTTTCTTAATCATACAATCTGTTGGATACGTGACATTTGTCCATTAAGCAGCTGTTAAGTCTTCCCTGCACCATATATTTGACAACTAATACTAAATCACCATGCCAAACATGTATTTACAGCATGCTCATTTTACCTCAGAGCAAAACATTCTCTCAACATCTGAATTGTTCCCTCTGTACTTTTCCTTTACCTGCTAACACCAGAAGCTGCAACATGTTTAATGAACAGACATTTTTGCCTTCCCTGGCTGTTCCATTGGCTGCTACTGCATGTGCTGCCACTCTCCAAGAAGCTGTTTAGGAGGACAGGTGTAGTGGATCATTTTCATTGCTTCCACTCTTGATGGGCCATACACCATCAGGCCTTGGTAACACATTTGCTTCTCATTATCAGTAGCTAGATTTACTATTAACTGTATGTCTATTTCAAAAGTTTCTCCTCTTCTGGATTTCCCATTTCACTTCTCTGAAGAGCCTGAAACTGTTCCAGGATTCTCCCCTTTTGTTTTAATCATAGCTTTATTTTAGGATTCACTCAATTGCTCCAAGTCAAATATTCTCATCTTCTCTCAGATTGCCCTCAGGTTCTCTCAGCTCTATTCCTCTGCAGGAACAGAAACTCAGTTCTAGAACCCAGATTCATCACTTAGTTAAATTTACCATTATGTAAATTAGTTTCTCTTGCTCATATTAATGTGTTAAAGATAAAATGCATATACAGACATACACATAAATCTATAAACACTGAATCATAAGACTAAGCAGCAGTTTAGCTCCGCTCCCTGAACAGTGAAAAGACACAAATTTGTTTACCTCATTTAAAACCAACCTAATTTTTTTTTATCCTGAAGTAAAACCAAATGTGTTCATATTTTAAAGTCAAGACTAAGTAAAATATGCTTGATAGGACTGAGACAACAGTTCATCGTTTTCCAGGGAAAGAATGCAGGGAGAAGGAAATTAAACAAGCATTCTTGCATATATTTCCTGATGTTATTTTCATTATGGAGAAGTAAAATTGCATTTACTCCCTTGACAGCAAAGGTCAAACAATCTGATAAAATCTAGTTAATGCACTGAGAATGATTGATGTTTAAATTAAAAAGTCATGTTATTTTACATAGCAAAACGTGTTCTCTCTTCTTTATTCTCTCCATATCGTTAATATATTTATTCTTAATATAACAAAAAGGTCTAAAAACAAACTAAAGGTCAAAGGAGCTTTCTGATTTATGTAGTCCCATATCCAATAAAGATTTAGCCATCCATGACATTTTCATAATGGTAACATACCTCCTTTTTTAAGTACTTGAACTACTTAGTTCAACCACAATATGGATTTTTAGCCTAATCCTTATCCTGTGTTTGTACTCACACACCTATTTTACAAATTCCATGCTCCTCTGAAAGAAGCAGCACTAGATATTGCCAGTAATCATATGTAAAATAAAACAAATGCACCCATAACTTCTTACAGATTCTGACTTAAATCCCCCTTGGAAACCCTGAATATGTTTTTTTAGCTCTCGGAAACCAAACAACTGGTCACTCATCAATACAGGTAAGTACCTGCTCTAGGCTTTCCTCAATGCCCAGATGCTATGGAAGTGTTCTACAGAGGTGCAGAAAGGCTGACAGTGTTTACTGCATGTGAAGTTCCACAAAAACATCTCATTATGCTCTAGAAAAACATTAATAAATTCTCTCCTAAGACAGACTGGGAACACCACTGTATCCACCCACAGCCATTTGCAGCCTTGACATAGCTCATGATTCTGCTCCTAGACCTTGGAAGTAGGGCAGAAAGTGGGATGATAAAAACACGAGGACCTGTGTGATTTTTTTTAAGTCGTTTGCTAATTCATCTGACAGCACTGATTTAATTTAAAGACAATGGACTGTAATGGGTGACCAGTCCTTCAGGATTCTGTATAAAAATCAGAACAAGAGAGACAATCTTGGTCAGAAACTAAACAGCGACACACAATACAGATCTATGGCTTTAAATAAGTGCACCATTATGTTAAGCTGGAGTGACTGAAAAAATACTGATGCTATCCCATTTATGAGTACTGTCTGTCAGGCTAGCAATAATTACTTACTTTCAAATCCAGTTATCATCATCAAGGTCACATTTTCTGGTGTGGACACCTAACAGTACTAGTTTCCTGACTAATTTTTCTCATCCTATTAAAAACCCATTTCACTTTGGCAGGTGAGATTTGAGGGTATCTCAAACTGCCAAATCACCATTATGGAATTTTATTCTTTTTTTAGTTCAGGAAGACTGCCATCTGAAATGCTCTCCTAGCAATCTTTTGCAGAGTCTGAGAAATGATGAGTTTTCTATTGTGTGTACAGAAAAAAAGCACCTGAGGTTGATCAGCAAAATAACCTTAATTCTTTTTCTTTAAAAATAGTAGTAATATGTGTATTAATATACATAAAATTGCTAGTTGACCTAAAAAATTACTCCAAGCCTAAAATACTGCAAGGCCATACCAAATGAAAAGAGAAGTTGGCTGTTTATTTGGTACCATTCAGTTTATTCACAGTATATATATTATTCAATGAATAAGCAGCAGGAGCAAGTACCTTGGGTGAGAAATTCAAGCCAGGTTTCCATTCTCTGCCACTTGCAAAGCCATTCCCTCTCATTCATATACAGTCTTTAGTCCTTCCACTTCGCCTTCCATGGATTTTCTATCACCTCTGAACCACTGACCTGACCTCCAACCCACTGAGACCACCCCTAAAAAAATTTCTTGGCTTATTTGACATAGCTTTCAGTCTCCTGCGATACTAATCAGGGTCCTGAAAAAGATTACTATAGCCCCTGATACTGCTGTAGAAAAAAAGCATTTAACTGCTCCCCATGTAACCTGAAAGAAAGCCTAAGCAAAGTCTAGACAACAGACCAAAGATTCATTTGTGGGCAGCTGCCACAACTCTGCAATGCAGAAATATTATTTGCTGAAGGAAAATAAAGATTAAATTTCATGCTTTAATTTGCTGATAAAACATCAAGTTCTGTCACAGCCAGCCATCAAACTTGCATTAAGTCTCAGTTATTTGCAGGTGTAGCCTTACCAAGTAAAGCCCGAAGCAGAGAAAAAAGGATGTGGTATACAAGAAAAAAAAATTTGATCTGCACCATTTCCCTCACAGCAGACCAAAAATACCTTGCAAAAGCACAATTCTGTGCTATTATTATTACATGTCTTACACACACCATTCTCTCATCATTTTAGCTGAAAATCTTGAAAGTTTTGGGATTAGTAATCTCGGGGATGAAATTCTGATTTCTCTCTATCTTTAAATCATTGCAAAACACTCTCAGATTTCAAAATAATCAAAATTTCATTCTATATACCAAATATATCAATATCCCTATACATCATGAAAGCCAGCACCGAGCAAAAGAGCTTTGCTGTTTGTTTCCTATTTGGGATTCCTTCAATTCTCATGCAAATTAAAATTAGACTGGCTATTGAGCTCTTGTTTCCTTGCCAAAAAAACCTACATTAATATTTGCTTTAGATAGAAGTTATGAGAATTAAAGGGATTTTTTTTTTTTTTTCATATTTAAAGTAATAAACAACACCAGGCAAGATTTTCTTAAATTTCAGACATTTATTTTAAGGATGAATTAGGTACAGGGATCACAGTAGTGCCCATGACTTCTTCACACTAGTACTGCATTCAGCCAACCAGTGACAGGTCCCCACACCACACCACTGAAGTTTGGGCAGCTGCTCTTCAGCAGTACAAGGCAGTAAGTTCTTCCTTCTTTACCTCTGCATATTCAAATGAGTAACAAAATCATGTCCTAACCACATCCTTGCCCTTCAGCCTGGCCCATCAACATGCAGCCCAGTTCCTCCAGAGATAAGGGAGTGGGTGCCATCTGCTATCAATACTGTCCACACACTTCCCAGTCAAGACTCGTTTCAGGCCAAGCTTCTTTCCCCAGTTAACAGAAGGTGACAAGCCTGGCAGTTTGCAAATTTTCCCTGCATGAATGATTCAGCCTGGCTGACCAGATACATGCTAATGAGAATGTGCCGGCTCACAACAAAAACATTTTTGAATAATTTAAAACTTCAGAGCTTGGTGTGCCAGATAATACAACTCATTGTTTAATGACGGTGCCAGCAGAATGTACAGGCATCTACTACAAACACAGACTGCAAAATCATCATCAGACCTAACTTTATAAATAATGCAAAAGGGAAAAAGAAGCAAAGCCAACCTAAAACTTTGTTTTCATCTGCATCAGCAAGACTGATGACACAAGCTATATACATTTCACACAGTCTTGATTTTGAGGCTTCATGTATTTGTGTGAATGCTTAGCTTTTTTTGCAAAGATAAAGGGCACTGCTAACTTAATTTATGCCCTGAAATTTTTCAAAGGAAATACTTATCCTTATTTTCCTTTTAGCTTGCCCATGGAAATGTATCACCAACATCATCCACTCAGCAAGGTAGAAGTGATTCAAAGAGGAGCTTCAATACAAAGAAATAAATATTTAGGACATTCATTGTCCTTGGTGATAGGTCCCATCATGCCACACTCTGCCTTTACTTCAAGTCCTTAAAACTAGTTAGACTAGTTGGAAAATACTGCCATTAACTACCTTTCTACAAATGAGGATTTTTGATAAATGCATTCTTAACTGCATGAGTTGAAGTCTGTTGATCCCAAACACTGCTGAAAATCCAACCATGATACCATGTTTTTTCCAGTTTAAAACAAGTTTCTAACCTAAGAGCAAGTCTTTTTTTGATGTAGTTTTGTGTGTGTGCTTTGTTTTTTTTTCTTTTTAATGTTTAGTACACCAAACTTGTGAAATTTTTAATCAAAGAGACTTTGCCGAACCTCAATAAAACCAGTCTTATTCTTCAGACCAGCTGGCACCAACAGAAGAATTGCTAGGTTAAAACCCAAATTAAACAGCAGCTCTGAAGAGCAGAAGACTGTATTTAGATGCTTTGGAGCAAAATCCCTGGTGAAACACTAAGTTGGGGATGCAGATACACTCAGCATCTTTATACTATTTTTCGGAATAGCATCAGTCTGACACACATCCATTAATGACTGTAACTCCAGCACAGAAAGCCTGGCAATTTATTTTACAATTTAATAGGTGTGTACAAATAATTGTTCACTTTTGCAACTACTCACATCTTTCCACATGCCACAGAAGACCGGAGCAGTATATAGAATAGACAGTGTAATAAAAGTTAAGTTGGAAGAGCAATAATGGTCACTGAGTGACCATTCTATTAAAAGAAGAAAATACACATACACTCAAGTGTTTGGGTCTGTTTTGTTTCTGCCACTACATGCTGTGCTTTGACAACTGGCTGCGTGTTCAGAGCTCCACAAATTATGAACTGGCCTTTGTTCCAGTCTTAATTTTGATAACTGTTTGGACTTTTTTTTTAATATGCTGCACCAGGATTAACTTGTTTCACCATTAGAGATTCATTTCATTCACAAAAGAAAATTTCTTCTTTGACAAAGTAGGAACATTTTCTTCCACCCTCCTACAAGCACGTTCTTGTCATTCCTCATACCTAGTTAGCACTTTCTGTTCACTCCAAGTCAGCATTTGTCATGCTGTGACCACCAAAGCCAGCAGGCACCATCTGCACCCTACCAGCTTCATAGGCTGGACAGCTATTTGGAAATTCCTCCAAAAGGGCAAAAACACATCTTGCGCCACCTCACAGACTGCTTTCCACTGCCATGACTGGCCCCAGCTGCACCTGACACCACAGCTGTTTGGACAGCTCCAGCCAGCACCATGGATTTCAAAGCCCTGTTCTGTCTAACTGTGCAATGCTGGTCTCATCCTGGTTATACCATGAGCATCCAAAACCACTCAGAGATTGCCACAATCCCAAAAATTTGCTACATCTTCTTGGCACCTCAGAAAATGAATCCTGTTTAAAACTTCCATGTACACCCTTCATACTAGAGTCCCTTTTACTATCAGTCTCTGTTACTCTATTATCTAAGAACTAATCTGCTATTTAGGTGTCCTACCTATTGAAAACCTAAAAACAACTTAAAATCCTAACAAATTACATATATTTCTCCTCCTCTTCTTCCATCTCTTTAGCAAAGGTGCAAGTACAGCAGGTCAAGGGTCACATTTAAGACAAAATGTTGGATTGTTGCTTTTACTAGTATTCTAAGATTTCAGAATCTTGTCTTGCATGTTGGGGACTAACCTCTGCTCCACCAACCATCTTTGGGGAGCCTACTAGCAGTTCTGAGCTAATTACAGAGGCTATAGCCTCCCTTTGCCCTTCCTATGCTTAGCTGGAGTTGGACATGTTCTACATTAAAAAAACTTCTTTTTTATGAAAGAAAGGCAAAAGTAGGCTTTCCCTTCATTTTCTGACTCATTTTTGTGTGTCTGGCTATTTCAGCCTGAAAATTCTATTGCAGAGATAAGGAAATGCATGACCTATTTAAAAAGAAATTAAAAAAAAAAAAAAAAAAGCTGTCAGACTTTCTGACTAATTAGTGAGAGTTCATAAATTAAGAATTTTATCCTAATACCAAGCCAGATTTTTTTGTATTAAGGGAGAACAGAGGAAGAGAAGATTGCTGATACGAAGATGCCAAGGAAGACCAACAAAACCATGCATTCTCACATTCCTGTAAAACATTGGGCAAGAAAGTTGTGGGCCCTTCCCCTGAGGTTTGAGCTCTCACTCCCCAACTAATCGGTGAGGCCAGGTTTTCCTACCTCTCCATTTGGTTTTTTGGATCATATTCCCAACTTCAGAGGTCACCTGCCAAGTGACCTCACGTCTCATAGATATGGAAGGCCTTGCAAAAAACCTCTATTTTCTCAGCTGCCAACCTTGCTGTGCCCTCACATGATGTAATGTCATCAGAGGAACAAGAGAGAGAAATGAGGGGCTTGATCCCAAGAGACTTTGCATCAACATCACGCTGAGTTTGCTGCCTGGATTTTGCTCCAGTGATGGTACCTTCTTTTAAAATGATGCAGGATACAGACTCCGTAGAATACAGCTGCTCCACGTGCATTTTTATGAATGGAAGATACTGCAGAAGCTGCTTCTTCAGGTCTTTATGAAAATAACAGAAAATTAGCTTTTTAAGAGTAAAAGCGGCAAAATAATCAAAGCCTTCTAAAGGGGACCTGCAACATTCTCTTCCAGGCAGATCACAACCAAACCATGGCAAACATGGCAGGATTATGCATGTTATCTCTGCAGCAGCCAGGATACTCTGTTTTCCCTGTCCCTCCTTTTTTCAAATGCACCCCTGATAGGGCAAGCTGTGCTTTTCCTGGCTTTTGTGGTCCTGTAACCAAGCAAACATATCAGTTCCAGTAGTAAGACTTCAAGGAATATTGCTTGTAGGATGATAGTGAACTAAATATTAAGTGGCTAAATGCATTTTGTTAGTTTAAGAATGTCTGGTTTTATTTGGAAATTTTACTAACAGGTCTAGAATACTTGCTGAAATACTTCCCTGATAATCAGGTGGTGCTTTCAGAAGCCTATCAGTATGATAGCCTAGTTTCTTCTCTTCTTTTTTGGGACTGGAATAAAATGGATGTACTGGCATGTAGTTTGAGGACCACACCACCACTCTAATGAGGTGCTACAGGGCTGAGCAGAAAATAATTCTCCTTCCCAGTCCCTTGGTGTCTAATGTACAAGTGTAGTACTGGTATTTTCATAACTAAAAGCAGTCATGAGTACTTAAAGCACAGACTGAACAGGCTTCAATGTCACAGCTTTGAGGGAAAACTAGATTTACCTGGAAGGCTCAGTAGGATCAGGATGTAGCAACTTCACGGCCATACTTCACCATGTCAAATGCATATTCCACGTTCATGACAAGATGGCTTTCCAAAGCTGAGATACTTGTAGGTACGATTTCTGGGTAAGGAGCTCCCTTTCACCACAGTCTGCAACTAGGCACATACTTACAATATTATCTGCAAGTATGAGAGACACATTTCTACACTGCCCAGACTTTTTGAACACAAGCATCTGTTAAAGACATTGAGCTAAATGAAGAGCAGCTGAAATGTACCACAAATTCAATGCTGGATATGAGCTTTTATTATTTTTTTTTTGTTTGTTTACCAGAATTAGTTGTTAGTCAACCCTAAGCCACAAGCTAAAAGGCAAATTTCTGCCCTCCTTTAATACTGAAATCTGTATACTCTTGGGAGCAAGTACTTTGGGAGCTAAAGTTGACTGCCTTTTCTGGAGGGGTACAATAGCCAGTCAGGCCTCTGAATTTTTGAAAACACAGTGTTCCACCAGCCTGCCCAAAATACTAAAGGCACAGTTAGGGTAGGTTAGAACAGCACGCTGTTGCAAACATTAAACAGGCACAACTCACGGGCAGAGAAACCCTGCAGAGAGACCTCAGCAAATCAGAGAGATGGGAAATCACCAACAGTTGGAAGTTTAACAAGAGCAAGTCCTGGACTCTGCAACTTTGGGTGAGGCAACCCTGGATGTACAGATGTGTACAGACCAGGAACGTCAAATCCCATGTGCAGCTTTGGGCACCACAGTCTAAAAAAGATACTGAACTATTAGCGAGTGTCCAAAGAAGAGCCATGAGGATGGTGAAGGGCCTTGAGGGGAAGCTGTATGAGGAGTGTCCGAGGTCACTTCATCTGCTCAGCCTGGAGAAAAAGAGATTGAGGGGAGAAGACCTCCTTGCAGTCTACAATCTCCCTCATGAGGGAAACAGGAGAGGCAGGCATTGATCTCCGTGGTGACCAGTGACAGGACTCACAGAAACAGCATGAAGCTGAGTCAGGAAAAGTTTAGGCTAGATACCAGGAGAAGTTTTTTTCACCCAGAGGGTGGCTGGGCACTGGAACAGACTCCCCGGGCAGTGGTCACAGCACCTGACAGTTCCAGAAGTGTTTGGGCAGTGCTTTCAGTGCCCTCAGGTACATGGTGTGACTCTTGGGGATGGCCCTGTTCATGGATGAGAGTTGGCTTTGACCTGATGGGTCCCTTCCAACTCAGTATGTTCTATGATACTGATGGTTTGTCCTCCTGTCCATTACTCCTACCTTGGAAGCTACATGGAGGAGGGAAACTTCAGTCTGTCTGCAAATACACAACAAGGCTCCCTTGCAAATCCAGTGGCTACAACTGCCCCTTCTGGGATAAAGTTTAGGTCTGACTGCAGCTGCAAAAACAGCCAAAGAGTGCCAGAATACCAATTCACATGTCAGTGTGTGGCCAGTGCACATAACCATTCTGTGCCTGTGCCAAAAATAAGTTGTGAGTCGCAGCACATATCATTTCTTTAACAGCCAGGTAAGCAGATCCATTACAGGAAATATTACAGTACCTACAAGGGGGGTTGGAAATCTTCCTCCTTCAGAGTATTCATCTTGTGCTTAATATCTTGTGCTTTTACAAAATTCCTCATGCCAAAACAGTCTGAAGAGGCAACACCCAATCCCCAAAAAGCACAGGCAGAAGTACAAGAACTTCGTAACTCCAAATAATACAAAGTGATGTTCACAAGTGGTACAAACCCCAGTAACAGCAGTGGGATTTACTATGGACTTACAGTTGGCAGTGTGATTTAGCAGCCATCCAAACTGGGGCAAGCTGCTGCATTAGTTGTCAAAGCAGGTAATTACTGAAGCTTCATAAGACAGTACCTAATATTAACCCTTAGTCACATTAAGAGAGGTTCCTTGTGGAACAAAAAGCTGGCATACAAAATTCAAGGAAGGAAATAAATGTTTCTATAAGTCTAAGAAATAAGGCATACTTTATTTTGAAATTGTATTTCTACAGCACATCTTTTTCAAGCGTTTTCCAAAACCTAAGTTTCTGAAAAATGACTGATTTTTCCAAAACAAACTCAAAATTTATGCTTGACAGAATTTTTTTTAAATGCAAGCACGACTTCTGTTTTTCCCCATAGTTTAAATGGCTGGAAAAACATAGTGCCATTACACAGGAAAACCACAAGGGGCCATTACTCAAGCTCTACTTCGATATTTGCAGACCTTTTGAACCCATCTTCTCCACATAAATTACCAGCTATTGTAAACAGAGCTCTACCCACTAGAGCTACTATGCTTAATGATATGGAGAAATGCCACACTTTGCCATCTGGGAAGAACACACTCCATACATCTTCCAGCTCAAAGCCAGGGTGAGCACAGTGGCCAAATCCACACGTGGTACAAGTTGGTGCCATCTCTCTTCAGCACTGGGGCTTGTCCAAGTAATTACATTAAAATGTAGAGACATCTTTGCATTACAATCATCTAGAAGTGGAAACTGCAGCTAATGCAGCTATAGCAGCATAGAAAAGTAAATCTAGAAGGCACTGCAGGACTGCAGACCTCAGAGCTCACAGGGCTTTCGTACAGCCTACATTCAGTACACTTTAACAGAGCCTGTGAAGTGGGCAGTGAAGAAGGAGGGGTGCTCCCAGGCAGGGCTGGAGAAGGTGACAGTGTTGAGGGCAGGTAGATTCCTCATGATACAGAGGATCAGAACCAATGTCATTTGCACCAGGAAGCAAGAAGGACCCGTGTCATTGCCCTACCATCTGCTACTATCACCAGCCAGCCAAACCATTCTCTTTGCAACATACAGGTGAAAATCTGTGGTGCTGGGCCTTCCACCTGCCAGCAGAGACAGCAGCCATCACACAGGAAAGCCAACCTTCAGCTTCCCTGCATGTGCTGTGTAGCAGTGAGGCAATGAAACCTGGACAAGTGTTGAAGAGCTCACTGTAGGTTGACAGACTTGCCAGACTGACTAGAAGTCGCGTTTCAAATTACTCTCCACATGACCAGAGCAGGTGTAGACCAAAGTTCACTGCAATACCCAGTTATACATATGAGACCTTGTAGGCTGGCAGAAAGGAGACAATCCCAGTTATCAGATTTTGGTGCTGAACTTTAACAGGTTGTGAACCCCAATGTATCTTCATTCTCTCTCTGTCCCCCAAACAGATTTCATTTATCACCCAAAAAGAAACAGAGAGAAGTGAGATGAACTGAAACTGCTGTTCTGTAGAGACAAAGTACACACAAATTAACAAGCAGGCTCTGAAGTTCCTCCAGTGCCCAGTCTCTAAATCTGTTTCTGCTTGTGAGCAACATAGAAAGACTACCCCCAGAAGCCCATCAACCAGGGTGGGCTGGATAGAATACCTTACTCCAAGTTCCAGGAATTAAAGCAGTAGATGGAAACAAAGAGCTGGTTAAGTGGAAGTTACTCACCGTATAGTTTCACTGGCAACACCAGTGTCTTTCTCCCTGTAATACTCAATTCCTATCTACTTGGATGTTGGGAAATCCTACACACTTGAAAACAGGGAACTGTAAGTAGTGACTTGTGACCACCAGTGAAGGATACAGACTTGCATACCTCACCTGTGACCTCAGTCAGAGTTGGGCTGAGGTCCACATGAGCAGACTGGAAAATCTGTGCTTTTTTCTGACCTGCTGACTAGACCACTAAGTGTTCATATTCAAGTAGTATCAAATGAATCACAGAAAAGGCTGATGGACCAACATTTCTACCCTAGTTTAAAGTACTTACTTTGCTAAATAAAATGCTGCTAAAAGGAAAAGTGACATAGAATTCCCCCATGAACTGTTCTTTGCTCAAATACAATTTGGAGGAAGTCAGTACATGTATCAGTACCTTAAAAGCCAGTAGTCCTCTCTATAGCAATCTTCCTTATCTCTCTAACATTAACCTATCCTTTTAAAATCTTGCCTGCCTTTCAAAGAACTCCCCACAGACATCATGCTTTGTATAATCAAGGTCCTGAAGAGCAGCACTCTGCACTGCACAGGACACAGATTTGGTTCCATGGCAGCAATAAGAACACAATCCCTCAATCACTTAGCTCTGCGGCCTTCCTTAGAATACAAGTATTAAAATACAAGCAACTAGTGTCTGAATTTGTAACATATCTTTTAAGACATGAAGTCACATATTTCAGGGGTTTCTATTCTGTTATTCATTACAAAAACATCATCTTCCAAGATTTTAATTTTTTTATTGTTGGTGGTTTCTGGTTGTTTTTGTTTTTCTAGACCACATATCTTAGCTGAACAAGGTAAAGGAACCCCATCTTCACCCCCCCAACCCTAATTTCTCAAAAACAAGGCTAAAGGAAAAACAGTCATAAGGCTCATTTCAGCTCTCAGCTCCTTAAATGGTCACAAAACAATGAGAGCACACAGATGCCCACCCACTTATGTCCATCTTTTCAACCTGCCTGGCAAACTCTGGACTGCACAGAAATACACCAGAATCCTGGCTTCAGCAGCACTACTGGAGTAGGATTTGCTGCTGCAGTATATAATTCTGTGAAGAGTTGCAGGCAGGCAGAGTGGAAGGCCAGCGAGACACAGCTGGGAACCCAAACAAAACTATTAACTCCAGTATTAGAGCCAGCAGCTTTGTCAGCATACCCCTAATGTAAACAAAACATAGGCTGCACAGTATACCCTCAGGAACAGAGGGAACAGCCTTCCCCCAGCTACCAGACTTCCTGCAACATGAAGACAAGGCTCAGGATTCATACTTGAGACCTAACTAAAATTTACAGTTTTCCAGGCTCTATCATCTTGAACACATCATGACACACAGAAGCCAAGGAAAACAAATGGAATTCATGTTTTACTGGGTTCCACATGCTGCGATATTTCCAAGCCTACTAGCATCCACCACGAAACATGCAGAATGCTCCGTTCTGAAAACAAATCCATTACCAGGACAAAGTGCAGAACAAAATCAACTCAACAAGCTACTCCAGATGTTCTTCATTTAACTGCATTCTGTGGAGGAAGTGAATTTGGTACAAAATATACTTGGCTTTGGTCCATATTCTTTTTATTATTAAGCTCAGGGGGCAGGGGGACTAGTGCCCATCTTTGCAGCCAATTCCTCTTCCTTCTTGGTGTACACTCACTCCCACTCAAAGCAGATGGTACAGAAGAGTCACCTATTCAAAGCTAGTTGAGGCTGCTCCTCTGGCAGTGAAGTACACATGGGGAGATAAATTAATGTGTACTGTAGACAGAACACATGCTGTACACATACTGGATTAACAAGACATGAAGCTGGACTTGGAGGCCCTGGCAGGCCTACATGACAGCAGAGGAAAATGACAGCAACACAGGCAGGCAGCTTTCCCTTTCCCCATAACGAGGTTAAATCAGCAACATAAAGATGACTGTACACCTTGGCTGTCACCCAAAAGTTTACTCTAAAGGGAGAAATCTGATTTACACAAAATTATGTGCTGTATAGATGCCATATGCACAGTAAATACGTATCTTCTGGAAGAATACACACCCACACTTACTTATTTATAAGCAACTGACGGAAGTGCCATCAACCCCATCAAGTTCAGCTTCCTTCAGTGAGTTACAGGGGATACCTTTATAGAATTTACTGTCCCAGAGCACTCCACTTGCACAAATGGAGAAGTTGATGCATGTACCTCGAGTCTGAGAACCATGTGTATAAAACAAAACTGTCAGACAGCTCTCCCATGCTAAGCACAGAAAAAGGTTAAGGAAGAAAGATGATGTAAAATTATTTTTTTCTGTGCAGTACATTCCTCCCACCACACAGTATATCTAAGCATAGTCAAAATAACAGTATAAACAGAGCAGATTAATAAAACAGTGAGGTTTTTATTTTTGGTACTAAACTAAGCACAGTTTAAGCACAAATGCGATTAATCTGAATCACCTTTCAAAACCTACACTCTAATGTCAAAGTTTGAAGAGAGATTTTGATACTAGACTTGATTTCTTTGCCCAGTAATATGAACTACTACTTAAAATATCAACAAGTTATTAAAGCAAAAGAATTGCCAGTTTATTTCTGTGTTGTTAGCAGGATGAATCATTCATCTAATTCCTTCATTAAATGCCACCTGATTATTCACACCCCTGCCTAGCAAACATTTGTGCACTGTGCTACAAATCTAATAGCTGACAATCACCAACATGCAGCTATTCCCTAGCAAATTTGTATTCATTATTCACATACTATTTAAAGTTTCTTAACTATGACATTTCTACAAGTCTAAAAGCAGACTAAAAGTGAGTATGTCAACACAACTGTGTGTACATCTCTACGTAAATGAGTTACTTCTAGGAGCTATGTCTAATTTATCTAAATAAAAAATCCTCAGTTGTGCTGGAGCAGATTCATGTTTGGGAACAGGCAACTGCAACTTGATAGCCACTGAAAGCACATTTCTTGCCAGTATTCCAGGACGTGATTGCAAGACAGCTAAATCTTCTGAGGGCACCCATCCAGCCTTGTGATGAAATTTTGGGAAAACTCTTTCTACCCAAATGACACGTCATAGAAGGTGCCAAAAAAGTCACCTTATCTCCACCGAACTAACAAGCCTGTATGGTTACAATGTAGATATATAGCCCTTGGCAAAGGCAATTTCTACCTCTTCCCACCTCTGAATCTGACAAAACTATAAAGCACCGTCAGATTTCCCTGCATATTTAAAATCCACAGGGGAACAGCTTATTTATTAGGGGATTTATTTATTATCAGGATTTATTACTGCTATATATATAGCTATATTCAATAGTACTTATTATCTCCAATAGGATTTTGTTTCCATGCAAAATTAACTCAAGAATATTTTGCTATTTATTCAGGCTTTTTAAAAGAATATTCTAAATTTCTATATACTGTGTTCCACTTCAAGTTTGCTTCCAGTTGTTTTGTTGCAGCTGTGAAGGGGTGCACGATTTCCTTGTCATTTACAAAGCACCCAGAAAATCTCTTCGGTATGTAAGCTCCCCACACTTCAGACACACAACTAAAACCTGTGAAATGGAATTATTCCATCCTTTCCATTTAACAGTTTACTTTAATAACTAGGTCAAGTTGTACTTTCAGGCCACAACAGGATGCATTTAGGAACACAAAAATACAGGAGCACTCTCAGGTCATGAAGTTCATCACTGCACTGTTACCACTTTTACCTAACAAACTCCATTTCAAAATTCTTTGGAATTTCTTATGCAAACACTCTAATTAAAAGACCTTTGATTTAATGACGAGAAAGTTTTTCTAATTTGAAGCCAGAACTTAAGCAGGTCCATTTAAAGCCGACTTAGCAGCAACTCAAGCACCTTCAGATATCTATAAACCTAAATTAACCTCAAACCTACCCGATTACACATCAATCTACTGAAAAGCACAGTCCAGCAAGAGAGATTCCAGTGAGATTCTGTAGGACTGGAAGGAAACACCAGCTGTAATACAGTGCTCCAAGAAGGTTGGACACAGAGAGAAGATACAACACTCTGAGGACAGATACACCACTAAAGACAAGAAGCAACTTCTGTAAAGCACTGAAGGGGCCTAGAAAGGCAAAAATTACAGAATTGCCATATGTAAGGAGGATATGAAGATGGTCACAGGGTTGACATTGTACATTTGGGGACTTGCCTGCTTACTGCTAAAGGATCTGGGCAAACATTTGCATAGGGCACTATACCTACACCCTTCCAGCCAGGATATCTTTGTAGTGCACAAGCCAGAGTGATGAGAGTCAAAATGTTTTGACAGCATTAAAGAAGGAGCCGCTCACGCAACCATGTTATTACATGAACACCGCCACAGAAGGATTAAAAAAATGCAGATGTTCTGTAGATATTCTTGTCCTAGAAATTCAGGGGGTTTTTTGTCAGTTCTTAAAAGCATGTTCTAAGCTTTTAAATCTACACTTACACACAGAAGCAGCTCAAAAGCAAATGCAGAATTTAAGCAGGCTGGAGTTAACAGACATCCCCTTTGTTCTGTCAGAGGGGGAATTGCTAAAGGTCAGCGTGTTTTCAGTGCATGCTACAATAGCTATCAGTCACAAGAGAGCCGCAATACAAATCTCTGTTTGGAAGTAGATGGCTACAAGGCTACAGTCTAAATTCCACCGTCACTGTGTTACAGTAAAAGGCATATCAAGGAGAAACTTCCACTGCCACGGCAGAACTTGTACCCCACAGCAAGCAACACGTCTTGTGTTGCTTTTATCAGTGGTGAGAGTGCATAGATATCTGAGAAAGTTTTCTAAAAATAAAGTCGAAGCTTGAGCGGAGGGGGAAGATTAAAGAATTTTGACCTCTCATGTCATCAACCTAATCCTATCATAAAATGAATGATATGAAGATGAAAGAAGTTACATTATAACTGACCAAACACAGGCAAAGCCATCAAGAAAGAACATGAAGGCTTTCAAAACAAAGTCTAACGCAATGACAGACATTCTTCAAGGCACAGACCTCCAAAAATTGTTAGAACCATATCAGAAGGTACAATTATTTCAAGTCATACACTCTCTGAAGATCTTGTAAACAAGATAAATACCGTTCTTGAGAGGTTAGAGAGTAATGGAAATGCTACTTTAGCAGCAGCTGTCATCAGTGTTGAGTCTTCTCTTTCACACAATGCAGCCCAGTGCATGCTCTCTCCTTCAGGAAAAAACTGCTTGGCAATACTCAGGAAACACAGGGTAGACATATAGAAGAGAAAATAAAGACTTCTCATCTTGAAAAACATGGGTATTTCATCAACACCAACTTATTACACTATTTACTGTATGCCTCAGGATTGAATATGCAGTGCAAGGCTTAAGGGGATCTTATCATTGACTGTAACCAGAAGAACAGTTTAGACAAACAGAAGACACAGTTTAAGTTATTAATTGTACTGTACTGAAAACAGAAAAGGGAATAAGTGTCATCACAAACTGAAATCTGATTGTATTATTATTATTATTATATACTGGCAGCCAGCAAGGTTTAGAATACCATCAAAACATAACTGAGTCAATATAGTTATACCTTAATTTTTTTTTAAAGTCAAAGGTAACAAGAGAGTCAACAGAAGCCTCATTTTTTTCTCTTTTCCTTTTTTTCACCCCTCCTCTCCTATTTCAGGGGAAAGCACCACTAATGAAGAACCAAATAAAGAGGGAGATCATGAATTATTAAGAAAGATAAACAAAATTATTTGGGTAAGTGAGAATCAAGGAACAGGATCAGGAACTTCAGCTAAGGCCAATCCTCAAGAAATACACAGTGAAGAAACTGAAGTGTGCATCCGTTTTCTTTTGATAAGGACAAGATTTGTATAGATTTCAGCAAACTTCTGTGGGATTTCTCTGGGGTTTTTTGAAAGTCATATTTCTTACTTACTACATTTCCTGAATAGGTGAACTGAAAAACCATGGTCCAGAACATTAGAGCTGGAGGAAGTGGTGTAGCCGAGCCAGTGTGTTTGGGGAGCTCTAAAGGCAGCTTAACTACAAAATTTCCTTCCTGTTAAGTTACATTAGACCAAGACCCCATGTGTAAGGGGAATGCCAGATAAACAGGGCTGGCTCCTTTACAGACCACCAACACGAAGATTTAGGTATACCATGAGCTGAACACTGTGGCACCACTCACAGTAGCCTGGACAGCATACAAAATACTTTCAAGGAGTAATGACAGCTACAGTTCAGCTCTACTCAAATCCATCTTGAACAATTTAACAGAAACCATCGCGTTATTGCAAGATGAACCTTTGTGCAAGAGGAAGTTGATTATGTCTCACTTATTGGGTCCTTTTCTGATCTAATTCCAGTGTTAGGATGATTTTACTCCAAATATTTCTCTGATGAAAAAGTCAGAGCATAGAAACAATACAGTGGGAGGAATTCAGGGAGATCAAACAACACTTGACAACACATGAGTTATCTAAGGCCACAGACAAAACCACAAACTCCTCATTCCTGAGGAAAAATCAGATTTAGGGCAAGACCCAAAGTGAAGAGTGCCACCTACTGAAGTGCCAATATACCCTACCAAAAACTAGGTTTTTCCTGGAAACTTCCCAGCTGTACAGTACCAAGATAACTCTGCAAGGTCACAAAATCACAGACTAAGGAAATCTGGCTGCAGGCCATGTAAAAGTAGACACTGTACAAAGTCCAGAGACAAAGGAAGCATTTGACACTGAAAGCAGATGGAAACCAAAGAGGTCTTTGTTTGTTTGTTTTGTTTATCAGCAATTATCCCAGACACAGGAGGACTAGGATTTATCTGCTTAGAGTTATCACAGAAATCAATCTATGCTTGATCACAGATACATGAACTTTCACAGTAAAAAATGGCATTTAAAAGAACTCATCTAGCTCAGTATGCCTTTTTATAAAGCACATAGAATTTCTCAGGGCTCCCAAGAAACTTGCCATAAGGAGATCTACCTACCTAGTCCAGTTAGCCCATTTTTCCTAGTCTTGTTTCAACTGAAGGAACATGCAGAAACTCCGAACCGACAGATTCCTGGTTTCTTGCTTCAGTTCATTTGTAAACAGTTTATACCTCCTTGTTCCTGTGCCAGCATTATCCCTGAGCTTAAATATCTTTTTCTTCCCTGGTGAATAGCCCTGTTCAATTCATTTACAGGCAGGAAGCATTTTTCTTCATATTCACTTTGCAAGGCCAAAGAAATCATTTTCTATAGCCTCTCACGAGCCAAGCTCTCTTCCCTACAGTGATTTGTATTCTCCTGCTCCAGCATGAATTCACCTTTTTGAACAGGGTGGTACAATACTCCAGATAAGGCTTTGGCAACACCCTGCACAATGGAACTAGTATTTGCAAGATTTTTCTTATCTGGGGGGATTTTTGTGTGTATTTGTTTGAGGGGGGTGGGGGGGAGTGAATTTTTTTGGCTTTTAAAATACAGAGATGCCACAATGAAGGCTCAGTCCTTCACTGAATAAAACCCAAGTTTTTCTACTTTCCACCTGCTGGTCCCCCATCTTACAGTTGAAATTATGGTGACTGTTAGTCCCCAGATGCATGACTTTTCACTCTGAAAGAGTCTGCTCTATCTCTGATTGTTCTAGTGCTGATGGTCATCCAGTTCTGTATATATGGTTTTCTGATTGGATTGATACCTATTTTTTACAGGCAGAAAGCTGTACTTCTGAGCTAACTTTATTCATTTAAGTATCAAATAAAATTTAATTGAGGACAGAATGAAAACAGTAGAATCCTGTTTACAGTATACAACTTTGCAAAATCTTGTTATCTTCATGCGTACTTTGTTACATCCATTTCCTGAACTGCATCTTCTACACTAAATTAGCAATATCTCAGGTCCTTAGCAAATTCTTGGAAGTCCACATTAGACCAATTACACCTTCTGTCTTCAACAAGACAATTGTATTATAAAGCAATTTAAGTATCATCTCTGCCAGTACTTTCTTAATCACTTTTATTAGTGCTGGTAAATACTTCATTAATTGATAAACCCATATTCTGTGCCATTACATGCATCCATACTACTTCTCCTATTTTTGTTTTACATTGCCATTTCATGTAAAATAAATCTGGCATGGGTCTACAGAAGTAGAAGTTGAGAAACACAAGGTTAGGCAAGATTTCTGTAGCCAAGCCACAGCACGTGTTCTATGAGGGAAAGTGTGTATCCTCTTCTCAATTTGTCAACTGGAAGAAGAAATAAGCTTTGTATTAAAGAAATACTTCAATTATTTTTGTAGTCCTATAAAGATAATAATTGAAAACTTCACTACAAAGAAAACATACAGATGGATTAGCAATAACGTGAACAGAAAATGAAATAATCAAAGAGGAACTTTTAGTTTAGTCCATAAATTATTGTGCATTTTACCCTTATCTGATATCTGACACCAAAGCAACTCCTGAGGCTAACATCCTGTTTACCCTCACGCTGAGTTAAGTGAAAGACTTCATTACTTTTGGGTGAAGTGCCAAGTGTTTCAGTGTGCCCCGTGCTGATATCGGAAGCTGCCAAACATTGAAATTAGAAATGAGCATGCCAGCTGCCCCTGTACCTCAGCCTGTGTATATGTGATACTGCCAAGTCAAAGGAGCTCACATCAGATAATCAATTAGCTGGAGGAGGGAGACTTAAAATCTTGGCACAGCCCTAAGGTATGGTCATAGAGATGTAAATAATATCAGTGCCTGCTTGAATAGCACAAGGGACATTCAAGGTCTTACTATTAAACAGCTGCCACTCCCTTTCTTACACATGCTCTTGTTTGAGCTCTGCTACAGCATCTGCAAGAAGCTTCCAAGTCTGTGCCAAGCAAAAGTATACAGTGTCTCCCTCTCAATTTCCCAGCTGAACTTCCATTTCCGATATATCCTTCCATTCATTTCCCATTTTAACATTAATACTCTTTCCAAATACTAAGATGTTACCAATTAACATGCCTTAAAATTTCATTTCTGAATTCTGATTCTGTCTCCCTTCACAAGGAAAGAAAGAGTGAAAGATAATTAAGCTGAAATAAGAAATGAGAACTGAAATTTATGTCCTTGCCATATGAAAAAGGCTGCCTTTTACAGTGAATGCATCACTATATTTACAAGTCAAACTGCAACCATCAGGGCATTCTAATTGCAGTGGCAACACCATTAGCATTGTGTCCTTTTCTGTGGTTAGTCCAAATTAAACATTATTACTCTTGGTTTTGTTGTTGTTATTTTTGCTTCTGACTGCTAAATAGTTTGGGAAATATCAGAAAAATTTCAAAAGGGGAGCAAAATTGGGAAAGCAGCATCCTGGCATAATTTAGGTGAAAGGACCCTGAACCATTTACTCAGGAATTCACCCAAGTCCAACTCTGTATGCACAGCCTACACTCATATTTCTGCTTGTCATGTTTAGGATATACTGGCATTTTCTAGCTAATGAAGGTCTATCCCATGCTGAAGTGCAGCATGGGCTGAGTTCTCCTGTTTAATGTTCTCCTCAGGAAGTGGCCTGCAGTTCTGATGTCACTATTTTCCACATGAGGCTGATGGGGTCCGATCATCACGTTATGTTTACATTTCCCTAATCTCAGAGCTGGACCTGGAATCACACAGCTTTCAGTACTATTAGGGGAAGCAATCAAGGGTTGTTCAACCAACCAGAATCCTACCTACCCTTCTCACTTCTACAAACAGCTGCTACAGTTTGAATACAGCTAATGAAGCGAAGAGCAGACATTCCCATACTGCTTCCCCTGCAACTCTCTCCAAACCCACAGGGAACAGACAAAAGCTAAGTTTCAGGAAGCTCAGGAATCTCACTGCCTCCATCCTAAATTTAAAATTGCCATTGGAGTTAAGAGAATAATACTTATAACTGTTCAAAACTACATCCAGTGGCATTATCCTCCAACAGACTGAACACATGAACGAATTCACAGGGTGGGAACTCTCAATACCTATGGTGATGTCCATACACCATCCCATCTGCTGGTGCATCTAAGCTATACTTGAATATCTGAATAGACTCTGTATTCAGAATAAATAAGTAAATTCTAGACTCATAATTTCCATTTGAAGAATGAAAAATGCATGCCCCAGTGACTGAGGTCCATAATACCTGTTTTAGCCGAGGAATGTTGGTGTGCTGCTTCTACAACAGCGTTTTAACTGTGCTAGCAGTGGCTATGGACATGAACTGATCTTTAGAAGACAATTCCTACATCCATCCACGCCTTGTACTTTTTATTTTCACCCACAGATGAAGACAGACCTGACTGTCTGTAATGATTACGAGAAAGAATCAGACGTAAGATCTGTATGTAAGAAACAGACCAAGTTTAGCCAGCAGAGCAACAAAAAGCAGCCATGTACAGCACATTTATTCATTTAAATTTAAAGAAGCAGCAACTTCTCTCTTGCTGGACAGAACTTAGTGCTACAGAATCTCAATCCTTACTGATGCATTTAAAAGCAAAACTGTAAAATCTCTTCATTTGCCATAGCAGGAGCCAGTACTTAAATCTATTATAGCTCTACCTAGGGGGACAAAGACTGAATTAATTAACTTCACAATGACCATTATTCATGCAGTCCTATGCAAGTCACTGAAGTTGACCACATAACCTGATATATTCTTCTGCTTCTCCCTAGATATTATTCCCAGCCCCATGCACACCACCACCCCTCCTGGAGTGTTATCAGTACAGCTAACTGGAAGACATACTGAAGCACAATAAGACTAAGAGCAAAATACTACTGAAATGCTATAATCACCCTCTGGGCTTTGGTAAGCTCTACAGTTGTGTTGGCAACTTGAACTTTTCACTTCAGGTTCACTACAGGAATGAAAAACTGATAGCTCATCTGGATTTTTCCCCCCACAGCATTTAGATTTACTGTGAGAAATCGCTGAAAACAATATTTTCCAATTTCCCATATGCAAAGCCACTTGTAATGAAAAACATATTTCCCTAAATGCACTCTCTCTTCGACACCAACTGCAATTTCAAACCAGAAAATTGCTCATTTCTAGAGAAGCGAGACAATTCTGAAAATAGGCTCCCACTGGATGTTTTCTCCTGTCTCCTTGAAACTCTGTACTTTCTGACTGGGGTTCTATTACATCCAGAAACCTTACATGTTCATTAACATCATGGTTATTAATGACATCAGCAAGAAAAATAGTTTATAGGACTCTAAAAATGCACTCATAACACAAAATATGACCCATGTAATAAAAGAGACTGTAATATAATGGACTGCTGAACAATAGCTATCAGAATCAATTCAGTTCTAAATATATTCATACCATTACAACATTTAGAGCAGGTACCTAAGCTATTTTCCAGATAGCTGTATGCAGTATAATTCACCACTGCTCTAGGACTTCATTCTGTACTGCCTAGACATGGACTTGATCAATAATTACCATCAAAATGATGTGTTATTAGCTAAAGTAACCAGCATAAAAATCACATTCCATTATAATGATGATGGAAGTTGAATGACAAGCTACATCATGATAGATCACAACAAAGTTAATGTAAAAGCTGATCAAATTTTTGCAATAGCACTACATGTAACAGGACTCTTGCTTTATATAAAAGAAGGTGATCTGTGGACACACAAGAACTCTTCAGACACAAGACAGAGCCCTGCTCAAACTGTGAGTTTCTCCAAGGCTGACACTTCTGTGCAGCACAACCTCTCCAGTGACTGAAAACCAGCCATGGTCAGTGCAAACATGAACACCCAGCCTGGGAAACACAGAGGAAGCAGCTAGACAAACACTGGGTTTTTATACCTTAACTCAGAAAGTTGTGGGTTCTTTTAGCACATTCAAGCTACTGGGAATGAAACCCTGCCACACTCTTTACTTTCCTACAGCCTTCTCAAAACATTTTCTCTTCAAGGGGTACAATCCAGATTGCCAAAAAAACCACAAAAACAAACAAAATACCCCCAAACAAACAAAATAAAAAAAAAAACAAAAAACAACCAGCAGGAGGACACTGACTGAAAAGTATCACACCCCTATTTAGAAGAATAGAGCAGTTCTGAAAAAAATGACAGCCCATCTTTGCTGTCCAAGAACAGAGCTCATAAAAGCCTCATAAGTGATTTTGGTATCTGAGAGGAGGCAATGTCTGAGACTTCTCTCTGTCTGCTGGCTGTCAACATAAACACTGAGAATGTCAGAGATCAAGCGTTCAGTCATGTTTTAAACATCAGACAGTCACAGTTTCTCAACCCGCACACCAGCTCTCCATAAACAAGCCCCAAAGGTGTCAAATGGATTGCTCACTGTGGTAAACAAGCTCAGTAACATCAGCTCTTCAGCTTCCACTCTTTCCTCACCTCCTTCCACACTGATGCTTTGTGCAGCAGGAAAATGGGTGCCTGACAGAACACACTGGAAAATGGAAAACGTTCTTGTCTATTGGGCTTCTGAAGTATTTAAGTATCTCGAAATGCAAATCAGTGCCCCTAAAAATCACAAATGGGAATTAAATGCTCATGCATTATTTTTTAATCCCAAGAAATTTCTATGTGTATTAAGTATTCAAATACCTTTGAGAATTTGGACTCTGGAGCTCTCAAATCAATTGAAATCTTTGTGTCTATCAATGAAAAAAAATGGATCAAACACATTAGAAAGCACAGTGTTGTCTGGGAGATACTACAGGATGATGTCAGCTATGTGAACTGTGGTTTCTTTATTTGGCTCACTACATTTTGTCTTAACCATTAACTGATTTGCTCTTCAGTAGACCCTTGTTTGAACCTTAAGGCTCCTTGAGATTGAACAGACCTCCAGATCACTCTAGGTACTTGTATTAGCAGTTTAACTCACACTGAAGAGACATTCAAGAACGGCCATACAGAAGACATGTACTAAAAACAAAAGCAGTTCAGTAGAGACAAACAGATTGTCTACAAAGGCCATTCATGCAGCACACATTGGCTTTTTTTTGGCTGTGGAATGCAAGGGGAAAAAAGTTGACCACAGAATTTTAATTATGTTAAACAAGACTTGCCTAACTCTGCCAGTGCATCAAATTTGAGTTTAATAGCCCTTAATCAGGTATACAAAGTGCTGAGCTAACAAAAGGGGCTGTTTTGTATATACTTATATTGAAATACATTGCTTGATTTGAATTGAATGAAACCTTTTCCAGAGGAAGACAAGCAGACCTGAAGTTCTCTTCAATTTATTTCAAAATCCATATAATAAAACCAAGAGCATTTACCAAGCAATCCTTTCAAAAGCACAGTTTACATTTCAGAAAATGAGGTCTAAATCAACATTTAATTTGAGCAGATGGAACCAATTTTCCCTTCTGTAGGGGCAAGCATGCAGCACTATTTAACTCTGAGTTTTTTCAACACTTTATTGGCCTGATTACATCAGGTTACAGTATGTCCAGTTATAACAAGGCATCATCATGATCTGCAGTAAAGTCCAGTAAGCTACGCATAATGAAATAATGGTACCTTCAAGGTAAAATTACATGCCTGAATTCAGTTCCTTGTGGACTGAGCTGCCCCAGCTAATTCAGCAAGTTGCTAAACATTGCCAAATACTTTTTTTTTTTTTTTCTTCAACTGCAGGTCAGCTGAAATGCCAAACTCTTTATGCAGTTGATTACTGCCAGACAAGATGTGCATGTACACAGTGCTGATGTACTCTCACTCAGATGCCCGAGCCCACTCAAGTTAAATCAAGTGAGCCATTCCTAAATCCAGGCATCACTCTAAAGACAAGAACCCCTACATTTTAAATTCACCTTAACATCCTACTAAAGGGTAGACCCGTGCTTCAGAGAGCTGCACACAGGTCAGCAATAGAAGCAGATCTACCAAAATGTGACAGAGAAGCAGAGGGATGTCACACTGGTATGACATAGAACTGTCCTTCAGGACTAATTTAGTTTACATTAGCCTGCTATGAAAAGAATCACTGGTGTAAGTTTAAATCATACATCAACTTTGCTGGGTTCAGGAGTGAGGCAGGTTCCTAGAACAGCACTAGTTCACCTATTCAAGTAAATAAGCACTGTTTTCAAGATCTCTCCCATTTACTTTCTGGACATGGCATACTAGAAGCCTTGTTAGCGAACCAAAGTCAAACACTTCCAAAGGTATGATTCAGGAACTGCTCTGCAAAAAAACCCTCTAGATTTCCATTAGTTGGAATTATTTCTCCTTTCAATTGAAAAAAAAAAAAAAAGTTTATAGCTATTGCCAGAGCAAATAGCAATGAATAGCTTGCTGGGATTAACAATTCCATTGATTCCTCTGTGCACAGTTACCCAAAATTAATTCCTTTACTTCACACTCACATTTATGTGAATGGCAGTCATCCTTTGACCTCCTGCCGAACCCTGCACTGGAAATTCATTTACACAGCACAATTCACACTTTGTTAGGTCTTATTCCAGAAAGCAAATCCTTATTCAGGCTGTAATCAGGGCATCCCAGGGAGGAGCTCTGTCCCAGCAGTATGTTTCTGTGGCTGTTACAATGGCTTATTGCCTATTCTATGAACTTTTTCAAGAAATCTGACAGAACTGGCTGACAAAGAGCCCAGTAACTTCAATAAATTCAGATACTGAAACTTGGAAGAAAGTGTTATGATTAACTATCTAGTTAGACCTCCTGAATTTCACCAGCTCATGCTTTGAAAAGCACCATAATTTCTAGTGGAGATAAAGCACATCTTCCAGAAACTCATTTGAGCTTGATTCAAGTGTATCAAGTGCTGGAAAATCCACTGAATCAAAAGATATGTTCCAGTTTTTAATTACCATTATTTTGTTTTAAATCTCTCCTTCAATGGGAGAAAATGTAGAGAATAAAAAATCCTTGACATATAGTATAATTTCTAAGGAAAAAAAGAATGAGAGTGATGGAA
This sequence comes from Parus major, assembly GCF_001522545.3. NCBI lineage: Eukaryota > Metazoa > Chordata > Aves > Passeriformes > Paridae > Parus > Parus major. The sequence goes on from NC_031771.1 coordinate 22,957,016, forward strand.
CAGCTCAAACTGAGTTTTCTTTCCTAAAAAAAAATTGAATCAAGATTTTAAAATCCATGAATGCTTAGATGAGGGTGGGAAAAAAGCTACACAATTTTCCTCGATGACATTCTGACGATAGCAATGAGCAGACACATTCATGTACCACGTAGTTTCCCAACTTAATACCTAGCATATCCAAATTAAAAATTAGAAACTCTAGAGTCATGCAATTCCTTAACAGTACTCCTGTTGCTCAGAAATAAAAGAAACATTTGCAGATGTAATGCTTTCTGGCTTTCGATCTTTGGTAATTTTTATTTCATTTAAAAACAATTCTATCGCACTTCTCTTATTCTGTTAAGACCGCAAAGATCAAGATTCTTAAAATTATTTTGGTGATATGTAAGGACAGCCTTGCCTTTAATTTATATAAAAAAAATATTTCTGTTTGTTTAAATTAGAAGGATTAATCAGTTAATAGAGTTGTTTACAAAAGCCTAAAAGTATAGGAGAAGTTGGGGGTGGACTTGAGGGACTTTGATGGTTTAAGGTTCATCCCCTCTCTCAAGTATAGGAAAAAACAATACTGTTGCAATACAAAAGCAGTACCCCTGAATAAAAAATATTATTTAAAATCATTTTTTGTCTTTTAGGGTATCTAATAGATTTTTTTCCATAAAAAGATCACCTAGTTTTTGTTCTCTTATTCTGTGGTTCTGTATATTGTAAATGGCATTATACAAAAAACAAAACACAAAAAAAATTTCATTTTTTGTACAGCTCTAGAAGAAACTGCTTCTGAAAGCAAAATTCAAGCATTTAGTTTACACACTGAGAACAAGCATTTTTGAGCATTAAAGAAAAATTGCCCAGTTCTAAAGTTTTAATCTAATCGCTGCACCTCACTAAGTACCAAAACTGTTTGTATTCAAAAAATGGAAGTCCATCATTCAGAATTTAATTTATGGACATCAATTCATATTCTTAGCATTGGAACCATTATGTGTAGACAAACCTGCTGCTTAACACAGGTTCACAAAATTTCCAACATTAAGTTCAAACAGGAAACTCACTAATTCAACACGTCTCTAATTTACACAGAGGACTCATCTGTGTGGCTCCTGTCACAACACTTATCTCAAGATGTACCAAATTATTCCGATATGCAACTCAAGCAGAAACCTAATGCAGGTACTTAGTTTCTCTGCATGGAAGACAAGTAGGGCTGCTGTCCTATTCTTAAATGACAGCCACTTCTAGAACTAAAAACAAAACAGAGGCATAAATAGGAATAACGATTATTGTTTCCTTCAACAGCTTCGTTAAGGTGTTGTTTCTGACCAAACCAGGCCCCAGCAGGAAAAGACACATACACAGCTAAAATGAAGGCATCACTTTAAACCTCTGCATTATAGAGTAAACCTTATGTGACTTGTGCCAATACACGGGAGAGGAGAAACAAAGGTTGATCCTTTGCTCTTTGGAAACTCCATGTGCAGCCAGTTAACATCACTCACCCATTTTTGCAGCGCTCTTTAAAGCCCAAGCAAAAAAGCACCGCAGAAAATGAAAATGAATCAACTTATTTGTAGAATACAGTTTTCTAAATTTGACTGTGTAGCTTTTTTGGCAGTACAGACGTATTTTATAAACTTTTGGAGACGTTTAAATGCAGTGTGCAATTCTGAAGGCACTTCACTAGTTTCAAGCCATTAGAGAATTTGTTTATCAGACCACAGGAGGATGTTTGGGGATAGCTGTTACAGTAGCACATAATGATGTTCTCTCAGAAAACCATCCCAGCAACACTGCAGCTCAGGCATTTTCTAAGGCAAGGGTTTATACCTAACAGGCATAAACATTTATTTTATAAATTCATAAAGATCCTTTCTGAATCCATGCACACCATCAGCATCCATCATCCGCGGCAAGGACTTCCAGAGCCGAGCTGTGCGCCGCACAGAGGTCATTTACCTCTGCTTTCGGTGAGCGAGGCAGCTCTGACCGTGCACTAAGGAAACAAGGGCATTGCCATTACCTAGTTAGATTCTCTGGATCACTGGAGGGGTTACACACTCCTCATTCAACACAGTCTTTGTCACTCCCAGCACAGAACAAGCTCCACAGCTTTGGCCAGCCCTTCATCCCTTCCTGTGACTTTCCTATTTCTACCTCATCCTTTTTCAGACAGGGGGTCCGGACTACACATGCACCCAGGAATTTTGCCATGATACAACATATTTGTTTTCTCTGTTACTTCCCACTTGATTCACCCATGTTATAACATTAACAGAAGCCACCATGTAAACAAGTACAGCAGAGGCAGTATTTAAACAAAAATTACTTTGACAGCTACTCTTACTGAGCTTGATTATAAACCCAAAACAGAACAAACAAACAAACCCCAACCAATGCCAGTAATTAGATTGATTCTAGATCAACAAAGCTTTCCACAACACATTTATCCCCTTCAGACAAAGCTTTTATCTTCATCATTATTATTTACCAGTCTGGCACTTTTCAAATAATGTAGCTGATATTTAGATCTTTCAAGAGCAGTGACTTAGCAAAATGATTCAATTCCACACAGACAGAATATTAGGCCATGATTTTTTACTCTTCCTAAACTTGGATCTTAACTGACATCCTCAATATTAAGCTATGAAGATTTACTGTCCTGGTAGCTTGGGATCCTCTTTCTTTAACCATTAGACTAACAGGCACTGCTGTTGGAGACAGTAATGAGCTCTCACTGCTATCCAAGCCCAGTAAAATTTATGGGTTCCTTTTCCTACATATGAAATAGTTCAGTGTCAACCTAAGCTTTGTTACTCTGTAGGACTATTTCCATACAGTTATTAGGACAGGACTGAAGGAGAGCATTTTCCCGCAGCTATGGCTGTTATTTTCACAGATCAGTAGAATGAACCTGACCCAAGCTTTACCCAGCACTAGAGCAGTGTTATTGTGACATTGTCAATGTCAGTGCATTTGACAATGCTGCACTGACATTAGGGAGAGGAGCTCCCCTGCAAAAACTTGTTTTCACACCTCCCATGTCAAAAGAACATCCTCACATTCTGAGTCACTTTAAAAGGGTTTGCTTGAAAATTAGTTATGGCCTTCACAATTAAATCAACCAAAGGTCACTTTTATTCAATTATTTTAAATGTACAAAATAATCTGGTGCTTTTTCACATCTTTCAATATTACCAGCATCCAGAACAGCCCATTAAAGACACTGCTAGCTAGTTTTCTCATTACCCCCTCACCCTTAGTCTTTGTAACACCTCTTCCCTGCTCCTCATGAAAAGAGTTTTATATTATTTCTAGATCTCCTTCTCATTATCCAAGTTTTGTTCCTCAAGCATTAAAAGCATCTCTGCAGTACAAGAGCCCATAGTGCAATTTTCAGACCTAAAAAAAATATCAGTCTTAAGCACCTTTTTAGAAGTCTACAGTAGCTGACCAGCTTGCCAGTACATTAAGCTAATTTCTGTTGCATGCAAATCTGATTTTAAAATCCAAATTATTAAAAACTAATTATATTTTTTTAAAAGTCCATTTTATTTAACATATTGGAAAAAAATCTTACAATTTTAACTGACAGAAAAATAAAATTTCAGTAAGCCTCATGCTTGTATTAGAACATGTATAGATGGCAAATCATGCACTGTGAACCAAGGTGGCAGGCACTCAATTAAAAAGTTCACCAAGAAGTGCTAGATTAACAAAGCCAGAGCTGAGGGAACCACATCCTTCATTAAAACACCACAGAAGAGATTCTCTGAATTGTTCACATTTAGAATTGGTTTTGATGCAAGAGTTAATGGGCATGGCATATGTACTACTGCAATATATTCTACAGGGTATTTAGTTATCTTGTTGGGTAATGGTTACTGAGGGGTAAGCCTTGAAACTTCTGTCCATCGCTGAAGAACAAAGCATTTTAAGCACTTTAAGTCATCCAGTTATTCTACTGAGGTTAGCCTTAAAATAACCTCGATGTCTTGGTCTCAGTGTGCATTCATTTTTAAAATCCTCCAAGAGAAAAAAATATTAACCAGACAGAGCCAAGAAAGCAGATGATACCACCATTACATGAAAAGAATGTTCCTCAAAAGTTCAAGCATCTGCATTACTATCCATCACAGTTTCCCCTTCTAATATTTCAAAGACATAGAAAAGTGCTAATTGCAGTCTTAAGTGAGAAAGAGGAAGTAATAGACTGCTGGAGTGAGAGAGGATATGGTTCCATCCAACTGCAGACAGACATGCCTTCTGCTTCCCGGACACTGCCAATGTCACAGACTTGTTAACAGTTAACAGAGCTCCAGAGAAAATGAAGCTGAAGGCTCACAATTCTACAGGCTTTGACAGAACCTCCAGATGCAAAGCTTTTGTAGTTGTAGCTTCCCAAGACTCGGTCCCCAACCATCAGCTCTCCTGGGTGTACTCCAGAATATATGCTTGGATTGAAAAGTTCAGCACAAAAGTAAAAAGGGTGAAAATAGGATGCACAACAGGGAGACACATTTGTATCTTTGCATTTATGCTTCTAGCTTAAGAAAACTAATTAAATTGATGTGTTAAAGCAGGGACCAGTTGTTTCCATCTCCAAACAACAGCTTTTTTCCTCTGTCAGCACACCATTACTTGTCTTTCAGCTCTTTCCAAATACACGACAGATTTTGGGAACTGGTTTTTCAGGGTCTAACATACCCTCCTGCTTTCTTATGGGGCAAGAAGTATCTAACATAGACTGTGGCCAGAAGTGTATGAAGTCTGAACCCATGTATGAACAGAACATGCATGCATCAGGTATGTACAACGGACTGCTCAGCATCAATGTAAAAAACAATTTTTAGGGGATTTCTACGGCTTATTAAAAATATGGAGAAATATATGACTTCCATAACACAGGAAAACAGGAGTCACTAACATCAGCAGCTCAGGCTACATTGCTGTCAGGTTGGCTAACAAGTGCCTCTCAAGCAGAGCCTTACACTCTTCACAACTCCGGACACTGCAGCATCTATCTGACAACTAATGACTCTACTAACTCCACTCTCACAATGCAGCTGTCACGTACGTGTTCACAGCCCATTTTGGAACTGGCAAGACTGATAATAAGAGGAACCACAACCATCAGCAGCAGAATATTCCTTTGAAGATGCAGAAATCACCTAGCCTTGTTCCCCACCTCACTGTGATCCCTGGATAGCCAGGGTATTTCATACAACTGCAGCCACTGCTTCCAAGTACACCGTAGATCCATCCTTCATTACACCAGTCTGAGGCTGGGATTGAGTGTACGTGCTTCTGTCCTGCTTTTGGCTGGGATAGGGTTCATTTTCTTCACAGTAGCTGGTGTGGGCTATGCTTTTCATTTGTCCTGGAAACAGTGTTTATAAAACAGGGATGTTTTCATTACTGCTGAGCAGTGCTTACAGTGTCAGGGCCTTTTCTGCCTCTCACACCACCCCACCAGCGAGGGGGCTGGGGGTATATAAGAAGTTGGAGAGGACAAAGCCTGGAGACCTGAACAACTAACACAAGGTATTGTATTGCAATACCATAAGCCATCATGCCCAGAATATAGAGCTCAGAAAATAAGAAGGGAGGGAGGTTTGGAGTGATGGTATTTTTCTTCCCCAATAACCATCAGGCATGATGAGGTCCTGCTTTCCTGGAGGTGGCTGAACAGCTGCCTGCCCATGGGGAGTGGGGACTGCATTCCTTGTTTGGCTTTGCCTGTCTGCATGGCTTTTGTTTTACCTCTTAAACTGTCTTTATTTCAAGCCCCAAGTTTTCTCACCTTTACTCTTCGCACGCCTGCCCCATCCCACCGGGGGAAGCGAACGAGCAGCTGTGTGAGGCTGAGCTGCCACCTCAGGTTAGGCCACGACAGCTACATAAGCACAAACTAAAACACATGAGATAAAGGACCTCAAACACAGAAGGCAGTCAACAGAAACCAGAACCTGAATTAGCCTTGTGTTTAGCAATATGTCAGAAAGTATAGCATATTCCTGATACAGTCTTCTGGCTATTCCATGAAAGCAGAGTATCACTTCAGCCCTTCTTTCCACACCTTGTCAACCTTCCTGATTCACCTCAACACCAGGATTTTTTAGCAGGGCCTCCCTCCAGACCTGCCTCCCATAAAATGATGTGTGTGCCTCCCTGGAAAAAGAGTATACTACTTTGGGTAGCTGCAGCACACAAACCCACATCAAGACAAAGTGCCCCACACCTTTTTAAGACACAGCTCAGAGCAGCAGTGGCACCAAGGACAGGCTGTGCCCCTGGGACATCACTGTGCCTCTGTTCACTGTACTCTCACCACAAGCACACGGCAAAAAGCACATTCTAGTTGCAATCACAGTTTAAAGTCTAAATAAAAAGTCAGGGTTTTTTTTTTTTTCATTTGACACAAGTTAATGTTGCTACCAACCTGCTATTTTTCAGTCACCTAAAAACTATTACTCTACTCTCCGTTTAAGCTCTTGAACAGTTTACATTTCAAAAGAAACGGTGTCATTATAGAATAATACATTAAAATTGCCTGTAACTGCTATGAATGTGCACTCAAAATGGGATTAGTCTTTTCAAAGTGTCTGAACTTTTGGCATGGCACCCACTTTTCATCTTCTTAGAGTGCTACATGATGCATATATGTAACTGGCAAAATTTTCTGTTATTGACAAAAAATGGTTTAGTTCAGCGCTCAAATATATTACATAAGAGACATACAAAACCAATTTTCTTTCAAAAAGAGATCTGTATTCTTCTAACTGCCAAAAAATTGAGGCTGGAAAGGTACTTTTAACTGAGATTTAAAACTCCCAGTACAGCTGTAACTTCTCAGACTTTTTTAAAAGCCACTGGCAACAGTCATCACTGCCCACTGGACCTGTGTACTTCATAAATTCAGAAAGTTAGAGGGTACTAATAACTAGTACACATCCTATGAAACTCTTCACAAAATTGCATCAAAACTTGAATAAGCAAAGGCTCTAGAGATTAGACCCAAAGTACCGTAATTTTCTTAACAATGGAAACACTGTTCAAACTAAGTTACAGCTCATGAGAAATTAGTTTTTTGTCAGGCAGAAATTTCCCTTCCTGACAACTGCAAATCCAAATTTATTGTAAGAAGTAGTAGCCAGGAAGTGGAGAAACTGGTGCCCTTATTCACAGTATAGACACTATGGAAACACACTCAGTAGGTGGAAATCGGTGCTTTGATTTCAGCGACACCACTGCAATTCGTGCTAAGTGATAATCTGACATTTAATATCCTTCCTGTTCAACATCCTCAGCCCCAGGAAAGAATTAAAAACACTTAGGTCGTTTCTGTTGTTCCCAATTCAACTATCAGACAGCAGTGAGGTGAATGAGTGCTAAGAGTGCTGCAAGCCATTATAGCTATGTATTTTCACTACGGGGAAAAGAAACTTGACATGATTTCAGATCCTTGCAAATTGAAGGACAGATAAAAGAAACTGTAAAGAGCTACCATTATGACCCATGTACCCTCCTCATTCTGGAAATCACATCTGCCTTAAAAAAACTTCAGTCAGTATGATCTATGCCAGTCATAAAAGGAGAACAACTTAGATTGTCTTCTGTTTCACTTAATACTTCTGTAACAACACCTCTGTTCCTTAAACTGACAATCAGATAGCTGTACATTAAAAAAAAAAAAATATACTTAAAATGTGATTGATTTCTTGGGGAGATAAGAATTCTGGTTCACTGAAGGTGACTATTTGGACAATCATCACTACAACATAAAAACTAAATGGACCCATTTCAATGAATCATTTTTGAATTAAGGATGAACCATACATCAAAGCACTTCTGACAGTACATTAGGAAAGCAAGCCATTGAAAAATATGTATTGTATTATTTCAGTCTCCCATTATCTTAGAAAAGAAAATGCGTATCTTCTTACTAGTGTAGGACTAAAAAAAAATTTAAAAAAATAAAAGCATCTTTCTTACATGAAAGAGCTAGGATGCAGAGCTGCCATGATTTGCTGAGACCTCACATACAGTTCCTCTGGGTTATTACTTACTCAGAGTAGCCAGAGAGCTACAAGTGCTAATACTGATGAATCACCGTTCTTACTAAAGCCATTCTGCAGCATGACCTGCAGGCAAACTGCACAGATGGTAAGGCTTCCGATTTGTAAGGTAGGAATTTAAGTGCAGCTTAAACTCTGCACAGCTACAGATTTGAAAACATTTTCTTTTTAAGCTTCAAAGTTATTTTCTTTCATTTATTCCTTTTTCCCCACAGCAGGACTGTCATCTTTACTCTCCTCCCAGCAACCTCAGGAACAGAAATTCCCTTCTCTGGACACAGCTTACTAGCTCCCTGCACCAGACCCTCTGTTCCCATGAAAGGAGAACTCAGCTATGGCTCAAGCCTCTTCCCCCATCCCTTTTCCTCCCCAGCAGCCCAAGAGGTAGGTTGTGAGCTCTTTAGGGTGGAGGCAGGCCAGTGTCTATGGACAGAGCTGTGATTCTGTGGCTTGAAAGGTGCAAACAAAGTCCATGACCCAGAGAATGCAAGAGAAGAGGTGGGTACACTGTGCCAAGTCCTCGTGCTCATACCCAAAACCCCTTAAAGGCCTCCAGAAAGCCTGGTTTCCTACTCTTCCCCACTCCAAAATCCTCTGGACTTTTCTGTGCCACCTCACCCACCAGGGATTCAACCAATTCCACCAGACAGGCACTACACCTCACCCACAGCCCAATGTGCACCACCATGAGAGGATACCCTCACCACTGAAATGCCTTTAATTAATTGTGGGACATGTGAGCTGCTCTCTCTCTCTCTATATACACACGTATATTTATATGTAAGAGCACAGAAAAAGGTAGGCTCATTTAAGAATAAAAATACATGCATTTTGTAAAGCATTCTGTAACACACTGTGATTCAGACTCTGGATATTTACTGTTACCCTTATCATCACTACTGCTGCTGTTACCATGGCTATACATACTGAACAAATTCAATTTTGGTTGAGTATCAGGGAAAACACTTCCAACCTTCTCTAAAGGCTCTCTTCTCAGGCCAACTTCTCCCCCTCATCTTTCCTGACCTTTTTCCTATGCTCCATTAAGCACAATATAAGGCAAGTGCCCTTCCTACCAACTCCAGAAGGATCACTTCTTTTGAACAGCTAGCCTCCATCAGGATATAATCATTTCTGGAATAGGAGAGGAAACACAAGCATGGCAGGAAAAGGACTTTCAAACAATCTTTAGGGGAACATGACCTAAATGATGTCTTTCCATCATGCTTCTAGCCAATGCTAGCCCTTGTAAAATAGTGCAAATGAGAAAAAGTGCACTAAAAAATACCTCCTTAGCAATCAATACAGAGTATCTGACTGGACAGACAAGCAGAGAGAGGGCTTGGATGGATGGATCAAAAATAGTTTCACAAATAGATTCTCCTTAAACATGTGGTTATATCAACAGCTGATATTTGGAGCTAACATCTGGTTGGTGACCAGTCACCAGCAGCACTCACAAGGGCTAAATTCCAAGGACTAATTCTGTTCAATATATTTATCAAAGATCTGGACACAGGAGTTGAAGGCACCATTAGTTAGTTTGCTGATCATACCACACTGGGATCTGCTGTTGGCTCTTCTGAGGGATGAGGGGCCTTGCAGAGGTATCTAAATAAACTGGACAATTAAATGGCATAAAATTGAAAAAGGAAAAAAAAAATACCTGATTCTACAGCTAGGACAGAGTAATGCCAGGCACAAGTACAGCCTGGGAGAGGAGTGGCTGGAGAACAGTCCTCCAGAAAAGGATCTGGGGATGACAGCAGGGCCAACATGAGCCAACAGTGTGCCCTGAAAGCCCAGAGGGCAAACCCCATCCTGTGTGTATCAAAGCCAGCATCACCAGGCAGTCAGGAGAGGTGACCATCCCACTGTGCTCAGCAGTGGTGGGGCCTCCCCTGGAGCACTGTGTGCATTTCGGGGCCCCACAATTTAAGATGTGAAGATATTCAAATGCATCCAGAGAAGGGCACCAAAGCTGGTGAAAGAGCTGTGAAGAGTCCTAAAATGGTGAGGCAGTTAAACTAGATAGTCATAGTAGGTCTCTTCCAAATGAAATAATTTATTTAAGAATAAAATATCTTCTGGACATACTGCTATATCAAATCTTGCCATTTTTCATATGAGAATCTAGGTCCATTTTCCCATTTCATGTCAGGAATGAAGACAAGTGCAAAAGCACATACCTATGTAATGTATCAGAATATTTTTTCCAAAGCAGTTTCAGACTGGGGAGTGTAGCAGTAATCTTGAACTATTAGTAGTACTGAATGCTTCCACCATAATTAACATTAAAAACATTTTAACAAGATTACAGAAGAATTCAACTGTTTCTCCATGTGGTTACAACCTGGACTTTACAGAACATGCATTTTGTGGTAGACTTCTTTCTATGCAACAGTTGCACTTCTTTACCTAACATTTTCTATTCAATTCAGTTTTTTGACCAGGTCAGAGATATCAGATAAAAATACATTTCTGTATAACAGATGAAAAAAGCTACAGCAACACTGTACTGCCACATTGAATAGGACTGCAAAATCAAAGGACCTGTCAGACATCATTCTCCATAGATGTCTTAGATTTTAGCTACAGCAGAGGAACTCATTTATTAAATTTAATCAGTTCATGATCCATAGAACACCTAATACAAGCATTCCCAGTGCTGGGTCAAATGGAATTCACTGCAACAGAATTTATTGCACAAGCGTTATACAGTCAAATTAAGTAAGAGAGGGGTGGGCAATCACCTTAACTTATATCCAGTGGCAGACAAAAAACAAAATTTCAGAAAGGTATTTGTGAGGAAGAAGTAGATCCTGCATCTTAATTTTTCTCTTCCAAACACTTCTTTTAGAGCACTTCATTAAATAAACTTTATTAAACTTGTCAGCATTGCATTCCTTTATGTAAGGACACACTGTTCTTGAAAGAGGTCAACATGAAACGCACAAGCAGGCTTTCAACATCAGCAATGAGTGCATTTTCTTTTGACTCCTCCCACGAAAAAACCTTCATGTCCCTGTAAGACATTACACTGCTCATAAAAGAACCTGCAGCTTTATCTTCTCACTCTCAACTAGTCTGACTTCAGCCTTCAATCAGTTTAGGCATGCTCTGGAAGGTAGGACTTTTTTTGTTCCTATATATATATAAATACATATATATCTGTGTGCCACATTGACATTGACAATGTAGTTCTTTAAAAACTTTGGATGCCAAAGTTTTTACGCTCAGGCATCTAAGTACACATCAAAAGATACACTTTTCTTTGAAGTCAATAGGAACACTTTGAAACCAACTGCTTACGCAAGTGTCCACACACAGAGTGGCGTGCTTCATGTTAGGTGCTCAAGGTGAAAAGTTTATCTACATCCTTATTCTTGTAATGGGACCACAGAAGTGGTCTGTGACGAGGTGTAAACATCACAGAATTCTCCACCTAAAAATACAGCCAGGCACTGTCACAAGAGTAAAGCCATTCTGTTCCGACTGAAAGACAGTGGGAATTCTGTCTACTGATAGTTATGGGACTTTTCTGGCGCTCCATCTTTCCTTCTAGAATTCTCTCTCAAAACTGCAACACCTGTCCCCCCATTCTTAGATGAGGTGATGACATACTACAGTTTCAGAGAAAAAAAACAGTCATTTGCTCCTAGTTCTGCCACAGAATTCCCTGAAGTTAGCCTGGATTCTCATTGAACTAGCAGAAGACAATATGCACTACACTACAGATAAAAGGCTTGTAAAGTCTGTAAATTAATTTCAGATGAAAGCAGAAGAACAGAAACACATATGATCCTCACAGCACTAGAAGGAATAAGGCATTACATCATGAATGTGTCTGGCTCTGTGATGTAATGAGGGGGTCAGCCTCTTTTCCTATCACAAAAAGACTCATATTTTCTATATGGCTCCAGGGGCATGCACACCCACGCTGCACACATTCATAAAAAACAAAATACCTGCACATCAGGTCTTTTAATTCCCTACCCATCCTGCTGACACCTAAAAACATCCAGGTGCCACTGAAAATCATCTGGCAGCAAATAACCTTCAGCTACATATTAGAGGAACATGAGGGAAAATAGCCAGAGACTTAGGAGAGAGAAGTTCAGCTGACTGCAATCAGTACAGTACAATTGAAGCTGGACATATCTCAGTTGCTCTTAGATGGGAATCTGATCCTAGCATAGAGTAAGGGCAATAATGTTTATGCTATCCATGTATTCAGATGTGCACAGAGACACAACTCCATGGACTACAACTGAAAAGTCAGTGTGTACTTACTTCAAAAACACAATAAATTCTCCATTACTCAACTGACATGAAACAGAGCAATACTGTCATTCCCATATCCACAGGATTTAAAATACTTCCTGTTCTGCTTATCAAACCTCAAGTCTCTGTGTAAACTTATCAGCTGTAGCAGGATAAGCAAACTATTGAATCTAAATAAAGAAAATTAGCTCTCAACGGTACAGTGCTTTCAGCATTAGATACACCTTGTGCTACGCCAGAGAATTTGTGTGGGAAATTTAGATAAGAGGCTGCTCGGTTCTGTTCCCCCTCCTAACAGGATGGCAGCAGTGCTGAAGCTGATCTTACAAATCTGTGACTATTTCATAGTGTTATTCTTACTTTTTCACCATTTGCAATCAGGACAAGGGCATTTGGCTCAAGCAGGCAGGCTTCTCTTCAATAAATGTGGTTTCAGCCAGCTTGAAAGGATTAATGAATCCAGGTCAAATTCACTGACTAATTTCATCTGGGAAAAAAAATAAACTAAGAGCTAGTGTCACAAAACCTTCCTCAGAGGCTGGAATTGTTCCCTCTTTACCCAATGCCTCAGTCAGAGTACTGTGGGAAAACTGGGCTCCACCTCGCACTTCCAGCACAGTTAAAACAAAGCCCAAGCTATCAGGTGAAAGGAGATGCCTTCCCAGCAGTTCAAATCCCCATTTTTATTCACTTGGACACACAGTGTCCGAAATGAAGTATTTGGCTTCTAGTCAGACAAACCATTCCATGTCAAGTGAAGCATTACTTTTATCTCATCATCTAGAAGCACACAAACATTGATCACTACCTTTGGTTCAACATTAATAACCAAAATTAATTTTGTAATTTTATGGGCCCTGAAGCACAGATGTTGAAAATACCTTTGCACCACCCTGTACACATTATTTAACACAGCAAACTGCTGAAGACGAAATCTAAATTTCAAGTACTCACCATCTAAAGGAAATATGCACATTTATGCAATAATCTCCCCAAATACAGTAAAATTGCCTGTTCACCTTTTCTAACACTATAAAATGTAAGAAAACAAACAAAACAAACAAAAAAAAGAAAGTAAAAAAAGCCACAAAAAATACTCCCACAAACCTGACTACAAAATAAAATGTAATTATTTCATTCTTTTTATTGTGCTGCTTTGGAGACAGTTCCTTCCTTGAAAACAAACTGCTATAAATATATAAATATACTAAAATATTTCTTGTACCAAGGTGTTGTCCCCAAATTTCAGTCCCCTTTATGTTTCCAGACAGTTGTAATTAAAGTTGATTATTGTCTAATTTACAGTAGAGGACACATTTTGCAAATGTTGTTTAAGTACTGTAAGTGAAACCCCAATAACTCAGATCTTACCCCCAGACAGGTACATCAGTATCAATAATTTATCTTCTTAAGTTCCTGCTGGGTTCATAACTCTTCTTTACCGTAACAATTCTACTTTGCTTCCACAGCACCTTAACATCCCACCCCCTCAAAACACATTTTTACATAATATGTGTGTCATCACCAAGGAGCATTTTCAACTCTTGCATCAGCATCCTTTGAGCTGTTTCAGCTCTGCAGAGTAACACACACAGGCAACAAGCTTCATCTTGAGTGTTACTAACACAGTCTTGCTTCTTCTCTCAAGCATATCACATTTTGTAAAAACAACATCACTGCTCCAAAGCACCTAAGTGGGACACCATATGTCTTTGCAGCACACTTCTCACGCATCCCATCAGTTTGCTTTCCCTGTAAGACAACAGCCAAAGGAGAGTGCCATGTGTGTAGCTCACTAACATAAAGCACCATCAAGCCATAAGCCCTCCAGGGCTTAATGCTGATCTCCATTCTTATTTCTAGCTAGTATTTTTACCAGCAGGTAAAATTTACTTTTGCACAACAACAGCCACAAATCTATTAATAGGTTATGACCAAAGCTAAAAACAAGAACTGTTTTATAATAGGAGAGGTTTCCCCGATGCCTATACACACAAATCACTCCAACTATTATTAAGGTGACATGTGCTAACATGAAGGGTAGGTTTGCTTATGTCCACAGGGAAATCCTCACAACCTGACCAAAGATGGCCTCAGGTTTGCTCATCATTGCCAAAATGACTATTAAGTGGCTTCAAGAGGCACAAAGATCTTGCTCCCTCTGGAAAATGCTTTCCATAATACACTCTCAAAGGAGATGTGGCAGATGTCTGCCTGTGTGTGCAAAAAGAAACCCAGCTTGACTGGTTTAATAACCTATCCTAAATACAAACCATAAAATAGCTGCTTTGCCTGGAATCTTGGAAAGAACTGGAAAAAAAAACTCCACCACTGAATAAAAAATACCAAGCCAATTCACAAACCTGTATATGTGTTGTCACACTCTCACTTAAACTTTCCTCTCCTAACTCATTCGCCTGCTCTATAGTTCTGCTTCAGCCAAAACAGTAGAACATCAATACTTCTGACATTTGATAAAAAATTTGATATTTTTATAATTTTTGAGCATCACTTTAAAAAAAAAGTACATCAAGTAATATGCTTCTGTAGCAACTGTTCCTACAACTCCATTACATAAAAACAGGTGTGCAAACAGAAGATCAGAGAGCAAAAGGTGAAAGAGAAAAAGCTGACGTGAAGGAGATCTCACAGATGTATAGTTAAGAAAAACTTCCAAGTCCTTCCTGCTACAGAAGTCAAGAAAGGGCCACACAAAACCCCACTAAGCCTGCAATAAATTTATGGCACTTCTGGAGCATGGAAATAAACATACTTGCAGCCATAGCCAGTACCACAGGAGTTCTTTAGTCTCTCCATCCTAGGAAGTGTCTTGCAAAGTTCAGCAACAAACTGCTTCCCTGAATGCATTTGCATGAAAAACATTATCTAGTTTTCAGCCCAGCTTTTCTTAAGCCATTCTTCAATCCTTTTTTTTTTTTTTAAATATTCTTTAATTTAAAATGTCCAACTAAACATCTAAGATAAACTACTTCTCCTCATTTATCTTTCCAAAAATTTACTGGCCTTTTGGATGCTTTTTCTCTCTGAAAGGGGAGATGTGACCTCAAATAGTGACATGTTTGATAATTCAGCATTAATCAGATGATAGCCTTGAGAATGACTGTCCTGTTTAATTATTTTCTCCTCAATCCTCCTTCCCACGAAAAAAATTATGGGTCGGTGCTCTTAAACAATGTCAGAATAAATATGATACATTGATGTCTAGATTGCTCTGTTTGGTGCCCTTTAAACTGATGTAAATTGATTTATTAATAATGTACTATAAAGCATACTTTGGGCTTCTGGAATCACCAAATATACACAATCACTACCTACTGTTTTTTCATGGAATCCCTTTTAATAAAGGGATTCACTGAATCCTTGATGTCTAACTACAGAATAAATTTGAATTTTTTCTCATTTCTTAGAAGCAGTCAGCTTTCTCACTTGAGACCCTGAGCAGTGACACCTGAAATTCAGAACCCCACAGGCAACAAGATCCAAAGAATGACTCTGTTTTGCTGATGATTTAGAGAGTCTCTTTAAGTGCCCTTTGAGGACTTAAACAGCTTCATTCCTTCATGGTACAGATTTCCCATTTCCTTTCAACATTAGAAGTCTCTGTTTTAATCTGTAGCAGATTTTTTTGTAAGGGCCAGGAACTTGGATCTGAAAAATATTTTTCATGAAAAGCTCATGAAAAAAGCTACAGCAGTAACCCTTCTTTCCCATCTCCCCCAAAGCTTAAAAAAGAAAACGAAAGAGAGAGTTAATAAAGGAAACTCAAATTTTTGAAAAAGTAAGCACATGTTTGTTGATTACTGCATAAGGCATCCTGTTTGTAGGTGGATTTTTTTTTCATTTTAAGGGTTAAAATTTCACATTTACAAAGTAAAGGACCTGACCATACCAATATAATCTCATTTAACCACATCCCTAAAGCTTTCTTCTACAAAAACTTAGAGAAAAACCATACACTTCAAAACCTGTTAGACCATTAAGAGATACTTTAAAATTCTTTTTTTTTTCTCCCCTATCTTCTACATCCTCACACCATCTCTTCCAACAAGGAGTCTAATTTCTCCACTATGGAGAGGACACTGACAGAGAACTTGATTTCTGAAACAGTTTTGGGATTCCTATCACTTCTGAAGTGTAAAACCAAAAAATATAAAGGAAATTCCCTGGAGACATGTTAGTCAACACAGTGAAAATTCATGCTTAACACACAGAATGCTAATGAAGACAAACTATGGTTATTTGATTCTGTGCTACATCATTAAAAATTTATTAGAACTACGTATTATTTCCAAAGACTCCGTTTTAAGAGCACACAGACTGAGATGGTTAGAATAATAATGTGTTTTAAGTGATGAAAGGATTACCTCTGAGAATCCCCTCTTATTTGTCAAAGTAAGGGTAGGAACCATCTCACCTAACTGATCTGAGAGGCATCCTGTATCCAGCTCCTTCATTTGCAGGAAGAAGTATTTTGAAAGTCTATTTGATCATTGACACACCCCAGGACACACATATTTCAAGAGAAAAAGCATCCTATATACAAGCAAATTATTTTCTAAGTAAGTAACTTCTGCAGCTTTATACTCTTTTTTTTTCATAGCACCACTTGGGTTTGGGTTTTTGGTTTTGTTTTTTTTTTGCACTATCCCCTTTATATCCAATATAAAGATTTATTTCACTAAGCCAGTTTCATTTGCCTAAATGATGACAGAGTCCTGTTGTCTGTCATTTCAAGAGTGACTTTTTTTTTAAACTTAATTTGAAAGCTGTCTCACAATTAATTTCAAAGACTAACTTTTGCCCTCTGTCTGAAATGCAATTAAAAAGGAAATCAACTTACCATTAAGAACACTTTCAAGTCCTAGTTTAGCATTTTAATGCTATTAACATGCACCTACAGTTATACAGATCAAAAAGACACTTTTACCCCATTCTCCAAATAATAATATGAAATGTTAATCCAGAAAATAAAACATACTTGCAGTGGCTAACTTGATTATATATATATATATATATATATATATATACAAACTCTGTGCATCTACAACTTTTATTAAAACTTAACCTAAAACCTATGTAGAACTCTCTTCAAGGACTAGGAAAGCAAGCACATGGTTTCTCAGGGATCTTAAGCTTTTAAAAAGCCATTTTTTTTCCTAGTTCTCCACATGGCTGACAGAGTGTTATAGCTGCTTCTATTCAGGTCAGCTTTTATTTAGGGAAATGTATCTTTGAATTTTCCTAACATTAACCTGACCTGTGTGGAAACCAATGAGTTTGTCTTGTTTTACAAGGAGGCAGAGGTTAATCTAAATATTTAAACTACTGACCGACAGTATTCCTGACATGTGTGTATCTGGCTAAATCTTTAGACTCCAGTAAATGAACAGATTCATGCTGTGACACAAATGGCAATAACCCAAAGTTAGAGATACAGAATTGACAGCAGAAGTGGTTGCACCTTTCCGTGCACCAGGGACAATTAGCAGTTACCTGCAGTCAGACAAGAATTAAGATAATTATTAATTTGTTAATGTCTTAGAGCAGAGTCCAGAGCACTCTGGTTACACAAGGAGAACTGGGCATGGAGGGAAGGAAGACAACTACCATCAGTTTTCTCTATGGTTTCATAGCTCAGGAATCCTTTCAGACATATTTCCACCTACAGTACAACTTCTGGCCTGCAATCTCTTCTCTTTCATTTATGAAGCAAGTTGCTTTTATGGGCAGACTGTCTAGTAGCACTCACATGGGCCATCTGGAGGGTCCAGAATTAGCTTGCTTTTTTTTTTTTTCCCTCTATATTCCTTGAGGAGATCAAATCAAATAACTGCATTTCCATTAAATATCATATGAACTTCCACAAGCTTTCTCTGCAAAATTACAGCAATTGTCTATACTATGGAAATCCAGAAGTTTTTCATTATACTTCTTCCTCCTCCCACCCCATATTGTGTTTTACACATCTGGAAACAGTAGAAAAGCTATCACATTAGTGTGGGCAATAAGAATCACAGCAAATCCACTTACAGTACAGACATGCTGCTCCAAAAAAATACTGCCAGTAATGGACTTCTTTTCCCCTCCAAAGTTCACATAACTTTGGAGGAATAACGAACCATTCTTCGCTAGCTTACACAGATAGAAAGGTGTATCTCTTGACTTTTGGGCATGTCTGAAAAATCAGATCACTTAATGATCTTCAGCAATCATGTCATTCAGTAGAAGCACTAGGGCCAATGGTAAGGAGCAATTATGTGCAGATGGAGAAAAAAAAGTTTTATTTAGTTTAGATTTCTTTTTTTTCCTCTTTTAAGCAGGTACTATGACTGTATCCTCCCCCCTCTTAACTTCGAGTGTTCTCATTTTAACACCTAATCATACCCATAATTGCATAAAGATTTGATTTTAACGCATTTTCCTTTCCAGCCAAATGACTACTGTGGATAAATTTGGTTGAACAGAGGCACATTTACCCTACTTTTCATCATCTCTCTGAAAAACAACCCTCAGACTGTAAAAAAGCAATATATGCCTGTGAAATCTATGCACCTGAGTTAATACTGGGATTAATATTTTATGAGGCACAAATTAGTGCATCAGGCAGCAATGACACAGATCAGGTGTGCAGAATGCCTGCTTGTTGGCATGTTTTACAGCCTGTGAGTTTTGTGAGTTTTATCTGGAACTGCAGATAGGAATACAAGTTTTCCTTTCTATTCACAAGTAGCACACTTATCTATAAACAGTTTCAAGTTCAGCAATGGTATCAGATAAAACACACACACATCCAGGGACTTATCATTACCACATCTTACTTTTGGGAAAGAGCAGTTCCAGAAGTGGGAGCAGAGAAATTGTGCTCTGTGGAACATGCCCAGATCGCTGCAACACGATTCCAAGTGCATCATTCTGTCTTCAGGTAACTAACTGTGTTAGCTCAGGGAGGTTTTGGCTGCTTGCAGTTGGCTACTCTCACAGCACCTTCCTTCACTTTCACCAGAGTGAAATAAAAAGGAAAACACTTTTCCTGCAATACATTTTATATGTTTTAAAGCATAAAACACACAAGTTTGTGGAGGAACATGCTCAAAGACATGTGATTTGCTGAGACATTTCAAGAGGTATGAGAAATAAGTGATGACCCTTTCACTGGAATTGCCTTTACACAGAGGAAAACAAGTCAAAATTCAGAAATGTAACAGCATCTTAAACTTGCTTACTATCATGATTGGTTTTGAACATGAAGAAGCAGAATGAACTTGAATATTCACAAATCATAAGACAAGTCGTTGTCACAATCTTTCCCCTTTTAGCTTCCCTTCATTTGTTAGACTGCATTTACAACAGCCTCTGCTACCAGCCCTACTGCTAACATCAACTTCTCATCTCATAGAATGAAAATAACTCTTAGACAGACTTTTTTCTCAGGAAGATAAAAAATTCTTATAAAGCAAATTCAGGAAAATTCTCCCAACATTGTATCAGAAGCTACCACAGACTTTAGGTGTAACGAAACATCACTAGCATTTTCTAGAAATTCTGTGATCATTTTGGGTGGTCTGTTTCTTCTATAATGTCAGCTTCTTGTAATTGTGCTGATTTGTTTCAGATTGGGGCGAGTTAATTTGCCAATCACAGAGTCTGGATTCAAACTTCAGCTTGAACAAACAAAAAACCTCAGCTGCAAATACATATTCATATCATATTCAGCATATAACGCTGAAAATACACATTGGCTCAAATTCTCACAAACTCACCTCAGATTTACACTGAGGTTTGTGAGCTGAAACTGTCACAGAGTTCCTAGTCAGGAAAAAACCCCAATGTGCTGACCTGCATCTTCACAAAAGGTCTTACAGCAACTTCATTCTCATACAAGAAGTGCTTTTTAGAAGCTTTTAATACTGCATGCAATAAATGCAGGATCTGAGGTCTTCAGGGGGTGTTTTCTCAAATCCCCTTATTCCACTCTGAGAACTCTACAGCTCAATTTTAATGAGCAAGTGTACTGCAGTTCCACAGCAAAGCTCAGATATATTTTTACCTGCCCCCCCCCAAAAAAAAACCAGAAAAAGCCCCTAACTCAGATCTTTCTTCTTCTGCAACTGCTCTACAGAATCCAGCCTTGAAATACTAGTTTCAAGTCATGTGCCTATGCCTCACTGTGTCTCAGACTCTGAAGTGCACTCTGTCTTCAAATTATAAATGTCTTCTGTTTCAGAGCAAATCATGTTGTCTGTTGCATGAAGGATGTGTGAATATTCAGCAAACAAACTGATGATACATTTTGGTCTTGAACAGCAATAGGACTTCATCACAATTCCAAGCAAATCTGATCATTTCTAAACCCATTTTTTAAGAAATGTAATTAAATTGCCATGTTCATGCATTATGGTGACATTTATGACATTTTCAATTTGAACAATGTCACTGGGAGAGGCCTGAGATATACTCATTTCAACAGAGCCTGGTTACATGATAGCACCTGATTTAAATAGCCAGAATTTTAAGTACTAACGTGTTGTATATCTGTGCAGCTACTTTTTGTTTGTCTTCACGGATTATTGATACCAGTTTAATATTCTGGAAGTGAAAGAGTCCAAAGCACTCAAGAGTGTAGGCTAGATGCTCTTGGCTTGATGATTCTGTCATTAAGTCTGGTAAGAATGGGCTGTGCTAAAGGCAAAGTATCATTGCCAACGGAACAGCAATTTTCAGCTGTGCATGAGACTGCTATGGGTAACTGGGAGCATGTTTTTTCATATATTTGGTGAAAAAAATAGATACTTGTCTCTTACATCTTGGCCCTGGTTTAACAAACTTTTGAATTGTGTGTGTCCATAAGGCAAATGTTTGACACATATAATCACAGCAGGGACTTGTACTTGCATTGTTTCAGCACACACTGCCCTTTACTAAGTCATGAGAAGGAGGCTCCAGAACAGCTTCAGAAATCCAACCTTCTCCTGGTACTTAAAATTTCAGTTCTTCTACTTTCATTAAAATGATTGGCCATGCAGCATTTCAGAAACTACAGAAAGTAGTAACTTTAGCAAAACCAGTTAAAAACACATGAGTATTAGGAAAACACAAGAGCTTGTACAAACCAAACCCATGAAACTGAGTAAAGCATCCATCTATTACAGACAGCCAACTTTCAAGAACAAGGTTCAGTTCAAAGGATGCTCAAAGATTTTTATCACCTTAAACCAGGCTGGCTGAGGAAACTTCTGTTTTCTTTCTTTGGTTCTTACTATTTTTATCCCCGTGAGTATTTACTAAGTTGTCTCCAACTTTTCCAGTTCAACAGCATGACCAAGATGGAGAATTCCATACTCAAGTCATATCAGTCCAGGGATAATATGTAGCATATGCCTAGCTATCTCTCATTTCTCAGCTCAGAATACAAACAGGCATCCTGATTCTTCCCTCACAAAACTGTGTTCCATGTCTCCCAATCCAGAAGCAGTGTATAAATTCTTGGTCACTGAGGAACACAGGTAGGACATCATCTTGGATTCAAGGCAGATGTGAGGACCTGTATGGAATTCTATCCCTAAGTGTCCTGTCTCTCAGCCTCTCTGTTGGTGCTCCTTTCTCTAACAGATCAATGCTTACCAATCAAGTGCTTCTACATTTCAAATAATCTCATCTCCAGAACATCAGTCTAGACACCAAAACAACAAACAGCAGCATCTGATGGCTTTTACTATTCCTAGTTTTCAAAACACTACCTTTTAAAAGAGCTTCCTCCATCCTGTCCTTGCCATTTTGTAGGACATTTTCAAAGATCAGCAAAGCTTCCTCATTATCTTTCTTGAAGTCCCCCACAAGCCTTTACTGAACTTAACTTCTTCTCTTCACACTGTTTTCTGTCAGGAACAGAAACTGCCTCTCCCTTCACCCATCCTCCCATTTCCTTTGTACAACTCTTGGGCCAGCAAGATCTCGGTCTTTAGCAGGTCCTGAGCACTGTAATACTGCTAAAAGGAATAAATGCACTGTAGTTAGACTATACTGATATATCACTTGTTAATCACTGTTGCAGTCTCTCCTACATAGGGAACAGCACCTTAAGAACTGCCTAGTAACCTAAACTGAATTTGAAATGGTAACAGAATTCAGTACTATGTTTGGAAATACACCATCTCTCGACTTAGATGTTCCTACCTTTCCAAGCAGTTAGGACTGTTCTTTCAAAACTCACTTTTAAGTGATAAGCAAACTGCTGAATTCTTTAGAATTCATTCAACATCATCAACATTCTGCTCTCTATATTAAAAGCAAAACAGAACAAAACCAACATTGAAACCACACGAAAACTGCTGACAGTCACAAAACCCTCTCAAAGCAATTTAATGAAAATCATGACTTACCTATTCAAAACTGTTACAACATAATTAAGAATTTTCTTATTTTAGACTCACATTCTTAAGACCATATAAAATAACAAGTGCTGTTCTAAGATATGCCTTTATAGAATTTAAAAAGTTAAATTGTTTAAATCATAAGGTAGGCTATAATCCACTGGTTACAAAAATCAGCCCCCTAACTGACTCATTCAAGCAATTTTTATGCGCCTTTGCACTTTCACAGAAGAGAAACAGCCACCCTCCCATTTGAATGAATCTAGATCACAAAGGCATTTCCTCTTTTCCCCTTCACACTAACAAATCCCCCAAAGACTACAGACAAGTTTCCCATCACCACAGGGCTACCAAGGGCAAAAAGCAAACTTAATGAGGCCAAACGGAGGCCTTCTCTTGCAGAAATGTTAATCTCACTTTTAAGAGAAAGGGAGGTAAGGAGAAACCCATAAAATCTGTACAAAATCACTTGCAATAAAAACATTTACAGCATTTCTTTTGTCCAAGGTTACCATGAAGGGCTTTAATTCAGAGGAACTAGTGGGAATACAGTTCCTCTTGTTAAAATATATTAATTAGTGTAATATATACAGTTGTCTCCTTTGAAAAGCAAACCAATTGAGAGAGAAACCCGTGAGAGGAACAGCAGGGTCCTGCAAGGACCCGCCCCCAGTCTCAGATTTACTCCTCTGAGGATGGAGTCCCAGAAGCTGCCTCTGAAGCTTCATCTCTTTTCATCTTTAAAACCTTCATTTACAGGCATAAATAACAATGGCATAATCATTAGCAACAGCAAAGAATCAAACCTCAGCTAGAATTGCTATCATTCTGATCAGTATCCCAAAACAGAAAGGCCAGTCTACAAACCAGCATCTAGCTTTAAAATTGCAGATTCCTAACAAAATCCCTAAATGCATTTCCCAGATCTGAAACACAACAATTGCTAAGACACTGGTATTGATGCTTCACTTCATATATGCACACAGTGGATATCCTGATCCTCAGAGTTTGCAGCAGCAATGTAAGTACAATTTCTCCTATCTGCTGGCTGGTTGACAAATAGCAGCTTTTAGCAGTCAGCCACCACTTCTAGACTGCTTATTTCAGGTGAAAGTTTTTTAAAGCATAATTTTGGATACTAGTTTAAATGCTAAACTGTAAGTGCCCACCACAAAAGACATCAGCTCTACCTGAAACTTGCTCCAAAAATACAATTATTAGAGGTTGCAAGTGTGTTTTGTGGAAAATTTACCACGTCAATACAGCCAACAGTGATGTTTTCCATTTCATGTTTCTGATTTACACATCATAGTATTTGTATCCACTCTCTGTCTTTCTGCAGATCTGCTACTGGCTAAAAGATACAGCAGTAAATGTACAGATGTTATTAAAAAGTAAAAAAAAATAAGATCTATAACCTATTTTTAAAAAAAAACCCACAATACCAGACAAGATCATTCTCATTTCCATGCATACTGTTGTCATAAAGCTTGTGTAAGTCCAAACATACATATAATTTAACATTTAATTAGCAGAGCCCTCTGCTACATGAGCTCGTGAGGGTTAGCACGGGTAAGAACCATTAGCCTTGTAACTCACACAACAATTCTGATGATGCTTAAGGAGAAATAGTAGCCAGTTTACTGCTGACAGGACTAGGAATAATCATATTTTTGTCTCTTCTGTCTATTATACTTCATATCTTCGTACACATACGGAGCAAACAGTCAGTGAAGGCGTTAATTTACAAGTCGGTTTTTAGAAGCCAGCCACGCTTTAAAGTCATGTTTGTTTAATCACTGCTGCCACCTCATATATACAGAAACTATGCCAACAGCACCATGTTTTTGACTGCAAGCTTTTTTTTCTTAAGAAGCACTGAAAGCACCAAGCTTGATGAAACTGCAACTCAAACTAAATAGAGGCTCCCCTTGCTGTGAGGCCCCCGGTTTTTCTGAACCTAAGGAGCATTCATCCACCTCTCTGGCAGTCAGCTAACCATGCCAACTTTTTTAAGGTGTATGGGAGAAATGAGGAAAATCTTGCAGGAAACTTCCCACTGAAGTAAAATAATTAGTGAAGAAGGAAATAGGTAAAGGTTTGAGGGGAAAGAGGACTAAAGGAACACAGGGAGCAGACCCATTCCAGGTTCTATATATACATAAAAAGGATGGCTTGCCCAAGTGCTCCCCAAACACATTTCTGAATGTTTTTGGAAGTACTCAGGGTTTACAGAGGTGCATTCCATCCTAACTCTTGCTAATGTATTTTATGGGTTATTTTAGAAGTAGAACTACATCTGCTGTATCAATGTTCACAATTTCAATATGCACCTCAAAACAAATTTTTTTTTAAAAATTTAAAAATCAACGATTTCATGCAATTGCTCTAAACACCACTGTAGCATATTGAGCCAGCAACAGCACAGTAGTGGAAAGCACTATGAAAATTAACTTGCTGTCACATCTCCTGTGGCATGTTTGCTTTTCTGACTTGACAGTCTAACAACTAAGTACTTAGTAGAGCCATACTTGCTTCACTTGCGTGTAAAAATATCACTGAAGAAACACATAGCCCCAGTGAAACCAAAGTCAAAATTCTTACCAAGAAAATCCCACATACACACCAAATAGAAAGAAACCAAACACTGGCAAGCAGGTCTATAAAACTTCAATTTCAACACTACTAAAACAAATACATGCCCAAAAAGCACTCCCCTCTCCTCCAAACTGAGTTAGCAGCAGTTTATTTTTTAGATTTAGAAAATTACCCCTCAACTTAAAAAGCTATGAATTTCTTGAAATAAAATCATCTGACTGAAATGTTTCAACATTACCATTCTAAGCAACAGGAGAGCACTGGAAATGAGAGTGTTGCCATTCTCTCATAGACAAGCACTACTCAGCCCAGGCTTTTGAGTTTTCTTTCTCCTTTCTGAATATGGGGGAGAGAAAATACACATTTCTCATATCATCTACATCTACAGGCAGCGTATCTTTTAAATTGAATTCAAGTGCAAAGATGGCAGTGAACAAATCCTGGGGCTCTAAAAAGCATGAAAAAAATCTATGAAAAAAAAAATCTAAAAATCTATGAAAAAGAACCGATGCAGCAATGTTAGCTACCACAATGAAACCATATTTAACTTACAGGGTGTTTAAGATCTAAACAACTGAGAAGCAACATTGGAAATAATTTCCAAATATCAACTAGACTATTACTAGAAAGTAAGGGCAAAAGTTATTGATACCACTCCTGGCAGATATTTACATGTCTGCTCTTAAAGACATTTTGTGATAGAGATGCTATATCCATCAAATAAAATCAGCTCCAGTGCTTACAGAAGTGCCTTCAGCAGAGGGAACAAGAAATAATTACACACCTTAGATTTCCTTTTTTTTTTTTTTAGTTCCTTTTTAAGTCTTTGAAACCTTACTTGTACACTTTTATCCATTTTAATCTAAACCACTCCAGAAGGTCCCTTTCTATCCACAGGCTTTCTTCTGATGGCAGTGGTAGCTGTGCTTGGACTCTCCTCATTGGAGCCATGTTTGCACTTAAATGCTTCCCAGAACGGGACAAAATTCTGCAAATGATACATAACAGAGAAAGAACCATTTCACAGACAGCCTCTTTTGATACACACACATGCTGTCTGCCGTTTCTCAGAACAGCAGAACACTTAACTTCTTATCCTAGGATTGACTACAAACCCCAGAAATTTGCATGTGACAAGTGGAGATTTAAGTGCTAATCTGAATTCTGAATCGAAAAAGAAAAAAAGAGGGCTATAAGCATATATGCAGGGACAGGAGTGTGCCAGTATATTTGTATGGCTGGATAGGCAAATAAGTAGCTAAAGCACCTAGCACCTCATATATATGTAATACCTACCCTATTAACACATCCAGCCAACAGCAATATACATCTCTTTGGGGAACTTGCACCTTAATCCTAGAAATTGCAGCCCAATCATTATTTTAATGGAAAACAAGAAAGTAACTTAGAAATGTCTCACTTTATTAACCAAGGCTTTCTTTCCTGCCTACATATCCTTACATCTCAACAGCCATCTCTACATGCAAAGAAGAATACTCCTAGCAACCAAATAAACAGCAAAAGTGCAAATGGCTTGTTCTGCCTCCTGGTTCATCAGAAGAACCACCTCAAAAGTGTTATTACTGAAAGTGATTCCTGGCAGGAGGCAGGGAGAAGGGAACTACTTTGAATACAGCTTTGTTTTCCACCTGTTTGTATGAGTTTCAAGGTAGAGAGAAAAAAAACCTTCTCTCACCTGCAAACAAAACACATGTATGGAAGCCAAAGAATTCAATTCCTCAAAGCCATTTTTTTCATATATCTTAACTACACTGGCTTAAGTAAATACATTTTCTAATTCAAAATTAAGATCAGTCGAACAAGTAGTGCCACGGAACCTGTAGTACCACAGCTCTATCCAGAAGAACAAGGAACAGAGCTATTTTAAGTTGTTAAATGCACTATAAGGGGTTTAGAGTAAGTGCAGTGTACTGTAAATCCATCCCAGTAACAACCCAGAACTTGTACAGTGTGCAAAGCACACTTGTAACCTTTGAAAATTAAGCATTTCAGTATGGGCAGTACTCCATCATCAACCATTAAATCCTCAATGCCCTAACACTGGATTCATCAGCCCAACAACAAAAATCAAAAGACACCCATAAATAAAGGCCAGTATTTTTCAATGACTACACTGTATTCCAAGAACCCTGTAAACTGCTTCACGATATGAAGTACTGAAACTTTATCAAGTTCTCATTCATATAAAATTAAAATATTTCTATCAAATCAAGTAATAAGAGATCAAGCCTCCAGAGAAAAATTACTTTGGATTCCATACTAATGGAAGTAAGATAAAATTTCACAAAGTTAGCTGCAAGGAACTGCTTTTCCTTGCAACTTAAGAGGACACACTTGGGTAAGAAGGTCAATAACTCCTGTAAAAAGGCTAGAAGAAAACAGTAATAAAACTCTGAGCACTCTATGCCTCCACTCCCTTGATATCCTGTAAGACCACAAGCATCTAGAAATGCTGTACAGCACTGGGGGATGCTTTTTTGCCTATAAGCAATCTCCTGTTTCACTCAGCCATTTATCAAATTTTTAATGAAAAGTTTTCTAGTAAAAATGGGGGCTTTTTTGGTTTTGGTTTGTTTAAGCTTTTCTTAAAAGTTTCATGTCAAGAGAGGTATTTGCTCTCAGACAAATTTTCTGTAGTTTTCAATCTTTTCACCTTTCTTGGCAAGTAAGGTTCTAAGATTTTTTAAGTTCCAAACTTTTTATGAATTCTATAGCTTCCAAAAGTATAATAATTTCCTAGTTATTCTTCTGTTTAAAATTTTTTCCACTGATAGTCTGGGTAAGGATATATGATTGTATATTATAGATAAACCAATTGTTTTTCTTAAAAAATATCACTGAACAAATTCCAAGTTTTCTAACAATTATCACTGAAAAATATACAAAATATGAGTACAGGTTAGAAAGAGAATGTATCTATAAACACTTTTAAGTACACTTTGTTCCTGTAGTTCATCCCTTGGGAAGCCTCTTTTAACAATTACTTGCATTGAGTGTGTTCAGCTGTTGAAAACCAAGCAAACCAATAAGATTTGTATTTACTCTCACTCCTGATGCACATATTGAGTGGGCAAACAGAAGTGGTATTGATGTTTTATTAGTAAAAAATATTGTCACTGACCCCAATAACAGATGTCTTGCACCAAAGAAAAAATTCATACTACCTTGTATGTCACGTCAGCATAAAATGCTACTGACTTCCATCTCATTGTCTTGAAACTGCTCTCAGCTGACACTAAAATAAGTAATGAACTCTTTCTCCCCATAGTTAAACCAAGAAGCATTTTTAGACCCTGGAAAGACCAATGTCATAAGATTGTATTTTGTAAACAATTGAAAAGTAATTGAAAGGTAAAATGCAGCATACATAATGAATGCAAATGAATATGAGCTGCCTGCTGCTGGTCAGTCCACCAGTAGTGGTATTTTGCAGCATGTTTAGAAAAATTAATATATGTCCCTTCTTTGCTAATCAAAGAGAATGTAATTAACTTTCTCTGTGGGAAAAAAAACGTAATTTTATTCAGTTCAATCACTGGACAGCACAATTAAAATATTTTCAAAAATTTTATTTTACCAAAACACAAACATCTGGGATTTGGATCTACTGGTTCTATCCTTCCTTTCTGATTGCATTTCTGAAAGAAAAATGGGGGCCAGTTATTTAGAAGGTATGTATTTACACAGTATCATTCTTCTTAAGATGGTTGTTTTATTAAGAACCCTATTTCACTTCACAAAAGAGCAGTCCTTCTCTTACCAAAGCAGCTGAAAGTAAAGTAGCAACAAGTAAATACCCCCTTGCTGTGCCTATGGAAAGTGTATGCTCCCGTCATGAAGCAGCCCTGCAACCTCACTTGGTGTGGACACAAGTGCTGCTGCTGCTATGGTACAGTCTGCACCATCTCAACAGGTGGAGGAAACCTGTAGCTTTGCTACAGCACTTGTAGCTTTGCTGGGAATATCTGGTTCTCTATTTGCTGGGAATATCTGGTTCTCTGCACTTGTTCTCTGTAACAAGTAGGTGTAACTTGTTATAGCTCCCCTGACACAAGACAAAAGGAAAAAGAAACTTGGCACGTAACTAAATTTTAATTTGGCCTAATCTTTCCAAATCCTAAATTGTGATCGTTTTGTAGTACACACTGAGAGAAAGGGAGATGGGATACAGCTAAGTCTGGAAATACTTGGGAAATCCATCATTGATAAAAGAGGCTCCATGAACCTCTCCTCACAAACCACTACAGATTCCTTGCAGACTTCAAACTGATGGTTCTGTGTCACCAAAGTTGTGTTTGAGCCACTTTTACTCAGCAGTTTCATGGGGGTTGCACTGAGCTGACAAATCACAGACTAACAAAAAGATCAGTGCAATACAAAAAAGACAGTGCAATACAGAGGTGTGAGTATCCCTCTGTGCCAACTTTTTCAGGTGCCCAAGAAATCTCTTTTTGACTGCCTTCACTGTCCCTTAAGCCGTGCTGCTGGAGATGCCTATTTGAGGGGATAGCTGCCTTCACTTAGAAGACACTGCTCTTTGGAACCTGCAGGAATTTTCTGAAAGGGTCAGAAAAATTTTGTCTACATTATTCCCTATCCAAGTGCTATTATTGGCAACTGCCTAAGTTAAACAATTACAGTTCATCTCAAGGCATAATTAACAGCAACATAATAGTATCGTACCCACCCCTCTTCTTCTGTCAAGTCCCACATTTTGCAAAACAAACAAAGAAGGTGAAGCATATTTAATGAATGCAAATTAAATTAACTGCCTGCTGTTGGTCAATACATCAGTAGTCAGTTGTATTTTGCAGCATTTTTAGGAAAATGACCCATGTCAATATGTGGTCACCAGGTTACTAAGACAAACACAAACTACATGTCTGGGAAAGAAAAACCAGGGAGTACAATTAAATTTTGTTTCTAGCAAAAGTGCAATCCATAGGAGGCATCAGAGCTCATGCCCTAGCTGCTGTCCTTCCTGCTCTACACAAAGCAAGTAATGCAAGAGAGAGAAAGCACCATGATCAGGCAAGGAGGGGTGATAATAGCTTTTGAAATTATTCAAGTCCATCTGTGTGCCTTTAGGACCTCGACAGTAACTTCTACTACAAACCATTGGTCTTGACAATTTAACATGTTTCAACAGAGATAAAACAGAGTGTGGTATTTCCTACAGCTTTCAAGAAACACTGCTTTCACCACAGAGGAGGCCAGCACACACACTATTTTCATGCTTCTGCCTCTGTAGTCCTGCTGCCAGACCAGAAGAGAGTGATGGAGAATTGAAAGGAATTACAATCAGTGCCTTGCTTAGAGAATACCTTACTGCTAGTTCCCACTAGCCTTCATCTTCCTGTAAATCCCTTGTCAGCAGCAGCACACACACAGAACCCTCTGTCACAACATCCAGGCTATGCACTCTCCCTGCTCACCACTGTCCAGAAGCTGAGGATATGCCATGACTATTTGGCTATATTTATCCTCTAGGAGACACCCTGTAAGTAAGGGACACTTACCCAACTTGTGCCACTGTTTAAGTCCCCAGGTAATCTGTCCCTGAAGCCACTAAATCTGGACATCTTAGATGAGGACACATCTCAGATGTGCCTCAGACATGACATGTCCCTTTTTACTCCTTCTTGACAGGATTTGCATTTGCTAATTTTTGAGGAGCCCTTTCAGCAGATTACACTTCAACATATCCTGCTATCATCCACTGCTCAGACTGAGTGAGCAGTACGCACTGAGGTAACTTGTAGAACCCCAAAATCCACCCTAAGCTAACCTCTTCCAGATGCTGCATAGAATAGCTGTATGGAAAAACAGAAGGTTTTTTTTCACTATTTTTTCCTCTTCGGACTGTGTCTGTCCTGAACTCTTCTTTGTTATCTCTACAAACCAGCCAGGTACCTCACTACCGTGGTGTATTCCTCCTCGCTTATCTCAGTCTTTGATAACTGAATTTTCTTCCAAGTATGGATGTTCCTTTATCAGCACTGACTGAGGTATTCTCCACTCTGCTACCACACTGCTAAAGCACATTGAAGAGAACTTCAACAGCCTGGCTGAGCACCATCTTTTTCCAGAAGTCTATGGACACTGGAACGAGGCACAGGCAACACGGGAGGACTACAGAGATGGCTGTTCAGCACTCTAAGGATACATGGGAACCCTGGGAGAGGCTGCAGAGCAGCCCTGCAGAGAGAGATTGGAGAGACTGGGTTGATGGCAATTAGAATATGAGTCAACAGCAAGGTCTGGCAGCCAAAAGGGCCAGGAGTAACCTGGAATGCATCAGGCACAGCATCACCCACCAGCTGAAGGGGACAATTGCCTCACTCACTGCACTGCTGTGGCCTCACCTTACTGTGTGCAGCTAGGGGCACCTCAGCAGAAGGACATCAGACGACCTGAGTGTCCACAGGACACCTGACAGAACAGTGAAAGGTCCCAAGGATAACCTTTACAAGGAGCTACTGATGTCACTTAGATTGTTCAGCTTGAAAAAAGACATTTGTGCTCCCTTTTCGTTTTCAAGCATAGCAGCAGCAAAGTGGAGAATGAGAGATCTAGCTCACTGAGTTAAAAGAACATACTGCCTTGAACAGAGGGATCACCTCTGGCCCAAGCACAAAAATCTACTTGATTAGAAACATACATGCATATGCAGACTTCAGTCACGTTGGCAAGGAAACTAAAATGAAGGTCCAGCTGTATACAGGGGTCTTTCTTTCCTAACCTCAGAACTGATGTTCTGAACACCTCTGTAAAATAACTTTATCTAATCACTTTAAACAACGAACAGTCCCCAGAACAACACTCATTGGCCTGTGAACTATGAATTAAGACACAAGAATATGTAATTTCTCCACGAAGATAAGTAAGTTTAATAATTTTTACTGTTCAGATTGTCCCCAATTGCAGCCATAACTCTTACAGTATGACAAAACTAGTTAAGTATTCCTAGAAATAGATACAGACATAATGTTTTTGCTCAGAGACTGAAAAGACTAAACAATAAACTGAACACAAATGAACAAGAAATAGTATTTGTATCATGGAAAAGAACTATATATCAAAGCTAAAGTAGATGGCAATGGCTGCACACATAAACAGGCATTCCCAAAGATCCAAAGGTAAGAAAAAAAAACAAAAACAAAAAATAAAATACCACAACACTGAGGCCACACTTTGCTCTCAGATTCCAGATTAACCACTGATTTCAGTTAAAATCCTTGGGATTATTAATGTGCCTGAAATAATGTACATCCCCATATAAGGTCTGATTATTGTCAGTCAGAGTTTTAGTTACAAGAATCTTTTCACCTACCTTCAGCTTAAAGTGAAATACTGTTTGGGTATCAGAAATGGTGGTAGCAGGAATAGCTACTTCTATGCATAGGTGATTTGAGCTGACATTGCCCACCTGTTCAACTAAAAAGAATCTTCAGAATGGGTAGTTTTTAAAACAAAAACATGCTCTAAAAAAGTTCCCAGATGGTTTTTACAAGTTTGTGATTTTACAACTACGTTCACTTGATGACTCCCACTGATTATATGTATATATACTGATTATTTTGATTCATACTGTTGTATGAATCAAAATGGAGCAGAGAACTGATTACAAGAATAAGAAAGCAGAGGCAAGGACAGAAGACAAACCTCTGCTCAACTAGATCAGATAGTAAATTTATTCAAAATTATGAATACTTTGTCATTTGCACACTTTTGTTAAGTGTTTTGTATTTACATCCATCATACCTTACAGATGGAAGAACTCTCAAATTTGAAGACTTCTATCCCACCCTAACAGTCCTGCACAGGAATACAGTCACAATACAGAACAGCTACTTAGTTTTCCCTGCTCTAATTCACTAAGCACAGTATTTCCTCTAAGGTGTATTCCTTTAAACCCTCCGTGAGAGAGCTTTTTTCCACAGTGTCTCAGTTGTTATACTACACATTGAAAACAGATTAATTTCTCCTTGTTATCCTAAAGTGGACTGTAATTGTTTGAAATACATCGAAATACAACCTTGTAGCAGCAAACCAATTTTAAGAGATAATAAAAAAGTGAGGATTTCAGTCTTGCTCTATTTCTATGTTATTGCTGGTGGCTCAGTTTTCAAGGCTCACAGTTCTTTTTAATTGGCCACTGTAATAGCTTATGTGCAGTTGCTTAATTGAATGTGATAAAAAGAAAGTCCTTCTACCACACATTAGAACATGGATCAGCATGGAATTCAAACTAAGGAATTAGCAAAGCTGTCCTAAAGTGAAATCCACAACAGTCAGACTAATCTCTCTTAAGATTACTCTCCCTACACTAAAGCAACACAGTGCACTTGCATGCTTGCTGCATTGGAAAAACACTTCATCTTCACACAGAGAAGCCTTTGCAGCCTTCTACAAACATGGTTGTCATCACTACAAAGGCACCAACTCTAAGTAAGTATTGACAATGGCTGTCTAAGCACTGGTTCACTAGAAACTGATGCCATACCACTTTTTTCAGTCTCTCTGAATCAGTATTTTGTGTGCCTACTCTCAGGAAACGTATTCAGGACGATCTTCACTGAACAGAGATGTCCTCATAAACACACACTGATAGCTACAGCAAACATCATCGTCCTTTTCTGTGGTAGCACTACTTTTGTAAGTGCCAACTAAAGCTGCTCCCAGAGCCACATATTATTAGCTGACACACACTGTTGAGTACCCACCAGGACAGAGAACAAATAAAAGTTGAGTTCAAGCTCACCACCACCATAAGCACTACCTTAACAATGACCCCACTTTGGTTTACACTTGAGTTTGTGTGCACAGAGCACATTTCCTGGTGCAACAACCAAATTAGGAGCCAGAAAGGATTTTTACTGAGAAGGCTATCCCGTATGAAAGGAGAAGGGTATGAAATAAATAGTACATTAATCACCTCTATGTCAAACTGAAGTGATAGCTCTCAACATGTCTCCCTTCAACTGACAGTAACCAGCAGAGGCACTGAAAACAACACTGAAGAAGCATTCGATAAAAAGCACCAGAAGAGTTGACAGTACAGATTCTCCAGCCAACACCGAACAGTATTTGTCACATCAGTGCCATTGGGCATCATCTGGATGTAAGCTCTGTGACTGGAGAAGAAAATATTAATACACAGGCTATGGAGTTTATCCTTTTAATCCCCTGTGGCCATACCCCTATGCTCAGGTATCAAGGCTTCCTCTAAGATCAAGGGAATTGGAACAGGAGCTTACTCAGACTAAGGGCATGGGGTGGAGAGGAAGAGATGTGCCTTCAAGCAGCTGGTTCTCATATTCTCAAGAGATTATTAGAGGTTCCAGCTGAAGGAAATACCTCCTCAACTTAAGATGTATACACTTTGACTTTCAGCACTGCAGTCCTCTCTGAGGACCCTACCATCATCCAGCTGAGGCACTGATACATAAGAAACCCCACATCATTTCCTAGCAATAAAACTAGTACTGCCAGCACAAGCATGACTTTCGTAGCCAGCTATGACCTTAACCATAAATATCTTTATAGAGAGTTCAGTCAGTGTCCTTCAAGTTACAGGATGCCATTCTGCTTTCAGATATACAAATCTGTCACCACTGCAATGGCAACCTCCTTTGATAAGATATTTTGGTCTCAAATTTTCAATAAAATTTCCTGTTTTCAATATTTCTACTGTGTTCCTCAAACACAGGTTCCACTCTTCCCCACACCCAATTTTATAAAGAACTTTTAAATAGCAGTTTTCCAGCATAATCTTAAAAACAGTGTGCTGAGAAAGAGACTATGCTTATCAAAGAAACCTAATTCAAAACCCAAATCTTTAACATATACTTGTGGTATGATTTTTTTTCTGTATTTTTATATTCAGAGAAGAAATATTGAAAATACTCAAATGGGAGAAAAATAAATACAGGGCAGGGGGGTGTTCTTAAGATGGCACAATCTGCAAATGGCAGAATAGCAAAGGTGTTAAAACTACAGTTTTAAGTCTTACTTTCTACAGTTTTAAGTCTTACTTTCTACAGTTTTAAGTCTTACTTTCTACAGTCCTTCTTCCATTATATTTACAGCTTTTACTTTACAGCCTCTCACTCCTAAGAGCACTAAAACTATTTAAAAGGGTAGAAAGTGCCAAGTTCATGAACTTCTTTTTTAAGAACAAAACAAACAAGCAAAGAAAAGGAGACAAGAAAAACACTTTGCTCTCACAAATCTTTGCTGATCAGAGGAAGCACATCCCAGGCATCAAGAGACTGAAGCTGTACCTGGCACAAGCCTGCTATTCCAGTCAGCAGAACACAGTGGAGCCCCCTGGTTTTATGCAGGTTTTCCTTGCTAAGGTGAGCTGTGTTGTACATTGTGCACCATGACTTGGCAGGCAGCCTGCTGTGTGTCCAAGATAGGGCAGAGTGTGACAAACTACCAAAACCATCATACTGCTAAATGTATACACTGGTATACAGTCCTGTGTGCTGCATTAAAAAAAAGAGGACTGAGGTTCAAAGAGAAAGATGATTTGACACCCTTCACCTCAACACTTGCTCAGCTGAGCTTGTAGAAGAGCCACAGAAGGGGAGGGGAAGCTACTTAGACTCATTAAGAGTCCATCATTATTCCATATACAGTCTTCTTTACAGCCTCCCCGTGAATCTGTTAATCTGTGATCCACTCTGTAATCCCAACCAAAATACACCAACAAAGGTAAACATCTATGAAAAAAAATTTGGAAGTCATATTCTCAAACCCCAAATTTTAATTCCTAAGCACCTAAAAAAATAAACAAATCTTTCAAAAAGTCTTCTAATATACTTGCCCAATATATTCATTACAAGACTACATTAATCCATAACAAAACTAAGATAATTCTAATGCCTAACTAACCTAAATTGAACTAAAGGCACTGATTTTAATAGACCTTCATCTATGACCTTATGAAATTTTTAAAATTGGTCAGTCAGTTAACAAATATGAAGAAAGTACAGATTTTATTTCATTTTTTATTTTAAAATATTAAAAAATGAAATAAAATCTATACTTTCTTCATATTTGTCAACTGACTGACCAATTTTAAAGACAGTGCAGGCTAAAATATTATTGCTTAAAAGCTTCATTGCTTCTTGGTTGAGCATGCCTAAGCAGAAGTCCCTGAAATAACTGTACCAATGTTCAGAAGATTCTAAAATAAAAAGTAATATCCCAGTTTTATCACCTCTGCTATTACACTCTTTCTTCATTCAATTTATTTCCTTGCTTTATAAATGGTTGTCTTCCCATCTTTGGTAATTATAAGAACACATATTTCTATCTAGCAAAAAAAAATCTGGTATCTGTGTAGTAACTTCATAATTCCTCAAAAAGCTTAAAAGGCATCATCATCATCTGTTTCAAAGCTTTCCCAGCACAAGAAGAAATAGTTACATACAAACATGCATGCAGAACTCCCAACTACAAGTAAATGCCTCCTTTTATAAGCATACATCTGCACACATAAACAAGAAACAATTTTAGTACAACTCCAATGGGAAAAAAGAACAGGGGAGGAGCAGACAAAATAAGTTTTATAGTGTACATGACAGATAAGACTGTCTTCTAACATATTTTGCTAGCTCTGTTAAGGAGATAGCAATGATCGGGTTTTCTTCATCAACACGACACATGGAACAAGTGGTTTGCTTCACAAAGGAGGAAACTGTAGTCTGCCTCCTAAAAACTAGGTAATCTATGGAAATATTTCAGTAGTAGATTATTTTAGGCACACCTATGCGCTAGCAACTTCCTGCACTGTATGTTCACCTATTTACAGAGCTGCACTTATTTTTAACTAATAAGACTATTTACATGAGGCTGCAGCACTTAATCACAAAATTAAGGCAGATCAACAACTTGTTGAGCCATGAATGGCTACCCACTTGAGTTGCGAACCACCTGGAAGGAAACACTTCACAACCATGGCCTAGATACATTTCCTTCACAGGCCAGTAGCATGCATCAGAGGATCTCCTGGAGTATCAACCTGACCACAATTTCTAAAGTTGTTCTGAAGTCCACAGGGCCAAAAAAAAAGCACTATTTACATGAAAGGTATATAAAAAACTTGCACTTTCAAGCTGGACACTCTGTTCTGAAAATTTGTCCTGACATTTATTTTGATGAAGCTCTCACAAACAGCTGGTTCTGCTTAACTTAATCTCATTAAATGTCCCAAGCAGATGAACTTAAGCAGGCCCTGTTCTACTGTAAGTCTAACCTGTAAAAACATGAGTCCACAAGTTTCCAAACAACGAGCCCTCAGCATCATGTTCACTGGTGTGTGTGTGCATCTTCTAACTGCAAGCTGCAGCTTCAGTTGCATTGAGTGAAAGTGCTTCTCTCAGCCTGTGTTATTCTATGTCTTCTTTTTTGTAGTTTTAAGTAAGCAGACAGATTTCCTGTTTTGTGGCTGACTTAGGAAATCAGCTGAGATGATGAAGGGGAAAGGTGCTTTGTTTCGACCAGCCTTCCCTGAAAAGACCGTACTTGGCAACATGACTCAAGGTCTGTGTGCACTAAAATGTGACGGATGATTTCACAGGGCTGGTAACTTGAACATATTAGTTATATGATTCTACCTGGTAATCTAAAAGGCTCTATAAAAACAGCTTCTGTCAGTCATGCTGTTTTCAGATTTAGCTGTTTTTCTGCTGTGCTAAGTATAGACAAGACAGGCAGGTAAGCTGCAGCCAGTAAATTTAGAAGGGAGTGAGAAAGAAGATGAGTGCTCTAACACAGGTTTATCAGTGCTGTTCTGGCAGTACATTTCCAAGAACACACTAAGCTTTGAGGAAAGGGACAGGGTGCAAGTATAGCTAAACAGAACTCAGTTATATAGGACTTAGAGACCCTTTAAGGAAACAGATGCATGTATTTCCCAATTTAAGAAAGACAACAAGAAAAAGAAAAACCAACACCAAATCACAGATATTACAAGTATAATTCCATAAGTGGGCTTACCAGCCACTTCTCCCACAGCAACACTCCCAGTACATGAAGTGCTTTGACACTTCAGCAGTTTGAGATGCACCAGTGCCACAAATAAGGAAGTATAAGAACAAATATAAGAATATATTTAACATTATCCTTATATATTATAAGAATAGCTAGTGCAGATAATCAAGCCTTCCTTCATGCCTTGTATGACATAACTGCCCAAATCTGAATTTATTCAATTCAGGTCACAGAAAAACCTTTTGTTAATAACACTTCTGCAGTCAAATCAACCTTTGCTACAGCACCGCTGAGATCAATAATATTACAAAAGAAAGAAATCTGGTGCAGTCCACTGTCAATCAGCTCTCTTCTGAGCCACATTATGTTTCATTCATCATGCTGCACACCCTACTTCCTTGCCCAGAGGGAAGGGAATTAAAAGGTCACCCCTTAGCCAATAAAATATATATTTAGCTATTTTGTGGGAAGGAAACAGTATCTTTAAGCAGTCATCCAAAGAAGACAGACTACCCAGAAGGTCGCATGCTGCTGCACATCAATAAACATCTTGATCTAGGAACTGAAATGAAAAATACCAAACCACTGAAGGTATGAAAGGGGGACTCGGAGACCTGTCAGAAAAATTACAAAATTAGAGCTGAGCACTGCATTCAGCAAACAGATGATACAGAGATGGCAGAAATAAGTAGTGCTGGGAGCAAGGTTTAGATAGCACACTCTGAAATTTTCAGTAACAGGAAAAGAAATCACTTTGGATACTTTTTATATCTATCTGCATTTTCTCTTAGGTATGGTAAACACGTAAGTCAGCTCCTCTTTTCTCTCTTTACCTCTTCAGTCTTTCCAGGACTGCTTCACTGTAAGCATAACAAAAAAAAAAGAGAAAAATTAAAAGAATAATACCCTGCTGATACCTATTTCATGATTCTTTTAATCCTGAAAATTGCTTTCTCCTCCATTCTTCCAGCCTCACTAATTGAAATGCTCCAGGGAACAGTCCTTGTGGAAATAAGAAAAAGCACCTGATTTGTACTTGCACTGCATGTCAAAACAAACCTTAGATGCTTAAGACAACAAAAACAGCATTGGGATTCTAAGAAAATACACTGATTTTTGCCATCCATGCTGCTATCAAAATACATATAGCAGACTCATCATCTCACTGAAGAACTCTAGCTGTAGAACACAGTTTTTGCACTAGCACTACTGTAACCAACCAAGAAAAAGACCCATTGGTACTCTATAGTCCCTAAAAAAAATTTAAAAAAAAAAAAATCCCCTTGACTTATGGCATTTCATCCTGAATGAACAGGTTTATATGCATGCAATGACACTGAAACAAACTTGATGGCAGCAAACTGCCTAGTGAAACTGGAGGTACTTCATATGCCAAACCAAAAGGTTCTCTAGGACTGGAACAGAGGATCAAGGTGACATGATTACAAAAACAAGAAAAAATAGCTGGCTAAGAGAGAATGATCCAAGTGTTGGTGCCTAGTAAGAGTATGAAGCTACAGAAAGGAAAAGAGTCTGTGAAGGCCCTGAAGTCACAAGATCAAGAAAATTGTACATTTCCTGATGGGAAATATACAAGAGAAAGAATAAACAAAGAAACATTACCTGTGGCATTGAAGAAAAATAAAATTTGCAGTCAACTTTGACAGGTATCCAACACTGAAGTTCAGCTAATGTTCTGGGGAGGAAAAAAAACAAAACCAAAACAAATCCCAAAACCTACAGACCCCATAACTTTACATGCAAGTTATAGTGAACATTCATATATAGTGTGTTGCATAGCTATGAAGTAAAAAGACATCTCTTATGTAACTTATACTTTGTCAACAGAGAATTAAAGAAAAGTATTCCTTTAAGGAATAAATTCACTACAAAGGTCTTCCTAAAAAGGGAAGAAGGAAAAAGAAAATGTAATTGCTTCCTAGAACTGGAAGGGACATACAGAACTGTACATAATCACCTGCCAGCCCTCCTGCTGAGAAAGCTTGAACTTCTTGTACTACTGGATTTGACTCCTACTCCTGTCAACATTATCTGTCTCCAGGAGCAGGCTCTGAGGACCACTTACACAGTGAGACATCATGGCACAGAACTGCAAGTGTCAGAACTTGACCCTTACAATGTATAAAGGATCAGATCACTAAAACACGTAAGCATATGTGCATTTTCGTTGAAGTCTACAAGTACATTCACATGTGAATGAATTTGGGATGAGGAAAATCTGAAAAAAAAATCTACAAAAAAAAAATCTTTGATTTCTATTGAATAAGGAGTATCCCTGTGCTTTCTGTGTATCTTTCCACAACTGTGTAATTCTTGGCACTTAGTAAGAAATACCCAGCATGGTGCTGGACTGTTCCTCATAAGAGCTGATTATGCTCCCACAGCCACTTAGAGGAAGATTTAGAAGTATGAAATAAGTACCAACACACCTACATTTTCTCTTCATCTTTTTAAGTAGAAAAACATCAGCTTAAAATAAGAAATACACCTGGCAAACGAAAATTAATTTATTATGCTTAAAATTATTTTAGCCACTCAATTTGCCTCCCAGTCCTATGTGCAAAAGGCCAACTACCAGCAGTGCCTGCAGCACCAGCTAAAAGCACGAGATTTACGCTGGCACTCTTATTAGAGCTGAGGTAATTTAAGAGGAATGTCAGCACAAATTTACTTTTCAAACTTTATTACTCTGCTCTAAGAGGAGAAAGAATGCCTGCTATTGTAATTTTTAAAATATTTACAAAATCTTTGGTATCTGATTTTAGTTGCACAGAGTTAAAACCAAAACTCTCAACATCACCTCACATCACGTTTCTTTCAGAAGAAAACAGAGCATAAGAATAAGAAAAATTGTATTTCATGAAAATAAAGTTTTTAAAGAGAAATGTGATCACTCTTCACTTTAGATAAAATTCAGGGCTACTGCTGAATTAAAAGGAGCTACATATAGACTGCTCTGCAAGCTGTAAGCTTGTGAATCTTCCACAGGTATCTGAGCCATTCAAACCCACTTCCCTTTGAATGTGCAGGTTCCTACCATGGCGAGGCAAAAGAGGATGAAAATCTCAAGCTAATCACATCTATGCCAGATGCATAACTTTAATCCTGAACCAGAGGCCACAATCTCACCCTCCTGTCTGCAGATTGAACTTCCTTCTCTTCTTTTGGTAGAGAACAAAGTAACCTACTTTTAAATAATCTTTATTCCTCTTAAAAGAGAAGGATGATGGAACTGTTCCGGTGGCCATTCAGCAGTGACCTTTTCTCACACCACAGAGACATTTCAAAAATCACCTCTGTACCACGAAGGCCTTCCAAAGTCATCCCTAGCAGACATGTATTTTATTATTACAGAAACACAGGAAAGAAATTAAGAAGTTGAGCAGAATACGGAAGCAAAAGGAGGCCACGTGGCAAAGGGGCAATGTACTTTCTGGCTTGGCAAATGGCAGGCAACAGAAAAACCACTGATGTACCATGATACTTTTCCTATTAAACCAAATACGTTTTTGAATGTATATATTTGTAATAGCATCATTAAGGATTAAAACAAAAGCCCATCCTGCGCAGTCAAAAAGGAATTCTAAGAGAGGAAACCAAATGAAGAAACAACGATTTATTTGCTCTATCCCCTCCTGCTCTGCCTAATGCCTGCCTTTAGGAAGGCACAGTCCTCAGGTGGTGGTGCCACTCAGCCCCTGCTCTCTCAGACAAGGCTCCCAAGATGATGCCATTTTGAGGTAGACACCTGTCCACTGGCAACAAGCGTGAGTGCATCAACTGCAAAACGAGGCTACCACATGGCAACATCTTTCAGTCACTACAAAACTTGCTTCCAAATTGAAACAGCTACCAAGAGGTGAAAAGCTCCGTATCACATTTCTAATCCCTCCTCTCTGCAACTTTTTTTTTAACTTTGCAGTGATTCCTATAAGTTTTCCTGATCTTCTAAAACTTGATCCCTCAAATACATTCCCCAAATTGTTTTGACTTCCATGTAGTGAGGATTTTTATAATGCACATGAGAAATATTCTGCTGCTCATTATCTATTTGATAATATGCACTTAAGAAGAAAGGTCAGATAAAAATTGGTATAATGTGGAGCTCTAGTGGTAGTGAAGAAGTAAAGCAGCACATAACACCCACCATGAAAAAGTAGATATTGACCTTTAGTAGGAAAAGAGTAAGTGAAAATATCATAACAGATGGATTTAAACAAGGAAAATGAAAAAGTGAAAGATCTTAGCATCAAATTCAGCATAACTTCATGCTCACAGAATGCATCACTCCAAACAACATGATGAGTAACTCTCATCTCTGTGCACAAACTTGCATCTTGTAATTCAGTGCAGTTAAGCAACAGAAAAAATAAGATCAGTTTGCTTATGTTAGCCCTAAAAGAAAAAAATAGATATATCCTATAGCAGGAAACGAATGTTCCTTACCAAACCTAACGGGGAGTTGAGTAATTCTATGCACTCTTAACACAGACCTAGTCAGATATATTGTCCTTCCCATGATAGCCATGGCAACTCCTACACCAGCAAGTAAGTACTCTGATCTCAGCTGGATCATCACAAAAACAGTGTACCAACCACTGCAGGCAGCTTTAACAGAGATCTGGTAGTCCCTTCAGACTGATGAGCTTGGCAGGAATTGAATCCTAAACAAGGAGAGCTCCTTCCCTATATACAAGTACTATCACACATCCTGCTGGCAAGCATAATCAGCTTAAGTCCTGTTGACAGTCTGATATTCCACCTGTAAAGGAGATGGTTTTTCATAAGGAGTGAGAGGATATGCACAGCATCCTCTGCATCCCGTATGCTTCATCACAGGGGATGCTGAAATTCCTACACACACACCCCCCCCCGAAACACTGGTATTATTTTTACTCCTAAGATGGTAAATCAACTTGGATATACGTTAAAAGTAGTTTCTAAAGGTAAAACAACACTGACAGTCACCAGACTATCAAAAAGGAGCACAAAGCCCTCAGAAACATCGCAGCGTGAATGTACGAATAACTGTGCAATACTAGAAGGGCCCATTTCCAAAGTCAAGCAATATCCCTGGTTGCACAAGCACACACAGTTTTGAACCTTCAGTAGGAAAAACCTGCAATTCCTTCTTAGGGGAACTACTTTCCACCAAGATTACAGGAAAACGAGACTGAAAAAAGCTTATGTATATAGTACTGCTAACTTGCAACAGACCCTCCACCTATTTCAATCCATCTTATAAATTGTTCAATATTTTTGCTAGGGACTTTCGCTCTACTTCCCAAGTTGAGCACACAGTGCCTTGATTCAGTACTACCCCACTTAAGACAGAATATATTTCATCCGCTAGAGTAGATCATTAACTTCTTCGCAAGTGCTCTTGTTTGGAAACATCCAGCCTAATGGGTGGGTTTTATTAGCATTAATGCCAATCTAATGACACAATGAAAACAAATCATTCTGGGCTTTACACCTTTTCCACCCAAGGAACAGCTGTTGATTGAAGAGGCATCCCCTGGATCCGACTTAGGTGTATTTGAAAAACACGGGATACCAAACACGCCGGAGTTAGAAGCCTCCGAGAGGAGATTTCCAAGCTGTGCCTGTTACCTGGTGGGCAGTTGCACTCTGGAGCCGCTTCTCTCGCTACTCGTATCTTTGCCAAGTGCTCGTAGGATTTCTGGGGGCGAGAGAAGCAACATGAGGGCACTTGGCGAGCGAGCCCCGTCACGGGCAGCGCTCCCGACCGCGGCCGCAAACTGGAATTTACCGCTGTGCCAGAGGCTGCGCAAACAGCGGGGGCTTCTTCGCTTGGACTCGGCCTAAGGTGTCTGGGTGACCTCACCACCCCCACACCAACAAAGCCAAGCCCGACACCTGGGGGTCTTTCCCACCGCCGCCGCAAGTGACCCCGGTCCTTCTGCCTCCTCGACACCCGCGGCCGGGAAGCGCAGGGACGGCGGCAAGTCACAGATGAGCACAGCGCCTCGGGGGCGGCGAACGCAGGGGTCCCCCGCCATCCCCATCCCCATCCCGCCCGCTCCAGCAGCCCGGGCCGCCCGCCACCCCCTGGGGATGCGGGCTCACTTTCCCCGCTTCTCCCTTCACCTCCCACCCGAGCAGCTCCCCCCGGCCGCCCCCCGCCCCGAGCATCCCGCACGCCCGCCGCACGGCAGCGGCCACCCCCGTCCCGCACACCTGGGCGAGAAGTCGCTCCACTTTCTCCTGCATCATCGCGTTCAGCTGCTCCAAGGAAAAGCCGGGCAGCGGCGGGAGCGGGGCGGCGGCAGAGAAGCCCCCTCGGGCGCCTTCGATGGCCGCGACCCTGGCCTGGAGGTCGCTGGTCCGCACCCCCAGGTAGACGCA
This sequence comes from Parus major, assembly GCF_001522545.3. Taxonomy (NCBI): domain Eukaryota; kingdom Metazoa; phylum Chordata; class Aves; order Passeriformes; family Paridae; genus Parus; species Parus major. The sequence goes on from NC_031771.1 coordinate 23,001,780, forward strand.
GGAGGCCGCGGCCAGCGCCGAGAGGAGCGCGGCCAGCGCGGAGCCGACCGGCCCGGCCCGCCGCGGGCAGCGCTCCCCGCCGCAGCCGCGCTTCCCGGGGCCGGGCTTCCCGCTGCCGCCGGGCTTCCCGTTGCCATCCTGTCCTGCGGCTCCTCGGCTCTTCCCCAGCGTGCTCGCACACCCTTCAGCTGCGGCAGCTTTGATTTCCTTTCCTCCGCCCCCCATGGAGGCAATTAGTTTACAAACAACGGAAACAAAAAACAACGGCAACGAAGTAGGAGAAAATAAATAACAAAATGGCAAAACAGTGATTGGAAAGAAGGGGGGGGAAAAAAACCAGCGGCAAGTAGAAGCCAAGCCCGCAGCCGGCTCCCGCACTTGGAAGGCGAAGCGGCGGCGCGCTCCGCACCGCGCAGCGCCCGGCAGCGGGTCGCGACCCACCCCGCGGCACAGGCGGCGAGCCACAGGCCGGCAGCGGGGCTGGGTGCGAGGCGAGCCCCCGCGGCTTCCTGCCGCCCTTCGGAGGGAGCAGCGTGCTCTGCGAGCGCTTTGCCACTTGTCAGAGAGGTTTTCAGGCGCGGGGCGGGAAGCGCCCCCCCTCCGCCTCCCGCTCCCCTCCCCGCCGCCGGAGGACTTGTTGCTCCCGCTCCACCTGCCTGCCGGCGCCCAGCAGCCGCGCCGCGCCAGGCGGGGAAGCCCGCAGGCGGCAGGCAGCCCGCGCTGCCCCGCTGTCAGCCGCGAAGCCGCCGCCCCGCATCCCCGCCCTCAGAGGCATAATTTATTCACCTAGGCGCAGGGGCGGCCTGCGGGCCGCGGGGGGCTCTCTTTGCTTAATGTATGCAAGGCAGTGCAGGACATCAGACTCGCAAATTCGGAGGGCGAGGGTCGCAGAGGGAGGGGCGGCCGCGCCGGGCGGTGCTGGGGAAGGGGCTGCAAGGGGCGGCTCCGGAACACCGAGCAAATTTACGGTGGTTTATGGATGGGCTGTCATGCCCGCGGTGCCGGCATAAAGCACGGGAGCGCTCCGTTGTCCCGTTCTCTTTTTTGGAGTGCGGAGGATAAACGTGTATAACTCACCGTCGCAGGCAGGCGACGCGAGGGCTCGCTTCCAAAGAAGCAGCCTGCACTAACTTCTTATTGTATGAAGGTTTAATTTCAGCCAGTATCCTTTCTGCTCGCTTATTTGTCGAGTCGCTTCTTCGCTGTTCCGTGCACACTGGGCAGTTTTTATTTGGGCTGCTTTGGATGACTACAAAAGGAGCATCAACATCCAAAGAACTGCAGGTGTGGCCTGATGGGACTTAGTGGTTTCTGGTCCTTCTCTCTCTGCCTCTTACTGCCCAAATGTTGCATTGACCTGCTCCAGTTTGGTTCTCACCTTGGCATTACCCCAGTGCATCTCCTACAAAGCACTTTTGTGCAACATTTATTGTGTTTGGTACACTTTTTGAACCAGAGAAACTTCTCAAAGCAGGACCAGATATTGAAAGAACACATAGCTCACCCTATTTAGCATTTACTTATGTGAGCACTGACTACTTAGAAGATAATGGGATGAAAGAGATTTGGCCAACTATGGCACTTCCCAGACAAGATCAAGAGTGTTGGTTTATATCATGAATCAAGTTTCCTTATGGAATCATATTTGTGCAGCTTTATTACCTATTGTTTCCCAAGTATTTGAGCAGTCACAACAGCTATGAAGACATGGATCCAAAAAAGCTCTGTGGGTTTCAGTCTAATTACTTGGAATTTGAATAAAGTGTACCAGAAGTTCATAGCCAGTAGTTTATTCTTCATAATTTGTCTCTTCTTTCTAAACAAAAAGTTTTGTGTACTCCAGTCAGAGAGAAGAAACCATGATTACATAGCCCTAGGTGATAGTTTCTTCACAATAAACAGTTAAGAGTTGCAATGGACAGTTTACAAATTCCACCAAGCAGCACATACCTTATGGTCAGGACTTGGGAATAACAACTGCACTTTTCAAAACAACGGCTTGCTCACAGGCTATCTGCCGGCAACAAGGAATTGAAATAATATTTGGAATTAATAAACTGGCAGCAGAAAATAAGTAATAGCGACATGCTCTTATTTGGCGCGCAGCATGGGCTCCCTGAGTATGGTATGAGCATTGCCCAGGCTGCCTCAGAGCGGCTGGCAGCACACGAGGCGCTGGAAGCCATTGGCGCCAGCTCCAGCGCTTCACATTACCCCCTGTTGCGAGTAGCCAGCACCATTACTCAGCCCTGCTCGTGGTGACATCCAGCAAAGTAACCCTGCAAACCCTCGGGATATGATTGTCATTTTCTGCAGGGGGTTAGTGAGGCGCCGCTGGGAGCAGGACGGCTGCCCGCACCCCGCTGCTGCCTCACAGCAGCACTGCCTTGCTTCTGGTGAGCAAGTGGGTGCTGCTCATCTGGGCCAGGGTGACATTTCCTCCTGGGATCAGCTCTTCTTATTTCAGGGCAGATACAGACATCTCTATCTGTGGGGCTGCTATAGTGCCCCACATGGGGCACAGATAACCATGTACCCACGGGTCAGTGTGACGTGGCTTGACGTTTTGCTTGGCCAAATGGTGCAATCCTTCTGCCTGAACATCTTTCTATCCCAGCATCATGCCATCCATTTGTTTTGGACCAGGCATATTCTACATCAGAAATTTAATAGCCTGAGACAGAAAGTCCCTTGTTACATTACATTTGCACGTCCTTGCCATCATAAAGATTGCCAAATCAGCCAGATTACCATGTTTCTGTGGGGCACAATCCAAAGCCATTTTCCTACTGAACAGCAAAACTCACGCTAGATGTTTCTTATTCTGAAGAGATATGATGGGAAATCGTTCTTTTTTTCTGTCTGGGACAACAGAAAAATCTGCCAAACTAGAATCAAAGCCTGAACCGGGAAAGCAAAAGTCTAAAATATCCAAGAAATTGCTTTCATGCTCTTTCTCACAATGGGTAGCTATACTTCGACACAACTGGGAGAAATGCTAGCCCTGCCTGGTCTCACCTCAGAAAAGCGACAAGGCCCATGCTCGTGTGTACATGGGTCTGATCAAACATATCCTCAGACAAAGATGATGAAGAGTGAGAGGAGAAAGACCATTGTCAAGTCTTCCTCCTTGCTCCTGCTTAAAGTCACATTTTATTTTTTTTTTGCTAAAGCTTGGTTCAGGGAAAGATGTCAGCTAAAAGTTTGTTAAAATGCTTAGAAATTACTTAATAATGGCAGAGTTTGAGAACAAATTATTTCCCATAGTTTTTTTCCTGAAGTGTTTTCACCTAGAAACAGATAACAGAGAGTCTTTGAAAATGCAAACTAGCAATGTCCTCTGCTTGCAGCAAGCCATGGTGATTTTCCTGATGGAGGCATTATTTATCCACTTCACAGCAAGGCTGGTCCGGAACAGACTGGACTGGGCTGCGGAATCAGAGCAGCAAGCTAAATTATGCACAGAGTCTGATTAAATCTAGCACAGGAGTTGTTTGTGTAGGCGAAGAACATAACACAGATGTTTTACCTGTTACAAAAATCTCCGGTCACGTCTGCCCGAGTCGAGAGCGTTAAAGCAGCCATACCCCCTCCCATGCTCAGTTACTTGATACCATCAAGTGGACAACCGGCAGCTTTGCAGTACGCTCGTCCCATCTAAACACAATAAACCAGAGGAAAAAAAATGTTAAGGAGCAGCATTTGCTGCTTTTGCCAGCTTTCCACAAGCGGGAGGCAGAGCGAATCCAGGACATGCATATGTTCAGTGCCAGTGAGCCTGCTTCTTATTTTGCAGCCATGATGATGCCAGAGTCAAGAAGGCATCTACTTAGGATCATAACTAAGATTAAAACCAGATTGCTGTAGCACTTTTGAGAATGCTATCCATGCAATGAAAGAATGGGGTTTCTTTTTTTTCCCTCCTCTCTCTCTTAAAAAAAGCCACTATACTTTTAATGTTTTTTATTGGTGAAGATTTATAGGTCTTGAATTAGAGGGAGTAACTTGGTCTAACGAGTTAAACTCCTTTTCCAGGAGTAAAGCAGACAGCAGTTCATATGGGCAAGCAGTAATTTAACTGCTTGCTGCCAGGAACTGTATCTCATATGTTGCTGGTCACATTTAAGATATTACACTATACAGGCTTAGGTTACAGAACACTTAAAATGCTTTAAAAGCCTATTTTGTGTCTGATAGCCAGAATACAGCAGCTCAAAGTAATAACCATACACCAGGTATATGCTAACGCATATGGGTAGAGTATAAGAAATGGCAAATCTGCAGCACTCCAACTCAAACAGTAGCAAAAGGAGGAGAATTTTTAGCAAGGTCTGCTGAAGTGCTCCTGCACACAGACCTGAAGCAGCCACGCTTCCCACCAAGAGGGAAGTGCTCTCACTTTAGAGATTGGAATCTCTAAAGGCCACTTTTCAGCAGATCTTGTGTATGACCAGGCCAAAGGTATTGACACAAGATGCTACTGTTTGCTTTTCATGGGCCTGTGTTTGAAGATGTGGATGGTGTTTGCAGATAACAGTTTTCCACCAGACAGGACTAGTGTCTGGAGTTCTTTCCATATTTTTATGTCTACAGCATGCTGTATTCTGGCTGACCAATCCACAGTCCACTACTGGATTTCTTTACCAGACACAACGTAAACTCGTGACTACAATTGTGCAAAAACAGATGAGTGAGAAACAAGCATTCATCTGCTGAAACAAGCCATGTTCAGTTTGTGATACATATTGCATATATGATCAGGAAGGGCAGGAGGCAGAGAATAAATACAAATAGGGACTGGAGTCTAGGACCTTGAGTTTGAGCTGAGGTGACACACACAAAGATAAACGCTCGAATGGTTAATAATGGTTATGCAAACCCTTCTTCTGCAAAGGTTCCCACTTTCAAAGGGAGCTTATATATTATTCATTCTATGTGGAGCTGAATTGTATCTGCATTCCGTTTCTTCCTCCATTCATCTCTCTCCTGCTCAGTTCAGCCTTCAAATTAGAGTGCATCTTGCACCCAAAATGAGATTTTCCTCAACTTTTGTATACTTACATGGGGAAAATGCAAGGTGGAAGCAGAATCCAGCACTTCTCTCACTTCTTAGCTCCCTGGCAGGTTAGGTAGTATGGTAGTTCTCATCAACCTGTTCATAATATCTGCCAATATGGCTCAGAATCACCAGAAAAACAACTTACTTCACTGTTTTGGAAAGAAAGTTGAAAAAGCCTTTCACTTTCAAATATCCAAATTGATTGCCTTCTGCCACTTTAATATAAGCACATTACAGCATCCATGATGCAGTATATTAATATACTTAGCAGATGGATAGCACTTGCTCATGATTTAATACTTAGATATACTCATTTCACATCTACTGTATAAACACTTCATATATTTGAATTTTTAAGTCAGACTTATCTTCAGACTAGAGGCAATTCAGTCACATGAGCACTGGATTTAGTTTATTAGTTTCATAACCTTACTGGTATTTTGGCAAACCTGATATTAAAAATAAAAAATAAGAAAAAAAACCCAAAATATTTACATCTGGATTTTAATATATTTCACAGCATTTCCTTTTTCAACATGATGAAACTAGCTCTCCTAGACCTACAAACTGATTCAAGACGAAATTCAGACCCTGTATGTCATTCTTTACTAAAATTCACATGAATGTGTTACAAACACTTCATAACAGATAAACCAACTGTCTTACCTTTTTCATACATTCGTATACTTGCTTTAAAATGCAGCTGATTCTTGGGAAGCTCTGGCAAGAATTTTACTGAATGGAGAGCCATCATCAGCAATTAGGATGAGGAGACCAGACCTGAGAACCTCAGATAGAAAAAAATAGATATCCTTGCCCTGGCTCCGGGCCAATTAATATCCCTGGGTTCCCTGGTCTGTTTATTTGTGTATGAATGAACACCACTGGAATTCCTGGGTCATGGTGAAAGGCTGGGAGGACAAAGTTTGGACTAAGAGTTTCTGAGCCTTCAGAGTCCTATATTAACACGTAACTTCACTCACGTCTGTAGTCTGATACAAATCAATAGGATTAGTCATGGAAGTAAACTTTCACATGTGCTGGAGTATTTGGAGGGAACAAAAATGCCAGCATGAGGAACAAGATGCATCCAACACAAAAAAGCTAATTATACAGCAGAGACCTTCTCTTCACCTTGTTATTTCCAAATTTCTTGCATGCAGAAGCAGTTACTTTTAAGAACAGGGTTTTTTTTGTTGAGATTGTTGCAGTAGGAATTCTTCCCTTGGCTCAGTGGATTGTGTCCTCCAGGTGACTTAAAGACAGATAAAGTCTGGTGATTTCCTCATACCCTTCCCCCCACCCCCTTCCAATTTGGAATTAGTATATTCTGTATAATTTACCTGGAATAAAATTTCTTCGTATAACTGCCTATCTGACGATCAGATCTATCAGACATCCACAATTGTGCTTGACGGTGTCAAATGATGCACTGATAGTGCAATTTTAATTTCAGATTTGGTTTCCTGTGTTACAGAATTCAATGAAATGTTGATATAAAATTTTTAATAAAGGATGACTTGCCTCAGGCAAATTTATCCAAGTCTTCTGAGGATGAACAGTATTCAGTCAGAAGATAGATTCTGGATAAAATACTAAAAATTCTAACAGATCAGACTTGTATCAATATAAATCACAATTTTGTTACTTTTTTTCAAAGCTAATCCCCAATTTGACAAATTCTATCAATGGTGGTCCCCTCCACAGTTATTCAAGTACATTTTCAAAGTGCTCTGCCATTATCAGCTGAATATTTTAATGCATTTCTTAAGGATAGAAAGTTTGCTGGGAAACTGTTGCTTGCTCTTGCAAAATTGCCAAAGAAAAAGCCATTCTTTCTTCATCATGTTTAGATCAGTTGTATACAGTATCTCCTTTCCTGGGAAGAAAAAATTTCCCAGCTGGATCATGGGGTGAAAAAACCTTACACAAAGCAAAGCAAGCAAACAAACAAACAAACAAACAGAAAATCATTATCTTAAAGGCTTATCAACGTCCACAAAATAACTGCTTATTTTCTCTGGATCAGAACGAAGTAAATGTTAGAATGCCGGTAAGTGCATGACTAAAAAAAAAAAACCTACACAGCACACTGCTACTACAAGGTGTAAATGAAGTGTGTAGCATGGATTTCACTTATTTTTCAGAGGTTTGAGGGGGCATCCTCTTTTTTTTCACACCTTTTATTGTCACCAAACTGCCAGCTGTCAGATCACCCACTTTCCCTCGCTTTGCCACTCTGCAGAGTGGAGATGGTCAGCAGGCTTCCCAGTGCTCCTGGCTTGGTGACTCTCTAGGATTCTCTTTCTCTCTACAGAGAGAAAGGAGGGGGGGAAACCTCAGTTCCTTGGAGGCTACAAAATTACAAAAGCTTTTAAAGGGTGTTTTGTAGTAAATGGGATGGTCCACCATTGAGGCTGATTCCAAAAATCTGTGTTTAGAGATCTCTTTCCATCTATGAACATCACTGTGATCTCTGCCATCTGAAATTACCAGAGAAGGAGGATGGGTAAGATAGCTGCAATATCTAGACAAAATTTAAGTTGTGAAAATTAGAGATCTGAGATATCTGAGTGCAGCCTCTGAGAGCTGCAGAGCTAAAATATTAAGCTGGTGGTCAGAAAAGTGTCTGAAACCTCATCACAAACATTTAGGGCATTTTTCCTTGCTGTGAGTAGAGCGATAAAGGAGGCCAGTCAGGAGATACTATCAGCTAAAGAATCCATAGATCTGTAGATTTCACAAGAATAAGCACAATAAAATAGCCCGGCTGCTTGGGATTACAGGTCCCAGCCTTGTGTCTGCATCATCTCAGCTCCATCAGGCCGCCAGCTGCCAGAGACTTTACTGAATCGTTCAGGGGCATAGATTCCTCAAATTGCTGTCATAGACTTCTTGTAGCTGTCATATTCTTTACACTACTTGTATTATTTTTAAGCCAAAGGTAAAATAGAACTATTTTGTCTTCCCTGGTTTTCATGCCTGTAAGAAAATTTAATTCTTTGGTAATAATTCTCGCTATGGGGGCCTAACCTAGTCAGTACTGACGTAAGGGAGAGAGGGATTACTAGGTAACGTCTCAATTTACCATCCTAGGTATTACTCATGATCCTCTGTCCTGGAACTCTTCTGCAGGGCTTCCATTTTCCACAGCCCTGCTATGCTTCTTTCTCACCCAGAACCCTCCACATGTATACTTTCCAGAAAGTTGCACTGCTGCATTATAGATGTCTGTTTAGATGTCAACACCAACTTTCCTGCTCCTGTAACTTTCCAAGACTGCACTGTCAAAAGCAGTCAACTGAAAGTTACATGTGAGTTAAATGCTCTCTCAGTCTCAGTCTCTTGGGGAGTTCTGAGACCCTGTCTTTAAAGGTGAGAAGGAATATATTGCAACTGCTCATATGAGATCGACAGCAAATGTGAGTATTGGTGAGGGCTGACAAAGGAGAAAGCTGGAGGAGAGGGGTAACCCTACATTAGTATTGCAGAGAGCAACAATGAGGGAAATATGAAGAAAAAAAAAATGTCCTTTTATTATTAAGGACAATGCTCCTAAAGGCTGTTTCTTGATGGAGCAGAAGTAGGACCAAGAGAAGAGAATGGACAGGCTTTGATGGTGGGGATGGTAGCTTTATGTATGAAAAAGCAGAGGGGCATAAAAGATCTGTGATGGTGACACAGAAGACTTATTATTCATATATACAAAGGCTTTGAGGAGATACAGGAACTTTAAAGCCTGTCTTTTACTAGCTAACTGGAGGACAGGATGAAGACATCTTGTCTGGGCTCAGTGGATCTCAAGATGAAGATGGTGCCTCTCTCTTGTGGAGAGATTTCCCTGCACACAATGCTCTGACTGTCTTGTAGAAAGAAAGTGTTATATGGACTTAAGAAAGAGTGTCTTCCAGATGAGAGCTTTGTTCTGGACTGGTTAAAATCTCTAAAAACATGTCTTTCTGTTGTTTCTGGCTAATAGCAGCTTAAGCCTAAAATTAAAACAGTCCTTGTGTTAGAGGGACAGAAACAGCCCCAGTGGGCTTTGGGAGCAACATTCCCCCAGGGAGACAGGAAAGGGAATGTTTAGATCACTGCAACTGAAGTATTTTCTGCTTGATGTGGAAGGCCAGGTGGGTGAGCAGAGTAGCAGAACACAGAAAGGCTCTCTGGAGAATGATCTGTTATTCTGGGGTTCAGTCTCCTGAATCAAAGAGAGGAAAAAAGGGTTTGGGGAGAAGACCTCTCCCAGGGTACTTACTTGTATGTCTGCTTTCTGACACATACCTACTCAACATCAATGCTCCAGTGGTTTTTGCCTGACATCATATTTAGATAAACTATCCTCTTGAAACAGCAGGATGATTTGTGTATAATTCTTCATTTTTATTGAATGTGGACTTCTACTAATTTAAGAAATCTTGGGCTCTTAATTTTCTGTTTCATCTTGCCCTTGAGGATTCTTTGGTTCTGCTGTATTTTTCTGTACTTGTCTGTCCTCTGTGATTGTAAGTGCTTGAGACTTATTAAATATAAAAGCTCTTTGATATCAGCTGGAGCACAGCTGAGGATTAAGCCTGCCCCTCAATGCTCTCTCTGCCTGCTGCTGTCATGTGTAAATCCTATGTAGGAATCACTCCCTTCCAAAGAAATCAGCTGTAGCCTGCATGAAACATAGCAGATGCTTTGCAAAACAGATCAGAAAGGAAGAGAAGATACCTTTTCCAATGAACTTTGCGGTGAATATAAAATCCGGCACCAGAGCAGCTTCCCGCAGGAATCCAGCAAATAGGCATCCACAACTCACTCATCTATAAAGTGCCTCCTGCAATCTTTAATGGCTGTGAGCAAGCACCTGTCAGCTCCATGGCGCATGGGGAGGGCTGGAAGCAGCATGGCAGCAGTGGTGCCCACAGGAGCAGTGCTGGCAGGCTGTGCTGCTCCTGACGGGCCCTTTGCAACCACCTGGGCGTGCCAGGGAAATGCCCCAGCCGGGCATCGGGCTCAGCTGACCCCAGCTCAACCACTGAAACCAAACAAAACTGCTGGTATTGATCATCAAAAGGTAATGAAATTTGGCTGTAAGGTAGGAATCTACCTTTTCTGGCGATGCTCAAATATTTTGCTGCCAAGGTTTCTCAGCTGTACTTGACGTTTTAGTTATTTGAGTCTCCATTATTGTGTCTGTTCTGGAACTAATTTTTAGGTGGTTTACCCACAGGAATACCAGCCCATATGCTTAAAATAAAATGGGGGATATATAGAAATATATATACACACGTAGAGAGAGAGGGAATATAATTTTTTTTTGCAAGAGATAGCATGCCTGCCTCTATGCGATTGCAATGTGTAAAAAACACTCCAAAGCCTTCTTCTCAATCCATATTTTTAGGAAAAGTCACATGCATTTACAGAAGAGTGAAGAGTTCTGAAACTGTACAATAAATCAGCCATAAAACTTCACAAGCTACAACTGTGATGTAAAGTTTCTTGGGCCAATATGAGAGTCCAAGGGCCTTTGCAGCCTCTTGGTTAGGTAGCTGTGCTGCACTCTAGTTGCTTCTCAGTAGTCAACCACAAGCAAACTCCTGCTCTGCTTCTCAGGGAAGCTGCATGCTGCCCTAGTGCTTTCATCTGAAGGCTGGTTTGTTTGGGTTTTGGTTTTTGTTCTTGTTTTTTTCACTAGAAGCTGATTTGAAAAGATATATTGACAAAGAAATGCAGATAAGCTGTGGGCAGGCTTACTGCTGCTGCCATCTATACCCCTTTGAATCCCAGCACGTTGGAGCAATCAGCTCTTCAAAGGAGCCTGCCTGTATGTTGCTTCTTCCAGATTTGATGTTAACATGTACTGATTTATTACAGTCAGGAGCTGGGACCCGTCAAAATCACCCTCTGTGTTTATGTCACACCTTCACTGTGATCCTCCCCTAATTAAGGGCTTGTCTCATCTGCCCCTTAGCTCAGAGACAGCATCCTTCTTTCCAGCTCTTTGTCCTCTTTCCGACTGCAGCCACAATGCCGCCCCAGCCAAGCTCTGTAGGTCTCTCTAGAGCTCCACTGCCAAACACGCGTTGAAGACTGACCTGTTACATCTTCCTGAACACTTTGAGAAGGACTGTAGCTCAATACAAATGTTTGCAGTGCTGTCTCTTGAGTTGTTTTGATGGTGGCTGTATGAAACAGTGATGTGCTGATGGAAAGGGATATGTGTTTGCAGTTATATCTCTTAGCACAAGCTCCTTGTGGGCCACATACCCAATGGCATTGCTACAGGCAAAAACTTACCTGAATTTAGGGTATGACTCTCACACCAACTCTCTCTTTATTTCCTCTGTTTCATTGGTCTTATTTTGTTTTCCCAATGGCTTATTCTTTGCATCTGAAGTCTGAATTTTTTTAGAATTTAAGCAACTTGTTTTGTCTACCTCTTGTGCTGATGTAAATTTTGCAGGATCCTATTTAAGGGCACAAAGATCACTGTTCTTTCCCCATGAGCTGTGTATTTAAGTCCCATTAATATTAAACAGGATTTTAGGGAATGCATTGAGGGAAATAATCCTGTTTAACACCTCTTTTAATATACCTATTTTATTTCTTTGACATTTCTCACCTCTTGAAGTTATTTTCTTACTTCCCTGTCTACACAAGCATAAACCACATCTCACTCTTCTAACATGACTCCCTCCCTCCCCCCCCCCTCCTCTTGAGGACCCTCAAGGATGCCAGGCATATGTCTCTTTGTGCTGTTTTCTTTTTCACTTCCATTTAAGAGATGCTGTTTGCTTCCTCTCCAAACCCATTTTCATTCAGAGACCAAAACTGCTTCCCCTCTGTTTTGATCTGAAAAGGAACATGTATTTGCCCGAAGCCATATGATGTTCTAAGACTCCTATAAAGATTCATTTATTTATTAGCCTTCTTTGAGCTTGAAAAATACAACCCTTTTTTTTCCCAGTGTCTTTAATCCTTAAGTACTTCACAAGTTACATCTCTAGCACTGACAGAGAAGTGCTGTGGGCTGTAGGGTTGGGCAGCCCTGTTGGAGTAGATGGCTTCATGTGGGTCCTTTTGGGAAAGGGAGTGTTTTCCCATGAAGTTCAGTCTCAGTCCATGGGTAGGGATGCTGCTTGTGGCAGGCAGAATGGGGGGGTTAGTACCCAGCTTCATGCTCTGTTTTCTTCTTGAAATGGTAGCATGAGCCATCAAGTGCCATTTCTACATATCTCCAAAATAATAAACAGCATTTCTGTACTCAGATGAACCATTTAGCTCCAGCCTTTGATTAAACTGTTTTTCCATTATCCAACAATGAACTGTTAAATGAGTTGGAAATCTGTTCTAGACTAAAGATGTCTTTTCTATAGTACTAATTGCTAACAAAGTGGAACCGAATACTAAGGAGGAGGCTAGGTAGCTTGCATGGAATTTAGTCTTAAAGGAAAATTATGTGGGCATATATTAACCATAGCTTAGAAGTCTTAGAATGATTTAACACTTGAGATTTTGAGGATGTTGCAATTTATCATATTCTTTAGTTGCATGCAACTAGCTACCAGAAATGTCTGAATGACTGCACAGTTTACAGTTACCTGGGTAGTATGCTGGTCACAGTTTCTAGTTTTGTGTGAGGATTACAAGGCACCTCTAGCGTTGTCACTGCCATTTTTTGCAATGATTGTTAGTTAATCTCAGTATCTCATGCGCCTGTGATATGAATCAGTAATTGCACATGGCCAATTAACTTTTATTTCCCAGGTGAGAGAAGTAGCAGATAGGGTAATGAAGGAGTGCTTAAATAAAGTATCATTCCATCTGGAAAAGTTACAGCACTGGAGGGTGAGAGAGAACGTGGGCCCTATCTCTGAAGACAGTACTTCAAAGGGTGTACATAATAAAGGGGCTGTGTGAGCCATACACAAGCACACAAGTAATAGTCCTGATGCTGGGGGGAAAATTACCACACCACTGTTTGCTTTTTACTCTTTTTTTAATTATTTTTTTTCCCTCTCTTGTTAACAGTGGCCTTGTGAGCACCAACAAAGTACGAGCTTTGGCTCACATTCTCTGTGCAGCTGCCACAGCTGTGCTGCAGGGCTGCACCTGGCTGGGGGCTCTGCTGCAGGCAGCTCCTGTGCAGCCAGCAGGGCCCAGCAGCACCCAAGCACCTCAGCCACCCACAGGCAGCGTGGCAGCCCACACTAAACTTTCTCTGGAAGTAGCTGTCTGAGCCATCACTTCATGCCAACACACTGACTTGTCCCTGGCCTCTGCTATTCCTTCTCAAGTCAAAATACACAGTCATTCATGCCATGGGTTTCCACTTCAGGCTCTGTTCATGTCTTTAACATTTCTTCTGGGTGTTCTTTCTTCAGCTGTTGAGCAGGACTGTGTAGCCAGAAATCTGGGAATGTCTCAGAGTGAAACACTGCTCTGGTCCTTTTCTGCAAGACAGCACCATGGGTGGCAGCTCCTTCAGGGGGGAGAAAGAGTGAGAAAAGTTCTTGTCCTCCAGATCTCAGAAGAGTTGGAAAATGAGAGTACTAAAGTCTCAGACCATTAGTGAATTTGAAAATAAATTCGTTTTATGTGCTTTGAAGATTTAGAGACAGTCTCATCACTTTTTAATGAAGACCCGACACATTTGTGCTTTTTTGAGTTCTTCCCATTGGTTAAACAGGTGATTTACCTTCTAGCTTGTTCTCACTGCTGCTGCCACCACAAACACATTTACTAAGGCAGGCAGACACCTCTTGCACAACAGGAGGCAGAGGGGTTGGGTCTGTCTGAACATTACACAGAGCCTTGTCATGCCTGACCTGCTGGCATTGTGAGGAATTGTCAGGCTGGGAAGAAGACACTCCTGGGGTGCAGCACCAGGAGGAAACAAGATGACTCCTCCTGATCTACCAGGCTGGAATATTGGGGGATTATCTGCAAAATGCAGGGGAGCCTTTATCCAATGCACTATTAAATAAAATGGCATAATTGTAAAAAAGAGCACGGAGCATTTCCATACTGCCTGCTGTGCTTCATAGGCACATGCAGAGCTTCACAAACATGTCAGTATGTACAGTGGCACTGAGCACAGGTGGGGAAGGCAGGAACCAATTACAGTTTTACTGTGTTACCAGATCACCAGCAGAGAGGCAGAGATGGAAAGGGGCACATTTGGGCTGTGCCCCTGCCTACAGCGAATATTAGAGGTGCTCAGCAGCAGCTGCCCCATCAGGCTGGGAAGACACTAATGGTCTATCTGAGACCAGGAGTGTGTTTTTCAAGTGAATTGCCTGATTACCTTCCATTACCATCTTCCACTGGCAGTCTGGGTGCAGAATACTGGATGTCTTTCCTTGTTCCTTGCTGGAACAGAGGGGATGATGTGGCTAGGGTTGAAGTTGGGGAGGAAGATCCTGAAGCCTGTTCAGTGCCAGTGCTGTGTCAGGAGCACCCATGATCCTGACCTGCATCTTTGCAGGGATCATGACAAGGAACTGGTCTTAAACAGGTAGGAGTTTCCAGGAGCAAAGGAATATCTTGATAGCTCCACGTGCTGTAGAATGCTTAAAGTAGTGAAACCATTATGTTACTTTTAGGTCCAGTTTCCACAAGCAAGGTGTGAACACAGGTTTTGTTTTTTAAAGGTGTGACTCTTCCTCTGCAAGCTGTTCTAAATATGTGCTTCCATGTTCAGTGTGCCAAAATAAATGTTCTTCTACATTCTGTTTCTGGTTTGGATTTTCCTTCTGAGTTTTAAGCCAGTAATGTGCACAGTTACAAATTTGGTATCAGTGTTCAACACCATCAAATATATGATACTTCATGTTGCTTTGGTCATTTTTCCTCTTCGCCTTAAGTTGTTGGCTCATACATTGCTAAAAAAATTATAGAGAAAGGAAAGTCTTAGAAAGAACAGATAAAATAATAAGAGAAAGAATAATCAACATTTTCCTTTTTTTTTTCTTTTTTTGTGGAAAAGCCTTAATTTCAGTCAGGTTTCAAAAGTAAGCCTAGTTTCTTTTTTCTTTTTAACAAGACTGCTGATCATGCTGTAAAAGTTGAGCAAGCAGTACTGGCTTTATTTAAAAACTCAGCTGCTCAGGTAGCCACCAAATATAGCTGAGCTCTTACAGGAACTGCTTGTAGGATTCTAGTATTGTTTGGTTTGAATACAAATCCTAGTTCTAGGGTTTCATACCACAACTAGATTTAATGTAAGTGAGATTCTGATCTGGAGCCAAGCTCCACATCTGACCAAATCCAAATATGTCAGAATCCCGAAATGTATTTTAAGTATATCACATAACAGATTCTCAGAACATCATAAAAAGCTACATGATAAATATAACCAAATAGGAATGTTTTCATAAATAAATGAGTTCTTGTGCCATTGAGCCCATCTGCCATGGTGTAGAGGGTCAGATCCTTATCCATCTGTGCAGAACAGGCTTGCATTGTGCTTATGCACTTGGACTGTTCCAGAGCCATGTTCGAAGGGCCCAACATCAATTGCAGAGACGAGAAAAGGAGCCAAACTTCTCAAATGCTAGGGCCAGACGGCCCAGCACGAAGCTGCTGCGCAGGAGGGGCCCACATTGAGCGCTGCTGATGCTCAGGCCAGCTGTGAGGCACCCATTTGTCTGAGAGATGCGGCACCACGGGCTCCAGCGCCTGCTCTCCGCAGGTGGTTACCAGGCAACACCGCAGCTTCAGACCCGTACTGTCCTCCCTGCCAGGGGTGGATGCATCTGTCACTACTGCTGCTACTGGGAAGGAGAGAATATGATTTTGGAGGAGGGTGGGAGGAAGGTGGCCACAAGTGAAGGAGATTTATATATCCCTTACCTCCTAGACTGCTGCAGATCAGCTGGCTGGTACTTGTAGATAGTCTTCAAGGAAATTCAGGGATCTGAGTTCAGTCATTTCACAGCAAATGGGATTACTGTGAAAGGAGAAGGATTCCAGATGCTTGCTCTCTTTGCAAAAGAACTAATGGTCTTGCCTGATTTTTTAGACAGGCAATTGTAGCACCTGCCTTTCCTGAGCTGTGCAATGACGCAGTTCACCCTTACAGTGACCTTCAAAGGCGAAAACAAAAAGGAGGAAATAGCTTGTATGCAGAAATACCTATAACACATCTTGCAAGAAAAGACTCCGAAGAGCGCTTGCCTGCCGGCTATGGCTGATGTGATGGGGTGTGGGGCTGGAGCCTCACCCCGGATTCTCACACCATTCCTCTTTTACAACCAAAGGCTGGTTTCTGCTTTTTCTTGGCTATTTTTCCTATGGCTGGGTTCACAGCCTGAATAGTTAGGGTAGGGATCTGGTGCAGTACTTCATCCTGCTCACTGCCATAGCACCACAAATGTGCACAAGAGAAGGAGGAAGGACAGCCTGGGTGAAAGCTGAGGGAAGTGCCTTGCAGGGAGCCTTCCCTATGCCCACTCTGCCAGGGTAGCCAGTATATATGCCCAGCCTGCTGATCCCAACTTTATGCTTCTACAGAAGTGTCAACGCCTTCCCCTGAGCTGTGAAGGAACATTTCTGCACACCATGAGGGATGCAACATGAGGGAGAGAGAAGGAGTGGAGAGGACGTGCTTTCCTCCAGAGCACATCCACGTAGACAAAGTGTAATTTAGCCCTCTGTTTCATATTTAGTTGTCCTTAGCTGCCATTCAATAAAAAGAAGCCCACTCTTGATTTATTTTCAGGCTTTCTCAGTTGTTTTATTCCTCAAAAGAGCTTCCTAATGTAGGCACACAAAGGATGTCTGTATCTAGGATGCTACCAGTGTCCTGCTATCACTTACTGGACTTAGCTTGCTTCCAGGCAGAATGCGCTTCGGCAGAACCTTTTTCACACTGTGTCCTGCAAAAACTTGTGTAATATATTCCTATTAAAATCTCTGTTTAAGCAAACAAGGAAACATGACAAACTATGTCTAGTTTTCATCCAATTTCCAAACTTAAAAATGTTTGCAAAAAGAGATCTGATTTCTGCAAGCCCTGTTTTTTGCATATTCTTTGTTACAAGATCTGCGTGCTGCCTAAAAATGCTCAGCATCTCTCCAGGTAAGGAGCCCAGGCCCCCATTCAGGGTGAATAAGGGTAGCACAAGCTGTATCCAAGGGAGGCCTCACCTGGTGAGCAGGATCAGCAGTCGTGCCTGTGTTGCAATGCGGCTGCGTGATGGTGCAGGGACGCAGCACATTCTTCTTCCTGCCACAGGCATTCCTGCAGAGTCAAGGAGGCTTGGGGGCTGCCAGCTGCTCGGCCCTTTGCTGCTGGAAGAATGCAGCTGAATGTGAAAACTTGTCACCAGGCTGAAGCCACGATACACCTGTCCCTCCTGTCAGTCTCCTGCAGCAAAGTCTAACAGGGACTTAAAAACTCAAGCCATAAAAGTGGGATTTAACTGGCCTTATTCTAGAATGCAGTATGTAATATCCATGCTCCATATGTCCCGTGATGGGAATGTCCATTTAAACCATGCTATGTAAACAAGACAACAGCTGTGGAATGGCATCAACCATCCTGCAGTAATTCAGAGAAGAGTTGGGCAAAACTTTAGAGGAACATTCCTTTTTGTTAAATACCTATGCCCAGAGAAATGGGAACAATGTGTGATGGGGACCAGTGCCATCTCCTTTTTCTATGAAGTGGCAGAGCTGTGAGAAACCTGTTAGAAGGAGGAAAATGAGTCCTCCAGCAATGAGAAAAAAAGAAACTATTTTCCTTTTTCATGTTGTTAACACTTTTGTGTCTAACTTGGAAAGATAACACCTTGAGGAGCTACTTGCACTCACCTTTTATAGGTCAGCAGTGTGGGAGCCCTGGAGAAATGTATTCTGCTAAATGTATGGAAACAGCTGGCTGCAGCTGAATCAGTTGTTTCCTCCCTGGAGATAAATGTTTGTCTGCCTTTTTTCCCCCCCCATTTTCTTAAAATCTAAATTAGACTGCCATAATGTAGAGAAATTTCCTGATACGTCTAGTGAAATATAGCAAATGCAATAACAAGCACTGCTCAGAGCATTACTTTTTCTGTTAGCTGAAGTGAGAGGAAAAGAGTTGTGGTTTTCCCTTCGTTCCTTCAGTTGGCTTTTCTTCCACATCCAAACAAATATATTAATCTGTGGTTAAACAAAATGTTTTATTCCACTATAAATCAAACGTCTTGGTTGGTTCTTTTCCCCCTCCCCCCATGCTTTCCTTTATTAAACTCAGATAAATTGAAGCTAACCATCACTAAATTGCAGGTCAAGATGCTTGACCACTCTTAAAAAAGCAGCCCAGTGGTTTGATTAATTTGACTTTAACCTGAAAATAATTAGTTTTACCAAACTTTCATTATTGGTTAATAAAATTTCTAGCATTGCAATTTTCTTCTATTCTAGTTACCATATATATACTGACATTTATAAAAGACACTAAGATTTAATAACCTCCTAGGCAAAATATTGACGAAGACAAGAGGTCAATGTTAAACTGTCAAGTCAATAAATCCAAACATTCACACTGGCAGTAGTTAATCTGCTTATACTTATTTTTAAAATAAATAAATAAATTAAAAGCCAATATTATCAAGGAAGTTAAAGTTTCTGAAGCTCAGAAACACACTTATTCATCACATTGTTTACAAAACTAGTAGTGTTTACTTGAAACATGGAAATTAAAACTGAAGACCATCATAAATCTTACCTACTTGACCTAAGCAGAAACTAAGAACCATCATCACACACACACTTTTCACTTGGATATTTAAAAACTGCATTTGACTAAGGCAGCTTGTAATCTCAGTGCCTGAGTGTAGGCTTGCAGGGTCAAGTGAGAATTGGGTATAGCCTCTTCAAAATACATGCTCTGACAAACATTCTGGCTAAACTTACTTGCATTGAGACACTGGTAGCTTTGGAAGGGAAAAAAAAACCTCTCAGTGAGGGGAGGAGAGATTTTATAAGAGCAATTTCTTCAAAGCTTTGGATAGGAAGCCAATATCTACATTTATGAAGGTTTTCAGCAAGGAAATTAGTACAAGGTGTCCATCTTAAAGAGCTTCCCATCTGTGGTTGCAGAGCAGTAAGTCTTCCTAGCAATGATTCCAACTTCCCCTAAAATCTGTTATTTATGATGGCCTTGTGATAAAAAGTTAGAATCCTGCCTGAATTACAGGGAAGTGGGCATGCACCTCATCAAGCTTTCAGAGAGGATTTTGAAGAGAATTTCCCACTTACTGAGTTAATAACCCTGTATTTGAAAGAGGTAGAGTGCAGAAGCAGGGAGCAGATGGGAAACAGTCTTGTCTTCTGCAGAGCACATCCTTAAACACAATACTTAAGGTCTCCCGACTTTTATTTTTTATTTCTCAGCTCGAGCAATTTCCTGAGTATCGATTATCTGTGAGCTGGAAGTGTAAATCACCATGCAAATGAGTACACCACGGACCCTTATTAAGAGAAAGGCAAGAAAGAGTCTTCAGGAAAAGTTAGGGGAAGCAGGAAAGGAAAAATGGTTCCCGAGGGTCAGTTGCAGGCTTAGCAGAGGGAATTCAAGGCTCGGAGCTGAACCATCAACAACCTTTCTCCACCCTCACAATGGAGCATTGTTCAAGCATTTTGGTGATGTTCTCTATTAATAATGGTGTTTTCTCTTCGAGTAGCATGCCCTAGAAATTGTATGGATTAGGCATCGAGTCCCACATATTTTAGCAAGGGGGAAAGACAGAAAGTGTGGAAAAGCTAGGCTTGCTCTTGCATTCCTTCCCCATTGAGGGCAAAGGAATAACGCAAAGCATGCAGGAAAATGTTCTTAATAAGGTGTGTAATCTGGTTGTGAAAAGGGGAGGGAAAATACAACTGTAACGCTACCAGTTTCATCCTAGCTTTCAGCATTGAGATCATGGCTGTATTCTCTGCCCTTCATGTTAGTGTAGCTGAAGTGGACAAGGTCTGCAGAGCACCGTTTATTTCAGTTGTCAGCTGTAATCACAATCACCATCACTTGTGCTGTGGCTGTGCCCCGTGTAACAGGATAGGGGTACCCCATTCTCTCAGATGCTGAAGAAGTATAAAGGACATCAATCCTGTCCCAAGCAGCTTACCATGCAACCACCAGGCAACAGGCATAAAAGCCAGCAGTGAGGCAGAGCAGGTGCTAAAGGGAACTTTACAGCATTTCAGGGCTACAATGATTGGCTTTATATCCAGCCAAAGGTGTCCAGACAATTTAGAATTGTTGAGCTTTTTGTAAAATGAGTAATTAAATCATAACAGCTCTGCTCAGGCACAGTTCCACCTGGTCCCCTGAGCATGTTGCTCTCGGTATACTCAATCAGTGTGTTCACGCTTAGATTGCATTAAGACTCTGTGTTTCTCAATCAGTTCTAAAACAAGCCAGCTACAAAGGGCTGCAGAGGAAGCAGACAAAGATGAAGTTGGTTGTGGAGGATGGAGGAGGATGGCCACAGAGGGAATACTAGCTGCAGTTGGAAATATGGCAGCAGGTTTAAGTTGAGCTTTCAGCCTACAGCATCCACATTTTCAGCCTAGTGCTGAGAGCTCAGAGACCATAGGTACTACATGTGAAGGTTTGCCTCACGGGTAGCATGCAACAGATGACTCTCAAAGACAAAAAGGGAGATAGATCCACAGTCATATTCAGAAGAGAGGCAACTGAAGAAAAGTAGCATTGCAAGCACACAAAATAAGGGTGGGTAGACAGCAGGCTTGTCTACAGGGGAAATTTAGTACCAACTAAGCTAAGGTGTGAATTTATACAGCCCTAGTTACTCCACACTAGCTCCCTGTGTGGATAGCCTTAATATGTACTAAGAACGCTCCTGTGAGCACAATGACACATTTACTACTAGGGGAGTTAATGGAGAGCAGCTAATGCGCTGCCAATTCACACCCTGGCGAGCACCATCCCGCCTGCCCCTGCTGACTGCACAGCAGTGCTTTTTGCAGCAAGGGGCACTTCAAACCAACTACAGTCAGGGAAAGCTTTTCCAAATGCTGATGCCCTATAGGGACTGGGCTGCCTATGCGACCTCGTGGACGGAAATCATTAACAAGGATTGAATAGTCATGCTTGTAAAACAAATAAGTCTGGACTTTTTTATAAGGTTGGGAGAGTGTCCTCAAGGATTTTTCTTTTTTTCTGAGGTGTAACATTTAATATTATCAAATAACTCATTAACTATAGATATGCCGATATGCTTTATGTATCCTACAGGTATGATTCTCTTTCACCACATACAAAAGTTTATTTAACCTCTTTGTCAGAAATGGTGAAACTGAATACAAGTGAAATGATGTGCCTGAGAGTATATGTGGAAAAGGAGTCCTTATCTCCTAAGTCCTGCTTCTAGGGAATCTGGCTGTCATAAAAAAAATGATTTTGTTTCTGTGAAGGGCAGGAGATCTGAGATTTTGGTCTAGCTATGAATCTGGATCCAGATTTTGCATCTGAGGCATTGCAGTACATGATGAACCTAGCAAAAAACTGTGCTTGTTGTAATGCATCAAAAATAACACTTTAAAGAAGGAGGCTTTTAACAAATCTCAGTCACTTCTGAAAAATGTTAGCTTTAATCCTACTGACATTACTGAGACCCTTAATCCTGGAATTGTCTCACTTACTTAAGTACATGTGGGGGGAGAACAATCTGGTTCTATGGAAACAAACATACTCTTTTTATGAGTGACAGGTTAAGCATGCAAAATCTGTCATTACCATAATGACAAGAGTGATGCTTTATGAGGAATACTAATGCATCTGTACTCATTCCATCATGGAGGGCATGCCACTTTCTTTATTGAAAGCTGCTGATGTGAATAACACAGAAAGGTTTCTCAACATTTCCTGTTTTGCTGAATAGTATGTCACATTGTCACATCACACTGTTATATGATCTGGTAATGAAACACCATAATGCACTTGTGCAAGGAAACAGACTTAAGGATATGGAGACTACATTAGCCCTCAATTATCTGGCCTTGGATGGCCTAAAGTTCAACCTTCTGGATGCTTTTACATAAATGCAAAAAGTAGCAATCAGAACTGACAACCATCACTGGCTGCAGGAATGTAACAGCACCTTCTGTGAAGGCAGACAAAAACAGTGTGCTGCTATACACAGAAATATTGGGTGCTTATCAAGAGACATCACACCTGCTCCTAGCTGTCTGATTTTGTCCTAATGTTTTACAAGTAAACAAGCTTCTGTACACCCTCAGCTATGTTGTGTTACTCTGCAGTTATATATAGAAGCTGCAGTGTGCTGCTTTGCAAGGATGAAGCTGTTTTATAAGGGGATGCTCCAATAAGGAAACATCTGTCCCTTTTTTATGGGCATGTTTTAAGCCACTGAAGTGGTGCTTCTTTCCTCTTTTCTTTCCCCTCTCTCCTAGCAAGCTATTCTTCAATTTGCCAGCTATTTACAGTCTATTCCAAATGTCCTTCTCCTGTTTCCAGGCCTAAAATCAGCCACGATACTACTCAATATGCTGGCATTTTTGAAGCTTAGCATCTAAGGAGATGTTTGCTGATTCCCTTCCAGCTCAGTGTGGATGGGTACAGAGTGGGTAAATTCCTCAAAACTCTGTAACCACCAGTTCAGTCAGGCAGGGAATGGCTGTGTGTTACCACACCCCATCTGCAATGCTATTGTTACATGGTTGAATTGCAGTTTCCATTCTAAGCCACATTTTCCAGGGTTTGTAGCTCATCCGTAACTGGCCGTTCAGGTTGTCAGCCTGGCAATTAATATTTTTCTAAGACTTTGCTAGAAAATTATCCTAGCTCGCCCTTATTCTTTTCTCCTTTAAGAGCTGAAGTCTAAAAATAGATTTTAGATGTGGGCTGTGAAAATCTCAACAGATCGCAATGCCCTCACCAAAATATCATGGGTACTTTGACGCACACGCTCAGCCAGCAAAGCAGCACAGACTGAAACCTTGAATTTGAATTAAGGTTAATTGAATGTCTTTCTGCATCTTGTGTGCCATACTGCTCCATTCCTGGCCTTCCAACTCTGATTAGAGGGACTGTCTATATTTAGCTTTCCCACACTGACCCTAGTCGTTCTGGATATTGGACTGGATTTCACATATTCTGCATTTAGTTTAGTCTTGCTCAATTTCAAAGGCAGAAACCAGCACTGCTAAAATCTCTGTACACCTCCAAGGAACGCAAAATAAATTCCATGCTTAGGCAGCAGGTCAGAGCATTATGACTGTTCTGGGTCTCAGCCCCCTCTGCTACCTAACCTTATTTAATTGTTCTGTGCCTCTACTCACCAAAAGTGGAGACTCAGCTCTCACGGGAAGGATTGCAAGGAGTTACTTTCTGTCCTACTTCCCGAGGGTGAAGGAAAAACAGTGCTCATTCTCCTGTAGAGTCTTCAACTTCTGGGATCTCTAGAGATTTATGAAGCCTAGGTACAAGAAATGCAAGCCATATTTTTTGTGATCTTTTGTCCTGTTCTGGCCTGGGGTCCCCTTTTTTTACTGCATCTCTCAGACAATGTGTCTTCAGATGGTTTTCTTGAAATGGTTAATCTGTAGTTTGGAAGAGTCAGGTGATTCCTTCCTGAGCTTGCCTGAGCTCCTCTCCGGTCACAGAATTTCTCATTCAGATAATGTCGTTGTGGCAAGCTATCTACCATGCTGTTGAAAAAGACTTGCACCCATCCTTTGATTTAATTTGGTCCTTTGGAGCTAGGATTTAGTATCCTTGCAAAATACTGTGGCCTCTTGTGATGAAGTCAAGCAAATGTCAAAGTCTGATAAATTAGTAGCCTTTCCAGTTGCCTTTGGAAACCAAGATTCAGGTGTAATTCCACTATAAAATTTCAAACTATCAAGCTACAGTTCAAAGTCAAAGATAGTAGGGAACCTTGTGAAAATGTAAGACTGCTGTAATATTCTAATATGGCACTAATAGGGAATTTATATTTTCCCTCTTCCTACAGTTTACATTTTCCTGGTTTAGTACTGTGGCACACAGTTCCCAGCATGTATATCAATGACACTCAAAAAGTTTTCTACCCCTTAAATCCTCTCTGTCCCTTTGTCAAAACTTGCTACACCAATGGCAGAGACAGAACAGCAGGCAACACATCAGCTCTGCTGGTGCCACAGTGCACAATATATCAACGTAAAGCACCACTGGTTTTAGTTTATGGTAAAATACTGAGTAGTGCGCTGCTCTTGGGGAGCAGGTACAGCAGCTCCATCACTTCTGCCACAGGAGCAACAACCTTTAAAAAAAAAGGTAGGTCAGCCAGCTGGGGCAACTAGGATTTAGCTGCCACTGTCAACTCTGACAGGGGTCACAAACCAGAGACCTCAATTTCACCTACATTATCCACTCCTGCTGTATTAACTCATTCTTATCAGCTTTTACTGCTTTGGCTAACATATGTAGATATCATATTGCCTATTTCTTAGCCAAACTTGCTTCAGACCACAAATGGAGAGAATTCAGAGAAAAGCAATACAATGAGTTTGGCACTAACTCTTCTGGCAATGACATACCCAGGAACAGGGCACAATTACTTCAGGATCCTGCAGAGAGGTACCACTGCCTTCTCACTCCTCATGCATAAGTAAATCACATTCTCTTAGGTAAAATCAAGTGCACAGTAGAAAACTGAAGGTTTTCCCCAACTCTCCCTTTTGCTTGTTCAGTTTCTGAACTCTTATTTCTTTTTGGAATGCCACTGCTAATGTAAAGGAAATTAAATATCAACATTTCTTTCAGCACATTTTAATCATATCCTTTGTGGCTAGAACTTACGCTGTTAGTAACTGCATGTTAAACCTCGAGGAGATTACAGCACAGCCCTGGGATGTCAAGAAACTTCAGGGAAATAGCCATTCATTGTCCCACTATTGTGTTACAGCTACCTATGGTGCTAGGAAACAGAAAATTAATACTGATTAATTCATTTCTCTGATTTATACGCAATACAAGAAAATGCTAACAAATTGAAATCTGAAGTAATTTAGGTAGGAATGAAATTTATTCCATACTAAGATCTTATCTAAAGGTGGTAAAAATCATCTTGTAGGAAGAAATAAAAGTATCTCTAAATCTCTCTCATTCCTAGATTCACAAAACCAATTCAGACCTGCAGTAATTGAGCCCAGCTCTCTGAAAATAAGAAATAGATGACTCCTTCTAACAGGTCTACAATTTCAATGCATTTTGTTCTTGCTTAGATTTAAAACTGAGCAAACATTCTCTCAGGAAAAAATGTGGTCCTAGAGGGAATATAAACAGAAATGCCTCCAAGAGAGCAATTGCCTGTAGCAGAGGATGAAGCAATGACCTTCTAATAATGTGTCCCTGAACCAAACACCAACCAGTATCCTGAACAGTTCTTCTTCTCCAGATACATTTTAATCAGGAGCCTTTTGGTTTTTACAGTCTTTGGGGCAAACCTCTCAAACAATCTGTAGCCAACTGTGAATTTAAAATGCTGCCTCAGACAAATGTGTCTGCTGACTTGACACAAGTTTGTGCCTCAATAATTCACCTTGCTCCCTGCACTGCTCTTCATTATGAGACAACCCAGGTTCCTCTTTTTCTCCTAAAATCTCTGGAATGATGACTGTGCACTCCTTTCAAACACCAGCTAACAATTTAAGAAGGTAGGCAACCTCCACAGTCCTATCAAGCCAGCAAAAACCATCAGCCAAAAGAATGACTCCCTTCCTCTTACACTTCTGACTTACGAGTATATGCACCTGAATCACACTAGCAGAAGTGTCCTACACTGGGATACACACTCCTGCAAAGATCCTTGTCTGTTTTCTGCATGTAGAGTGCCAAGAGTGATGGGAACCTGCAACATCCACCACAATATTTGAACTGAAATAAATAAAAAAAAAAAGAGGTTGCTACTTATAACTAAGCTGTAAGTAAGTAGAAAAGAAATAAGCATGAAATTGTGAAGTAAATTCAGATTTGATGTTTTGTGGATGCAAAAGACACCAAAATGGATTCTTGTTTAATCAGAGGCTAGAAGAAAGGTAGAAAGCAGTCAATAAAATAAGTTGTACATCAGTCTGGAAGACCAATTTAATTGAAAGCAATATTTTATGTGATTTTCTTGTTAAACTCACCTATCCTTACAGCACAAAGTAATTATTTTTTTCACATGCACTACTGTAAACGTAGTGCAAATAACACTGTTTTCCCACATCCATCTATTTTTAAGTTATTTGGCACCTGAGGTGTAATTTCTATTAGTACTGAAACTAATTCCTCACATTCTACTAGTGGGTTTTTTCTGTCTGTGAGTAGTTAGCACTAGGGGCTCATGGAGTATAATGTATGAATATGCATCATACTGGTACTAAACTTCATTAGCACGGGGTTTATTAAAGTTTTCTTTGCCTACCTCCTTGTTTTCATTAATTATTTCTTCAGTGTCAGCACCAAATACCATTTAACTCTATACATATTTAACTCTCAACTTTTCCATCACAGGTTTTATTTAATACAGACTTTCCATCTAGGAGTAAAGAAAAGGTTGTATAATGCTCCTCAACATTTAATACTAATGCCTCTGCATGATACTCATCAAAAAGCGAATAGTCCACTGATGGTTTGAACTTTTGGAAGATAAAGTTTAAATTTATATTTTAGGATCTAAGCTA
Organism: Parus major; assembly: GCF_001522545.3. Taxonomy (NCBI): domain Eukaryota; kingdom Metazoa; phylum Chordata; class Aves; order Passeriformes; family Paridae; genus Parus; species Parus major. The sequence continues at coordinate 23,028,505 of NC_031771.1, forward strand.
CAAAACCTATCATTATTTAACAAAATGGTGCAACTCTTTGTGACCCCTGAGAAACTAATATTGGTACATTCCCAACTGTGACCCACAGGAAGGGTCCCCAAACAGGGGAGGCTCAAGGCCAGTTGTTAGTTTTACTGAGGATTGGTTCCTGAAAAAGTACCACATGTCACTTCCACAGCTGGGGACTGAGGCAGTGAACTGCAGCTGCCCCCTGGGAGACCTGTAAGGTCTGGCAATAAATACCAATAATACCAAAAAATTTCCCACATGTCAGTTTGAGACCTCAGTGAGGTCTGGGCAAATGTGTTTAAAATCCTCACCCATGCCAAAGTGCCCATTGGAGCACCCTGCTCTAAAGCATCAGAAACATCTGTACTGAGAGACATCCTGTGGGTTTGCAAGGAATTCAGAGCTCCTCTGTCTTCCATAAAAGAAGGTAAGCAGCTCCCAGCTGTAACACAGAAGTCTAAATATCCTCTAAAAATATTTTTTCTGTCTACTGCAACTGAAATACACTGCTTTTCAAATTCTCTGTGCAGGGCCAGAATATATGTTATTGATTCTTTATTAATAGCTTTGCCTAGCAGAGCTTTACTGATCCTGCAGGATAAAGAATCCAAAAAGCAAGGCTTAAAGATGGTGGAAGGTGTTTTCTTTCAAGAAAAGGGTTATAAACAAGCTGTATGCTATCTGTAACACCTTATTTTCTCATTTGTATCTGATTGCTTCCTCATGAGAAAATTTAGAGGGAACTTTGCTACCATATTTGTGGTGAAGCCACAATAAATTCAACCGGATATTCTGCTCAAGGGAGAGATCCAGGGGGGAATGATATAAATTGCCAGCAAAAGCAGAACTATTTCAGGGTGGTCTACTTAGAACTAGCTTCTCTGCTTGTTGATTATGTTGTTGACAGTTAGCCAAGATTTTTTTTCAGAAGTACCTAAAGTTAGCTCAAAAGGTCATATTTAGGAATGAGAACAAATGGTCCAAATTACATACATTCTGTGCTCCAGCAGCTCAGACAATTACAAAGTATGCTGCTTATTCATCTCCCTCAACATTTTGAAAATCTTGACCTTTGATTTTCAACCAGCTGTAATGCAGTCTTTGCCTAATCAACAGCTCTTAATCTATTCCACCAAGAAAGGAAGTAAAACTCTGTACACATGAGACTGTAAAAGGCATAAAAATTAGGAGATAAACGAATCTCCAGAATGGCCAATCCAAGAGCAAGCTGCCAACATTCTCTCTTTTCAGATGCCAGCCTGACAAGGCAGGAGAGGCTCTTTCAAGTCTTCCTAAAAAACCCTGCATGGAGGGTGTTAGCTTCACTCCTTGGTATCATGTTATTGAGAGAGCTTGCTGGAAAGCAAGTGCATAGAATTAGATAGCGAAGGAGAAACCAAGGGATCTGAAACACAAGTGATGGGATCACAGTGGGATAGCACTGAAGAAGCTGGCACAGACCCAGAGAACTCCTTGCAGTAAGAGGAGAGAATTACTACAAACCCTTGTCCTCATTCCACGAGAGCAGTTGGTAGCTGTTAACTACATGCAGACTATAAAAGGAGAATGAGAACTGGCTACCTTCAGACAGAAGAAGAATGAATAAAATGCATTAGGTCTCCAACATATGAGGAATCAGAAACCTATACAAATAAACTATTTCTGCAACAAGGCACAGTGCCAGCAGCAACAGTCTGAAGTACTAGTCTGTTCTGACAGCAACGAGAAATGGCAGCTACTCAGAAGACATCACCTTAAAATCATAACAGCAAAGAGTGCCACAAATCTGCATATGTCTGGCTTTTTTTAGGAAGAAAAATATTTTGGCCACAGATAGTAAGTTTCTGGGTTTGGCTTATGAATAATTGAAGAAATCAGGCAGTGATTTAAGAGGGGTGGATCACCTAATGTCTACACACAACTTGGCTGTGTGAGGAGAGCTTACTGCTCTTATCTCTCTTGATTTTAAAAAGACTAACCATCAACACAGCAGGGTACATGCAGAGAAGCAAAAGGCCCTGTCCCACAGTTCTCCTCTTTGCATGGGCCTGCAGTAACTCACTTGACTGAGTGGTCAGTGGAAAACTGATAGGAGACAAGGATCTGACCCCATCTGGAGAGTCTCAAGGCAATTAAAGGGCAGAGAAGTAGAGTTTCCATTAATGTTAAAAGTGTTTGTAAGAACAAATTCCTCCTTCTGTGAAAATGTGTTTAGATACATCTGTGTATTAAAAATAAAGAGACTCCCTACACATTTATGCACACTGGACTGAATATTGTGGTGGGATGCAGTTAAAATAAACAGTGGAACATAGGACAGTAGGGAAGAATGGATTTGACCAGCATCTCCAGTAAACTGTTCCAATTCCTTACTTCCTCTTACATTTTATTTTGTTTGTTCAATCAAGCTGTGTATTTTTCTTTTGCTAGTTAATCACTAAAGAAAGATGCACGCCTAAGAAAATTTGAAGTGGTGCTGTCATACTTCTATAAGGCAAAGGAAAATTGTCCAATCTCAGCTCCAAGAAGCTCCTGATTGCTCTGATGAGCACTGGAAATACTATCATCTTCACATTAAAGGGCTCTCCATTTCCCTAGTGCTATCTTTGAAATTAATTTCATACAAAAGGCTTCATATAACATAAATAATCGACCTGTCTGCAAGAAGAGCAGCATTGGCATCAACCACTATCTTTAGTTTCTTTCTCACTCTCTGTGACCGTAGACTGGTTAATCAAGATTCCTGTCCAACTGAGTATGTCTTCTACTTTGATACTCCTAGGAGCACTGTTAATCCTCCTTCCAAAGGAGACCAAACATTTAAGATTAACGTCTGTAAGAATTCTCTGTGAAATTCTCACAAGCAGCCAAGGGACTTTTCAGGCTTGACACTTGCAGATCAAATATCCTATGATTTGTTTGGTGACACTGTTCTGAATGTCATCCTGTCATTTATGGATCAAGTATAAACATTTCATCATAACATCTCACGTGAAAAGCTCCCGCCACTTCCTCCTGCAAATCCCTCCTTAAGTGCATTTCCCTTGAAAGGCTTCCAATGTTCCTCTGCTCACCAATAACATCTGCACCCACTTTATGGTAAAGTAATATCAGCAACTTGAGCCTAAAGTAGACTTTGTGCTGCCTGTAGAAGGACCCATTCTGTTTGCAAAGTCTATATATAGATATCTTAAGATCATCCCCTTTCCTTTCCCTCAAAAAAAAAACCAGAAACTGATATAATCCAGGATGAAATTTTGATTGCAGACCTTCCAGCTGGGTCCTGCCAGTGGAACAGCTGAATCAAACAGCACAATCTTCCAACCAGTTTCTAAAGAGAAAACAAAACCCGAAGTATTTATTTTGCACATAGGAACACTTTGAAGCCTCGCAAATACACTTCTCACACAAGGAATATCTACAAACCTTTTTATTTAGAAATAGCAAAAATAAAACTATTCTTCATTATGCTCCCTATTCTACAAGGCCTACTTTTCCTCAAAGCTTAGGGCTTATCAGCATAAGCTTTCTGCTCAAGAACAAGTTTTCCAGCTTAGCCATTTAAATTTAAAATTCCTTTATCCTTTCAGTATATATTTAACTCCCTGTCTTCTCCCTGCAAAGCCTTACAGAATTACAGTTGGCTTATTGACAAGCTGACCTGGAGTTGTGCTGCAACACCTGATTACTGCTGACCCATGCAAAAATATCACATGTACCACACAGCGTGAGATCTTACCAAATCAATTTCCATCTTCCCTGGAACTTCAGACCCCCACTCCCCATATCTCACCCCTGCCTCTCGTGCTGCTAGTTTTGTCATGGACTGATGCCTTGTTTCCCACAGATGCAGCTGCCAGGCCTGCCCTCAGCAGAGGCAACAAGTGGGATCTGGCAGCAGCAGTGATGGAAGCTGTGTGGAGGATGTCACTGGAGAATGTCCCCTAAAATGGCACTGTATACATTTGTTTTAGGAGCACAATATGGTATACCCAGAGGGAGGGCAAGGAGGGAGCTAATGACACAGGCAGTTGAGCCTGCCTGGGAATTGAGATACTTATTTATACACTATTCTGGACTTTTAATTCTATATATTTAAATACACAAATAAATGGCCTCTTTTTCTGCAATACTGAGAACCGCATTTACTAAATATGGAAACAGTGTATCTAAAAATAAACACACAAGTATGAAGACATTAGCCTTATTCTATAAAATAGGGGCAAGAGAACTGCAGCAACTTAAATGTCCAAAATACTCCCAAAAAGAATCCCTTCTCCCACCCATACCTCAAAACCAAAAAAACTTCACAAAAATTCCCAAAGTTGAGTGAACATGTCAAGAAAGGCACAGAGAAAGATCATTAGTGGTAAGTGGGCTCCCTGCAGATGAATAACCATTTATGTTGCCAGAAGACAATACAAATTTGATGTTGTTTTACTAATTTTCACATTCTTCATTTTATGGCAGCAATCATCACAAGCCAGCAGAAAACAATACTGTCTGATGGCAAGTGATCAATGTTCACAGCATCCTCAGTCACTGTGCAGGGTGATAAAGCCACACAGCAGCTGGAGTTTTGCTACAGTGACAAGCAAATATAAACACAAATAGAGTTTTCAGTTACTCTTCATATTTGGAAGACCTTCAGCAGAGCTCCAGTAAAAGCTTTTCTAACACCTTAATTTTTAACTGGAATTACCATTAAACCTATCAAGTTTCTTCCTAGACATAAAAAAATCCCCTTACTTGAATCCCAGGTGCATGTCTAATTTCTCTGTTTAATTACATCCCTGAATTTTAATTTCATTTTTTCCTGGAAGTTTGTTGTCAATATATGTTGAAGTCATATTATCGAGTGGGCTAAAGTCTTCCACATACAGAGACACAGACATTTTTGTTACCCAAATCCCAGCAGTCATTACTCTAGATCACAGAATTGAATTCCAGGGTTAGTAATTTATATCAAACTAAAAGGCAATGCCTTTTTTAAATGCTAAAGTAGTCCTCAGAAATTACTGCAAACCGTGACAACAGTCATGTACATATTTCTGTCTCAAATTTCCCCTCTAGATGCCTTAAAAAATAAAAATAAAAATAAAAAAATTAAGAAGTGTCATGGCTCAGCCTGAAGTATTTCTGCCTTGGTTTTTGTCTCCCGCGGCGCCGGCTGCATTCCGCGTACAGCAGCATCTCCTAGTGGCCGTCCTGCTTTCGCCTTTGTGTTTCCCACCGTGTCACTGCATTTCCGAGTGCCTGTGCAATAAAAGGAATCGGCAGGTGATCATAATAAAAAGCCCCTGAGTTACAGGACCTGGAAATGCGAGGGTTATAATCCTTCCTGCCGAAAGAGGCAGGGTGGGCTTTGCTGAACAGCCCTGTCCGAGGGTCCTCTGTGGGAAAAGTTTCTTCAAGGCTTGAATCCGCTATCTGATCTAATTTTGTGCTAATTTATACCAGTGTAATACTGGAATAATACAGGAATACTAGCGAATTCCTGACTTTTGCCAGATTATATGAAGGAGGTCTCTGCTTGCTTTCAGAGCAGTTAATAATGAAGAGTGTATTCCCACTCTATCGGGGAAAAGCGCTGCATGAAGTTATAGAAGTACTGAGGACAGTTTCCAGACACACAATAATTTACAAAGGATTTGGGGAATGCTTCAGTACTTTCTGTAGACAGGGCAGAGAGATGCAGAGGGTTTCAGTACACTAGAAGTGGCAGATGAGAGATGCTGTTAACATTGCAGCTCTAATCTGCTGCTAGCAGGCTGGAGCTGGGTTCATCAGTGTGTGCAGAACCAAGCATGCTGTGTCCAACACTTCACAAAATGGGAGGAACCCTCTGAGCCACTGGACACACATGAATTCCCTGTGGCCACTGCCACTGCTGGGCACAGCACAAAAAGTCCATATTCCAAGGAAAGTTACTATTCAGAACAGCTTAGACACTCGCTTACTTCCTGTTGAAATTGAGATTAAATGCCAGGCACAGGTTTTGGGACTTTCCAGATTAAAGTCAGTTATTTGGACAGGAACTTGCCCACTGAATTCATTGCTAATCCAGGTCATTATATCCATTATATCCATGCTTGCAATACCCCAATCTGCAAATGTTTAGACCTTGGGTATTGTTTTTTCTGAAGTCTGCTGAAGAACATTAAAACAGAGTAAGTATTCAATCTCCAGAGGTCAAAAAAGTAGCAAAGAAGTAACATTGAAATTGTGCAGAAGTACAATCTTACATGGTTTCCTGCACAGATAAATCAGAGTACTTTTTTTCCATATGGGTTTTGATCTCGGCTCCACTATAATATCTCTGGCAAGGGAAACATCATACAGCAGTAAGAAAACCATCATTATTCATTTATTGAGCACTCTCTGTGTGATTGACATTTACAGTACCTGGAGGGAGACATAGGCCCTCTCTCAAGAGTCTTGCAGCCTGAAAGAACAACACAGCTTAAAGTCATTGAGCCAAATATGTGAACCTCAAAAAATTTCACTATTTACATTTAAAAGTTGCTTGCTTTTTTTTTTTTTTTTTGCTTTTTTTGCTTTTTTTCTGCTTTTTTTTTCTTCTCCCTATGGCTACAGATAAAAAGTCTTAGAAGATGAAGAGTGTTGGGGGAAAAACATAGACCAATTTCACTGCAAAGTAGAAAAGGCAGATAAAATGCTTTTTTCATTGCATCCAGAACGACTAAGTACTCTTGAAGAACAAGGGGATAAATTCTTCAAGAGGACTGGATGTTGGCGCTCCTTAATAAGTAGAATTCAAAAAAAGTCCTGAAAATAACTGAATATCTCATCAGTCTGTAGTAAGAATTAGTAACATGTTAAGTGTTGATATGCTAAAGCCACAAAAGCTCTTCATCCTCTCTGCCTGTCTCCCTTCCTGTCTCCCTACTTGTATTTTCCTAGGTAAGTAAATTCCATCTAAATCTAAATCTGAACTGGTTCTCTAATTTTTCCTCAATGCCCAAAGAATGCAGTGCAGGACAAAGGGAGCAGGATTATCTCTGGAGTCTTTATGAAGTGGAAGGAAGCGGCTGCAGAGATTGAAAGGCAATCAGTTTTATCTGAAGTATTGTGCAACCTGTCAAACCAGTCAAATAAAAGCCCCTATATGTAATCAGTAACCAGTTTCACTGATGTTGCTTCAGTTCAAATATTTTTTCAAATGTGGGACATTCTACTGGTTCTCCTCCTTTATGATTATCAGTAATCCTGCCATATTTTACACTACTTCTGACATTCCATATGCTTATTTAAAAAACACAAATAAATTCAGTAAACTGCAATTACCTTTTAAATTCTGAAAACAAGCTATCAGCTTTAAAAATTATTTTTAAAAAATAGATTTAGGATTATTCCCTGCCAGTTCTTGAAAATCAATACATTTTCTAATTTAAATCCTTAAGGAGTAATGACCTCAGCACATTAAATGTGAATCCTGGAGATAGATTCATGTCCAGAGCTACCAGATTCCTTGGTTGGTAACAGGTCCTGCATCTGGGAAATGCAAATACCTGGAACTATTCTCAGAGGGCAGTTTATTTATGGTCCCCACTGAGCTTGACCAGATCTCTTCATGAGCATGTTTACTTGGGGAATAGTAAAATAAAATCTTTGAGGACAGTTTCTCAGCTGCTGATGGGTCTCCAAGGAGTAGGGAAAAGATGTCCCTCAATTTCTCTGCTTTCTTCACCCACCATGAACATTAAAGTTTTGTTCCTGTGACACAACACCAGTGTGTAAAAACCACTATGCAACAAGAGCAACAGAAGTTGTCACAGCTATAGGAAGTTAACAGCATGAAATTTTGAACACGAAAGCTAAGCTAACCTCAGCTGCCCTGTTCAAGTCTAGACTAGAGCTGGAAAGAAAAAAAACACTCTTTTATGAAGGTATTTGCTTCTTCCTGAACAGCTTCAGACTCTCAGGGCCTAACACGTGATTGCTCCCACTTTCAGGGACCTCAGAACATACTGGGTTAGTTTATCTCCTGAAAACATAATCCCCGCTCTTAGGAACAAGCAAACTCAGGGAATGAGGCCTGTGTGGTTGGTTTTTTTGGCAGAATTTTTTTTGTTTTTGTCCTCAGAAACTACACAGGTACATATTCAGACATTTACTTAACATCCTTAATCTAGAGGGCACTTAGAAACATGGCTATCTTTGGACACATTTCTGAAGGAGACCTGTTTAAAAGGGATTAAAGAAAATGACTGGTTTGACCATCTGGCCAACATGCAAATAAATAAACAGATCTTTTGAGTCACTTTGATATTACAAAAAAAGGCTTTTTGACCTCAAGGAGAAAAAGAGCGAGGGGATCTGAATTCAATATGAATCACTGTGCTGCATTTCACATGCTACCATTCCTTTCATCACCTTTCCTTATACTGCATTACACAGCAGGCACAATGCTAAAGAAAGGGCTTTTGAAACTGAAAATATTCAGTCACATTTCTAAGTGCTGTCAGGCCAGAGCTGTCTTGTTTGCAGTTAAGTAAATAATTTGTCAGCAAATTTTCATCTACTCATAGAGCCAATCCCAAAATCTCAGTTACAATGAAAGCCATTTGACAGAGGTCAGAGGAGAAGAAAAATTGAGATGTTTCTCACTACGGACTAAGAAGCAGCAATGTCTTGCTGTCCCAAGTCCTAGCAACCATCCACAGAAAAATAGTTTGCCTTACAAAAATTGTCCTACTTGTTCTTTTGTAAACAAAATGGTTTCTGCAGGTGTGATTTGAATCTGTGCTACTTCTAGTACAAAGTGAAACCACACAGCACAAGCTGCTCCTAAAAGATAAGGTTGCAGAGACCTATTTTCACTTCTTTTTAAAGCCAAAGCATCTCACCAAAAGTAAGTTGATCTTTATGTATGAAAATTTACATTCTATGTTGGAAAAAATATTTAGGTGTAGCCACTTTATTACTGAAAGGAAGTAATTGACTTTTATTAGTATTTTTATAATTTCATGTTATGGGGTCATAAATGTTGCAGTCTTAGTAAAAGATATGCTAAACAGAGATGCTCACCCCACTGCCTCCAGTTTCAGAGAATCTGAAATTAGAATGCCAGGACTTATTTCAACAGAAGTCATTTCACAAAAATAAAATGTGCATTCCATCCACTATAAAAAATGAAATTAAATTAGGAGGCAACAGCTGGGAACAAGCTACAAACAGTAAAAAGCCAGCATTCAAAAAAGCTTAAAGAAGGATCTGAGTGATAAGGCGGTCAGAGGAGCTATAAGCCCAAAAGTGTTTTTTCAGATGGACAATTTACATGTCTGAAAAGTTTATAGGTAAATATGTCTTTCTCCATGAATGCTACTACTTTGCTTGTGCTTGAAAATGAAACTAATCATTGCTGCTTAATTTTTTAATGCATATAATGTTATATGAATCAATCTGTAAGTTTTTTATTAATTATATTTATTTATTCTTCCACACACTGAAAATCGCTTTCCAGGTTCTCTTGGCTGAAAACAACACACTGCTACTCATGAAAATAGTCTGACCTTAAATAAGTACTACTTGATGGGGCATTGCTGTAGAGGAAAAATATGTTGCTTTATGTGATGCCTTTGAGCAATGTTTTTCCTACCAGTGCAGAGCTTCATGTGCCTCCTCCAGCTGGTCTCATGAGAGGGCAAAGGCAGTCAGTGAAGAATCTGGCCTTGATATATATTTGTATTTGATATATATATCAATATATTTCAATATATAAATATCTGTCCATGATATTTAATTGGCATGACAAGCCTCCCAAATACTGCCAGATATAGTGAGAGGAATTTTTCAATTTGTTTCAGAGGACAGCAGTCTCTCAGATAAAGACACACACAATTCCAGCTTCTTATGTTGTTTCAAATGTACACAGAAACCCAGAGTTTATAAAGTGTTACTGCAAAGTCCTTGAGGTTTACAGCGTTCAGATGCTAATCCACAGCATGGGACTTTTAAGTGTGCTTCAATGGTTTATTATCTTCTATTTTAGTTTTGGATGGTTTGATCCCCAATTCACATGAGCCTATCTCATTGCCATCATTCCTGTGAGAAACCCTTTGAAGCCAAGGGTGTTACAATGTGACTGAGCTCCTCAGGACCAGTGATGGATATAAACACTGGAGCCTGTGCAGTCAGCTAATGCAGAGGAGGAACTAAGTCTTCTGGTTGGGTCTGATGGTTTCTTACTGATTATGTAAAAAAAGATACATGGGAGATCAATGATGTACGCATCCAGGAAAACTATTTTTGGACATGAGCTCCCATATGTGGAGTGTGTTTCTCTTCTAGAAGTAACAGCAAGATTTGCTTCAGGAGCAAGTGGCGCAACAGGAGCCACAGGAAGAAGAAGGGAGCTCCAGTGGTTTAGATGAGTCATTGATCATTTCATTAAGAATGGAAAATCTATAAAATGTCAAACTTACAGGGAGTAAAAGATCTTTCAGGGGTTTATTAGTTTTACAGGTAATATAAAAATTACTGGAAAACCATAAAACTTTAATAGCTGAAAACTGAAAGGGTTTTGTGAGCTTAAATTCAGCCTTTTTGGATCACAGCATCACTATGCCTCTACAGCTGGGATATGGTACATCAGCTGCAAAAATTTCCCAGACTATCTTGCTTTGTTTAGCTGTGCCCCAAGGTCATATAAAAACTTGTGGCTAGAGTTTCCCTTTGAACATAATTTTATGAAAATATTTAGATCTCAGGATATAGCTGAGGTTCTTTCTTAGTGGTAACTGGCCTGGTGATTTCTAGGTACTGTTGCCATAGACTGAAGCTTGCAGCTGATGAAACCACCCAGGAATATTACAACTCTAGACAGAGATGTATGTGTTTATTTACACTCTATACTCAAGAGGCTTTCCAGGCATATTTGCCAACCAGGAGTACCAATTTAAGTGAGAATTTATTTCATATACCCAAATTTGAGCAGGCATCATGGAAATTATGGACTAGGGTATGAGCAGAGACAAAACCCATCATTAGGGGTTACAGAATGGAACTACTACTCTGCCTTTTGGTCTCAGACATAGAGGCCACAATGATTCACTATACCCAGCAACTATCACCTGTAGCAGTTAGCAGAGCTCATTGCCTTGGTCCAGCAAAGGGCTAAATAGTTCATTTACATCATTTACAGACACCCTAGGATGATGACAATTAGACTGTTATTGATGCCAATGTGGCAAAGGCAGCTGGGTCATCACCACTATGTTGGTAGTTGCAGACCCCTTTATCCTATAATTTGTATAGCAATTGGGAAACAAGATGTCCAAATAAAGTATGCATGTGTAAGATTTTCCTTAGAGCTGGTGAAACCACAGCCAGGGAGATCCTGCTGCTTTTTGAGTCTTTTCCATTACAGGTATAAATACCCTGGGGGAAAAAAAAAAAACCACAAAAAACACAAACAAAAAATCAAAATAAACAAAACAAAAAACACACTAAAAAAACCAACCAAACAAACAACAACAAAAAAAAAAAAAAAAAAACACACTAAAAAACCAAACAAACAAACAACAACAAAAAACCCCCCAAAACAATAACACAAAAAAACCCCAAATCCACAAACAAACAAACTAACCATCCCTCATGAAAATTAAGCACAATTCAGTTTTGTGTACCCAGCCAGCATACATGCCAAGTGCTTCAGGCAGACAAACAGGCTCACTGCTGAGACACAAAACTCCTCTGGAGTCATCTGGATAATTAATAAAATAAACTACATGGAAAGTAAATCTGTAGAATGTGTAAGAAAACTGAACAGCATCACAACTGAAATCTTGTTCTTTGGTATGTTTTAGAAGTTTGAAAGATTTTTATTTTAAATGGAGCATGGCTACCCTGGGGCCTCTTCTACTAATTAGCCAGCTGCAAATGAAGTATAGCCTAGCTCTCCTAGCTCATCCCTAGTGGATGCAGGGATTTATCCCTTGGCCAGATGTAGAGGTCACCCAAGCAGGGGCACACTTCACAGTGACATCAAGAGTCTTGGTTTGTTGCTCTGATTCTGGAAAGCAATCACACTGCAGTGACTAGAGGCAACATACACAAACACAGTGATGTTAACACAATTGGAGACTCTTACTGTAGAAATGTGAAGCCTTATTACTTTGCACTGAAGTGGCCCAGTTCCTGTTAGAAATACAGGACAATAATTAGAAATTTATTAGTGAGACAGAGCGACCCACAGCTATATTTTGTTGATGGAGTTTATAAAAGTACCTAATTTTGTCATTCTCCTTCTGAAGAGTATGACAAAGCAGAAGAAACTTGGCTTAGTTATGCTAAAGCTCAAAATAATTTCTGACTCCATTTCCAATGATTTGTTCCTAGGTTTTCCTCCTCATAAAAATAACTTTTTTTTTCCTAGGTTTGGAAATGTAATGCCTCATTTACCAGGTTATGGGTAACAAGATGCACTTTAACATTTGTACTGCAAACCCAAATGGCAGAGGGACTTTTTTCAAAATATCTCTATTAGTAATTAAGTCTCATCAGCCGGCCAAAGAATTTATAACTCCTGTAATAAGCATGTTGCTAGACTAGGTGGAAGCAACAGCCTAGGTGAGACAGCTTCTGTGTTATTTGTTGCACGGTAGCATAAGAAGCAGACATTAATACTCATTTCTTGCTAATGCCTTTAGGTTCATTATAAATGAGGAAAACAAAATTAATGGGTTTGAGTTGATGGTGAATTTCCATTAGGGGATTGTGTTCTAGCTGCCAACCCATCTGGATTTTCGAGGAATTAATGGGTTTAACCACAGTGTCGTTGTTTGTAGAAAATAATTGATCAAGCCTTGTAAAAGGCTTTGTAAAAGTATTCAAAAAATGTGAAAATTCCCAGTTGCCTCCTCTTGCTTTTAGGACAATGATCTATAACTACTTCTGTTTGATCATAAATTGATGTGTAATTTTCAAAGACTGTGATACAGGATATATTTATAGTATCAGGTGTTAGAGAAATGAGACTTTGGAAAGGAAAAACCTTTGTCAAAACACAAATTTGTATGTGCTGTGTGCTGTGACAAAATATAGTTGTAGTACAAGAAAGCAGTTGCTTGCCTTCTCAAACAGCATTGAGTATGAAAAGACAAATCAAGTGCTTGCCCACATATCTGAATTTTTTTTCTGTCACATGTTCATTTCTCAGAAATACTTTGTGTAGGATTTGGGTAGGAGTATGGGTTACAGAAAAAAGGGAAACATGGGTTACAGTGAAGGAAGAACAACTTCAACAGCAAAATTTGTTAACACTGTCAGAACAATACAGTCCTGGAAGGGACTTCAGGAGGTCACTTGCTGGTTGACAGTTGGATTCTAAAAATGTTTGTGTAACCCCTGCTAAGACTCCTTCTATTACAGCAATGTCACACCATTCCCATGCCACTTAGTCCTTTAATATCCTAATAATGTTTATTTCTTGATAGCTTACCTGAATGTTGTTGAATTTTAAGCCCATTATTTCTTGCTCTGGCTTATTAGGTCATGTAGAAGAAACTATTTCTTTCAGATATGGCTCTACAATCTATTAAAGGACAAATAGAGGCCTGCACAGGACACCTCTACACTGTCAGATAGGGTGTGAAGGCTGAGAAGCATTCCAATACAGTCATTTCCTGCAATATTAAAAGATGCCCTGTGTGCTTTGTAATAACTGTAACAGTCAGAGCTGGGCCATATGCTAAGCATACAGGCAAAGTAATTTTAAAAGTACTTAAGGACAGACATGCATAATAATCAGTAGGAAGAGCAGCATACAAACAGGGAAGGGACTTGTCAAATGTATGCAAAAAGGTGACTCTGTTGTTGGATTTAGTGTTGACAATATAAATCACCAGTACATACAGCACTTCTGACTTTTTGCATAATTAATTAAATAACCTGAACAATTAATCCAGTCTTGAGTAGTATCTGAACGAATGATAGGTGATAGACAAACAGTCAAAATTAATATGGCTTAGTGTGACTGTGGAAGGTGCTAAAACTGAACAGAAATCCTTTGTCAATGGCAGCCAATGGGGAAAGATGTGCTGGTTTTGGCAGGGGATAGAGTTCAGTTTTTCCACAGCAGCTGGTGTGGACTACATTTTGGATTTGTGCTGCAAATAGTGTTCATAACACAGAGATGTTTTCATTACTGCTGAGCAGTGCTTGTACAGTGTCAAGGACTTCTCTGCCTCTCACACCACCCCACCAGCGAAGGAGCTGGACAAGCACAAGAAGTTGGGAGGGAACACAACTGGGGCAGCTGATCCCAACTCACCCAGGGAGTTCCATACCATGTGGTGGTGTGCCCAGCATATAGAGCTGGGCAAGGGGGAAGGAAGGCTGGCATATGCAGAGTAATGGTGTTTGTCTTCCAAAAAACCATTACATGTGAAGGAGCCCTGCTTTCCTGGAGGTGGCTGAACACCTGCCTGACCATGGAAAGTCTTGAAGGAATTCCTTGTTTTGCTTTGCTTGTGTGTGCAGCTTTTGCTTTAAACAGACTTTATCTCAACCCATGAATTTTCTCACTTGTACAATTACAATTCTCTTCCCCATTGCACCCAGATGGAAGGGGGAGTGAGCAAGGGGCTGTGGGTGCTCAGTTGCTGGATGGGGTTAAATGGCAGTGGCTCTCCAACACTTGCCTTCCTGTTTAGAGAATATGAAGTATATATTCTGCACAGAGACTGAAAAGTCTGGCCTTATCTCACCTTGCCATTTCTTGTGAAGGCCTGTCTCTATAGATAGCATATATCCACACTGGAGACAGACAGAATACTGTTAGTGAGCACTCCTAACACTGAAAGAAAAGCCTTGCCTCAGTTCACCCCATCTCACTAAGGCTTTTCTGTCTGTACAAGAATAATTATGGAGGGAGAGCTTTCACCTCACCTCACCTTGTGAGGCCTTTTCCCCTGTGCAGCACACATTATCCTCTCTGTGTGTTCCAGGGTACATTTAACCTAAAATAGCATATATTCTGAGACACAGAAATGTCTCAGCAAAAATAATGACAGGTATATATATTGTATATGTACGTGTCTGTGCCCCAAGGCAGGGACATGTAGTAGCCTCACAGAATCAGTCAGATTCAAAGGGACGACAGTGGCTCATCTGGTCCAACTTCCCCACTCAAGCAGGATCATCCTAGAGCACATGACATAGGATTGCATCCAGATAGCTCATGAGTACCTCCTGATAGTCAAGTGGGAGAGAACCCTACAGCCTCTCTGAGAAATCTGTTCTGGTGCACAGTCACTGTTAAGTTCTTCCCCATGTGCAGGTGGAACTTCCTGGGCATCAGTTTCTGCCCGCTACACCACAAAGAAGAGCCTGGTTCCATCCACTTGGCACCGCCACTTTAGGTATTTATACATTATAAAGATATATGTTGAGATAAATATTGATGAAATCCCCTATCACTCGTCTCTCCTCCAGGTTTAACAGGCCTAACTCCCTCAGCCATTGCTGGTAAGTGATGCTCCCGTCCCTCAATCATTTTTGTTGCCCTACACTGGTCCTGCTGCAGGAGCTCCAAGTCTCTCTTGTGCTGAGGAGCCCAGAACTGAACAGAGCACTCCAGATGTGCCTCGCTTTCTGAACACCGCACTCCAGATGTGCCTGCTACTCGGCAGTAGGGGGCCAGGATCACATCCCTCGAGCTTCTCCTCGCCCTGCCCCGGCCTGCCCACAGAGTCACAGATAAGGCATCGGGCCCTGCCACACACAGACTAAGCGGGCCGGGCGGTTTCTCCCCGCCACACGGGCCGTTCCCGCCGGGACGGGATGAGGTGAAGCCCCTGCGGGATGCGAGGCCCGTCCTGCGCGCTGGGCCCACCCTCCGCGGCCGGGCCGGGCCGGGCCGGGCAGCGCCGGGCGGGGCGCGGCCTCACGGCGGAGCCGCCGCCGGGGGGCGCTGTAGGCGGCGGCGCTCGGGGCCGCGACGGCGCGCGCGGCGCTCGGGCCCTCCCGCGCCTCCCGGCCCTCACTCGGCGCCCGGCTGTGGATCGGGGCGGCGGCGGAGGAGAAGGAGGAGCAGGAGGAGGGAGAGGAGCAGGCGGGAGCGGGACGCAGTGAAGAAGCGCTGCGAGGAGCCATGTCCGCGCCCGCCGGGATGCCACCGCGGCCCGCCGCCGCCGCCGCGTTTTCCCCGGGCGGGCCCGGCAGCTCCCTGGAGGCCGCGGCCCCTGCGAGCGGCGCGCCGCGCTGCCAGAACGGTGAGGGGCCTGCGCGGGGCCCGGGCGGGCGGGGAAAGGCCGCCCGCGGGGTCCCCGGGACCAGCCGCGCCGCTCCCGCGGGGGGTGAGGCCCCTGTGGGTGCCGGGGGCCTGCGCGCTCTCCCTTCCTCCCGGGGGGCGGGCGGGGGCCCGGTGCATCCGGCCCGCAGCGAAGCCCTATGGCCGAGAGGCAGCAGGACCCGCCGGAGCTGCTGGAGGAAGGTGCGGGCCCCCGCGGCTGCGTGCGGAAAGAACTTGAGAAGGCGCAGCCTCTCCCGCTTCCCTAAAGGAGCGAGGGGAGCGGGAAGCGGGGGGGTATCCGCACCTTTCTCTCCGCGGATTTGGATCTGCCCGGTGTCGTGGCGCCTGCTTTGTGGCGTTTCAGGAAGGCTCTGGAGGCCGAGGCACCTCCAGGCCTCGACGCTGGCTGTCGTGCGTGGGAATGGGCAGAAAACCGCGTATTAGGGGCGAGAGTACTCACCTTGTAGCTACGTGTGAACTTAAAAGTAGTGGGTGGGTAGGCGTTCGCGCAACTGGATCTTGGTATTTGAGTTGAACAGGATAATTGGACGAGTGAAATGTGGGTCACTGAAAAACAAAGGCAGAATAGTTTAAAGTCACAAAATAATGACTCCCATTTCAGGTAGAGAGGTAGTGCGACTGACTGTAGTATGAATGAAAGTAATGAGTGTACACTTCCGCATTTTTAAATTGGTGCGCTATAAATTCACTACTTTATTGACACACCACATTAACTCTTCAAAATCCCTGTATAATCATCTCCTCCATGTAATATTGGTTTGGTATCTAAATTTGGCCTCTTACTTGCATAGAGTTATAGCTTATACTGCTAAATCTTTTGTAGTCAGGCTGTTTTCTTCACAGGTGTGGTTTCTGTGCTGGGTAGGGACCTACAATTTTTTTTACGAGAGAACTGTGAATTTTTCACATGTCCAAAGGGATAGTTAAGGGCTAAGGTCTTAAATGCCTATACAGTAGATATTGAGGCAGTCACCAAGGAAAAGGAAGGTAATTATAAATGGTATCTCCTAAAAACTGATGCCTCAGTCCAAACTGGTATTGTGATGCTGGGGTTTGTAAAAATAGTTCAGAAAATGCCAATTTACACAGCTTTTTGTCAAAAAACATGCCATTATCAGAATACAGCTGCTACAGCATGAGTAACCAGGAAGTGTTTTATAGAAACAAATAGAAATTGTCATCATATCTTCTCTTTGTGTTCATAGCTTAATAATTTTAAAGACCATCTTCACTGTTAATTGCTTTAATTAATTTATTCCATGTTGCTGCTAATATTGGTAGAAACAGCTTGTGTAAAAACGGGGCACAGACTTTATTTTCTGCAAAACGCTCTTTCTTTAATTCTGAGAAATGTATACACTGTTCAGTAACAGTCTTAAAGGTTTATTGCATAACTTTGGGTTCTGTGTTCCTTTTGATGTTTTTGATTACTTTAGTCAATAACACTGAATTTTTAATTTTGTGACATTTAGCAATAGCATTGCAAAAATTTTAGATTAGTACTAGACTACAGATAAACCAGTCTTTACAGATAAACCAGTTACAACACAGGACTGGAGGTTTTGGGTTTTTTTTTTAATGGAAATAGGAGAGGAAGTAGAGGGGAATAACAATAGAAAAAAAAAAAAAAACTAGTGGAAATTTCTGTACTAGATATAATAAAAAATAAATTTCATAAAGAAGATTGTCACTGCTTTTGAAATTTAATTTTATATCATTGGAGTGGAGTTTAAATGTAAGATCCTGAAGTGAATTGAGCTGTTTCTGTTATTGGCTGAAAGAAAACACCAGTGTATCCTTTCCTTTAGAGGGCTCTGTGTTTTAATTTGAGAAAATGTGAATTTTTCAAGTAAAACTATGTAGTTGCTGCCATCTGATGAAAGAGAGTGCTTTTTGCAGAAAGCAAGCAGCCTGTTGTACATGTGATGGTATTAAAAAGGATGTTCAGGTTTGTTATTAGTGAGTTTTACCTGGTTCAATGACCAACTCCATTTGAGATCCTTGGAGACTTCAGTTTTTATTAAATTTAGGTGTGATTGTTTTGTTGGATTTCTAAAAGTAACTTCTTGTGTGTATGGTATTATTTTCTTCCTTCTCTCTTACAAGTTTGGGAACTTTTTTTGTAGTCTTACAAGTGGCTTTGTAGCTAAGTAGAGAATGACCTATTTCCCATTTTTGGCATAACAAAATGGTTCTTGTTAAATCAGTACTGAAGGGTGATGTATTTCTTCAGTAGTGATGGCAGACTTGAGCGCTAACAATTTAATGTATTGAAATGCAGCACTGAGAGGATAATTGTGTCGAATTCCCATGTCTCTTTAGAAGAGTTTTGCTGGTGCTGTTACAGCAGGTTTGTAAGGCTGCCATTGGTATTTCTACTGGCATTTTGGAAGCAAAATTTTCATTATTACATTGTTTAGCCTTGTTTTTCATCCCTCCTCAGACTTGGGATAGTTTTAGTCAATTTAACAAAGAGAATATGAAAGATGTGAAACCTCTGAGTATTTTGTGAAAATGGGAAGCTGTGTAAATGAAGGAGACACCGATTCTGTGACTGAGCTGTAGTGAGAGCTCAGCACCGCTTTGATCTGCTGGTTTGTTTGCCAGCAGTAAACAAGGGGCAGTGGGGTTGTCCCCTGCCCATGGGGTAAAGGACATGTGAGGAGGCTGAGGGAGTCTTCTCTGGAGGTGGGTAAAGGGATCTTAGAAGTTTTGGAAAGCTCACAGGTGGTTTTGAATAGAAAAGAGGTTTGGTGGTATGGCATCCATAGACTCCATGTAGGTAGGGTATGTGGCAGATGGCTGAATTATGCTGCTGAGGGAATGCATGGACATAAAAACCAAATGTGACGTTAGCAAACAAAACTTTACTAATTCATATAGTGGTATAGCCATAGCACTGCTTTTTTATTATTATTTTTATTATTATTTTTGTGGGAGTTTGGAGTTCTTTGAATGGTGACTCCCCCCTTCCTTAAAAAGTGTTTGGGTTTTTGGGGTTCGCATGTTAATGTCTGTGTAATTACACATTGTAACTTTATATAACTGCATACTTTATATAATAAGTATTAATTTGTTCGTAGAAGGGGCGGTTCAGTGCTTTTGTTACACAGATGATGTTTTAGAGATACACCTGCTGTGTGCAGCTGACATTTTCAGCTCCTTTATGGAATTTTTTAAGATACTTGTCAGGTGTTTTGGAAGAATGGTAGTACCTGAGACATCAGGACAGATTGTGCAATTAGCAAGATTTCGAAATTACACTGAAGATGTATTCTCATTTGCAGTGTTGAAAACTGTCCAGTTATCTAGTCACCATTAGTAGCTTCAGCTACTAATTGCAGTGAAAAATTACTTTCTACTCACGTTCTTTGTAATCAAATGGACAAAAAACTCACTTCAGATAATGAGAGTAATCTTTCATCTGTAATTGTAGAACTTGCTTTCAAAGGACCTGCAGCTTGAAATCAATATAATTTTTCAAGTGTTGTCTCAGTGAGATTTTCATATGTGTACTTATAGATGTTTCTACTTAAAAATGTGACTAAAAAGGACTCTGCATTTTATCATGTAGAGACTGGTACGTTGTATTGATAATTCAATCTCTTTTTATGGTGTGTATTTTTAAACAGGAGCTAGATACTGGAAGACTTTGCAGTAGATGATTTGATATGCAGCCCTTTATTTAGGAGTCAGGTGCTCCTAAACCAGTTTCTAAATTATACCTGCTCAGTTAGTTAAATCTGCATATATCAGTAGAACAGATGCACAGGATTTTCAAATAAAATATCTTTTCTTGCCACCTTAAGTGGCATAGTGGCTTAAAGCCATAATCCTTGACACATATAAATTATTGCTTTATTTTTTGGTTTGCTTTTGCAGACTTTAAAAAGCAGGTCAAAAGTCTGGCAAAGTTCATGTGGCTGTTAATGGCTTGCTAACTCAAAATCATTTTCCTTTAAAGGAGAAAAGCACTACGCAGCTCTATGAAGCAGCTCCCACTTTTTCAAGAAAAAGGTGAATCAGAAGCATAGTTACATGCTCTCTTCAAAACTTTTTTTTAAACTCTTTATGCTTTTCCCCTAAGTGCCTGTCTTTGATCCAGCAGTCCAGGTTATTGTTCTGCAATTTTTTAGCTCCTCTCTCTTCTGTTCAACTTCCTGACAGTTATGAAAGGGCATTTTTAATTTTACCAGAAAGCAATTTTGGACAGTATGTTCCTTGATTTTAGGAGTCTGTTAACACATTCATTATTAAAATTGCCTTGCAAGTTATTCATAGGACATCTAGAAGCTCGTTGGAGACCAGTGATTATTCAGAATTTTAAGATAAGAGAAGTAATGCTTATGTTTGTAATCAGTGTAAATATAAGCAGAGGAATGAAGTATTCATTATTACCCCAGCTGCCGTTTAATTTGTGAGTGGGCCAGTGCTGTGTTTGTGTTTTTATTGACCAAAGAGTGGGAAATAACACCGTAGTCATTCTGTGTGATGTAAGCAATAGGGTGTGGGAATTTTAAGAAAGCAAGTTATCCACACAAAAGCATCTGTGGTTTGCTAAAAATAAAAACAGGATTAAGGAATAGGACATGAGGAAGAACTTTGAGATTTCGCATTGAGCAGTTGGCTAAGAAAATCAGTTTAGACATAGTTAACATTTGGTCTCTAGCAGGCAAGTGCTTGTTTGACCCTTGCTGGGCCAGTATGTAATTAAGCTCTAATGTTGCAGAGCCAATTGCAGTGATACCAGAGGTCAGTTTCTCTGATACCAACATCTCTTACACCTGATGTAAGTATCAGGCAGTAAATGAAAATAACAGGTTTTGTCAAATACTCTGTAGTTTCATAAAAACGTCAATTTTCCTGAAAGCATAATACATAAAGACATAGAAGACAAATATAGCTGCCCTGCAACTCTTACCTTGATCACTATATTGAAGACTTGAAGAATACCTAAATTGTTATGTATTGACTTACTGATTTGACTGCAGCTTTTCAGTTTCCATGTTCAGGAAATTTCTGTAAGGCAAACTCTTGTGTTCAAATCCTTACAAGTTTGTAGCTTGTTGGTGCTCACTATTTTTTTAAGTATTAACCTCCTATAAACTCTTAAATAAAAATATTTAAAATATTTAAAAATATTCAAAATACAAACAAGAGGCAAACAATCTTGGCATGGAAATCTTTCAAGAATGGAAGCAATCAATTTTTCTGCTACGTCTTTGTTTGCAAATGACTTCAAATACTGTATTTGCAGTATTTTTTATGTATTTGCATGTATATTGCATGCGTTGTACTTGGTTTATTCTCTCTCTGCTCATGGGAATCCAACTCAAAAATAGTGACAGAAAAGAAGAAAGCAATTGTTCGTTAGTTGAGTGCAAAGTCCATTTGCACTACTAGCAGATGCCCCTTTAATACATGTGATGTTTTCTCTTCATTTCAGGTCCTATGCAGAGTCAGATGCAGTTCCCCTCTGGCTATGGCTCACATCTTCCAAACTACAGTGCGCCTTCAGGACACTATTCCCAAGTGCCCAATAAAGCTGCTGCTTCACATCTGGATAATCAGTACAGAGCCAGTTACTACCCTGGTTACTATTCAGCACCAGCACAAAATGTTATGGCATCTGTGGGTAGCAACGTGTTGAATGCACAGGAATCACAGCAATTGTACAACAACACTCCTCCCCACTCAGGGGGGTCCAGTGACAGACCTGTTCAAGGAGCAGTAACGTCTGCATCCTACTTGCATGTGAGTGCTCAGCAGTCATATTCAGCATTTGATAATCACTACAGCACTTCTGTCAGTTCTTCAGTTGCATCTCAGGGATATCCCCTTAATTCTGATCAGTATGCCATGCCCGTGGTTTCTGGTGCCATGTATCCTAATGTTTCCTATCCTCCTGTGGCTGCTGGCAGTGTGTATGGGCAGACATTTACCTCTCAGAGTCTACCTGCTGTTGGACAGTTCAAAGAGACAAATGCGTTTTCTAGCCAGAGTACATCAGTAGTACCTCATTCCCTTCAACAGCACGTTCCTGTGGGATATAATACAACATTATCAACTGCTTCATCTGCTCATTCTGTGCAAGACAACCTCAGCAGGAATCTCACCGGATCAGTTGCTAAAGTAAACAACCAAATAAATACAGGTATGGTGTTACTTGAAACATAGTGGACTTCCAGATTTGTCTGGGAAACATAAGTAATCGTGTTCTCTTATTGGCTTGTTCTTGTTCACTGTGTGGAATTCTGTAATGTAGTTTTGAGTTCTGTCACTAATTCTTCTAGCTTTTCTAATTTGGTTACCACAGTCCTCACAGTAGCAGCTATTTGTTTTTATTGAGAGATGCAGAAAAAGGGTTTATTTGTGTGGTTTTCATGTGAATGGCCTCAGAAGGGAGCTTTTTCAAATAGTTCTGAAGGAATGTGTAATTTCTGAAATATGTCTTTTTTTCACAAAGATACTTTTTTCTTTTATGGCTAGAGAATTTTTCTAAGTCATGGTTATTGTTTTTTCAAATTTTGCCTTAGTGACACTGAGAGACTGAAATGTTAATGGTAATGACTCAAAACAATAAGCCATTTTTGGAGGCAGCAGGCTGCTTTGCTGACGCCAGGTTTGTACACTTTCTCCTGGAGCAGGAGGAGAGTTTTTGAGGGTGTGGTGTCTGATGGGGAAGCCTTCAATCCACACAAGACAGGGAGGGTGAGCGCCCACCACCAGAGGCTACAAGCTGGGTTTTGAGCCAGATAAGAAGCAGGCCCTGTGGAAGCAGACTGGTACTTTTTATCATGCCAATTGTTCTTCCTTACGCAACTGTCACCACTTTATTGGTGCTAAGGTGAAACAATAGCACATGCTGTGAAGTGAAACTCACAGACACACCTACAGTATCTACAAAAGTGGGGAGCATTCTGAGGCCAGGGCCTGGGCTGTCTTCTCCTGCCTTAGAGTGACGGCTCTCAGTTGTTCATGGTTTCTATGGTACCATTTCTCCTGCACTCGGCTGGGAACGCTCACAGATAGAATGTCTGCCACGGTTGTGAGTTCCTGGGTGTGTTTGTGATGATGCTGGTATTTCTTCACTTTTTCTACAGTGGCCTCTTCTAAAGATGTGTCAGCACACTTGTATCACACAGCCATATCCACCACAAATGCTTGCATTTCCTTCACAAAAAATGTCTGGTTTGTATAACTCATTGCAGTCATCTCTTGTATGTGGTTCCTGAAATACTGTCCAATCTTGCTTTTTTGCTTCCTTGGTAATATTTTACATATGTAATTGTGCCTTTTAATTCTTGTATCCTGCACAATTGGGCAGTTCCCAGTGATGTGGGAGCATGTTTCATTCTCACCATGGCAGTGCCTGCAGGATTTGAGGTATTTTTCATGTCTACTTTCTTGTCTCTTTGATGGGTCTTAATCTGTCACTTGTCCTCTCAAATAAAATTCATACTTTGACTTTGTCGTATGGTCTCGTTTGCACCATAATTCAAGCAGAGGCATCTCTGTAATAATTGTAATAATTGGATCTTAATAAACACGTGAATTTTCTCACAAAGTTCAGGAAAGAAGTGGAACCCTACATGGATTTCAAGTCAGTCAGAGTTTTTTTAATTAATATTTTTGATAAACATTTGAAAGAGTTCTCTAAGTTGTAGGTGATTTTTGCAAGCATCAACTTGATGGCTTTAGTATGGCTGTAGCTATAAAATTGTGAAGGTGCCTCTTGAGGGTAAGTGCGCTCAGTCCTCATTAATACTTTCAGCTTCTGTTTCACAGGAAAACTGAGTACCATTTCATGAAGTAGTACTTAGTAGGTGGCATGGAAGAGATTGGAGATGTGTGAGTGAGTACCTTCACAATGAAATACCCTGCTCTGTAGAGGAGAGAGCAATAGTCTGTGCAGGAAGATTCTGATTTTCTTTCTAAACTGGGAATTTTCTGACTTCATGCAGTTTTGACTTGTAAGCAGTGCTAGACTACAGCTTGCTTTCTCTGCTAAAGGCAGATGTTACATAACTCTAGTTTTTCCTTTTTATTGCTAGATGTTTCAGATTATATTGTAACACTGAAACTGTTTTAGGAGTCCTTGGAGCTGAGATTTTCTCAGACCAAGGACTTAAGAAAGAATATGACACTGGTAGCAGCTTTCTTTGGGAAAAGCAGTTAAGCTTAAATGAAGCTCATTCAGTCCACAGTCTGAATTTAGTTTCAGTATTGGTTCGCCCCCTCCCCAAAACTAGGATGTAGAGTGTCAACCTCAGCTCAGTTATTATTACTTTTAATATTGGTAGATTTGAATTCTGTGCTGATGAGTGCTCTGTGTCATTTTCTCCAGTGTTTTCAAACCATGAAACAAAATACCATTTAAAAAAGAAAAATAGGGAGCTCCTTGAAAAGCTCCTGAATTTTCATGGATGTGCGTAAAAATAGATTTTTTTCAAGGACTGGCCAAAAATGTTGACTCTGTTGTGTGCAGAATCTGCAGCTGGACTTGACAGAATGCAGGTGTCTTTCCAGAATAACACAATGTGCATTAGGCATATGAAAACAACTTATTGTTTGTTCAGACTGTTGCTGTTTTATTTACAGAAGTTTTTAATTCCAGTGCTTGTTGATTTTGTTTCCTGTAGAGGTGTCTTGAAATGATTTTGTTCATAGCGATTTTTTTGTAATGAGCAGCTGTTGTCAAGGTGGAACAGTGGAGCTGACCAGATGGTGAAGAGCAATATGGGCAGTAGTTTAATTTTTAAACTATTCAGTGCTGCTCTTAAAGGGGTGATGGGGTTAGCATATGACCTCAAAAAAAAGTAGCAATATTACACTTGAATTTCAAAGAACTAGTGATAGAATTGCCTGTGATAATGCTATGTCATGGATACTCACTTTGCAATTATGAAAATAAACACTGATCCACTGTTTCTGTTGTACTTGGGTACTACTGCAGTCCTTAGTTTGTTTGCCAGACTGTAGGCCTCAATAGTTAAACCACATGCAGACTCTTTCTGGGCTTGTAAAGCTGCTGATAGGAGCATGTCCTGTGCTTCATTGCACAGTGCACAGGTTTCTGGGAGTGAATTATCTGCAAAATAACTTTTTTCTCTTTCCCCGGAATTCTGATTTAACGTCAGCACACAAATGATTCTGTATTTGCTGACTAAGAAAAGTAGATAAACATAACTGGTAGCAAGGCTGAAGGAAGAGCTGGACAGTTTTATTACTAAACCTTGAACACTTAAAACCATTTTTGATGTTTGAAAAATGGGGGCTGGACAAACTGCCTCCAATGTTACCTGATTTCTTTTAATCTAGAATTCAACATCTCGCAAAAATATATTAAAAATCCAATCCAATTTACTATCCAACACCTGGATAGTAAAATAGTTACATAAATAATTCTAAGTAAATGCATAATAATTAAATTGTAAAGTAATTATAGTAATTGTTTGATCCTGGCATAATTGGTTTGGTTTTGAGATGCTTTCTAAATTTCCCAGTGTAGTTTCACTCTTCTCAGATGAAGTCATTTTATATATAGTATTCTAATTGTTTTCAGCCTTTAAGAAAAGAAGCTGGATTTTGAAAGTTATTTGCCAGTTCTTGTACATCCTTGGAAAGTGTCTGAATACAAATCACAAGGAGCATAAGGAAATAATGAAGGATCTGTTGGAAGGAAACTTTCTGAATATTTCATCCTCCCTGCTTTCTTCAGGAAGAGGCAATGAGGGGAAAGAGTTTCTATCTGTTCTGTGCATAGTTTTTAGCTAAACTACTTGAAAAAATTTTAAGATTTACTGAAATTCCTAAGTATTACTGTTTATGTAAAGAAACTTGGATACAGTATTCTCTTCTTTGTCAGTGTGCCAGTAAGAGTTTGCTGTCATTGCCCCTGTGTTGTGAAAGATGTCCTTACAATCTTTGAATTATAAATAAGCAAATTGCAGACAGACTGTCAGTCAGGATGCTACAGTTTTAGTGTATTTTTCCAAAGCAGTTTTGTACAGTCAGCACTGAAAGCTCTCTGATGAAAATGAAACCTTTTTATAGAAGAATGATGTGTTAATAAAATCTGTGTGTTCAAACAGGACTTACGAAGCTTAGGCTGGTGATAGTTTTTCAGAAGTTGTTTGATTTCTGAATTATTTTTTATTTGAATCAAAAAAGTTGTCACCACTGGACTTAAATTGGTTTCTTTAAAAATCCAATTTTATGTATAGCCTTGCAAAGCCTCCAGCATGTTAAATTTACTAAGCTCAAACCTCTGAACTTCTGTTTGTTCTAAGGACACAGAACTGCAAGAAAGTACTTTCCTAAAACTTTAGCAGCCCCTTTCTGAAATAGCTGAAGTATTTTCAGCAAGCTTGCTGAGATTTCACTAGAAGAAACCAAATTTATTTTAAGAGGTTTTTTTTTTTTTTTTGCTGGTAGTTGACTGCTCTTGATGAATAATAGGCAGTGAGAATAATTTTCTTTGCTTTAGGAAGTATAAATAGACTATAAATATCTCTAATTTGAGGTTTTTCTCCTTGGAGGTTTAAACTAGTTTAACCCTGCAAAATCACCCTCTTCTATCTTTAAAATCTGTATTTCAGCAGAACAGTATTGGTAAAAATCTGTCCAGGAGTATTACGCTATGTAAATTACATACTTTGTATTATTTAGTCCTTTTCTCTTTCTAGGTCAGTAGCTTTCTTTAATGTTTTTCCAGTTTATTTCAGCTGAAATTGGAGCACTCTCATTATTCTTGGTGCTTTTCAAGTTAGTGTGAATGTCAACCAGGATGTCTGAATTTTACTGGACCCCTTGGTGAGGAGAAGGGAGCTGAAGAGCTCCTTCTGTGGGTGTATGGCATGGGTTTCTTTGCATCCTGGTATGGACAGTCTGCTTGAGCAGGAGACACTCTAATTTCATTATCTCTCACACATACTTCCCCTCATGTCAGATCAGGATGTAAAGTCCTTGCTGCCCCAGTTCCATAGGAATGTAGGCTATAATCCTGTAAATCTGCTAATATAGGTGTGGTTGAAAAAGGGGAAGGACTGCAGCAGTACTGAAAGTCTGGAGCAAAGGATGTTGTTGGAAAACAGGCTGCAAGGAGGTGGTACATCTCTCCTTAGAAATTGTGTTACGTTGGGTGCAGGGGGTGTGCAAGGGTGGTTGCGAGGGTTGTGAGGTCAGGAAATCAAGATCACAGCTGAAGCAACTCAAGAAGGATAATCCTTGCATCTCTTCTGAAATTTTGAGGGGATGCAGTTGTGATATTTTAACTATGACCTCTGAGTCTCCAGTTAGAAATTAAATGACAGCACTCTGATCTTGTATAGGGAAAAATGATGAATTACAATGCTAATTTGCTAAATTATGCAGAATATTTCTGTAACATGCCTTTTAGCTGTAGATCATTATTCTTGATCATTGTTAGTGGAAGAGATGTTCATGGTTGACAGGCATGAAGGGAAAACTTCAGTACACATTGAAAGTGAGGAATTAAATGTGAAAAATAGAAAATACTGTGTCACTGAGAGAGAGTGGGGTTTATATTTGCCCACCCTGACAAAACTCTTGACTTCCCATCACTTCTTCACTCTTCCAATCAGTTGATGGGAATACTACTTGGCGTGATTGTTTTTGTCCTGGAAAAGCTGATGGGAAACTTGTGTTCTAAACTGGTGTCCAGTCCAGCTCTTGTCTTGAGCTACAGTAAGCAATCCTAAAATGATACTTATGTGACAGAACACAATCTTCTCATTGGCCAGAGGGAAAAAAAATGTGATAGTATAATTTCTCTCACCATGGATTGTTTCATATGATGATAGTTGCCAACAACGTGGTTTTAAATGTTAATTTTATTCCAGTGTTTCCTTTGGTCTTGATTGCTTATAGCATTTAAAACCTTTACAGAGTCACCAAATAAAGTTTAACATTGAATTTTGCAGGTTGGATTTTTGTACAAAGAAAAATTACATTTTATTTCTCAGAGTTTAGAAACTTTTTTTTTTTGCAATGCATTTAAAGGATTCACGTAATTTTGAAGGTAATTGGATAACCTTTGCTTGAGAGTAGATATTAGTACTTGGCAGGAAAGTATTACATCTTCAGCTAATCCAGGTGTAAATTGGTTTTGAGCACGTGACACTGACATTACAGCATTTAGCACTCTCTATGGCAGTGCTTGATGCTGCCAGCATTGCTATATTGACTTGCAATGTGGAAAATACCATCACCCTGCAAACAACTCCCTGCTACAAAATCTGGGTGAGCACGTGAATGTGGCAAAGAACTCTTCCCTCGTCATCTTGCAGATCTTGCTTGAGGAAGCTACTGTAATAAGAGCATTCCTGCTGACAGGTTCTGAAGCTCTCATGGGGAATCTGCAAGTCAGTGTGTAGAAGCAGAGGTTATAGTAAGTCCATTGCAGTAAAAAAATGCTCTATATGTTCATTGGAAGAAGACATCATTTTGATTTTGTTAAGACTTGCAAAAAAGCCATGTGTATGCTCAGCATCAGTTTTTAAAATTGCAAAATATATAAAAGTTCCCTTGAGATAATAAAGATGTGTTGCTGTTAATTTTGACTGTAAATAATAAAAACAGAAGGATCATTTTAAGCCCTCTCTTCTTCTTCACCCTCTAAAGGAAACCTCAGCTTGCCCATTAGGTTCTGTGAGATATCACCTCTCAGGGACTGTATGAACTACACAGCTATATGTGCAGAAGATGCAAAGTTAATATTACCTCTGCATCCTCTAACAAATTCTGTAACTTAAACAAGTATACTACAAATGGAGAATTTTGTTCTTGCTTAATTTCTGTGTTTGTTTACTGAGTACTTTTGGTAAAAGTATTTCCTTTCTCTTCTTCTTTTTAATAGCTTGGTCAGTCAGGGCTTTTTTAGAAAGAATCATAATACAGATTTTCTCAATTTATAAGCAAAGAGCAACCCTTACTTGAGAGCTAACTTAATTGAAGTTATGTTGTTCTTGTCTGATAGGAATTTCAACTGGACTATGTCAAATCTCTCAAAGCATTAATCTGACTTTTTTTTTTAGCAGATTATGTCTAGTCCAGATGTCTAAAACACATCAGAAGTTTTGTGGAATACTCAGGATTGATTGAAACAGATTGCTTGGAATATGAGTCTCATAACGGACTACCCATATTGCAAAGTCCCAAGACTGCAAGGGAGGCATAATACTGGTCTAAGTGTACAAGGTTTCCTCCTGTGGGAGGAATGTTGAGAGAGCCTATTTCAGGTGGACATTCCACTTACCTGGGAAGGGTAACTTGTAAAAAGTACAGCATTGGGGTGTATCAAAAATAAGCTTCAGCTTAGTCTTGCTCTTACTGCATCATACTTTCTTTTTTTTTTTGCTGTTGTCAGAGCGATTTGTTTTCTGTAATGGAATTTTAGCACTGTAGGTATTGAATTTTTTAGAGCAACCAGTCTTTCCATAGACACTTGTTTGAAGGCATCTCTCTTTGAAGTACTGTATTGGTTTTTGTAGTTACTGTGGAATCAAATGTGATTGCTTGTGTTGTGTAATTGTCTGCAAGTACATACAAAGGGTTCCCGCTTTCTGCTGTTGTTTTCAGGTGGCATTGATTCTTCACAGCCGGTGCATTCAGTGAGCCATAATATTCCATTTACCAAGCCTGGAGCTGGAACATCTGCTTCCTCTGCTGTGATGTCGTCAGTAAGGTCACCTGCTCCAAGCCTGTCTTCAAAGCCACCATCTTCACCATCTGTTGCACAGTCACCAGAGCTGGCCCTTCAGGAAGGTACTAAAAGGGAATGGGAAGTCACACTACAGACTTTTGCTCTATTCCACATGCACACATGAATGCTGGAAATTTTATTGCTGCTTTTCTGTGTTTGACTGGAGCACATCTCTGGCATCTCATCAGGCACCCTTAGCAGTGGTGCTTTGTCACCTTGGTTTTAGCTTCTCTTAGTGCTCGTGTTTGATTTCCTTTGTCCGTGTGTTGCCTTTGGTTTGTTTGTCTTGTTGGCAGTCTTACATGTCTCTTGCTCAAAAAAAACTTCTTTTAGTTCCCTTATTCTAAAAAGCTGCTTACTACTGTAATTTCTTAGAGGAAGATCTTAAAATTAGCTTGTAATTAGTCTGTATTGAAAGATGAAGTGTAAACTAGAAATCTGCTAGTTTGTTTGTGGAAACAGTGAGTTGGAGGATTAAGTTCAAACTGGTAGTATTGTTTTCTTACTGCTTAGCTCTAGGCACCCATGGAAAGCTGCTGCAAGAATTCTTGTGGGAAATCAGGAGTGTTTGTGTCAGCTCCTTCCAATTCTGATGTTGGCGGCATCTTGACAAAGAATCAATAGGCTCTTGAGCCTTCTTCAGTTAAATTAAACTTTACACTGATGTTTTAGCTTGCCTTTTGATTATTACATGTTTCTGTATCTAGTATTCCAAATCTAATTGACTGCATGATTTTTTTTTTTTATTTTGGCCATGTTTTCTCTTAGCAGTTTCAGAATTTTAGATTCTTATGGATAAAGAACTCTGCCTGAGGGATGGAAGTAGGCATTAGTTTTGTCCAGAACAATGCAGTATCTCTGGTGTTCAAAGTAATTGGTAACCGTATGGTGTCTGATTGTCACAGTGTATTTGTTTATTCTTAAATTACAGAATCCTCTGACGTAAATAACTAAATTATCCCATTTCCTGAATTTCCTCCTTTTTCTGGTAGAATGCAGATTGCAGGTTGTTCATCAATCATTTCTATATATACTAGCAGAAAAAAAATTGTTCATTCAATAAAGTTCTATGTTAAGTGTATCATTTTAAGGAAAACATGTCAGTTTTGGGAACTGTGGCTCTTGCGCAGTTTAATAGTTGATTTTGGTGCTAGATAGACTTTGTATTGTAGGTGTGCTTGCTACAAAAAAACAATGTTGCTTCTTCTTCCAACAAAAATGCAAACCGTGTTTTTAATGAGAAAAAGGATTTTAGCTGTTTAATGGTGATTGCCTTGGTGTGCAGTGTGTGTGTTCTGGAAGTGAGTCCTGTGAAATGTGTGATCCTGGTACAGCAGCTACAGATCAGTGCAGTGGCTGCTGAACTTCCCTACATTCAAATGCTTCCACTAAATGAAGGTGAATGCAGTAGGTAGCTGAATGAGCACATTTTAAAAACAAAAATATGTTAGCAGTATAAAGATAACTTCTCAGGAATTTCTGTTGATCTAATTTTATCTATTCACATATCATCACACATAAGTTTCCAAGTTCAGATGATGGTTTTATGAGCATTGGAAGACAAACTCTTCATTAGCTTCATTTGAGGAGTCTGAAATAAATAATGTGCTCTTGCTTTTTTTATCAGCAACATTTTTATCAATACTTAAGTGTGGTAACTATTTGTGGAAGTGAACCTACTGAAAAAACAGAACACATGTACTGAATATTTGTCTGGCTTAGAATCCCAAGTATGTTTCTCCTGCAGAGATCAGAAGGACTTGATTTTTCTTTTTTTTTTAATATTTTTCTATAATTTTATAGAATACCAGGTAATGTCTACATGAAAGCATTCTGGAAAAAAACAGTTTGAATTAATTTTTGAAGAGAATTTCATTGTTTTAGGCTCCTCTTGGGACATTCTTATAAAAACTAAAAAATTTTAATTGTTTACTTGGCTATCTTCTAACAGGATAAAAACCTTAAAATGTATTGAAGCCTATTTAATCTTTTATAACTATCTGTTCAAATTTAATGTGCACTGTGTTTTATGCTGTGGGTGTTTGAACTTAAAATACCTAAATAGTTGGTTTATTTCACAGGGGAATGTGTTGTTATCCCAATTTATCTTGTGTCCTGCTACATACATTTCTAGGTGTCTGTAAATTAGAGTGGGATAAAGCCTTAGAGTGCAATATTATTATATCACAGGTACACTGCTTGCAGGGTTTAGAAATTTCCAGTCCACGAAATTTGTGATGATTTAAATTATGTGGTTGTATTTTAGGCCAGATTTATGGAAATAACAATTTCAAAATCGGCTTTTGCAGCTTTAAAAGTGGGAGATTTTAACACCATTATCAAGTCTACAAAAAATACTAAACAGAACTGAGTTGAATATGATTAGGCACATGATGGCACTAGGAACTGCTGTCTGCAGCCACCCATTTCTGCCCCCAGTCACTTTCTTCCCTGTGTTGGCCTACTATTGGTATTGCTGGGCAGTGAGCTAGAATGGGAGGCTTTCCCACCTGACACTAGCTTTTTAAACTTATGTTTTAAGCAGATCTATTCTCAGGAGTTTTTTTTTGGCTGGACAGTTGTACTAGCACAGCACAGTCTTAAAGGCAGAAATCTGTAGTAGTGTTGGCAATGAAAATAAATCTGTGCAAACTTGTAGGGCTGGTTAGAATCAAACCAGCCCAGTCTTCACAGCATTCATAGTGACCTAATTCCAATGATTCCTAAACTTCTATGCTGCTAGCATATTTTTTTAATCTCTTTTCTTCCATATTGTTTCCAAACATCTGCATCCTTAATGCATGTGGCCAATAATGAGTAATCAAGTCCTTTTCTCTCATCTGTGTATGCTTGGAATTTTTACATTGGCATGCATTTTGCAGGTAGATACCCTTCCTTTCTTCTTCTTATCCATGTACATGATGTCTTTACACTCTCACACTGGGCACACTTACTTTGGTTCTTGCTATTACAGTGCAGCCCTTTGTCATTCTGACATTTTTCTCTTTTACTTGCATGTTAATTATTTTAAGGTAGTTTTTTTTCTCTTTCACAATAATGCAATTATTCTGTTTTAGTCCTCAGTAATTCTCCCAAGCCTGAGAAAAAACGTAGTCTGTTAGTCTGTAAGTTCCAGTCTGTTCTTGCACAGATAATGATTTTCTTGTATTCCCCTTCCCAACTGCATCCAGTAAATCTATAAAAGATGGGAGTAGAAGTTATTCAAATTAGTGTTTTGGCAATATGGAAAAACTGAAGCACTGAATCTACTCAGTGGCCCGTTTGAGTGATTTTTGATTCATTGCTGTGACTACTTGAATTACAGAGAAATTTGAATTGTACAGGAATTAATGCACTAGATAAAGGAATATAATGCCCATCTTTTCTTGCACCAGTCTCTCTATGAAAGTTTATCTTCTCAAGAATGTTGTTTTATAGTTTTGCTTTGTTTTTTTTTTACTTCCAGTATTTGAATGTATACTCTTCACTTCAACTCTATTACATTTTTTTAAGTGAAATTAAAGTGCTCCTGTTGTGTTCATTTGCTGACCCTTTTTGAAAAAGCCATGAAACTAACAACAGTTTATAGTCCATATTTTAGATAAAGGTTGATACAGTTGATTGAAGTCATGGATGGGCATATTACTTGTTTTCATGATGGTTTGAGATTATGCATAACATAGCACTTCTGTAAAGCTTTATTGTATTAAGATAAAGAATGCTACTCATTGGTGCCACAGTACTTATACAGAGGGAAGGAACCCCAAATTCCCAAATATTTGAAGAATTTTGAATACTTGGGATATTTTCTTACCATATCAATCCATTAGATTGATTAGAGAGAAACAGTGATCACTTGCATTTATTTAGGATGTCACTGCCTGACTGAAAGCATATTTAAAGCCTTGCTAACCCTGCCTTGTCACAAGAGAAATGTAAGATTTCTTGAAGATGTTGAAAATACATCAGTAGCAAGTAATGTAGGAAGTTAATTATAAGCCATTGCTGCATGCTTTACTCTGTTTTGAAATTATATGTTTATGTGTTGCTTTTGTGTATTGCTCACATATGTTTAGAGTAGATATTGTAAAAGCAAACAAACTAAAAAAAACCTGATAGGTCGTGCTGTGGAGGTGGCAGCAGTTGCAGTTGGTGCGTTGTCACCAGATACTAGAAGTGTGTGGTGTGTAATCACTTGCTGGTGAGCCCAAATTTAGGCATTCATGTAAACATAAGAGAACCCAAATTTTCAGGTTTACCTAGCTTTAATTTTGCTGATTGTGTTGGAATGTTTGTGTGTTCTCTGTAAGTGTGTTTGTACTCTCGCATGTGGCAACAGCAATGTATTTCATTCATTTCTGACAGAATTCCAACATTAATTATTCTTGTCCTAAAAGGGGCAGATGTGCCAAGCAAAAGTTAATACTAAACACTTTCCTAACATAATTTGAATTTATGTGGAAATAACCCCTTTATTTCTGTGTATTAATTTTTGAAAATACTCCACTGGACAAACTGGTATTAAAAAGAGATGTAGGAAGTCTGTGTGTTTAATCACCTGATATACATGCACATACACACATATAAAATTATCTGCTAACTTCCATGTGCTACTAATACTTTGCTGAACTAGCCCACTAAAAACTGCTTCTAGGGTTGTAGATTTAACTTGTTGCATGCTGGGATTTTCTCTGGAACAGCTGATTTCTCTCACTTTTAATGCAATGATTTGTGACTTTCGTTTCTCGTCTTTCCTGTCTGTCTGACTCTGATGTTTGTGCTTTCCACTTCACAGGCATGCAGTATGGTGGATATGTTAATAATCAAGCTAGCTCTGCACCAGCTCCCTTGTCATCAAGTTCAGATGATGAGGAAGAGGATGAGGAGGATGAGGAAGCAGGTTGGCTTTAGCTTTACACCAGTATCTTGTTCTCTTCCTACTCAAGGTTTTCTCCATATTTCCATCCCCTGAAACTTTTTCTTCCTTTGAGACAAAAAATCACTCTGACTCTTCAGCTTGAATTTTTCCAGCTGTTACTAGTATAGTAAACAAAAAGAACTTCAGTAGTGACCAACAAATAGGTCCTTTTTTTGTCATGTTAGTATCAGATGTTTTATGACTCTAAAAAAGTAATGTTCACAACTTGCAAGACTCCTGTATTTTCAGTATTTTGATTTGTAGTGAGTTTTAACTGAGGATAACTAGTAGTAGAACTTAGACTGGTAATTGTTCAGGTTAACCAGCCAAATACCATTTGTATCATTACATTAAACAGTGTTTAACTTGTTTCTCATTTTATGCAAAAGGAACTCAAACAATTAAGGTAGTAAATTTGGAGAGTTGTATGTGTGCTTTTTAGGACAGTAAATTAATCTGTGCTGGCTTTTTTCTCCTTGTGAAGGTGTATGTCTCAATGGTCAGGCACACAGGTTCAGTTTTAATCTGCTTGCTTTGTAGAAAACTTTAAAAGTTTGTTGATTTTTTTTTTTAAGAACCAGTTTGTCCTAATTGATTGAAGTGTTACGTACTTGGTTGCAAGGATTCTGCCTGTGTTGTGTCAGAATGACCTGGTTTTGTGAGTTTAATGTTTCTCACCAGTTAAGTTTCTTCAATTTTGGTTACCTTTTCCTTTGGAACTTAAAACAAGTCTTTACTGGCTGCATGAGTAGTAACAGTATAAAAACCTTTTTGAGATAAACATTAGACTACTACCCTTATTGATAGCTGGAAGCACATACCTTGTACTGCTGGTTTTTAGTATTGATTTGGAATAGGAAACTATTGTAGCTGTTTCTTTAATTTTATAATACATGTTGTCATAAAAAAAAAAAAACAGTGCCAGTTTTATTAATTAAATCATCAACTAGAATACTGTGGAAATAGAGTAGGTACTCATAATAATTCTGTGAAGTATGTAACAAACCAATGATGATATCCAGGTCATAATTAAGAGTAGTGTGTTGGGTTTGCATGCCAAGGTTTCTGTTAATTGATGTTGATTGGGTTTTTTATCAATTGTAACCTTTCTCTCCTTACTTTGTTCCCTAAGCAAAGTTTCATACTCCCTGCCATCATTATCTCTCAAGTTCTGTACTTCACTAAAACCTATAGCCTTGGAGGAATCATTACATTTAAATATATCTTATGGAAAAGAGTGAAAGGGCACCCAAGTTCAATATGGAGGCTGTCTGATTAATAAGCAGCATCCTATTTTATGCCCTATCACCAGGAGCTAATACAAATCCTAAACAAATTTCAGTAGACAGAATTCTGGCACGGATTTTCACAGTGGTTTTATGAAGAACAGGTGTTGAAAATCTGGTTGCTTGTGTCTGTGTAACTTCTTAATTCTTCTGTTGACCTAACAAAAGTGTATTTTGACTTTTCTGTAGTAACACTTAGCAAAGCTTTAAAAACACTAATCCTGCTCAGGGTAAAGAAAGTCATGAATCTTGTTTCCTTCAGTTTCTAGAACATAAAATAAAATCTTGCAATTATGTTCCTCCAGGAACAGTTGCAATTATGTAACCTCCAGGACTGAAAAAAAGAAGAAAATTTACAGTGAAAATCTGAAAACTAAGATTGTCTGAATGTCATAGAATTAAATTTTCCTTTAAATAATCTATTTTTGTTAGTCATGGATTTTTTTAATAGCTTTTCTATTTTGTACTTGAATGCTTTAAAGGCAAAATACTCAAGAATTATTGATACTGTATGGATGGTGCCATGCTATTTCTGTGTCCTAAATGTCAGTGATGTTATGTTTTCATATGCAGGAGTCTCTTTACTTGTAAGTCTCAAATGTTGCACCATTGAAGTTCTCCCTTGAAATATTTTCAGCTTTGCAGTGGGATGTGTGCTCATGGTTGTTCCTTCTGAGTAAAACAGTATCAGTGGATCTTCTCAGTCTTTTCTGCCACAAAAATTATACATACAATTTTCATTGTTTTTCTCAATTCTTAAATAATTTGACACTTTCTTTTCTGTCACACTTCATGGCCTGGTGTGTTTAAAAGAGAAGATACCTTTAATCTTCTTGGGCCTTTTTTCTTTGGAAATAAATGTATGTGAAATCACCTTGGAAGACATGTTTTAAAATAATTCTTTATATACCAGATGTTTTACAATAAGGTATTCAGGATCTGTGCATAGGTTGAGCTAATAATTAAAGGATTGAGTCTCTTCAGTCCTAACAACTATGAATGTGTGGCCAGTTAACTTTTGGTACTTACTTTTACAGTTGATTTTTACTTAGCTACTTTAGGTGAGCCAAGAGGAATTGTTTATACCGGCTGAAGTTCAGACCTCTTATGATAATGGAAAATAGAATCTTTAGACTGAAAGGAAAGCTGTGAATTTGAATGGTACAGAAAGGAGGGGAAAATTGAATACTTGTCAGGTTGTCTTGAAGGTTCGGATGGTGGATAATCACTCTGAAGATGATGGGAATCTTGTATTTCGTGCAGTTGTGAAGAAAGTCATGAATAAACTGTTTTTAAAATGTGCATGGCCTCAGTTGATGTAGTCTAGAAAGAACTTTTGGTTTAATAGAAAAATATTTTTTAGTTCAAGAAAAAACTTTTTTCATTGTTTTTGTCTTTTTCCCGTTGTTCTCTCTTGCTGTTTGTTGGGCATGTGCTTATTTGTTTTTAGTATAATGATGATTATACTTTGTCCCTCTCCTCTTTGCAGTGGTAGTAGTTTTCAAGTCTTAGGGTTGAAGTAGTGAGTTTTTTTCCTCAGGATCTTTCTTGACAGTTTCTTATCAAAGGTTTAAAAAAAAAAACTCTCAGTCAACTTATTTATCAAAAGCTTGCTATTTCTGATGTCCCTAAAGTTAAACTATTTTCCTCCCACAGCACTTGATAGTTCCTCTACTACAAGCAGTGCCTCTCCTGTTCTGAACAATTATGATGCCCTGGAAGGAGGTGGCTATCCAGGTAAATTGAATTATTTATTTAAGTATGTATATGTGTTCTTTTTATTGTTTTTGGTGTTAATTGTTAGTTAACAAGTGGATGAAAGGCACTGCCTAGAAAGGAGTGGGGGAAATCATCAGAGGATACATACATGCCTTTTTAAATAATTTCTCATAGTTTTAACACTGAAGTTCATATAACCATTTAATAAAACTTTCTTGAATCATAAAGTCATACTTTCCATTGTAGTATTGAGGGTAGTGCTGAAAATATGCTAAGTGTGAAAGCAGCATCTTTTTTCTAGATTATACTGTATGCCTGATTGTGTTGTTGACATTAGGAGCTGATAATAGTTGCTGACACCACAGAAGTTTTGGGAGACCAGCAATATCAGCTCGCATAGATGCTTGGATCAGGTTATTTTCTTTTCTTTTTCTTCATTTAAAGAAAATGGCTGCTGTTTTGCTTACTCTTAGCTCTAAAAATATCAGTACTGTCAGGTTGGTTCTAAATTAACCTACTGGCCAGCTACCTTAGTATTGAAATCTTGAGAGTAGATTGCTGCCATATTGAGAGCAAGTGGAAAAGATGCTTTTCAAAGTATTTTAGCCAGTATTTCAAATTAAGAATTGGATTAATTTGGAGGGTCTACCCCTCCTGGCTCCTTCCTTGTTCCATCCCCTCAAAGTGTCACAGTAGTTTGCCACGGTTTGATGGGTTTCTGATTAAAGTGAGATCTCTGTTAGAAAGCTGATACTGTTATCCACATGGAATCTAGCAGGACTACAAATTCTGACCTCTGGCCTAATAGCTAACCACTTTGCTTCTGCTGAAGGCATATTCTAGAAATAACTTGGTCCTTCTTTTTTTTTTTTTTCCTAGATAAACAGAGTCAACATTACGTTTCTTAAATCTGTTGTAGTTTTTAAATTGTTTTACTGGTTTTGTTCCCCCCTCATGGAGTGTCCATGCCAAACATAATTTCTTGGCAGTTGACTTCTTGAGTGTTTTGTTCCTTTGCTTGCACTTTTCCCAATTCACTTCACCAAGCTTAAATTCTTCTGAAACTTAGCTCACATTTGTAGACATTTCTAAGGAGTAGTTTCATCTCTTTACACCTGTTAAGTTCACTGTGGATTTAGGTCTATGTTTTACTTTCAATTTGACCTTCAAAAATAGCAGAACTAAACTGCACTGCAGGCATATACAAGAGAAACTTGCATCAGATTGAAACTTCAAAAGAGACGATGCTTAGTTTCTCCTCTGCCGTTTGAGTACTGTCAAAACATAAGGCTAAGCCAACAGAGCTGTTCTCTAACTGTAGGCATGCCTTTTCATGAAGTAATCGTAGAATCACAGAATGATTCTAGTCATATTACCACATTCTAGTCATATTATCACAGTTTTCAGAAGTGGTAGAGGAGACTAAGCATGAATGGTCTCATTTGTGGTTTATATCAAATGTATGTATTGGAATAAAATGTGGTTTTATTTTTATTCAATTCAAGTGGTTTTTTTTCAAGTTGCCTCTTTTTGTAAAATAACATTTTGTTTGTAGTGACAAAAGTTTCTGGTCATCTTTCCATACACACTTTGTCAATATTCTCAAAATAATATTCCTTTTTAATTTCTTTTTTCAATTAGGAAGGAAGTAAGTTTATTCAATACCTATGGCATTTCTTTCATCTTTGCAGAGACACGTTCTGTGACCAGCAGCCCAGTTCCCTCTCCATCAGTCCTTCAAACATCAAAAGCTTCTAAGCCCTTTGGTTATGGATATCCAGCACTGCAGCCAGGCTACCAAAATGCAACAGCACCTACTCCTGTGCAGCCCAGTAATCCAGGACACCATCCTGGTTTTCAGCACTATCCACAGGCTTGTATTTTTAATTTTAAAATTACTTCATGAAATAAATTCCTGGGAAAACCCTTTTCTGTGTGATATATTTCCCCTTTATTTTCATGTTTCGTATTTTTATAATTTCTGAGATAATAAATGTTACCTATAATATTGATGTCATAGCTCTGGTTCTAAACTTACTGGAAGGCTTTTGACTGAAAATTTTAAGTGTGCCTTCAAGTAGTTAGGGTTAACAAGTTTGCTCCACCAGTTATTAGTAACGTGTGCAGTGGTTTGATGTTTGAAGGAGCTGAACTTTATAGATGGGAAACCATGAAGAAACATAAGGAAGTACTTGATCAGCATGTATCAGAGCATTGCTATAGGCTGTGATCTCAAGCATTAAATGACCTTATGAGCAGGGTGTGGCATAGGGTCCACTGTAGAGCATGTGCTGGCTGTGTGTAGTGGAGCAGGCTGCCTGCATCTACTCTGTCTTACTCATAAAGATATCTCCAAACACCCAAGAAATTGTTTATGATCTCCTGATTCCTGTTGTACACGTGAATTCTGTGAGAACAGTGACAGAAGAGCCAGATACTGAGGCAAGACACAAATGCTAAAGAAGTGCAGAGAAATGTATGTGTGAGGGGGTCTAGAAAAAGAAACGTACTGATACACAAATCCAGCTCTCTGAAGTAAGGGCCAGTTGGCAAAGATAGTGAAACTGCTGTGGTAGGTGATTTACTTACTGCATATAACATCCAGTAACAAATGCTTTCACTGTCACAGGCATAATGTAAAATGTGACTTGGAAGAAATGTTTAATTTATTTTTTTTTAATTGAACGGGTTGTCTTCATCTTTACTATAATGGGAGATGAAGTTAGGATCTTTTCAGGAGGACACATTGAAAGAACAGCAGCTGCTTCCCATGAAATCTGGTTGGACATATAAGGAGAAATTCCTTCAGGATGGGAGTGGGGAAGCACTAGAACAGATTGTGCTGTGAAATTGTCAATCCTTAGATATTTTCAAAGCTTGTCTGGATGAATCTATATAAGCAACCTAAACTAACTTTTAAGTTAGCATTGCTTGAGCAAGGGGTTAGACCTCAAAGGTGTCTTCCAACCTAACCTTTTCTCCTCTTCTATGGTGTTTCGCTTAATTTAAACATAAGTATTTAAAGGCACTGTCTCTAACTTGGAAAAGTTAATTGTAATAAAAGTTAAATTGCAGAGGAGAGTGGGAGAGAAATCGTGTCAGCCTTTTTAGTAACTTGTTTTCTTTTGCCTGGAGAGATTGTAGGATTATGTGTGACTTCCAGTGTTGATTTGTGTAATGAATTTGAATTTTGTCCTGTGATACACATTTGGAAGATGTGTCACATTGTTGTAGCATTTTTAAATTTCTACAGTACAACACTTCTTTTGTTTGGGTTTGTTCCTAATTGCTGCTGTATCTTTTTATAATACATGTTTGCAAGGGAGGGTACTACAAGAAGATTGAAGGTGGTTATTTAAACATAAATATTTATATCTATTTAAACAGGTGTGTTTACCTGTTTGTACCTCTTACCTTTTTCAGCAATATCCAGGTGTGAACCAGTTATCCTCTTCCTTAGGAGGATTAAGTCTACAGCATTCTCAGCAGCCAGAAAGCTTGAGACCAGTAAACCTTACACATGATAGAAATATTTTACCGGTGTCTTCAGTTCCAGCACCTGTGCCTAACTTGAATTCTGATCTTAGGAAATTAAACTGCAGTCCAGAGTAAGTTTACTTTGTCTGGGACAGTGTCTTATATTTTTTAGTGGGCAGTGATTAATTAAAATGTCAAAAAATGTCTAAACTGACTTTTAACTTTTAATATTAATGATGAGCTAATAAAACCCCTTTTTACTGAAAATAAGTTTATCCTCTGAATGATTACACAAATGTTGTTACTGTCCTGCCATCAGAATACATTATATGCAGTGAGTGTAGCTAGTGTCTTAATATTTTAATAATTTTTCTATATTTACCTTTACGTTGTTCTATCCATTTTTAAGACAAGGTATTTTATTAAACACCTTAACGTTACACAGTATGTTTCATAGAATATTTTGTAATATATTGCATAGGATTTTTGCTGCAAAAGTATTATGATTATGCCTGAATAGACTTAGTAATTCATGAGCATATTTTACTGTAGTAATTCTGGAATCGCATATGCATTTACCTCTAACATTAACTAGTATTATCAACTCTCCCAAGTCAAGTGCAGCTAAGTACAATGGAAAGTGCTTTTCCCCAAAGATTTTATTTGTACTTCCAAAATAAATATTCTTCAGTGCCCCAAACTGACTCAGCATCGTGATTGCTGTAGTGACAGTGCATGGTCCCAGCAGAAAACACAAGACTGAAGGCCTGGAAATAATTATTACATGTGGAACACTTTGGACAGCACTATTGGTGCACTGGGCTTTTTTAGTGTCCCTTCATGTTTCACAAACCAAAAGGTTTTGACTCTCTCAGTAATTGGGATCCTTTTCTACTGCTTTCTTATATAAATATGACACTCTGGGAACTAATTAATTACTCTATTGGTTCACTGGAAAAATGTTTATAATGAACAGAAAAATGCGTAGTTTTCATTGAGTATTGTATCTATAGCAGTTCTGCCTCTTAATTACAAGTTAGTGTTGGTAAACTTGCACTTTTGAACTACTAAATTGTGGACCAGAGGAGTATTCTTTTTGTTGTTTCTTGATGAAGCCTTTTTTA
Organism: Parus major; assembly: GCF_001522545.3. Classification (NCBI taxonomy): domain Eukaryota; kingdom Metazoa; phylum Chordata; class Aves; order Passeriformes; family Paridae; genus Parus; species Parus major. The sequence continues at coordinate 23,071,043 of NC_031771.1, forward strand.
AAATTTTTTGGCATTTTTTCAATTAAATCATCTTTGCAAAACATAGGATTTCTTAAATGTCTAAGTTCTTTAAAATCAGGTGTTAACACAATGTTTTCAATATCTTTTAAAATTTCATTTTTAACATAATGTTTCTATTTTCTTTCAGCTCATTTCGATGCACATTGACAAATATTCCACAGACACAGGCTTTGTTAAACAAAGCTAAGCTTCCTTTGGGTTTGTTGCTGCATCCCTTCAGGGACCTAACGGTAAAGTACCTCACTTTTTTTTTGTGTGTGTTTGTTTTATATATGCATATGTTTTGTTTTCATTCAGACAGTAACAGAAGTCCCAAAGAATTGTCTGTGACTTAGAGAGGAGGAGAGCAAAAACAGCCTTGGAATTGCTACTTCATTGAAATGCATAAGGGAGAAGCCCTTCAAGTTTCTTTTGTTGGAAATCTTTGATTTCCTGTGGTTCTCCTAAGAGTTGCCACTCTGTGTGTTGTGCTCCCAGCTGTCAGATACATCTTGAAAAGGTGTTTACAGAGCTCGCCTCAAGAGAGGTGCTTGGTTTGAATGTATGACTGGCCTGATACTTGCTGTCAATAGAGCATAACCACAGTATAAAATTGAAGCTATATTCATAATTGTTAAGCAACTCCTCTCAATCTAATTTATTAGCATTTATGTGAAAATGAGAATAACTGTCTGGTATCATTTGTTTTTTTAAAGTGTGTGTTCTTTTTGTGTTCCTGTCCGTCATATTTCATATAGAGTCACCTCAAAAGTTGTCCTTTCATAATTCCTTTTGCTGTAATAGCTGTAATATAAAGTAATTTCATTTAAGATCTTATTACTTCTTTGATTTTGAGATTATATTAAGACCATAATTAAACAGGGTTGTTTTTGGTTTTACGGTGATTGTTTTTAATAGACATCGTAATTACTCTATGAAATTGAACTAAACAGCTAAAAGGAATGATGATAGAAAATGTAGTCTTACAAAGGTTTTTTGAACTTTACTGAACAGAGATGTCTTCCATAAAGTATATTACATACCTTTGTGAAGCTTCTCATTGTTTCCTTTTTAGCAATTACCAGTAATAACATCAAGCACAATAGTGAGATGCAGATCCTGCAGGACTTACATCAACCCTTTTGTTTCTTTCATTGATCAAAGGCGGTGGAAATGCAACCTGTGCTATAGAGTTAATGATGGTAAGTGACTGTAGCAGGAGATGCTTGCATTTATAAAATCTCTTTCAAGTATTTGCATCGTATCAGTCCATGGAATATTTTAGATTAAAACATAGGCTACAGTGACAATGTCCTTATGATCCAGAGATACTTAAAGACATCTTAAGTCAGATGTGTTGTGCTTTTCTTGGAGCAAAAGATTGTTTTGCAATCTTTGGGGAGATGAAGAAAATGTATTCATAATATGCTGATTACTTGTTTAATGAAATCAGCTAATCCCACTGACTGCTGTTGGGATATGCAAATGGAAACATCATGACAGCTACAATCCAGTCCAGAGGTTATGAAAAACAGTACAGATTGCTGCTTGTTGTGAGGTGCTCTGTTTGCATTGTTGTTTTATAGTTTGGGATCTGTTGTTTAAAATAAACATTTTCTTTCCAATTACTGAACTTTGATGTTAAAGATATGCTTGAGATATTTAAAATGTTCCTCTTTTATATATATATATTTCCTTAATGTGAATTTTTTGCTGTTGCAATAATCAAAGTGTGCCCTTATTATTTTGCATTTAGCTGCAATAATGGTTTTTATTTTCTGACAAAAATATAATCTGTATTTGGGGGGGGAATTTTTATTTTTTAATAGTTCCTGAAGAATTTATGTATAATCCTCTGACACGGTCTTATGGAGAACCTCACAAACGGCCAGAGGTGCAAAATTCTACAGTGGAGTTCATTGCTTCTTCAGACTATATGGTAAAAAAAAATCCACAGTAACTTCAACAGCAATTGCATATTAATATAATAATGCTTGAAGAGAATGTTGCAGATTGATCTAATAGTGTGTATTAATTTTTCTGTGAAGTTCTTAATACCAAGGAATAGTTAAATTCATATTTTGAGTTTTGGCTGATGTAAACAGTCAGAAGCTTTTGAGTTAAAAGTAATTCAGTGTGTGTTGACATCCAATGTAGTTTAATGTGGTACAGTGAGATTTCAATCTTATGCAATGTGATTTCTGCCTTTCTCATTTTGAAGAGGTTTTGAAAGACCAGTAATAGAATAATGAGCAAATTAATTCAGCTTCAAATTTCTAGTTAGTAATTGTGAAGAAATGGTTCTTATTAGGAGTCAGTTTACAATTGTTGGGATGGTGGTCTTGCCTGCCTGGGAAAAGGCCTAGTTCATAATGACATTATTAGCAGCAGTAAAAAAAAAAATACTCTCATGTCTTTGGATTGGAAACATTGTGGCAGGCATTTAACAGTGAATAAACTGAGCTTGTTACAGAGTTGGGGGAAGGGTGTAGGTAGAATGCTTTAACCCTGATTCAAGGATCATGTTGTCCATGTACTGAAAGAACAATGGAATTTCAAAGATGGAAGTGTGTATTTTTCATCATGTTTGAATTGACTGTTGGAAGGAGGGACTAAAAGACCAATTTTTTTTTCCTGAAGTATAACATTTTATGTTTATTACAAATGATAGTTATTAACCACTGGGATTATAGTTAAGTCTGTCTGCATATTGCTCAGTAAATTACCTTTATTGTATAGTGTATACCTTGTATTTTTCTAAGTATTCCCCTTTCCTACTTCCCTTTCTAATGACTGATTACTTTTAACATGATTTTTGAGTGGTTTTATTTTTTTTTTACTTTTTAGCTTCGTCCTCCTCAGCCTGCGGTATATTTATTTGTTTTAGATGTGTCTCATAATGCAGTGGAGGCTGGATATTTGACAATACTCTGTCAGTCATTGCTGGAAAACCTAGACAAGTAAGAGTATAAATAACCTTTTCAAATCAGCTAATATGTTGTTATGAAAATTTGCAACTGAAAATTTTGAAGGGAATTTCAAAGTGTCTAAGCATTTTGTCCCTAAAGGGCAGAAGTTCCATTGCCTAGAATTTCTTCCCTGCATGTGTATGTGCATATAATTTAATTACTTACCTGCAAGGAATATTTAGCTGTAACTTCTAACAACATGTTGTTTGTACAAAGATTGTTAAATTATATTCTTCCCCCCTGCCAAGACAAAAAAAAATTAATAAATTACAGAGGTTAAATTATCTGGGTTGTGTGCTGAAAGGTCTGAGGTGATGGAAACTGGAACATTGTAACCAAGACTGCCTAGGTGAATTGTGTTGTCAGTTTGGTTTTTTTAGATCACAGTTACTCTGTGCCAGTTTCTGTATTTTTATTTTTACACTGGGACAGCATGTATGGGATTGTTCCTGGTGCATTTTGAGCAAGGGTTAATGAACTTCACTGTGTTCATGCCTTTTGACAAATAATCCTGTGGAGGCCTTGCCTTGAAAATTCCTTTCTGTAAGCTTTTCTTGTCAAACTTGGTTTTCTCATGAAGAAGCCAACATATGCATTAAAAATCTTTGCTTCCATTTTTTGCTTCAGTCTTTCTTTGTTCAATTTTTCACAGCTATTTTGTCAACAGAATTTCTGAAACATGCTTAATTACTTTAGGAAAATTCATAAAATCCCATGCAAAGTCCACAGGAAATCAGTGCATCCACCATGATGTTTTTTTATATTTTACTTGACAAATCCCATGTAGTCTTTCATTTGATATTATGCCATATATGAAATATGGTCCACATTAGAAATAAATATGTTGCAATGGAGTGACATTGGATTTTGCTTTAGAGCTGTAAGTACACTGTAACTAGTAAATGGGGGCTCTGAATTAGGAAAGAACAGAATGCACTGTCTTCTATTGAAGAGCTGAGAAGGCTGCCTTCTTACGTGTGCCAATGTAATGTTTAAATGAATTTCTTAAGTTCTCTTGTAGAAGAAAGCATCAATGTATTAGTGAGTACTTATCTGTAACACTTGGTCTTATAAACTGTATCATTACCACAGCTTTTCAGAAAATGTTGAGGCAATATTGTTTCAGATCTCCCTTCTTATATTCTCCCTTCACTTCTTACACATGAACTGTGTTTCTGCTAACATCAGCAGGAGCCCTGAGTATATGTCTTGAGAGAGAGGTTTAGGGCTTAATAGTTTATTTTTTTAATTCTTCAGGCTGCCTGGAGATTCAAGAACTAGAATAGGGTTCATAACGTTTGACAGCACTGTTCAGTTTTACAACTTGCAAGAAGGTTTATCACAGCCTCAGATGCTGATTGTCTCAGATATTGATGGTAAGTAAAAAGAAAACGGAAGCTGAATTTTTGAGAACCTATTATTTATTTTTTTCCCAGAACAAAGCTTGGAATCTCTCAACTATTTGGTTTTAGGTCAATGTTATTGAATGAGAATATTTTTTGGAAAAATAGTCTTGCACTAACTACAGAGTAGGTGATGTTTAAAATGTGAAATTCAATATTTTGAATCAGACAAGCCTTGTATAGACTGTATTGCTCTCTCTAACACATGAGTACCTGTATATAATTTACTTATCTGCAATGAATATTTAACTATAACACATATTTCACATGTTATGTTTCATGGTGTTAGTAGCAGTTTGCAATGAAATGTTTTGTTCTATTTTAGTATTACTTTCTTCTTTAATATATTTTCTGTTCTCTCCACAGATATTTTCCTACCTACACCAGATAGTTTACTTGTAAATCTCCATGAAAGCAAAGAGGTATGATTGCTCAAAATACATAATTAAGTATAAGGTGTTAAATATTCAAAACACATAGATGCTCCTGTTAAACTTTGAATTCAAATGTAATCCTCATAATATGTAGTTCCAATGCTAATTTTTCATTATGGAAGTATTGCATGTTGTTTCATTGATCCATCATAGCTTTCAAAATTACAGCTTTGTTTTCCTTAGTGTGTTAATACTGAACTGAAATATTTGCTAGTGATTCTGCCACTTCAGTCATGACAGTACAGCTTTTTAGAAACAGCAGAAAATCTCAAGCTTGCAGCATCTCATAAAACACCTTTCAATCTGTTCTGCAGCTGATAAAAGATCTATTGAATGCGTTACCAAATATGTTCACCAATACAAGAGAAACACACAGTGCATTGGGCCCTGCTCTTCAGGCTGCATTTAAACTGATGTCTCCAACGGGTGGTCGGATCTCTGTGTTTCAAACTCAGTTACCATCTTTGGGAGCTGGGCTTTTGCATTCCAGAGAGGATCCCAATCAAAGGTCAAGCACAAAGGTAAAAACTTCCCCTATTACTCATTTCAGAAGACTGAGTACTGGCCATGTCCTTCTGACTTCCATAGTTCTGCAGATTAATCGCTTGGTCTTCATTTATAGCAGTGAACTAAATTTTAATTATGTCTATGTTTATGCATTTAAGATCACTGCTTTATACATATTTGTGTGGTATTACTTATTTTGAAGTGCACGAGCTGTCTCTGGCCTTTGATCTGTAATTTTTCTTGGCAAGCAAAAGAAGCTGCAAGTATTTGTGACTCAGTTACTCAGATGCTGCTGGATAGAATGTCTTTTGTTCCATGAAGTCTAAAAAGCATAATTGTTGTCATAACTCCTCTCTGATTTATTTACTAAAGGTGGTCCAGCATCTTGGTCCAGCAACAGACTTTTATAAGAAGTTGGCACTGGACTGCTCTGGTCAGCAGACTGCTGTGGATTTATTTCTCTTAAGTTCACAATATTCTGATCTAGCTTCTCTTGGTAAGGAGTACCTGATTCCCTCTTTCTGTACTGTTGTCTCTCTTCAGAAGTGCAGGCTACCTCAGGAATTCTTAAGTCATGTAAATATTTTAGCATTTCTCTAAGGACAGCTCATGTTGCAAAAGAATTGACCTTGAAGCTGATGGAAGTAAAGAACAGAGATAGTACATTGGAGGTATCCAATTTATTCTAGGATTTCAAAGTTTTAAATGAGAAGTATTCTCCTGCTCAAGAACAGGAAGCAGAAACGTGGCAAGGAATAAATTATTTAATTACAGGGGTAGAAGAGAGTCTTCATCTTTCTATAATTATCCAAGATTTTTCTCTGAACATACACTTCATTTTGTCTCTACACCATTAGATATTTTTGCAAGCACTTCAATCTTAGCTGCCAAATGTAGGATGCTTATAGAGCTTGGTGTATGATGAGGTCATTATGTGTTGGGGTGATTCATTTCTGTCTTTACTGACCTGTGTCTGGGATGCTTCCCATTGTCTTACTGATGTGGGTGATATTGAGAAGATGAACACAGATCTGACTTGTGGCAGTCTGGACATAATTTTTATGTCTTGATTTCATGCTGCGGTTTTACTTCTTAACTGTGTCTTTCCTTCCTTCACAGCTTGCATGTCCAAGTATTCTGCTGGATGTATCTATTACTATCCATCTTTCCATCGTAGCCATAATCCTACTCAGGCTGAAAAGTTGCAAAAAGACCTGAAAAGATACCTTACAAGAAAGATTGGATTTGAAGCAGTTATGCGCATAAGATGTACAAAAGGTGTGTCTTAAATACTGATTCGTATGGAAGGGTTGGTGTATATGTGTTAGCAATCATTTGGAATGTGCTTAGTCTTTAGCAAATTTAAATTGAAGGTTGTTTTTCTTTCTTTGAAGAGTAAAAGAGTAACCTTCTTTATGTTAAGTTAGTTTTTTGTGTTTGATTTTTTTGTCTTGTTTCTTAGTTGATGGTATCGTCTCACTATAAGTTGACATGTTAGGGCATCATTCACTTTGGAGTGATCAGAATTGAACATGAATTCTACAGTATCATGCTGAAATGTCTAATGATTTGTGTAATTTGTTCTACATGGAATTTTTACTATTTTCTTCAACCTTAGCTTGAGGGCTGGAATTTTACATATTGGTGAGAGTTTTCCATGCTCTTTTAACCTCATTCTGAATTATTTAATCTTCTTCCAGGTCTTTCAATACACACTTTCCATGGGAATTTTTTTGTACGATCTACTGATTTACTGTCCCTTGCCAATGTCAATCCTGATGCTGGATTTGCAGTACAAATGTCCATAGAGGAAAGTCTGACTGACACATCTTTGGTTTGTTTTCAAACAGCTCTTTTGTATACTTCCAGTAAAGGTAAATAAATTCAAATTAATTGGTCGGTGGGCTTTTTGTTTCTTTTTATGATGTAATGTTTGTAAAGTTAGTTCCACAGCCTTTTGTTGTGCTCTATACCCTAAAAGAATCTTGTCAGAGCTAGTAAGCCTACTTGGCAGTTAATCACATAATGGAAATCCTTATAAACAGTATTTTAATGTGAAAATTTCATCTGCATCTGACATAGTGCAGATTCAGCAGTACTCTTTTACTTAAAAGTCTGGCCACTGTTACAAACAGTAACATGTTTGGCAGGCACTGTGTGCAAATACACAGACCTGTGATGGATTGGAACCAGCTGCAATTACTAACAATGGGTGAGCATAAAGAATAGCAGCTAATTTCTATGGTAGAACATGCCACAAAATTTTGGGAGGGATATTCTTGTACTTCATTTGTAGGATCAAAGACACTTATGGTGGATAGTGCTAGTTTGTGTTATCAATTTGTGCTGCTTTAGAGTAGAATTTGAACAGGTTGAGACAGGAATGGAAGACAGTGTTGCAGCAATTTCTTGACTGCTATGTTTCCTAGAATGGGGGCATCTTAGATGGGAGGAGATGCTGTAATGATTGAATTTGTTTACTTCTACCAGGAGAGGATGCATAATGATGTCCACTGATTTCTCTTAGGTGAGCGTCGAATTCGAGTGCACACACTTTGCTTGCCTGTAGTGAGTTCCCTGTCTGATGTGTATGCAGGAGCAGATGTACAAGCAGTTGTGTGCCTCTTAGCAAACATGGGTGAGTACAGACCACATTTTTTCTTGCATGTTCCTAATTTTGCCAGCCGTTTAAATGAAGTAATGAACAAAGCCTTGATATTATTAAAAAAGGTTGGAGTGCAACACTCTGAAGCCTGTGATTGCAAAAGATGACAAAACCAAATGTATTCTGAAACTGTGAACTGAAATACTTCTTGTTCTGAATACTGAGTTGACTTCAGTCTTTGAAAAGGAACCTTCTTGCTTTGTTCTCTGGTGGTTAGTAAAGACAAAGAGTCATAACACACTTGGATCAAAACTCTCATTTTTGTATCATCATCATTATTATTCACTCAAACTTTAGTATTCTAGATTATTTAAGATACAGTGATTCAGTTTAGTGAGTTGATGGAGACTAAAAGGGAATTTCTGACAACAGTGTGTCTGAGATACACTTTTTCTATCCTTCTGTTGTTGCAGGGTTGAGGATTCTTACTTAGCCCTTAATTGTGGGTCCAAGTAGCTGTTTCATAGACTGATCTCTCCTGTTAAATGTGTATGACTCTCTTCAGCATTTTAGCATGTTCTATATTGTATATTAATATTGAAATCAATTAGAAGAAGTAAATTGTAATTCTGTGCCTTTTGGGATTGGAACTAGATGATCTTTAAGGTTCCTTCCAACCCAAACCATTCTGTGATCCCCTCTTAAATGCACGTTCAGTCCAGCAGGTGGCTTCCTCCAACCAAAGGATTTGCAGCCTTTGCTCAGCAGAGACAGATGAAGCTACATTTACACTATACTAATCACAATTATGCCACTGAAGTAATAGAAGAAATTTATTGTATGAGGGGGGGAAAAAAAAATCAAAATGAATTGCTGCAAATCTTATGTTGAAGGTTGGGCAACAGCATTTCAACAATGGCTAAGTTGTTTGTATATGGTTTAAATTTATATTTAGACTTCACTGTGTATGATGCATTAAAAATTTCTTTTAGTTCTCTAAGAGTACAAACCAGGGAGCCAAAATTAGCTACACTATATTTCTAAGTATTATAAAAGTGAGTTTCTGTATGGACAGTCATCTAATTTACTCCTAAAAAAATTTAGGACCACAACTAAAATTTTCAAAATTCAAGGGAAAGAGTCAGGCCATGTCTAGTAACTACTTCCCTCCTTCTAACCCTCCAGCTGTGGATCGCTCAGTTTCTTCCAGCCTTGCAGATGCAAGAGATGCTTTAGTCAATGCTGTGGTGGACTCCTTGGCAGCATACATGTCAACTGCCTCAAATCTGCAGCAGTCTATGCTGATAGCACCAAATTCCCTCAAGCTCTTCCCACTGTATATTTTGGCTCTTCTCAAACAGGTATGTATGATCTAGATTAGTGTTTGATGTTTAGTTTATTGTTCCATTTGAGGAATTCTTCAGTACTAGGTCAAGCAATGTCTGCACTTCTCTAAAATTATAGAAATTGGATTACCATCTTCATGCTGACTGGATTTTACTGTAGAAGATGACTATAGAAGCTTTTTTTAAATTGTTAATGTCTGAACTATTTGTTAGTTTACTTGATTTTGGATTTCTTATGTTTTGTCTTATATTGCTTTACAATGAAAATAAATATATAATTTGCAATTAGCATTTCTCAGATTTTGGCAGCTCATTAGTGTAGCCCATAAAGTTTGTTGGAAACAGCTTATTAGTACTTCCTTGTTTTTATTCTATGAAGGAAAAAACAAGTGTTTTCCAATACATATTTTCTATTCCTCAAAGTTCCAAGAAGAAAAATGAGTTTCCATAGAGATATGGTGAAATTTATTATAGAAATTCAAGTGATATAGTTGAAAGTTCACATAGAAATAATTACTACTTTTTTTTCTTTACTTTTTTTTCTTTTCTTTTTTTATTTTTTTTAATGATACCTTTGTTTGGGTTACTGAACATCATACTTAAAAAGAGAGAGCTCCCTGCAGGATTTTGTTATGAATAAATCTCATTGCTTAAAGGTTTTTCATGAATCACAGTTCTTAGTTCTGTTATGATGAACAAACCTTTATATAAATCTTGTAAGAGATCTAAGCATAATGATTGCTTTTTTTTGCCTTCATGATTACTTCAGTCTCTAATACACTGATTATGATTTTTTGACACTTGCGTAACAAATGCAGTTAATGATGGGGAAAAGCACACCATATATTATCAAGATCTGTATAAAAGACAGAAATAAGAGTGACTGGGAGAAGTTGTTTAGGTTTGGGTTTTTTATTATCTTTATTATCAATAACAAAACCTGGTATATAGAGAAACCAAAGTCAAAATGCTTGTGGCAGCCAAGAAGGAGTGTTGCTTTGTTGTAGAAGTGAATATGAACTTTGAATATGAATGTTCTCCACTGAGTTAGAGTAAGATGTTTATTTCATTCTATTACTTCTCACAGCAATTGTGTACCAGTTGCTTCTAAAGGAGATCTGAAAAATTCAGTACAAGAGAGTTAAAAAATAAATTTTATCCTATGAGAGTCTAGTTTCTCCTGTAAAACATGAAAGTATGATTCCCTTCAAAAGATTTTCCTTAACATTGAATTCTTACTACTATAAATTCAGAGTTAATCTTGTGCACGTAGGTACCTTGCTTGAACTCTGCTTGTCTCATGTCTTTCCTGTGATAGCTTGTATTGGTGAGCTTCACAGGCTAGTGTCACTTGTCAAGAATAAAAATGAGAAATGCTGTCCCAGTTTCATGCAAATCTTAGACAAACTGAGGGAGAAATTTATTCTCCTTCATCAGTAAGGAGGGACTGGATTATGTTTTAAACATTTTACTCAAGCTCTTTGATTAAGATTCTACCAGTAAGATGCATCTTTACAAAAGCTTTGCCACCTTTGCTTGACACTTTGAAAAGTCTGAAATGCGCTCTTAGATGTGACATAAAATACAGGATTTGTTTGAGTGGTAATGTTCTCTTGCAGAAAGCCTTCCGAACAGGCACGAGTACACGCTTGGATGATCGTGTCTATGCAATGTGCCAGATGAAGAGCCAGCCTCTTGTTCATTTGATGAAGATGATACATCCCAACTTGTACAGAATAGACAAGTTGACTGATGAGGTAATGTATGAAACCTGGTTATAGCATTCTTCAGTTTTAATGGCCCATTAACTTTGGTGTTGTGCTGCAGTAATTTTGTGTTGTTACTGTAATACAAACAGATCATTTCCCCTAAGTTATAAAAAATTAAGAAAAACATTATTTTCAAGTTCTGAGTTGCAGGTATGGTAGTGTGGTATGAGCAGAACTGTCCTTGTTTCAATGACCACAGTAATTCCATCATTTTTATTACCCAAAGAAAGTAAAGAAAATTGTGTGTATTGGAAACATCTTAAGTGTGTTTTTATTACTTAGAACTGTCTGTGGTAAATGGGTGTAGTGAATCTGATGGTTGATTTAAGGTTTTAAATACAGAAATCAGATACAGTTACCCACATTAACAGCCTTCCAGCAGTTTCTCAGACTGAAGTGGATAAAACAGAATTGTTGTTCTAGATGGTTGGATGGATGAAGAAAGTACTTCATGTACATAACCAAGTTTTATTATTTCATCTTTTATAGACATAGCCTAGGAAATGAATGCATTTTTTAATCATAAGAAGTAAGATGGGATTTTATTTAAGGTCAAGGTTAGTTATTATGGCAAAAATTAGGGATTTTATGAGGTTTTTAGTCCCTAGTTTTGGAAAAGTATATGCAGGAATTTGTTTCTGGGTGACACAAGATTACATGATAAACTGAATAGTTTCTCTGGAGGTGGTATGGTATTGTTCAGCACAACCTGTGAGCTATTTGTAGTCTTAAAAGTTTCTTTTAAGGTATTTCATAAACTCAAATGCATGAGTGTAAACCCAGTGTTCTTCATTGGAGTTGCTCTTTTTATACTCTGCCACCCGCAGCAGTCTTTGAGACATCAAGTTCCGCTGACCTTGTGAAGTTCTTTTTGTGGCACTTAAATTTAAACACTGTTCAGTATACTTGTGCTGTAAAGGATCAGCAGTGTCTTTAGGAGATCCAGTTTTATTAGCAAAAGCTTTCAGATCAATTATTTTGAGTATAATGATACAAAAAATAGGGCTTATTTTACCAACTGAAATTAATGACAAAGCAGGTTTCAAATCATAACAGAATGTGCCATTCTGTACTAATCTGCCATTTAGTACAACTTCAGGTTAAAGTATTTGTGACAAAGGCTGCTCTTCAATGTCTTGTTTCTTTGAAAAATCTGTGATATATTACAGAATTGCTTTTAAATGTTTTTGCTGGTTTTCTTTTCTCTTAACACTTGATTCTTGAGAGTATTGAGTAAAGCCTGGAACTTCCCCAAGTGGAATTCAGTAGCTTGATTTTCATAACTATGTCTAAATCCCAAAAGCTGCTAATCTGTGGCATTATCATATGAAATTTTTAAATAGTGATTTTTTCTTTTAAATAATCTTTTACTACATGGGCATGTACTTAGTTGGTGGACTATTCTTTCCCTATATATTTGCAGAGCGCTTCAGAGATTCTTGAGATATCTAGCCTGTTATTATGTTGGAGGAGGAAGCAGCTTTAATCTGAAAATGCTGGGGGGTTTGTGTTCATGGGTGGTTTTTTATTATTGTTTTGGTTTGTTTTATTGCTGGGGAGGAAGGCAGGGTATTTTTTAATAATATTAGTGCAAACAGCCATATTCTTTAATCAGATCAGTCAGAGGGCTCTGTGGACAAACTCAAGGATCAGTTCAGGTAGGATGTTAAATCGGGGGACTTCCTGTTAATTAAGTGCTGAACTCTTCCTTATAGGGAGTAGAATTTGATGGTTTTCTGCTCTTGCAACATTTCTAGTGAAATTGAATGCAATTTAAAAAAAACAACCCAGAGGTTATTTGTAGAAAACATAAGTATCAGCAGTAGTATTTTTTTTAAATTTTGACATCTGTTGCATCAAAAATGCTAGATAAGCAGTTTAAATTAACTTGCATTATTGTGTTTTAGGTATTAAAGTAGCCTTTAGAATAAGAAGCTATTAGAACTGTTTGATGTACATAATCATTTTAAGCTTAACATAGTATTTTGCAATATGAGAATCCTCAGAATTTTACTAGAGATTATCAGTGTTTTTCCTGTTTCGTTTTACCTTTAAGTGTAAAATTCTAGTGTTACTGAGTATTGGATTTTTGTTACAGAGTACAATACATGTAAATGACAGAGTTGTTCCTCAGCCCCCACTTCAGAAGTTGTCTGCAGAGAAATTGACAAGAGAAGGGGCTTTTCTTATGGATTGTGGTTCCGTAAGTTAAAATATTACACATTCCTTTTTTTTTTTTTATTTTCTAAGGGGGAAAAAAACCCCAAAAAGCAGTGCCTGCTGTGTTGTTAAAACCAGTCAGCCCTCAGCAATAACAGCTCTTTGAATCAGCATTCCAGGTAACCTCACAGTCATATGTGTTCCAGTGGAAGGCTTTCATATTTTTGATCTGAGAACTATCTTTGAGCCTATAAAGGCTGACTTTTTTTTTCATGCAAGAACTCTTGGAACCAAGAGTTCACATCAAGGTGTTTTTTATGGAATTAATGTGTTTTTATTTTCCAGAATGTCTTTTAATGGCTATTAAATTGCATATACTAGAGGATTTAACAAAACACTTGATGAAGGAATGTTCTCAGTTACGCACAAAGACTGGGTTTATGATTTGTGGCCTGTGTTATATAAGAGTTGCATGTGAGAGGGAATTAGAGAGTGAACAAAATCTGTAGATACAGTTTAAGGTATTTGTAGAAAGTGCACTAGAACACACTCAGTTGGATAAGCATTATGCTACTCCAATGACAGTCTAGAAGGTGCTTTTAACCTTGAATCACTTCAGGGCTGAGTGTGAATGTAAAACTAGCTTTTGTCTCTAGACCTCTGGAATAATTACTACAATAAGATTTGGTAATTGGTGCTTTACTACAATTTGTTTAAATTGGGAATCTGGTGTGAAATAACCAACATAGTGGTGTGACTTCAAATGCTTCAACGGGTTTCATTTAAAGAGGTAACATGTGAAGTTACTGCATTAACTGTTCCATTATAAATGTGTCCTGTGACCTCATTCTTTCAGTATTTGTACTCTACCTTTGTTCTTTTATATTTAATGACCTTTCTCTAAGTGTTACCAATGTACTGATTATTTACACACTTACTTATGAATACAGACATGTATCTATGAATTGCAACTTCAACAGTCAAGTGATTCATCTGTGTGGAAGTTGCTATTCTGGTATTATTCCTGTTGCATCACGACTCACATATTTCTTTAAAATGTATGCAGGACCTTTTCTAAAACTAATTCTGACATCTTTCAGATTTTTTACCTTTGGATTGGAAAAAACTGTGATAACAACTTCATAAAAGATGTCCTTGGATACCCGAACTATGCATCAGTGCCACAGAAAATGGTAGGCATTTTAATGAGCTGCTCTGTATACTGCTTATACTTGGAACATGCATTTAATCTATTTATTTCTGCATTTTCAGTTTTTAATTATGTAACTATGAGTTAGATTGTTGGTTTTTTTTCTTGTTAGGTACCTTCTAACTTCTTGTCAGCTTCATAGGAGCCAGATAGAAGTTGTCAGATGTTTTCAAGGAAAGAATATAAACGTGTAAATTTCATCATTCGTGAAATAGCATATATTTGCTCTATAACTGCTTTTATTATTTTAATGGAAGTACATGTGCACTCACAAGAATAGGAAATAATTTCACAGGATGAATACAAAAATTATCTATTCAGATGTGTTAAGATTAGAGTTACTTCTTTGATAACATAGTTTTCAGAAGCCTGGTGTTCTCTGAACTTGATGTAAGATACCAAATCTGTGGTGTGACACAATAGGCCTGTAAGTAATGGTAAGAGTTAAGTTTTGCTCAGCCTCCAAGCCTTAACTCAATGTTAAAAAGAAACTTGCAACTATTAGAACATCACAGACCCTTATATGTGTGTTTTGATGGAGGGGTTTTTATGTTATAACCTGTACCTGTAGTCTAGTGCATGAAATAGAGCAGCAATTAAAGAGAAGTCTCCTCTTCAGTGAGTACTGATTCTATAATTTCAACAATTAGCAGGTAAGGATGGACCTTTTTAAGACACTCTAGGAAAGTTCAGAATCAAATGGTTATATCCAAATAATACCAAAAAAATTTAGCATAGAAACACAAAGGTAGATATTTTCTGCTTACAGTTGCAGAGTATGAAGGAGGAAAGTGACAAGAACAGGTTAAGAGTGGTGAGCTATAAGACTACTATAAAACTGGACTGCTTTTTCAGAGTTTTGTGTTTTGCATGTATTAGCAATTTAGAACTGTCCCCTTTGACCAGCTGGTGGTACTAGTTAATAGAGTTTCCAGGAAGAACTTAGATAAAGGAAAGATGATAATTTTTTTCTAATGGTTATATAGCATCTATTATAATCAAAATGAGACAAAAACTTTATTTAAGTTATGCCCTCATTTTACAAAGGTAGCAGTGGAACTACTTTAACTGAAATAAATTGCTTTAGGTCATGTTAATTGTTTTAAAGGATCATGTTGGCTGAAGAACTGATATATTTAGCTCAGTGAATTGCTCAACTCTTTTTAAGTCCATTTTTTTTCAGCTTATTCCCTAACAGAATAATCCAGTAACATCTTTCTATTGATATTTACATAATATTCAGATTTTAATTCTTGTTTCTTCAGTGATGCAATGTGCAACATCTAGAAACTTGATTGACAGAAGATACAGGCAAGAAGACTACAAAAGCAGCATTTTGAAAAGATGACCTTGCTGTCTAAAATCTTTTGCACTTAAAACACAGTTTAAGTTAAAGATGTACTCCTTCCTAGATAGCAGTGCACCACAGATGTTATGAGTTATTGTCTTTTAAGCTGAAGAAAAACATCTCTATGTGTATGTAAATGAGTGATTGGTAATTTCTTACCAGAAATTGTGGCTTGAGTTACGTTACAATTTTCAGGATCTGTTTTTTTCAAATGGTTTCAATAATAAAAAGTGATGGTTTCTTTTAATTACCTTCAACCAGACACAGCTTCCTGAGGTGGATGCACCTTCTTCAGAAAGGACACGATCTTTTATATCTTGGCTTAGAGACAGTAGACCTTTAAGTCCAGTTCTTCAAGTAATAAAGTAAGTTTTTCTGTTATGTACTGAGTTGTTACTAGCAGCTTGTATTTATGATTTCTTACTAAGACTGATGAAAAATTAGTATAACTGTCTTGGAAGAAACTGAATAACATGACCTTCCCAGCTGATATAGTGCTGTTTATAAAACTATCTAATGACAAAGGTTATCTATAAATCTAGTGCAAATTCAGTTGCTCATAGTTTTATTGGTAGGAATTAGTTGCATATTTTTATATTAGGAATACACTAATACGCAGTGGATGTTCTTATGATCAATGGTGTTAACCAGGTTAGTTTCTGGTGTAGCTTTTATAATTTCATTATGTGTATATAAAAAAGATTCAAGTAAAGTTAGTAATCTGTACACGGTTTAGTATTTAATTTTACATTTCCTTTTTTGTGTTTCTGCAAGATATTTTAAGTGCTGTATTTGATCTGCTTTTCTATCATTTTATATTCTTAAAAAGATACTGTTGTTTGATAGTGTATTGCAAACTTCCAGGTTTTTTTTAGACTTTGGATTATTTGCAATTGTATTATCTTTGACTGAATTTATATTCCAAATGACAGTAAGCAATTAATTAGAACTTATCCCTCTGTTTGAATTTGCAGTGGATTTTTTTGCTCTTAAGTTGATTTTGCTCAATACCTTCCCTTCTTCTTTCAGAGACGAGAACCCTGCCAAAACAGATTTTTTTCAGCATTTAATTGAGGATCGGACAGAAGCAGCTTTCTCATATTATGAATTCCTACTTAATATTCAACAGCAGATTTGTAAGTGACCAAGGATAGGTAGAGGAAAAAGTCTGACTTCAGACAGAAGCGTGGGCCAAGAGAAGCATATGGGAAGTTACAGAAGTGGATGCTTGTTCTTCACAATATACAGTGACCAACACTGTTTTGGAAGCTTTACAGCTAAAGGAGTATACATTTCCAAAAGAATTTTGCCGATTTCCTTCAGTCTAAAAGTGCTACAAGTGATGAAGCTGTTTCACTAGTAAATTTTAAAATTGGTTTGTACACGTTTCCAGTTGTGCAGCAGTATGGTGCTCTGTTTATTGCAAGCTGGTGAATTTATGTAGCTATGTGGGATGATATTTCTTAACAAAATGTACAATTAGGTAAAGCCTTTTTTCTTACATTTGTTATAGTAGCCCTTCCAGATCCAAATCCTTAAGAGATGTCAAAGGGCAGTAATACATGTCAGTTGTTTATATGAATTTCTTTTTAAAAGGAATGGATAATATTTGCTAAAGACTTCAGCAAATTCCCTGTGAAAGTTGTAGAGTTTCAGTAAAGTAAAACAACTGTAGAAATAAAATATATAATGTACATAGGTATTACATTTGTAAAGAAAATGTAAAAAATGTAACTAAAAAAAAGACCTAGCTCATTGTGCAGAATTGTTGAGTGCTCAATGATGATGAATTGTTTTGTCCCAGGCTAGACAATGAAGTTGACTATTAAAACATGATAAAAAAAGTATCAGTGTAGAAGGAGTACAGCTGCTGCTTCTGTTAATTTTAGGTGAATTTATTTATGATTGGCTTACTAATTAAAATATTTTGCTTTATCATGTGGTTTTATATTTATGCAACAATAATCATTTTCCAGCTAAACTCTTACTGAACTGAATATTGAAGTAAACATGTCTACCACCTTATTTCACAGACATATGGAAGGGAGGACAAAACACCACATAATCTGAAATGAGTTTTGATACAGAGTTCCTATACCCCTTATTATATATTATTATCCTAAAGAAGGCATATCTGTTAACCTTATTTTGCGTTTTGTAACTACTGTAGTCTTGGTCCAGGTTTCTGTAACTTGTGTTGTCTGCCATTTAGAGTAAGCATGGGTAATCACTCACACTTGGAGATTCAAATTCTGCTGTGATCTAAAGAAAAACATGAAGAGATGTACAAGTTAATTACATTACATCAGTGAAAGTAAAGGCTTTAAAATGACAAAATTCAAGATGTAATCACAGCTGCATATTTCAGAAACTTTGTCCTTGCTAATGTTTTGTTAACTGAAGGGTTTGGGATTTTTGGTAGAATTATGACAGATTTTTCCAGTTTGCTTAAGTTGGGATGGTTTTCTTTGGCCTTTTTTTTAGAGACACATTAGAATTAATTCATAAAGCACAATCAATCATACTTAGTTTCCTGAATTTTGTTTATCTGTTTGGTTTAATGAAATGTGACTTCAATGGAATAATTAGATATCAAAAAGTAAATTATGATTAGTATGATTACATTTTAATTTAATGTAGCCTTGAAAATGCTAACATTGTATTTTAACTGCTAGCCCCTGAATCAAATAGTCAAGGAGAAAATGTACTAGCTATGGTTTGCAAATGCTTTAAAAGCTACAACCGTTAAATTGCGCAAGTAGAGTTACTCTGCATGTTAGCACAAACTCATTGTTTGGAGAAGATACCTTATATTTGTGTGTTGTCCTTAACTAAATGTATTTAAGTTACCCAAAGAGTTACATAAGAGAAACTTTCCATTTAGTAAATTAATTTATCGTGTAATAAACATCTGAGGTAATGCTGAATGTTGTCCTGAAATCAGACCTTCAGGATTTCAGTGCTTGTTTGTAATGTGCATTGGGTGAAAACTATGTGCTGCTGAAGAGTGGGGCATCTGAAAAGTCATTTGTATTTATGAAGATGAGAAGAGCATGTTAACATTTCAAATGCTCCATGAAGATGCTTCTGATTTGTGAGTTTGGTATTGATATCTGGGAACATGTTATGCTATGATTAATTGCAACATATTCTGTAAAATCATTTCTTAAAGCTTTATTCTTCTAGTATAGTTTTTGTATATAAAAATTATGAAAAACTACATCTTTAGAGCTATTTGTTGAGTAAAATTATTACACAGCACAGAGAATATAGGGGTTTTTTTATTTTAGAGCACATCTCCATTCTTACTGATCTTTGGTTTAAATTTTTTTAAAAAAAGTCTCATGGAAATATCTTGGATTTGAAACATCTCAGGATTCACGGTACTGATTTTAGTCCTTTGATAAATAGAGTATCTGTTGGCATGGCAAAAGTATCTCTCTAAGAAGGACCTGGGTGTCCTGGTGAAGAACAAATTGTCCATGAGCCAGCAGTGTGTCCTTGTGGCCAAGAAGGCCATTGGTATCCTGGGGTGCATTAGGAACAGTGCCACAGGTCAGGATGTGATCCTGCCCCTCTGCTCAGCCCTGGTGAGACACATCTGGAGTGCTGAGCCCAGTTCTGGGCTCCTCAGCACAAGAGGGACATGGAGCTCCTGGAGCAGGTCCAGTGGAGAACACAAGGGCAATGAGGGGA